>NW_026652292.1:36298197-36987072 GCF_009828535.3 Hylobates moloch
GTGAAGGACCTCTTCAAGGAGAACTACAAACCACTGCTCAATGAAATCAAAGAGGATACAAACAAATGGAAGAACATTCCATGCTCATGGGTTGGAAGAATCAATATCATGAAAATGGCCATACTGCCCAAGGTAATTTATAGATTCAATGCCATCCCCATCAAGCTACCAATGACTTTCTTCACAGAATTGGAAAAAACTACTTTAAAGTTCATATGGAACCAAAAAAGAGCCCGCATTGCCAAGTCAATCCTAAGCCAAAAGAACAAAGCTGGAGGCATCACGCTACCTGACTTCAAACTATACTACAAGGCTACAGTAACCAAAACAGCATGGTACTGGTACCACAACGGAGATATAGATCAATGGAACAGAACAGAGCCCTCAGAAATGATGCCGCATATCTACAACTATTTGATCTTTGACAAACCTGACAAAAACAAGAAATGGGGAAAGGATTCCCTATTTAATAAATGGTGCTGGGAAAACTGGCTAGCCATATGTAGAAAGCTGCAACTGGATCCCTTCCTTACACCTTATACAAAAATTAATTCAAGATGGATTAAAGACTTAAATGTTAGACCTAAAACCATTAAAATCCTATGAGGAGGATTATTTTTGAAGCAGGCCATTTGCAACATGAGAAACTTTGTTTAGACACTTGTACCTCGAAGTGTGCTCCATACCAGCATCATCCACATCAGTTTGGAGTTTGTAAGAAATGCAGGATCTTAGTCCCTGTCCCAGTGGGTCTGAATCTGCATTTTAATAAAATCCCCTCATAATAATATGCACCTTAAAGTTTGAGAAGCTCTGTTTTGGAGCACTGCATAGACCAGAGTTCAGTTGACAATATTTGTAGAATAATATTGTATGAATTATATAATGGAAGTGCAGATAACTAAATGGATATTGCAATGTTTTATGTTATTTTTAAGAAATTTCACCATGATTCACACTTATATACATATACAAAGTTTATTTGAAAATGACATGCAAAATGAAAATGACTGTGAGTAGGACAAATCTTGTCATGATAGTGCTACTTACAGTTTTTAGATGAGTTATATAAATAACCAAGTCATTACTATTTGCTTTGTCTACTCTTCGTTCTGAAAAAACACATGCCAGCCTGCCTTCTGTGCTTTTTGACATGTTTCTGCATATAACATGTATATGTATTAAATGCACATAATACATGTGACTATAATATGTAAGTGCGTCTCAGACTGGCTGAAAGTAATAACAATAATTTTTAAAAATCCCCGTTCAATTTGCTTACTTCCACAATTCGCTTATTTTATAAACCATCCATTTTTTTTTTCAGCTTTTCCTGTCTTACCTCCTCCCCATTTCCAAACTGGCCTTAGAAATGAATATTCCAGTAATTGAGCCATCAAATATTTGCAACTTCAGGCTGTTCCGGGACTTTCACAGTACTTCAAAGGTCAGAGTTAAAGGAAATTGTTAAGCTTCGTTTTGGGTAAATCAGCACAAAAATCATCTTTTCGCTGTTTTTACTTTCTCACTGGTATTCCAGATTGTGTTTATTAGTTATCACTGGGGCTTTTCCAAAATGAATTGTAAGTTATAGTGTATAGTTAATTCTGTTAACTCTTCACAAGTATTTACTGGCCATCCACTGCAGGTACAACATTTATCTAGGATGCTTAACTTGGCAGGACATTATAGGTTATGTTACAGAAACAGAGAATCCCTAAATCTTACTAGTATATCAAAGGGATTGTTGATTTTTCACTAAGAGTACATATATGCATCACAGATTGACAGTAAAGTCTACCATTGTAGTCATTCAAGGACCCAAGCTGACAGAGGCTCTATCTTCATACTTGTATCTCATGGCAGGAGATGGGAATGAAGTGATTCACAAATTAGCTCTGAAAGCTTATGCCTTTAAATGATTTTATATATATATATATATAAAACTTCTGTTACATTTTATTGTCTAAAGCAAGTCATAAAGCTGTGCCTAATTTAAAAAAAATTGAGAAATGCAGTCCTACCATGTGTCCAACAAATTAGAACCATGTATGTACAGCCTTAAGGAGAAACTAAATTACACAAACACCAACTATTTTCCCAAGACCTTAGAAGCCAGTTGCAGAATAGAACATATATGTAAGAATTTATGTAAACAGAGTTAAATATCAAGTAAAATATGTTCTAAGAGTCATCAGGTGGTACTGAAACAAAAGTAAGAAGTTCAGAGATAGAGGAGAGAGATGTGGATGGGTGAGTAAAGGAAGTAGGTGAACAAGGTGAGGTTATATATAAATTATTAGATTCAGAGAGGGAAAGGGAAGGAATGAGAATATTCATGATTGTATCCAAATTGGATGAAGCAGTGGTGGGGTGCGAGGCTACTAGAAAGTGGATCTGAGTTGACCCGGAACAAAAAACATTAAAAATACTTGTTCCACTAGAAGCAAAGAGTTCCTTTTAGGTGACATAAGGTAAACGTCGATAAACAGAGCAGGAACAGGTTATGAAGAGCCTTGAATGCCAAACTAAGATGTATGCACATGGTCTTTTATATGGCCTTCTTTGGACCTCTCACTTTTAGCTCCTTTTTAGCCTTTTGGTGAGGGACCACCATGTTGCAAGTTATTGATGATCAACATTACATACTTATTGAGAAATAGAGACCAGGGAACCATGTGGGGCTTTATTAGAGATGTGGGTTATATAAGCATTTGCAATGCTCTTCATGGAATGTAGGTGTTATAATAGAATTTAAGAATAAAGAAGTGGCCACAAAGTCAGCCTGACTTTGAACATGTTGGGGTCACTAGAAACAATGCAAAGACCAAACAAAGCAAAAACTCTAGTGGTTTCAATGAAATATTTCACTGGCAATGTTTCATCAGAGCTGCAGGGAACAGGCTTCTTGCATCAAATAACAGGGAGAAACAGGAATTCTGGGAAAAGTCAAGCTCTAGATTTCTGAAGTCCTATAATCTAGTGGCAGAGAGCCCATATTAGCAATGTGATTGTAGAAAATTCCTCTGTTTTTATGAATATCAGTTTCCCTATTTGCAAAAATCAAACATGCTGGATTGATAATTCTCAAGGTTATAAG
Organism: Hylobates moloch; assembly: GCF_009828535.3. Lineage (NCBI taxonomy): Eukaryota > Metazoa > Chordata > Mammalia > Primates > Hylobatidae > Hylobates > Hylobates moloch. The sequence goes on from NW_026652292.1 coordinate 36,301,298, forward strand.
TTTAAATATTTTTTGTTTGGGTTCATCAATAAACAGGTATTAAAAATAAAATAGCAGAAATCAGTATCAATACATTAAAAGATAAAGTTTTGGGGATTGGGAAACTTATTTATCAGTTAAGAAAATACATAACAAGATAATTACCTATGCCAAATAACTAATCATGTCAAACTGTTATGTATCACCGTTTAAAGCACTATTAATGATAGTTTAGAGGATGGAATCTTGCTATGAGACTTAAAACTGTCTTGCCCATCATCACCACCATCTTGCTTTGTGACTGGGTAAGTTACCAAAGGCAAACCACCTGTCTCATATAGTTGGGTAAGAGTCAGTTTTTCATTAGCCACCCTCCAGAAAGACAGCATAAAATAAGCACATATTAAAGAATGCTGGATTTTCTCTTTTGCTGTTATTTTTGCCAGCTTCACCTTATTGTCACATATATCCCATGATTTTGTCTTCAGCTTCTTCAGTTAGATTTCCATGTGGTCCTTATACTTCTGATAACTTCTGGCTAGAGTTTACTGCTCTGTAGTTTTCTATGAGAATGTGACACTGAAGTCCATTTCAGAGACAAAGACAAACTCAAATAAGATAAAAGATAGGGGAGCCTTCCTCTGTCATTTAAAAATAAACTCAGTGATCTTTCATGCATCCTGCTGCTTTGATAGTGTTCAGAGAAAGAATTTTACCAAATCTTGGCTTAAAATCTACCCAGAATAGACCAAGCAATTCCCTAGTGAGATGTACTGATCTTAGATGTTCTGTTGGTTGCTGACAATTCTAACTTTAACCCTTTATTGTCTCAGTGAAAACTGAAGTCTCCTCTGGCAAAGGGAAGCATATTATGGAATTCTTTATACCTGGTGTTCTAGGTAAGCCCAGATAGAAAAACTTCGATCAGGATTTTAATGTTATGCAAATCATTCAATCAACCATATTTTTTTGCAACAGGAACTCTAAACTCTAAGGCAAGAAAAGACGTTGTGTTTTCTGGGCTTTTAATTAATTAGCTACATTTAAAAATTAACTTTGTTTCACCATCACTTTAGATACATTAACTTTGTCCTCTCTCTATGATCCATCTTCCTGCATCATTTTTAAACAGATACAGAATTGTATCAGTGTATAGATTGAATTTGTTTAATTCATTGTAGTCAGGACTCTCTAAGGAACTGAGAGCCCTGACTGAGCTCAGCATTCTTGGCTCTATTTTGGGGAGCCAAAATGAAGGAATGCTTCCAATAGAGTTTGGAGTCTTGTTCTGTCCATGCTACTCAGAAGTCTGTATGGAAACTTGAGAGTCACCTTGCAATCTTCTAGTTTATTCAGCCTCCCATTTCATGTCCCAGTGACCAAAGACTTTTGAACGGAATCCCACCTTTCTGCTCCTCCTCCAGTCAGTCCATACTCATGTATCTCCTAGATTCCTGCAGCACCCTTCTAACTATTCTGCCTTTCTCCCAACTTGCTTCTCTCCCCTTCACCTTTCTCTCACAACCACTCCTCCCAGCTTGCTTGAGATCATCTTCACCTACCCTGAGAAGCGTTTTCTGTACCCTCCAGCCTAAGTTTTCTTAGCTGCTGAGCATAACTCTTGGGAACTTTGTGCTTTCCACAGTCACAGCACTTTTAACATAGTACAGTAACCAAGATCTCTCCATTCCTCACTGGGCCAGAAGCTACTGGAGGTAAGTGGTGTTATCTCCTTTGGATCTTTAAGGCTCCCTAATAAATATTTGTTGGATGGATATCAGAATAAATAAGTGATTAGTAAATTAATTAAACAAAGAGATGGAAATATAGGAAGTTGATCATCTAAGTAATACTCTAAATCAAGAAACTTTAATAGATTGCTGTCAAATGCTTCTCCACATTTCTAATTATTTAAGATGTGGTTCCATGTCATGGTTGGATAACAGCAAATACACTATTATGAAGCCTACCTACTACTATGCTGTTCGACTCAGCTATTTTGTATACAATAGTAGCCAACAGTGCGTTTGGTGATGTTGAAAATCCTGCAATAGGCATTGAATGGAAAATCTCAAATGTGCAGATGTTGGGAAACAGGAGAGAAAAGCTCCCATACTCTATTACAAAATCCTAAGTCAGTTTTTAGAATAGAAAAAATATATAAATTTTCTTCTTTTCTGCATGGAATATAGCAAGATTTTTTTGGTTCGTTCTCTTTCTTGACCATGAAATTTTGATTGATATGCTAACTCTGAAATTGGTGACCCAGGTAATTGGTAAAACTTTTCCTCTGGTGAAACTCTGGTGGAATTTTTTTTGGATCTTTCCTCTTGGAAACAAAAGAAAAAAATATCTTCCTCTAGCAGACTTAAATTATAAAGTCTTGGTTCCAGCTTCACTTTTGGCAGATCTCTAATACGCAAGCGTATTTACAGGGTCTAAAGTAGTACTCATGTTGCTTATCTTCAAGGATGTGAGCATACTAACATGTGTAGTCATAATTATGTGGATTGTGTTGTGTGTAAAGAAAGAGAATGACTACTGCAAATGAAAAACACCCTGATCTTTTTCTTAGTTATGCTCAAATAATACTCAGTATCCTTCAGGGTGGCAGGTTTACATACAACATTATTTGTATGCAAAATGACCTTTGTCAAAAAAAAAAAAAAAAAAAATGACCTTTGTCTTTGTCTTAATTTTTTTTTCTAATGAGTTAGAGATGGGTGTAAGTTTAGTTCCTTTTAGGACATATTAGTCCTCCTCTATTTTTTTTTTTTTTTTTTTTTTGAGATGGGATCTCTCTCTGTAGCCCAGGCTGGAGTGCTGTGGCCCGATCTGGACTCACTGCAAGCTCCACCTCCTGGGTTCACGCCATTCTCCTGCCTCAGCCTCGCGAGTGGCTGGGACTGCAGGCGCCCGCCATCATGCCTGGCTAATTTTTTTGTATTTTTAGTAGAGACGGGTTTCACTGTGTTAGCCAGGATGGTCTCAATCTCCTGACCTTGTGATCCGCCCACCTCAGCCTCCCAAAGTGCTGGGATTACAGGCGTGAGCCACCTCGCCCAGCCATTAGTCCTCCTCTTAATGATCAAATCAGTCTACTTATATTCATACCCAGGATGTGGGCATCTACATTAAGAGTAAGTTTTATTTCTTAAAAGCCACATCAAAATCGTAGTCAAAAAATAAGAATGTATCAAAAGACATATGCCCCCCAACTACATTAAAGAATATTTGAGTCCTAGTATATCTCTTTTGAAACTACTGCTCTAAATGTAATAGCTGACTGTAATGATACTTCCTATGGATACAAAAGGATTTTTGTGAAAGAACATTATTCTAATCATTGCATTTTGAACAAATGGAAAGCAGGCAGGCAGTGTTACATGAAATCAAGTTCTCATTCATATTGAGGACAATCACCTAGGTTCTTAGCGATAAGAGCCATAAATGTGCAAATTCAGATAGTCAGGTACCCTGTGATGCCAAATTAAACAAGGTACCACCTCCTCAGGGTAATATCCCTACCCTATTTGAGCATTAGGCATAGGCTGGAACACTTCCACGTGTCAGTTCAAAAAATACAGCAGTAAAATGAATTTTAAACAAATTAAATTATACTGAGTGATGGAAGGGTGATGAAAGCCAAGAACAGAGTGATTCTATTTCCACATTTAAATCACAACATACAACAGCTGGTCCATGACTAAATACTTCTCACCTATAAGGACGACAGGCAAATGGAGAAAAGATCAGCTGGTAATTCCCATTTCCCACTTATTACAGCAGATGTGCTGTAATAATTTAAAAGATGTGCTCTGGGAAGTGGGCATAGATGTAACTGAAACAAAAAAAGAAAATGAGTGTGTTTGATGGATTAAACAAAATTAAATGCAATTCTTCTCTAAAGGAACTTTTTAATTTTTCATGAATATAAAAATACACATTATGTCTCTATAGAAGATGAAAAATGATTTATAACTACTTGATCACAGGGCTTTCTCTTTGAGAAAAATTTACATTTTGGAAATTTTGCAAATGGAAACATTGGAATGAAATTGTTGGAATGAAAATGTTTACAGCTGTGTAGCTGTAAATTAAGAATAAAAGTTCGAGATCTTCTTCCTGCCTAAGAAACTGATTTGCCAAATTGTCACAAAAAAGCCTCAGATTTCTCTTCATGTTAACTCCAGATCTTAAAATTTTCCGTCCTTTTTTCAAAATAAAAAAGGAAAGATTAATAAAACAGTCCCGATAAAATCACTACGATGGGCAATACAACCGCATTTTGTTTTTTTACGAGAGTTCTTATTCTTAGAGAGTATCATTTTGTTACAGGTAGTTAGGCATGAGCAGGGCAGAAGAGGGCTCTTCCCCCACCCACTAGAAATGTCGGATGATGGTTCGGCAGTTATCGCATTGCCTCTGTAAAAATGATAATTGAGAAGCCAGAGAGAGGCAATCTCCTGATGGTCCATACCTGTTAACGTTAAAAGTGTTAATTGAAAGCAGACCCCAGGGAGAAGCAGCTTCTTGGGCATGCATGTTAAGAGTCAAAATGGCGAAGTATGACATTCCGGGGCACATTCCACTGGAAAAAGGAAAAAAACCTCAGATGGGCATGTGTGTCACTCTCTAAACACACCATGCATGATCAATTCCAAAAGGTAAGGGAAGCACTGCACATGCGGAAGTCCCACCCTAGGGGAAGTATCATGGAAAAGAGACCATCCTGTAAAGTCCTAGGATCAAGGTGAAAGAGGCTCTTTTCTCTCTTTGACCTTCAGGTGCCCATTTGAATCTCTTCCAAAGGTTCTGTCCTTTCTTTCCTGTTCGATAGACGTTTTAGAAAACTTCCACTCCTGCTCTGAAACTTGCCTCTATCTCTTTTTCTGCTTTATTTCCCTTAGTCAAATTCTTGTTTCTGAGGAGGCAAGGAATGAAGTTGCTATGGACCCATACGAATAGGCAACCAGTAACTAGGAGTAACTTGAATCTCAGCCACTGGTAACAGTTTCAAATTTATACTCTATGTTTTTCCAATTTTAGATTGCTGGTAGTGCAAAAGCAAGTGCTCTTAATGGGTCATTCCTCAATTTCCTTCATTATTTGGAGTGGATTATGAATAATCACTTCATTCAAGGAGGATTGGACACATACCACAATGAACACCATTAACCTCTACAATATTAGTCTCATTTTTAGCTCAAAATAAACACTTGGCCCATTTCAATTATGACAGTAAGTTGCTCATGAAGCTAAAGTTAACACTGTTCCAAACTACTCTTTTATTTTTAAATTATTGCTGCTACCAATTGACAAAATTTATGTGAATTAGAACTACTGAATAACTAAGTAATAGAAACAATATTTATCAAAGTCTTTGGCAACTGCTAGTTTCAGTTTGCATCATTCTTTGAAACTTAGTACATTGTGCTTATACTGACCAGTCACTTAATCAGTAAGATGTGAGTGAAACCTTAAACAGGATGATTGCACCTGCCTCAGCTCCCAGGAATTGTTATATTTTAACAAGCAAGCAGTTAAGTATATTTTATTTAAAATCAGTTTTGATAACTAAAGAGCCCAACCTACCCAAATACCTATAAAGTTAAACTACTGAATACATGTTACAAGAGATAACAAATAATCAAGCACTTTGAGGAAATGTATCCCAAGTTTGTAGAAAATTGCCCTTATTTGTTTTGGCCTTTTCTAGCATACTACACTTAGGAATTAGCAAGGCCAAGTACATTTGTAAGAACACCAAGGTCCTCTTACAGACAGAATGAATGTGCTTGGCATATATGCCACTGCATGAAGATATACAAATTAAACACACACACAACTAGGACCATCCAACTTAACTTGAATCAAAAAGAAAAGATGTAGAACCGATTAAAAAGTGACAAATTGTATTAATCCAGTTTTAAATAAATGAAAAATAACCAGAAAAATTAATATTTACACTATTTTGTTTACTTCTTTGATCATCCTTTGTAGATAAAATATATTAAAAGAGTTTCTAATTGAGACTGTTCTGATTAGTTGATTGCCAAGTTTTCAACTTACTACGCCTTGTACATAAACAAAATAGCCAATCAGTCTCAGGAATGATGGCTTCAAATAGATTTGTGGGATCAATTTGAGAGAAATTTAAATTTCACACACAAGGGCCTGTTGGTAGAGAAATTCACCCTTTGCCAAATATTCATGTGCTTCTCCTCACTTTTTGCCTTTGAGAGGTTAGGCAGTGTGTGTGATAAGTTCTGGTTTATGAATTATGATATAAAAGTGGCATTGGTCTTGTTTTACTAAAACATTCAAGAGAAGCTCTCTAAGCAGCCTTAATACCTCATGTCGAGATGGCCAAGCATCTGTCTACCTGGGTTTTGGGTGGCAAAGCCCTCATATTTGTGTAATATGAGCAAAAAATAAACTTTTATTGCAATAAGCCATTGAGATTTGGGAGTTACTTTGGCATGGTCTAGTCTACCTCAACTAAATTATGGCCTGTATACCTTTGCCTAAAGTTCTCTAGTGCAGAAAGAAAGAAGGCAAGAGGACCCAACTTACAAACTAATTGTTTTCAATTTCACTTGATTTATTGAGTGACAAGTATCTGCCAGGCCCTATGATAGATGCCATTGACTTAAACATCCAAGAAATAGGCTCTAATGCCCAAGATCTCATAGGCTAGGGTAGAAGCCAAAGACTTAAACAGACCAGATATTTCAAGATCAGTAGAGGTATGCACCAGATGCTATGAGAAGAAAGGCACCTAACCCAAATGAGACTAATCAGGAAATATATCCTGGTGGAGGTATGTATTAGTTAGGATTCTCTAGAGGGACAGAATTAATTATATATATTTTATATATATATATATATAAAATATATATAAATATATATAATATATATATAAAATATATATGAATATATATTATATATACTTATATATAATATAAAAAAATATATATATAGGAGTTTATTATTAACTTACACAATCACAAGTTGCCACAATAGGCTGTCTGCAAGCTTGTGGAGCAAGGAGAGCCCTGTTTCAAAACTGAAGAACTTAGAGTCCAATGTTTGAAGGCAGGAAGCGTCCAAGCACAGCAGAAAATGTAGGCTAGGAGGCTAGGCCAGTCTCACCTTTTCACGTTTTTCTGCCTGCTTTATATTCTCTATCAGCTGATTAGATGGTGCCCACCAGATTAAGTTTGGGTCTGCCTTCCCCAGGCCATGGACTCAAATGTTAATCTCCTTTGGCAACACCCTCACAGACACACCCAGGATCAATACTTTGTATCCTTCAATCCAATCAAGTTGACACTTGGTATTAACCATCAGAAGTCCACCCCTTGTCAACTTGAACCTATACATATCTTGTGAGATGATATATAATCTTCAAATAAAGACAATAATAAGGTCATGATTACACCAAACATAATTCAACTATCCTTCATACAACCAGAAACACACCAATCCCCAACCCAAATCCTATCACATAAAGTTAACAGTACTTAAATGCTGATATGAAGTCAATAAATCTGATGTCACATAACAGAAAAGGAAATAAAATGAAGATATTTTCTTAGTACAGGTATGTACATGCACAAACTTTTTTTAACCAAAAAAATAGCAAATTCTCATGACCGCTACAGTCCTCATTTCTGCAGCTGGTCATGTGGTCATAGCTGGTGTTGATAACTACCTTCTTCTACTACCCATTCTCTATTCCACTGCCTTCAGCAAGCACCTCAGCAGGTCATGATTTTTATTTTTTTTCCTGGTGGAGTGACCCAAACCTTCATTCCTGAGGGGTCTGGGCCATTTGTAGTCCTGCCTGGATTGGGCTGTTGTAGTTTCCCTTTGACCTTAATCACAGGGCGTGGTAATACTTAGAGACGCTGTAATGGATCTCCTGTATTCCATACATACTCTTCCTTACCTCTACTGTGGAGTAGTAGACTGATTTCATCTTGATGGTCCATGCCAGTCACCCCAGCCAACACTGTAACTCCCTTCTTAGCCTGTTGACTTAAAGGTAGGAGGAGCCCAAGGTGTCCAGGGGACAATCTTAACTTCCAGTTTAATGGAATCATTGTTGTGTCACCTGGTGGCCGCATTCTTCACTCTGGACCTAAGACTTCTAGGCCAGCAGAACATAATGTTCCAGGAACTGAAAGCAAAAATTTTGCTAGTGGATCACTAGGGGTGATGGTGAGTGGTGCCACTTCCACTCTCACCCCTTGAATCCTGGACACATGATTCCTGGCTATGGGAGAAACAGTACCATATATTGGATGCTGATTCAGAGCATAGATGACCTTCTGGAGAACTTTGCCCCAGCCCTGCAAAGTATTGTCACCCAGTTGGCATTGTAACTGTGACTTCAAAAGGCCATTCCACTGTTCTATCAATGCAGCTCCTTCAGGATGATGGGGAACATGGTAAGACCAATGAATTCCATGAACACGAGCCCACTGCTGCACTTCTTTAGCCGTAAAGTGAGTGCCTTGGTCAGAGACAATGCTGTGTGGAATACCATGACAGTGGATAAGGCATTCCATGAATCCATGGATGATAGTTTTGGCAGAAGCATTGCATGCAGCATAGGCAAACCCATATCTGGAGAAAGTGTCTATTCCAGTGAGGACAAACCTCTGCCCTTTCCATGATGAAAGAAGTCCAGTATAATCAACCTGCCACCAGGTAGCTTGCTGATCACCCCAAGGAATGGTGCCATATAGAGGGCTCAGTGTTGGTCTCTGCTGGTGGGAAATTGGTCACTCAGCAGTGGCCATAGCCAGGTCAGCCTTGGGGAGTGGAAGTCCATGTTGCTGAGCCCATGCATAACCTCCATCCCTGTCACCATGGCCACTTTGTTCATAGGCCCATTGGATGATGACAGGAATGGCTGGGGAAAGAGGCTGAGTGGTGTCCACAGAATGGGTCATCCTATCCAATTGATTATTAAAATCTGCCTCTGCTGAGGTCACTGTTGGTGAGCACTCATATGGGATACAAATATCTTCACAGTTTTTGACCATTCATAGAGGTCCATCCACATAACTCTTCCCCAAATTTCTTTGTCACCAATTTTTCAATCATGCTTCTTCCAAGTTCCTGACCATCCAGCCAAACCATTGGTTACAGCCCATGTATCAGTATATAGTCATACATCTGGTCATTTCTCCTTCCATGCGAAGTGCATAACCAGGTGCACTGATCAAAGTTCTGCCCACTGGGAAGATTTCCTTTCACCGCTGTCCTTCAGGGATGTCCTAGAAAGGGGCTGTAGTGATGCATCTGTCCACTTCTGGGTGGTGCCTGCATCATGCAGAACAATCTGTGAATCAGGCCCTTGTCTTCTCTTCCTCTGTCAACTGATCATAGGAACCTCCCCATGATGCCATCAGTGCAGGCGGGGGGAGAGAAGGCAGAGTGGCAGGAGTGGAGACCATGGGCATTTGAGCCACTTCCTCATGTAGTTTCCTTTTCATTCAGGACCTGCTCAAGCCTGATCATGTATATACCACTTCCATTTGATGCAATGCTGCTATACATGGCCCACTTTCTGGCTAGGTGGGTCAGAAAGCATCCAGTTCATGATAAGCAGTTCAGGTTGCATGATGACTTGATGATCCATAGTCAAACATTCAGTTTCCACCAAAGCCCAGTTCTAGGCCAAGAGCTGTCTCAAAAGGAGAGTAGTTATCTGAAGAAGATAGCAGGGCCTTGCTCCAAAATTCTAGAGGCCTCCACTGTGATTCACCTATGGGGGCCTGCCAAAGGCTTCAAACAGCATCCCTATCTGGCACTGACACCTCAAGCACCATTGGATCTGCTGGGTCATACGGCCAAAGTGCCACAGCAGCTTGCACAGCAGCCTGGACCTGTTGCAAAGCCTTCTCATGTTCAGATGAGGAATGTGTTGCCTCCAAAATCCAAGTAGGCCCACTAGTCATTGTGCCTCTTTCCTGGTTGTAGGAGGGTCCAAATGCAGAAACTCATCCTTCATCTTAGAAGGAATATCTCAACAGGCCTCACACCACTGAACTCCTAGAAATATTACTTAGGTAGAAGGTCCCTGAATTTTAGTCAGATTTATTTCCCAACTTCTGGCACATAAATGTCCCACCAATAAGTCTAGTGTGTTTGCTACTTCTTGTTCACTGGATCCAATCAGCATAATGTCATCAATGTAGTGGATCAGTGTGATATATTGTGGAAGCAAAAAGTGATCAAAGTCTCTCTGAATAAGATTATGACAGGAAGCCAGAGAGTGGATATACCCCTGAGGTAGGACAGTAAAGGTATATTGCTCACCTTGCCAGCTGAAGGCAAATTGCTTCTGGTGGGCTTTATGGACAAGAATAGAGAAAAAGGCATTTGCCAAGTCAAATAGTTGCATACCAGGTACCAGGAGATGTGTTAATTTGCTCAAGCAATGAAACCACATTTGGTACAGCAGCTGCAATTGGAGTCACCACTTGGCTAAGCTAACGATAATCCACTGTCATTCTCCAAGATCCATCTGTCTTCCGCACAGGCCAAATGGGAGATTTGAATGGGGATGTGGTGGGAATCACCACTCCTATGTCTTTCAAATCCTTGATAGTGGCACTAATCTCTGCAATCCCTCCAGGAATGTGATATTGTTTTTCATTTACTGTTTTTCTAGGTAGAGGTAGCTCTAACAGCTTCCATTTGGCCTTTTCCATCATAATTGCCCTCACCCTACCAGTCAGGGAGCCAATGTGGGGGTTCTGCCAGCTGCTAAGTATGTCTATGCCATTTATGCATTCTGGCACAGGGGAAATGACCACAGAATGAATCCAGGGATTCACTGGACCCACTGTCAGTCAGACCTGAACTAAAACTCCATTAATTACCTGACCTCCATAAGCCCGTACTTCAACTGGAGGACCACAATGACATTTTGGGTCCCCTAGAATCAATGTCAGCTCAGAGCCAGTGTCCAGTAGTCTCCAATATGTCTAATCATCCCTGTCCCCAGTGCACAGTTACCCTGGTAAAAGGCCAGAGGTCTCCTTGGAGACATATATGTATATATACTTTATATATAATATGCGTGTGTGTGTGTGTGTGTGTGTGTGTGTGTGTATAGTATTATATATAGTTTAGATATATAGTATTATATATATATAAATATAGTATTGATTTACATGATCACAAAGTCCCAAATTAGACTCTCTGCAAGTTTGAGAAGCAAGGAGAGGCAGTCCGAATCTCTCAAAACTGAAGAACTTTAAGTCTGATGTTCAAGAACAGGAAACATCCAGCATGGGAGAAAGATGTAGACTGGGAGCCTGGGCCAGTCTCACCTCTTCACATTTTTCTGCCTGTTTTATATTCACTGGAAGCTGATTAGATGTTGTCCACGAGATTAAGGGTGTGTCTGTCTTCCCTAGCCCACTGATTGAAATGTTAATCTCCTTTGGCAAAACCCTCACAGACACACCCAGGATCAATACTTTGTATCCTTCAATCCAATCATGTTGACACTCAGCATTAACCATCACAACATAGTGCCCAATCTGAGCATTGAAGAAGGTGAAGGTGCTAGCCAGATTGAGAATATATAAATAAGAACACTATCTGTACTGAGAAACAAAGGTGAGCCTGGGAATATGGCAAAGGCTGCAGCAGAAAGCCTTGAGCATAATGGTGAGAAGATAGACATTTATTCTGACTGCAATGAATTATTTTAGGCCAAAAGAATCAAATAAATGTTTTGGGATAAATGCAGTTATTCTTTGAACAAAAAAATTCAATATTTCACAAAGTAGGGGTTAAAATCACTGGGGGAGCATCTCAAAAGATAAGAAACAAATGATCCCAAGCCTCACCCAAAATCAACTGAATCACAATCCAACTGGCAGATGGAGCCCAGAAATCGATGTTTTAAAAATGTACTTCAAATTTTATTTATACACAGTAAAGTACTAGTACTCTGAGACTAGAAGCCTGGAGTCCAGCCCAGAGTTAAGAAAAATGAGGCCCTAAAGAGGACAGGGAGGATGGAGGGAAGGAGTAATATTCTGAGGAGACTTGGAGGCAATGTTTTCTTGTTCAGGGACCAGACTGCTCGTGGGGCTGTTTCGGTGCTATGTTGGTGAACAGCGAGGAGGAATGTTTTGAAGGAAGATGTTGAGAATTGTTTGAATATTTGGGGTTTGAGTGAAAGCCATTTAAGGCCATTTATCAATATGTGACTGTATTAGTCCTTTCTCATGCTGCTAATAAAGACATACTGCAGACTGGGTAATTTATAAAGGAAAGAGGTTTAATTGGCTCACAATTCCACAGGGCTGAGGAGGCCTCAGGAAACTTAACAATCATGGCAGAAGGGGAAACAAACACATCTTTCTTCACATGGGGGCAGCAAGGAGAAGTGCTAAGCAAAAGTGGGAAAAGCCCCTTAGAAAACCACCAGATTTCGTGAGAACTCACTGACTGTCATGAGAACAGCATGACGGTAACCACCCCATAAATTACTTCCCGGGTCCCTCCCATGACAAGTGGGGATCATAGGTTCTATAATTGAAGATGAGATTTGGGTGGGGACGCAGCCAAACCATATCAGTGACAGCCTTACTTTTTTGGAAATCATATTACACATTATAACAAAAGTCTAAAATGCACTCACTGTATAATAATCAGTTTGTGGCTATTGAAATAATGGACATCGTTACCATATATTGTTTGGATTTTGAAGTTTTCTTTTTTGTACTTTTGTGACATGTTTTTCCAGTCTCAAAGCTTCCCAAAGTTCGGGAAATGCTAGGAGTTTCTAGCCCTATGCCTAATGGGCAAAGGTATGTTGCACATTCAAGTGAAGATGTAGAAGGTAAGTGGAATATGTGGTGCAGATTGGAGAGCACAGAGATGGTGACGTGGATCAGAAGAGGTTGACACTTCTCAGAAGAGCAGTGCTCTCATGTTTGTGGCTATCAAATCTCTGCATAGTAAAATGTACACTAAATTTATACGGCACTAGACCTTTCTAATTTGTCAATGTTCTTTCACGTGAATTAATCTAAATTATGAAATTAATATTTTTATATAGGGAGAAACTCATAAGCACATTATAAGTTCAATCTCTCATTACATTAATTTTCCAATTCTGTTAGAAAATAGTGGAACCAGAGTACAAATGCAGCTTTCCTGAAATTGTCATTCATACTTCTGCCTGCCACATTATATTCTCTGTAGGTACATTTTAATCATATGTATGCACAATTAATTTCAGTAGCTACTTTTCATGAATATATTATTCAAGCTTTGCACATATAAAGTCATAATATATAAAAAATTTAAGTAAGTGATTTTTGGAAAATTAACGAAGTTTTTCATATTCTTAATCAAATTTTGAATAAATGAGATAATCCTTTAAATCATTTTTCTACATTTTTTATTATAGCTAAGCCTAAATTGGTAATTCTGGGAGTACAATTTAATGAAGACATTCTGCCCTGCAATTTAAATCTTAATCTCAAAGGGTGATTCTGTGAGCTCAGATAACCACTATCAAGATATCACAATGTTTTCTATGACATTTCTAGCTTGATTTGTAACAACCAATGAGATTGCTTTAGTGCTAGTTCCTGAAAGCAGGACAATTGAATTCCTATCTGACTGAGCCATATGATACTTTTTCTTCAGCACTCAAAATGCTTTATTAACCTTTATTAATGTTCACAGTCTCCGAGTACTTGCTGGAGTGGTTATTCTGTTATTCTCTGAGCACCAAGGAGGAAATTGAAATACTCACAGTCTGATTCCACTGATAGAAGGAATAAATTCTTCATGGAAGCAAAATGTTAACTATCTCAGCTAATTGCTTCCTTGCAGCAGCTGAGATATCAGGATGAATGGAAAGACACAGGTGTTGAGGCCAAGAGGCAGGCTTCTGGTCTCTGTACTCCTCTTGTGTGGCCCGGTTTTCTTGGATCCAACCTCTTAGAACCTTGCAATAGATTTGTAACTACCTGGGTAGAGAGGGGAAAATATACTAGTTTTTCATTCGTTTTAATGTGTATGTGTGAAAACTTTTCTGTCTTAGGCAAAAGGTTTATCATTAGGTGGTTAGAGAAATTGTATTGAATATAGATAAATAGAAAGATACTAAGAATCTGTAGAAAAATATTACATGTCCAACCTTAGGCAAAAATAAAAGCCTAACCCTTTATTACTGTTTTAAAAAGCATTTACATATAATATAGTTTGGATGTTTGTCCCTTCCAAATCTCATGTTGAATGTAATCCCCAGTGTTACAGATGGGGCCTGGTAGGAGGTGTTTGGATCATGGGGCAGGATTCCTCATGAATGGCTTGGGCCATCCCTTTGGTGATGAGTGAGCTGTCGCTCTGGAGTTCATGTGAGATCTGGTTGTTTAAGAGAGTGTGGTATTTTCTCCCTCATTCTCTGGGTATGTTTCTTGCCATGTGATGCACCTGCTCCCCCTTCATCTTCTGCTGTGATCGTAAGGTTCCTGAGGCCTCACCAGAAGCAGATGTTGGAGCCATGCTAGTATAGACTGCAGAACCATGAACCAATTAAACTCCTTTTCTTTATAAATTACCCAGCCTCAAGTATTTCTTTATAGCAATGGACAAATGGCCTAACACAGAAAATTGATAATGAGAAGTGGAGTATTGCTATAAAGATTCCTGAAAATGTGGAACAAGCTTTGGAACTGGGTAACGGTTAGAGGTTGGAAGAGTTTGGAGGGCTCAGAAGAAGACAAGAAGATGAGAGAAAGTTTGGAACTTCTTAGAGACTGGTTAAGTGATTGTGACCAAAATACTGACAGAAATATGGACAGTGAAGTCCAGGCTGATGATGATTCAGATGAAAATGGGAAAGTTATTGGGAAGTGGAGTAATCGTCACCTGTGTTATAACCTAGCAAGGAGCTTGGCCACATTATGTTCACATCCTAGGAAGTCTATGGAAGGCCAAACTTAAGAGCAATGACTCAGTGGTGTCCAAGGGAGATAATACAGTCATAGGTTCTTTGTTTCTGTTTCTGGTTGGGCCAGTAAAGTCCCTTCCTCATCCCTATTTACCACTTATGACTAGAGACAGTAACTTAAAACCATGGCTTCAGACTGCTGAAAGCCTAAAACAAAGCAAAACAGAACAACAACAAAATAAGGCACATTGGAAAAGCTTCATAGGGTATCTGGTGGAAGAAATTTCTTTTTTTTTTTAATTATACTTTAGGGTTTTAGGGTACATGTGCACAATGTGCAGGTTTGTTACATATGTATCCATGTGCCATGATGATTTCCTGCACCCATTAACTCGTCATTTAGCATTAGGTGTATCTCCTAATGCTGTCCCTCCCCCCTCCCCCCACCCCACAACAGTCCCCGGAGTGTGATGTTCCCCTTCCTGTGTCCATGAGTTCTCATTGTTCAATTCCCACCTATGAGTGAGAACATGCGGTGTTTGGTTTTTTGTCCTTGCGATAGTTTACTGAGAATGATGTTTTCCAGTTTCATCCATGTCCCTACAAAGGACACGAACTCATCATTTTTTATGGCTGCATAGTATTCCATGGTGTATATGTGCCACATTTTCTTAATCCAGTCTATCGTTGTTGGACATTTGGGTTGGTTCCAACTCTTTGCTATTGTGAATAGTGCCGCAATAAACATACGTGTGCATGTGTCTTTATAGCAGCATGATTTATAGTCCTTTGGGTATATACCCAGTAATGGGATGGCTGGGTCAAATGATATTTCTAGTTCGAGATCCCTGAGGAATCGCCACACTGACTTCCACAATGGTTGAACTAGTTTACAGTCCCACCAACAGTGTAAAAGTGTTCCTATTTCTCCACATCCTCTCCAGCACCTGTTGTTTCCTGATTTTTTAATGATGGCCATTCTAACTGGTGTGAGATGGCATCTCACTGTGGTTTTGATTTGCATTTCTCTGATGGCCAGTGATGATGAACATTTCTTCATGTGTTTTTTGGCTGCATAAATGTCTTCTTTTGAGAAGTGTCTGTTCATGTCCTCTGCCCACTTTTTGATGGGGTTGTTTTTTTCTTGTAAATTTGTTTGAGTTCATTGTAGATTCTGGATATTAGCCCTTTGTCAAATGAGTAGGTTGCAAAAATTTTCTCCCATTCTGTAGGTTGCCTGTTCACTCTGATGATAGTTTCTTTTGCTGTGCAGAAGCTCTTTAGTTTAATGAGATCCCATTTGTCAATTTTGGCTTTTGTTGCCATTGCTTTTGGTGTTTTAGACATGAAGTCCTTGCCCATGCCTATGTCCTGAATGGTATTGCCTAGGTTTTCTTGTAGGATTTTAATGGTTTTAGGTCTAACATATAAGTCTTTAATCCATCTTGAATTAATTTTTGTATAAGGTGTAAGGAAGGGATCCAGTTGCAGCTTTCTACATATGGCTAGCCAGTTTTCCCAGCACCATTTATTAAATAGGGAATCCTTTCCCCATTTCTTGTTTTTGTCAGGTTTGTCAAAGATCAGATAGTTGTAGCTATGCGGCATCATTTCTGAGGGCTCTGTTCTGTTCCATTGATCTATGTCTCTGTTGTGGTACCAGTACCATGCTGTTTTGGTTACTGTAGCCTTGTAGTATAGTTTGAAGTCAGGTAGCATGATGCCTCCAGCTTTGTTCTTTTGGCTTAGGATTGACTTGGCAATACGGGCTCTTTTTTGGTTCCATATGAACTTTAAAGTAGTTTTTTCCAATTCTGTGAAGAAAGTCATTGGTAGGTTGATGGGGATGGCATTGAATCTATAAATTACCTTGGGCAGTATGGCCATTTTCATGATATTGATTCTTCCAACCCATGAGCATGGAATGTTCTTCCATTTGTTTGTATCCTCTTTTATTTCATTGAGCAGTGGTTTGTAGTTCTCCTTGAAGAGGTCCTTTACATCCCTTGTAAGTTGGATTCCTAGGTATTTTATTCTCTTTGAAGCAATTGTGAATGGGAGTTCACTCATGATTTGGCTCTCTGTTTGTCTGTTTGAATGGGCAAAAACTGGAAGCATTCCCTCTGAAAACTGGCACAAGACAGGGATGCCCTCTCTCACCGCTCCTATTCAACATAGTGCTGGAAGTTCTGGCCAGAGCAATCAGGCAGGAGAAGGAAATAAAGGGTATTCAATCTGGTGGAAGAAATTTCTAAGAAGGAAAGCATTTAAAATGTGATCTGGCTCATGCCTGTAATCCCAGCACTTTGGGAGGCTGAGGAGGGTGGATCACCTGAGGTTAGGAGTTTGAGACCAGCCTGACCAACATGGTGAAACCCCATCTCTACTAAAAATACAAAAAATTAGCTGGGCATGGTGGCAGGCACCTGTAATCCCAACGACCTGGGGGGCTGGGGCACGAGAATCGCTTGAACCTGGAAGGCGGAGGTTGCAGTGAGCCGAGATTGTGCCATTACACTCCATGGGGCGACAAGAATGAGACTTCATCTCAAAAAAAAAAAAAAAAAATGTGACCTAGCTGCTTCTAACAGCCTATGAACAGATACAGAAGCAAAGAAGTGACTTAAAGTTGGAACTTATGTTTAAAAGAGAAGAACATACAAATTTGGAAAATTTACAACCTAACCATGTGGCAGAAAACAAACCAAAAAACATTTTTAGGAGTCTAATACAAGCAGACCTCAAGCAACCTCTTGCTAGAGGGATTTGGATGACTAAACGGGAGCCAAGTGCTAATGTCTGAGACAATGGGATAAAGGTTTAGAAGGCATTTCAGAAATTTTCTAAGCTGCCTCTCCCATCACAGGCCCAGAAGCCTAGGAGGAAAGAATGTTTTCAGGGGCCAGGCACAATGCACCGCTGCCATGCTTCACCTCAGGACAGTGCTACTTGCATCCTGGCTGCTCTGGCTCCATCCTTGGCTCAAAGGGGCCCAGATACAGTTCGGCCTGCTGCTCCAGGGTGCTCAAGTGATAAGCCTTGGTAGCTTATACATGGCATTAAACCTACAGGTGCTCAGAATACAAGAGTGAAGGAGACTTGACAGCCTTCACCTAAATTTCAGATGTTGTATGATGTATTTCAGAAGCCTGCTGCAGTGTGGAGTCCCCACAGAGAGCCTATACTAGGGAAATGCTGAGGGCAGTTGTGGGATTGGAGCCTACACAAAGAATCTCTGCTAGAACACTACCTAGTTGAGCTGTGGGAATAGGACTGCCACCCTCCAGACATCAGAAGGGTAGAGCCACCAGCAGCTTGCATCATGAGCCTGAAAAAGCCATGGGCACTCAATTCCAACTGTGAAAGCAGCCATGGTGACCTTACAAAGTCACAGAGGCAGAGCTGCCCAATGCTTTGGGAGCCCGTCCCTGGCACTAGTGTGCCCTAGATGCTAGACATGGAGTTTAAAAATATTGCTTTGTAGCTTTAAGATTTAATCACTGCCCTGCTGGTTTTCAGACTTGCAAAGGGCCTGTAACCCCTTCCTTTTGGCTGATTTCTCCCTTTTGGAATAGGAATTTTTACCCAGTTCCTATACCACCATCGTATCTTGGGAGTAAATAACTCATTGTTGATTTTATAGGCTCATAGGCAGAAGGAGATGAGTCTCAGATGATATTTTAGGCTTTGCACTTTTGATTGATTTGATGCTGGAATGAGTTAAGACTTTGGGGGACTATTGGGAAGGGATGATTGTATTTTGTAGTGTGAGAAGGACAGGAGGTTTAAGGGGCCAGGGTTGAAATGATATAGTTTGCATGTTTTTCTTCAAGTCTCATGTTGAAATGTGATCCCCAGTGTTGGAAGTGGGGCCTGATTGGGGGCGTTTGGATCATGGATGTGGATTCCTCATGAATGGCCTAGCACCATCCCCTTGGCAATAAGTGACTTCTCACTCTGGTAGTTCACATGAGATCAAGTTGTTTAAAAGAGCATGAAACCTACCCCCCCACTCTTGCTCTCTCCCTTGCCATATCATGTGCGGGCTCCCCCTTCACCTTCTGCTATGATTGTAATCTTCCTTAGAGCCTCGCTGGAAGCAGATACCAGCACTATGCTTCATGTAGAGCCTGCGGAGCCATGAGGCAAAATAAAAATTATTTTATTTATGAATTACCCAATTTCAGGTATTTCTTTATAGTAACATGAAAAACAGCCTGATACAAAATATGTATGGAAAATATAGGGGAGGAAAATCAATGCAATTCAATGCTATGTAGATACAGCATTAAAAAGAAAATATAAGGTAGATTGGACTAGGTATGTGTATGTTGAATGGAATAAGAAAATCTGCTGTAGAGAGAATAGGCTAGAAAAAAAAGAGGGTTCAGGCTAAAAACAAAACTATGTTTTTCAATAGAATAAGTAAGTTAGGTTGCAAGTGACTTTTCATAGCTTGCTTTTTATTTTCTTCAAAAACGAACCATGATTGTATTAGGTTTTACTCGATTTGCTTTTAACCTACTTAGATTTCTGCTGGTTTATCGGTTTAGTCAATGAGCCTATAAGTAATGGTTAATTTTAGTGATAAACAGCATGTTTGATTTAGGAGAACAAAGGCCAAACAGCTAAATTGAGTTCTTTTGATTCACTGATGAGAGGGGAAACAAACTATCTTGGTTCTTTCCATGGAAAAGAAATGATTTGTGTTCATTTAGATCCAAGGGGAGAGGAAGTGCAAGTGTTTTAAATTGCCAAGATAATTTATTCTGAACTTGGATAAAACCCAGTGAAAAACTGAACAAGAAAGGGTAATGGAGGAGTGTTTTGGGGCTATGCCAGGATGTTAAAAATGCAGGGACATTCAGATTACATGATACAAAAGTTTATCTATGGAGATCTCTCCATTTTTGTGCTCTAGTTAATAATTTAGAAGAGCGAGTCTGAATCATGTTTCTGATTCCTTGAAGATCATTGGGCAAAAAAGGTCAATTGTATTTCCACTCAGAAAAACCACTGCTGACTTAGAAAGTAAAATGACTGTAACCATTCTTCAGGAAAACTTATGTAGCAGGACATGCTTTTAGGTATTGTAAGCATAAAGAAAAGAGAGGCCTGATTTGAGAGACCATTTCTTTAGTTTGACTATTAATTATTAGACCTAAATATTCTGATGGTCTTGCGGGTTCATTTTCAAAATCATTTCTTCTATCTTTTGATAGAAAATTCAGACTCTCCAAGTAAAGTAGATATGCAGGTTACTTGATGTCAAATCCCACTTCGATTTTCTGGGCCTTCACACTTTTCATTCTCATTCTGTTATATTATACAGTTGACCCTTGAGAAACATGGATTTGAACTTCACTAGTCCAATTATACGTACTTTTTTTGGTAAATATATTGAAAAATTTTCTGAAGATTTGTGACAATTTACAGAAATTTGCAGATGAACCATGTAGCCTAGAAATACTGCAAAAATAAGAAAAATTTAGGTGTGTCCTGAATGCATAAAATACATGTAGATACTAGTCTATTTTATTATTTACTACAAAAAAATATACACAAATCTATTACAAAAATTTAAAATTTACCAAAACACACATAAACACTTATAGGCCACAAATGGTACCATTGCACTCCAGAGAAATTTAAACAAATGCAAAGATGCAGTATCAAATCGTAACTGCCTAAAATTAACTATAGTATATACTGTACTACTGTAATAATTTTTTAGTCACCTCTTGTTACTATTGCAGTGATCTCAAGAGTTGCAAGTACTTGCTTAAAACATTGTGTGGCACCAGTCATCTCCCTGTGAGCAGTTTGTCTCTCCAGTAAATTACATATTGCAGCAAAAGTGATCTCTCTCAGTTCTTGTGTATTTTTATTGTGTTTAGTATAACACCTTAAACCTTGAGTAACATTATGGTACCCATATGAAGTGCCACTAGTGATGCTGAAAATACTCCCAAGAAGCAAAGTAATGACATAAAAAATGGTTTAATTGTTTGATGTGTACCATAGATTGACATCTGCAGCTGTGGATGCCCACCATTTCAAGATAAATAAATCCAGCATAAGAACCATTATTTAAAAGAAAAGAACATTTGTGAAGCTTTCACTGCAGCTACACCAGCAGGCATGAAACCTTGTATTTTTTGAAAAATACAGTTTCTTTTAATTTCATATTGAAAACACAGCTTTTATGTGGGTGCAGAATTGCTGTAGGAAAAGCATACCCATAGACTCTAATATTATTTAAGAAAAAGTGAAGTCATTATATAACAACTCAAATGTGAAGGATCTAAAGCTGGAGAATCTAATACTAGCAAAGGATGGTTTGATAATTTTAGAAAGAGATGTGGTTTTAAAATGTCAAGATAGGAGAAGAAGCATCTTCTGCTAACCAAGAGACAGCAGATGAGTTCTCAGATGCCATTAGGAAAATAATTGAGGAGGAAGATTATCCGCCTCAACAGGTTTTTATTACACACAAAAGTACCCTATTCTGGGGAAAAAAAACACAACAAACTTCCAAAAAGGACATTTATTAGGATAAGAATTGAACAACAGGATTTAAGGCAGAAAGAGGTAGGCTAACTATACTGTCTTGTGCAAATGCAGTTGTGTTTATGACCAGGACTGCCTTTATCTATAATGCTGCCAACCCCTGAGCTTTAAAAGGAAAAGATAAACACCAATATCCAGTCTTTTAGTTTTCAAAAAAAAAAAAAGCCTGGAAAATTAGAATCCTTTTCTGGATTGGTTCCATCAATGCTTTGTCCCTGAAGTCAGGAAGTACCTTGCCTGTAAGGAACTGCTTTTTATTGGACAATATCCCCAGCTACGAAAAACTCTATGAGTTTAACTTGCCCTGAAACACACCATTTCTAATGCAACCTCTAAATAAGGAGTCAGAAGGATCATCAAGGCTCATTACACACAGTATTCTACGGAAAGAGGTGTCAAGTCTGTGGCAGAGAATCCTAATAGAACATCATGAAAGTCTGGAAGAATTACACCATTGAGGATGACATTGTTATGGAAAAAGCCACAAAAGCCATCCAACCAGAAACAATAAATTCCTACTGAAGAAACTGTCCAGATGTTATGCATAACTTCAGAGGATTTATAACAGAGTCAATCAAGGAAATCATGAAAGAGATTGTGGATATGGCCAAAAGGGTAGAAGATGAAGCATTTCAATATATGCATCTTGGAGAAATTCAAGAGCTAACAGGCACCACATCAGAGGAATTAACAGAAGATGATGAGTTGATGGAGTTCAGTGCTTCCAAACCAGTGCCAGATGGTGAGGAAGGCACAAAAGCAGTACCAAAAAAATGAATTGACATTAGGGATCTGGGAGAATGGTTCAGGTTATTCAAGACTGCTTTTGGCTTCTCTTATTACATGCACTCTTGTATGTATGATACAGGTACTGAAATGATGGAAGAAGGATTGATATTAACATAGAAACATTTTTTAATGAAAAAGCAAAAAAATATCCAGCAGAAATTATTATGTATTTCCATAAAGGTACACCAAGTATGCCTGCCTCTCCTGCTCCCTCTTCTACCTCCTCCATCTCTTTAGCTTCTGCCATCTCTGAAACAACACCAATCCCTCCTCTTTCTCTGCCTCCTCAGGCTCCACTCAACATGAAGACAACGAGGATGAAGACCTTTATGATGACCTACTTCCACTTAATGAATAGTAAATATATTTTCAGAGACTACAGCAATAGACCAAAGCTTCTCTCATTGTTTGTTTGTTTTTAGTTTCTTAGTTTTGGCCTCAAGTTTACACACAAAAGCATGTCATCATTATGGAAAATTTTAGTGATTCCGGCAGTCATTCCCCCATTAATTTATTTTGAAGTTGAATCCAATGAAATTCTAATGATTTGACTGTGCTTATAAACCTTGACAATTCTTCCTGCCTCAGGCCCAGTTTGAGCTCTTATTAATTGGTCCTCACTTTCATGTCACTATTTTTGCAGTTCTGATTTTTATGACTTTAATGTTTTTTTTTCAAGTACAGTGTTTGGGACTTCAGATGCATTTGTATTAAGATACTCTCATGTCTTTAAAGAGTCTCATGAACTTGAATATAATTCCAGAATGTCTTTACAAATACATCTCTCTGGAGATATGCCCTATTGTAAACTCTTTCCGGATGGGTCTGTGAAAAGAGTGAAGAAGTAGTTACCAGCTTCTGTAACAATCACGTTTTTTTTTTGTTTTGTTTTCCCAACACTTGCTCACAAATAGAATTTTGTTATGGAGTTCCCTAGTCCCACTTGTCCAGCAGAGATAGAAGGATACATGCACAATTTTAAAGTTGAAAAACAGCAAAGGCCATGAAAATCACATTCAAATGTTAGTTTTAGAATTTGTCTTAGTGCATAAGGGCTGCAATCATATACAGTGGGAAGTGATTGGTGGTTACCAACTTAAATGGAATTAGACTTTAAAAATAGTCTGAAACAGCCCTGGAATGGATTTTTCAAAAACAGGGACAATCATTTCTAAATTTTATGCCTGACTGTCCGTGCCTCTAGAGGGAGCCATTCACAATTCATTAATTCTTGTCTTGCAGTGGTTTATTTTTATGGCCAAATTTTGAAACTCATTTTTTAAATGCCTTCAAATTTTTAGTTGCATCAAATGTTATTGTCAAGCATAGAGATTCAACCTAGAGTAAAAAGCATTCTAACCACTTCAACAATCATTCTACTATGAAACCACATTTCATGGAATTGAAAATAGGCCATGTGTGAAAAATATTCCATTTGAATGTTTGAAAGATCAACCTTACACTGTAAGAATTAACACCAACTTTATTTCAAAAATGTGGATACTGTTTTCTTAAAAATATACATATATATAGTGTACTTGGGTTTATTTTCTAGGAATCCAGAGCACTTACAGAGTGAGGTGACACTGTGAAGTGCACAACCACAAAGCATTGTTAGGTTCCTAACGTCGCTCTCAAATGTTTATTCCCAGATGCAGACAGATGGCCTTCCTTTTCGGTCTGGGGCAAAGTAGCAATGCAAAAGCTTTGGCCTAACTGGAGCCAAAAATCATAGTGGCAGTGTATGGGTTTGGGTTTAGCAAAGAAAACAAAAAGTATCCCAAGTATTTAAAACAAAATGAATTTACCACAGGGAATTATCTACATATGTTTTGGAAGGACAAGAAGGACAAAGAGAAGTAGGTGAAGTGGAGGGAGCTAAAGAAACAGAAAAGAAGAAGGGGTGGCACTTTTTTGATGCAAAGCAGTTAAAACCACTCATCTGGAGCCCATTTGCCTGCACCTGCCACTGTGCTGTTGGTGACACTCATAATCAGTCCTGGATTGCTGAAGATTCATTATGTCCATCAAAGCTGGAACCTACCAGAAAGCGGTGGCCCCTACGCATGTTCTTAAAGTCAAGAATCGCCCCACTGCCAATGCAACCCCCCCAGTACTGAAGTCAGAAGCAGAAAGTTTCACTGTCCCAATAACTTGTCCCTCAAGTGCCTACTATTGGCAGGCCCTAACAAGACTCCAGCAGACAGGAGAGGCTGATAAATGCAATTTGTGGACTCCTGTTCCATAAATATAAACAACAGAGTCCAGAAGAGAGAATGGGACTTGAGAATATCCAGACACAGAAAGAAATATGCTATTCTACCTACAAAGGCTTTATTTTCTAGAGTTAGAAGTGACTGTCTGCTCCACGCATATATTTTCTTTTTTTTCTTTCCTTTTTTTTTTTTTTTTTTGAGATGGAGTCTCTCTCTGTCACCCAGGCTGGAGTGCAATGGCATGATCTTGGCTCACTGCAAGCTCCGCCTCTTGGGTTCACACTATTCTCCTGCCTCAGCCTCCGGAGTAGCTGGGACTACAGGTGCCCGCCACCATGCCTGGCTAATTTTTTGTATTTTTTAGTAGAGACGGGTTTTCACCATGTTACCCAGGATGGTCTCGATCTCCTGACCTTGTGATCTGCCCGTCTTGGCCTCCCACAGTGCTCAGGTGTGAGCCACCATGCCCGGCCTCCACACATATATTTTCAAAAGTTCCTTTTTGGTTCCTGCAGCACACAGGGATAAGCAAAATGGATAATTTGTCCCATCAAATTGACATGATCTAGTAGGTCTACAGGGAAGAGAAAAGTATTATGGGAATTTCACCAATTCCATCTTACTACCAACTTGCGTATAGGAAAGGGAAAGCAGAGGTTAACATTAGGTGGGAAGCATTTGCTGCTGGACATTTCTTTGAAAACTAAAACACTTTATCCAACACTATGTTGAATAGGAGTGGTGAGAGAGGGCATCCCTGTCTTGTGCCAGTTTTCAAAGGGAATGCTTCCAGTTTTTGCCCATTCAATATGATATTGGCTGTGGGTTTGTCATAGATAGCTCTTATTATTTTGAGATATGTCCCATCAACACCTAATTTATTGAGTTTTTAGCATGAAGGGTTGTTGAATTTTGTCAAAGGCATTTTCTGCATCTATTGAGATAATCATATGGTTTTTGCCATTGGTTCTGTTTATATGCTGGATTACGTTTATTGATTTATGTATGTTGAACCAGCCTTGCATCCCAGGGATGAAGCCCACTTCATCATAGTGGATAAGCTTTTTGATGTGCTGCTGGATTTGGTTTGCCAGTATTTTATTGAGGATTTTTGCATTGATGTTCATCAGGAATATTGGTCTAAAATTCTCTTTTTTGGTTGTGTCTCTGCCAGGCTTTGGTATCAGGATGATGCTAGCCTCATAAAATGAGTTAGGGAGGATTCCCTCTTTTTCTGAAACTATTGGAATAGTTTCAGAAGGAATGGTACCAGCTCCTTCTTGTACCTCTGGTAGAATTTGGCTGTGAATCCGTCTTGTCCTGGACTTTTTCTAGTTGGTAAGCTATTAATTATTGCCTCAATTTCAGAGACTGTTATTGGTCTATTCAGATATTCAACTTCTTCCTGGTTTATTCTTGGGAGGGTGTATGTGTTGAGGAATTTATCCATTTCTTCCAGATTTTCTAGTTTATTTGTGTAGAGGTGTTTATAGTATTCTCTGATGGCAGTTTATATTTCTGTGGGATCGGTGGTGATATCCCTTTTAAGCCGAAATTGACAAATGGGATCTAATTAAACTAAAGAGCTTCTGCACAGCAAAAGAAATCACTATCAGAGTGAACAGGCAACCTACAGAATGGGAGAAAATTTTTTCAATCTACTCATCTGACAAAGGGCTAATATCCAGAATCTACAATGGACTCAAACAAATTTACAAGAAAAAAACAAACAAACCTATCAAAAAGTGGGTGAAGGATATGAACAGACACTTCTCAAAAGAAGACATTTATGCAGCCAAAAGACACATGAAAAAATGCTCATCGTCACTGGCCATCAGAGAAATGCAAAGCAAAACCACAATGAGATACCATCTCATACCGCTTAGAATGGCCATCATTAAAAAGTCAGGAAACAACAGGTGCTGGAGAGGATGTGGAGAAATAGGAACACTTTTACACTGTTGGTGGGACTGTAAACTAGTTCAACCATTGTGGAAGTCAGTGTGGTGATTTCTCAGGGATCTAGAACTAGAAATATCATTTGACCCAGCAATCCCATTACTGGGTATATACCCAAAGGATTATAAATCATGCTGCTATAAAGACACGTGCACATGTATGTTTATTGCAGCACTATTCACAATAGCAAAGACTTGGAACCAACCCAAATGTCCAACAATGATAGACTGGATTAAGAAAATGTGGCACATATACACCTTGGAATACTATGCAGCCATAAAAAATGATGAGTTCATGTCCTTTGTAGGGACATGGATGAAGCTGGAAACCATCATTCTGAGCAAACTGTCGCAAGGACAGAAAACCAAACACTGCATGTTCTCACTCATAGGTGGGAATTGAACCATGAGAACACTTGGACACAGGACACATCAAACACTGGGGTCTGTTGTGGGGTGGGGGGAGGGGGGAGGGATAGCATTAGGAGAAATACCTAATGTAAATGACGAGTTAATGGGTGCACCAAACCAACACGGCACATGTATACATATGTAACAATCCTGCACGTTGTGCACATGTAGCCTAGAATTTAAAGTATAATTAAAAACAAAACAAAACAAAACAAAACAAAACAAAAAAACACTTTATCAAGGAACTTGTCATCTCAGCGGAGGACAATCCAATTGTTATTCTCCTGATTTCTTGCTGGAGTAGAAAAACATTACCCTGGAGAATGGAAATGCAGAAAGGGAAAGAGACCACAACATCCATTAGGAAAATGTTCATTTATTCTTGGGGATATTCAGCTCAGGTTGGAAGCACCACATGCCCCAAATGGAGAAATTTGCATAAGGCTCAATGTAACATAAACATTAACGTATTAGGCTAATTTTGAAGTGGCTGCCCTACCTCACATTCTCTTCTTAGAAAATCTGTCCAGACCTAAGCATCTGTTGAGTATCCACTTTCATGCTAGCCCTACCTAATTGAATGAATGGCAGGCAGTTGACTGATAGTACAAATGATGGCTGTGCAGTAACTAATCAGATTCTGTTTCCTGAGAATTATACTAAAAATACAAGAAAGATTGTTGACAGCTGGAGGAGGTACATTTGAGAAAGGACATGTAATGATGGGACCTGAGTCGGTACACTGAGAAAGGAAACTGTAGATAAGCAGAGGAAGATGGTCTGCAGGGAGAATAGTAGAAGAGGCAACCCAAGAGTGTGCACAGAAGACATGCAGGAGGGAGGAAAGGAGATAGAAAAGGAAGAAAGAGAAGGATATCTGCCCCATTCATAATGTGTTATGTCTCAGTTCTAGGCACCATAAAGCCTGGCTGGACATAATTTGCCAGAGGCATCAGTATTTTTAGAATGTATCCTACCTCCTTTTCAGTTTGCTCAGTTGATTTCCAAAGGAGTCCTAACTAAAGCAACAAAATTACAGAGCCAAGATGTACATTGAAAACAAGATTTTTTTCCCAATGATTAGTTCCTAAAATGTTCAATTGTGCATCTGAAAATTTATTTTTGTTAAATACTAAATAGACACAAAGTAAGATTTACAAATCATAGGCAAGGTATATAGTAAAAATACAATACACACCTGAATACCCACAACCAATTTTCTTTGTTCCCTTCTTTCGCTTTTTCCACTGTTCCAAATTCTGTGTTTTATCTTCCTCTTGTTTATTGTTAGAGTTTCACCATGTACATTTATATCCCTAGACAGAATGCTTCTTGACTTGAATATTTTTAATATTTATGCAAATGGAATCCTATTCTGTGTAATCTTATAAAATCAGCACTTTAGTTCTACATCATGCCCTGGTATTTATTTTTAATGTTGCAAGTAGGTGTGCCACATTGATTTTCATTACTAGGTAGTATTTCTACTTCTATATTGACTATATTGATGCAAAAGTTTTCTTTATTCTTTCCCCTCTTTATGGACTTTGCTTTTGGTTCATTTTTTTTAATATTCAAGCAATGGCTGTGGAATTTCTTACCTCATATGCTAGTGAAAATACACAGTTGTGGGTGAATCCTCATGGATAGAATTTCTGAGTAACAAGAAATGATGCACATCTTCAACTTTGTTTAATAATGAAAAACTATTTTCTAAAGTGGATGAACAATTTTAAAGTTCTTATACTTGCTTCACTGACTCATCAACACTTAAATTTTCTATATTTCTTAAATTTTTTCCAATGTTGTTTGTGATTTAGTCGTCTTCAGAGCTATAAAACTTTCACTGGAATATCAATCACTATAGGCTTATAACCAAGTGTTTGTCCAGGGGAACCTTCTGAAAATTCTGTCACTAATTGTCATTACTTTTCAAATTTTGATATATGTTCTTCTGAGAGTGCTTTGGGATTTTGATATGGTCCCATCATAGAAAATAAAACTTGCAATGTCCCTCAAAAAGAAATTTTGAAAAGATTGTGTAATCTTATTGAGACAAAAATTATCATTTATTAAACAATTTTCTAGAATGATTTTTGCACAATGAAATTTTTTATACATAAAAGATGATGAAATCATGATGTTTAATTTGTTTTAAAAGGTTGTTTTCAGCTATCATGTCCAATTATTTAGCCAAACAAGTAAACAGTCAAATTTATTAAATGTCTTTAAAAGGTTGTTTCAACTATCATTTCCAATTACCCAACCAAATAAATAAATAGTCAAATTTATTAGATGTGAAAAATGGATTACAAACTCCACAGATGCTACCATCAGCTGTTCAGATGGCCAAGCAAAGTTTCATATTTTTATTAAGTTAATGTCTTTCAGGGTTATTAAAAAAATTTATCAAACACACTAACTGGGCCCAAGTAATCTGTGGGCTGACAGATACAATTGCTAATTATGTTTTGAAGCACAACAAACTAAAATATAAATTTGGTAAACCAATTTTGTATTTTAGCTTCTTGAGGAATTATAATATCAAATACACTTATAAGCTCATTAGCATTCATGCTACTGGATGAAGATGAATTAGTTATTCTTGTTGAATAAAGAAACTTACACTTTTCTAAAGCTATAACTTTAGGGCATATGCTGAAAAATGCAGGTTGCTAAGGATCTGAACATATGTAGGCAATCTTCCTTGGGTTGTGCTATTATTTTAAGAAATGGATAAAAGAACAAAACACATTCTTTGTAACCTACATTACGGTCGTTGTTTCTCAAGTATAAAAGAATAAAATTTGAAGTAAATCAAGGTATTTTAACGTAAATCCTAACTTAGTTTAATTCCTATTAAAACTCTTTTTAAAACTGTAATACATAATCACAGAGCTTTTACCACACTACAAGAAAATAGGTTTTTCATTAAGTCTTTCAACACATTAAAAAGGTAGTGGAAATAAGACTTTTTGGTGAGAACACGCATTAATATCATCTTCATGAAAGTCAGGTTTGCAAAATTTATTAAAGTTTAAACTCTACATGTTTGACTCAGCTATCCTACTTACAAATTGAAGCCATAAAATAAAGAATAAAAGGTGCAAATTACAAAAGTTTCTGAAGACATCTCTTCCAAGAAGTTTTCTGTTATGGGTTGGCATAGATGCTGGCTTTAGCTGGAGACACTGTGAGAACAAAGGAGAGGAGATTATTGAGGGTATTTGTTATGGAACTGATTCCACAGAAAAAGAGAAACTGACCCTGCAGAAGAGATCGGGGGGTGAAGAGGAGGAAGGAGTAATTTCCAGAGTAAAGTCCTTGAGTAGGTGAAGGGATGAGATTCTGATCCCTGGTAGATCAAGGTCTTTATGGGAAGCAAGGATTCTTTGTCATATATAGAGACAGCATGGAGGCAATATAGTTGCAAGGAGGTTATAGATTTTGTGGAAGGAAGATGAACCATTTGTATCCAATATGTCACAATGACTGAGCTATCTGCTGAGATAATCAGCTCATAATGAGCAGAGAGGAGACGTTGAGACAAAGATTGGGAAGTAAAATAATGAATTTTTACTTTTGGTAAGTAAAAATTCCCAAAAGATTGGGAAGTAAAATTATGATTTTACCTCTCTTCCCAAGATTTGGGAAGGGAAATGCAAATTCAGTGGGTTTTCTAGGCATTGCTGAATGGTCAACTGAAATTTGAAGTCCATCTGTTTAAAGTGGGGCTGCTCAGAAGGGTAGTAAGATTACGTGCAGAAGTATCTACTCAGATGCAAATGCAGAGCTCATGGCTATTAGGTTTAAAAAGGGTTGACAGTTTTTCTGATGAGTATAATAGAGGTAGAAGGGCAAGAGAGTGATGACAGCCCGAAAGGAGGAGGTTTGACGCTGTTCCATGAAATCTAATCTGGGAAGGAAGGAATGTGAACATATGAGGTGATGATAATTAGCAAAGAAACAATGCAAGTGCCAGTGGATAGGGGATTTCCATGGGATGGAACAATCATTGCTGTGGGAGTTTCAGTAAGCGAGCTCAGAGATGGAAACCATCTTTTATTTATGTCAATGGAACAAGGACCACGGAGCAAATTGTGGAATGATAAGAAAAAATAAACACTCATTAAAATGTGTCCTTTTATTTTTCAACTCTTTTTAGAGACGCAAAGGATGAAATGAACTTAGCTACAATAGGTTCAGTGAAGGAAGGTATTTTCCAAAAGAGTGCAGTCCCTGTGGTTTACCAGAAAAAGAAATGAGTTCTCTATTCAGGCAAATATAAGACCAAGAAAGACCTGTTGTTGAGAGTCAGTGTCTATCTGCCACAGTAAGTTAACTGACCTAGCTGAAAACTTTTAATTTCATATCCAAGCAGTACTATATATATTTCCCTTTACAGACTCTGAAAATAAGAAAGCCAATTACTCAGCAAGACTCATAATTCATCTTGTCCTGAAAGTGGCATAGTTCTCAAAATTCAGAGCTCCTGTTGAAATCTCAAGGGCACTTCACTTTTGGCTCAGAGCGTGAGCCAGGCTGGACATGGCCCTTCATCTTTGATCATACAAATCCAAGTCAATAGGGCTATTCTGGAACAGAGTGGATGTGCAAATTTCAAAAGGGAGATGACAGTATGCCTAGATAAATGCCATTTCAGCATTTCTCCTATTTCTCATAAGTGGGAAGAATGGTGAATCCATGTAGACTTCTACTCAGCACAAGTCATACTCTTCCCATGCAACAATTTCCCTTTCTAATGTATAAGAAAGAATTGAAGGTGAGATCTTGGAGAGACATTTTAGTAATAGTGAGTTCACTGTAAACTATCAAGACCAGAAAGGCATGTGGAGCTACTTATTTTAGGGTGAAGATTTTTGAAACTCACTTTTATTTTTCTAAAGTTGTATGAAATTAGTTCTAAGGACTTATTCCTTCCTCTGCTGTTGATCCCCACCCTATCTCCCTACCATCTATTAAATGCGTTGTTAGATTTATATTTTTTACTATCTATCTTATTTTGCTACCACTTTTTAACCCTACACACACTTAAAAACTTCTAGTGGCTCTCATTGCTATAGAAAATAAAACAAAATTCTTTCAGCCTGGTATTCATTGTTCATTCATTGATTCACAATTTATAAAATATTCGCAGTATGCCAAATACTGTTCTAAGAAATGCAATGGTGAACAAGATAAAATGTCTCTGTGGATAGAGTTTACTTTCTAATGGGGGATGAGAGGAGTGAAATAGAGACCGTTCAAAAATATTAAAGTCACATAGAGCCCTTAAAACAGCGTGATACACATGATTTCACTTCATCCTTTAAACAGTCTTATGAAGAAGAGAAATTATTATTTTCACTTTGCAGTTAGGAATATTGGGCCTGGTGCAATGGCTCACTCCTTTCATCCAAGCACTTTGAGAGGCCGAGGCAGGAGGATCGCTTGAGGTCAGGAATTCAAGACCAGCCTGGGCAACATAGCAAGACCCTGTCTTTACATATAATAAAAATATTAGCTGGCATGGTGGCACACACCTGTAGTTCCAGCTATTCAGGAGACTGAGGCAGGAGGATCGCTTGAGCCCAGGCCTGTGACCACACCACTGCACTTCACCCTGGGCAACAGCTTCTTTCTGAAAAAAAAAAAAAAAAAAAAAGAAAAGAAAAGAAAAAAGAAAATGTACATTCAGATTAAGTAATTTATCCTTTGTCCTCTTTCAGAAACTGAGTCAGTAAGAGATGGAACCAACAATTTAATCCTTCTCTGTCAGACTCCACGGAGATGGATTCAAACCTTAGTGTCTTAGCCACTAAGTTTATACCTTCCAAACACTGATTGTATTCAGCTGTTTGGAAAATGTTACCTTTGCCACTCTGCAAAGCTAAGTACATCATGTTCGGAATAAAAAAAGTTAATGTATCATACGGCTTATTTTTGTACTTGAAATTAGAATAATTAAATATAAAAGAGTTTTTAGAAATAGTTTTCATTGTTTGTTGATTTTTATATTCTTATACATATTGTTTATTCCTCAAAAATAATGTGATTTTTCTTGCTTTGTTTGTTTTGTTGATTCACTGACTGTTTTAAATCCCGGGAATCCTGAGGAACCAAGTGCATTTTCCACTTGAAATAAAACCACACTGTGCTAAACTTACTAAAACAGTTGCTGGAAAACTGTACTAAATATAACTTTTGAAATTCATACATAATTCGGTCACTGTAGTTGTTTATGATATTTATTCAAGAATCAAGTATCATAGCGAAGTTGCAACTAACTTTAGATTTAGAGAGAGGATTAGACTTTAGTCTACCAAAGAAATAACCAAATAAGAACTTGATATGGGTTGCTTAAAAGTGGTTCAATTTGAAAATTCCCAAGTTGGGAAAATGATTCATAGCTGGATGCTTTGGAGAACAAAATAAACGCACGTTGGGATTTTGTTAAGTAATGAAGAAAATATAAGTTTACATGTAAGGCATGTGAACTCAAAATCCTCTAGCATTACGTTGTCACAATTTGGAAGTCTTTCCAACCTGACAGGTACAATTATTATTTGTAACTAAAAGAATGCATAAGGACAGATTAATCAGGCCTGAAAACAAAATACAAAAGCGCTTTTCAGTATCTTTCCTTGCACATCAAACATACATATATAGCACAGCCTGAATGTATATCTCCACAGTACAAACTGTCACAAATATTTTCAGATACTTTTATCAGAAATGTTTTTAAGGCAACATAAATATCCATGTGAAGAAAAGGAATTTTCCCTTTGTCGTAGAAAAGAAAAAATTATTTTCATTTGGTGGTTTTATTTTATTTGGCCTGACTAGCTTTTAATTTAGATATATGAAGATAGATTTTACCTTAAGAAATAATTTATAGAAAGAGGCACATTATCCAACTGATCAAGCTACAAAGACTTACATTAATATCATTGTATAGTTTGCATTAGGATTTAATGTACTAATTCAAGGTAAGTGATTTTAGCAAGATAGGAATAGGCCATAGTTTCCTCTGCTCTTTTTGTGTCTGTTTCCCTATTCCTTGATTTCCTGTCTGTAAATATGTGTAGATTGCTAGGAAGGACCTTGTAGATCATGTAGCTCTGAGATGTTTATTTTGGCATTCATGAACAGACTTCAGAAAGGATACAGAGACCCTTCTAAAGTTGTGCGGCATTCATTGATGCATAGGTATGATCATTTCTCTAGATAATCCAGGTCATCATTATTTTTACCTGGATGGATTGCAGCAACAACATCCTTATTGATTATGTTTGTGCATTTGTTTTCTTTTTCACCTCTAGTCACACTCCTCTTACCTTTACTAATATTCTCAAAAGTTCTGTGCACCCCAATAATTAAGAACAAAATTCTAGACCAAAACATACTCATTTTACAAATGAGGAAACTGAGGTCCAAAGAAGTAAATTAAGATTAAGCTGAAGTATTACATTATGCCAATCTGAAGGTTTGTACCTACATATTTTAAATTCAGTGCTTAGTATCCAAAAAAATTAGTTTTTACCCCAAACATCACATTTTGTTTGGGTGTTCTTTATATAGAAAGAATGATGGAATTGAATTTTAAAGCAGAAGGAAAATCATTAACATGTCTGGGAGTAGATAGATGAAGTAAGGTGTCCCTCAGATTTCTGAATCTTATACCTAACGATACATGTTTTCTTGGAAACTGCCTTAAGACACAATACTTTTTTTTTTTCAAATTTAAGGCACCAAACCAATTATGGAGATACAAAAATTAGAATAAACAAATGCCTAAAAGGTGTTAAAGAACAGGTTGTGTCTTGCCCAAGCCAGAAATTTGTGAGTCATCTTTTATCCAGTATACTTCCTCACATGCCAGTTGTAATTTCTCTCTACTTCTGCCCCTTGTTTGTATCCCATCTGCTACCACCTTAGTCCATCACTTTTTTACCTGGATTACAGCAAAAACATCCTTATTGCTTTTGTTTATTTTTTCACTTATGTGTTTTGTTTTTCACCCCTGGCCATGCCTCTCATCTTTATTCATTCACTATCAGAATTATCTTCCCAAAGGTCTGCCTTCAAAACAGAACCCATATCCTTTTATGTATTTCTTTACCTGGATGTTCCATTTTCTTACCACATCCAGAAAGCATCGCTGCCTACCAGTCATTCTGACACATACTCACTCCTGAATTTGCCAGACTTTTTCAGGCCTTCACACCTTGGTTTCCCAGTTTCTTTGCATGGAAATCTTCCCCACCCTCTTCAACTACTGAGACTCGGCTCAAGCGTCCTCTAATTTATGAGGATTTCTGGACCCTTCCCCAACCCTGTGATGACACTGACTCAAGTGTCTCTTCTCTGAAATTCTGTGATAGCACCATCAGAACAGTAGGTGCACTGGAAAGTCATTGATTCTCATTCTGTGTCCCCAAGAACACTGAACTTCATACAGTGACCATGTGCTACTCATCTTTGTAACCTGAAAGCATAGTGTTAAGTAGAAAGGATAAAGAGAATAGGTAAACCTTAAATTTAAATACCAAGTCTCTTTGTCTTTTGCACCAAAGCCATCATGCTGATTTATATCTTATTCAATATCTGCATATTTGGAAAGAATGTATCCTAATTATTTTCAGAATGGAAGTTATAAAATATGTCTGTTAGCCAGAATTGAATGTATTGAGCACTGAATGCTCTTCTAAAAATGTATTTGTAAGAAAATTTTAATATAACAGTAGCTTAGTAGAGGGGAAAAATAATTAAAAGCAGGCTATTCTGAGCCAGGCTACTGGGGGTTCAAATCCTAGCTCTGCCACTAACTTTGTGGCTTACATTAAATGTACTTAAACGTCCTGCCTTAGTTGCTCATCAGACTTATAAGTAATAACCAATATTAACAGCTGACATTCTTGGTGTGCTTTCTGTAAGCTGGGAACTATACTAAATATTTTCTATGCATCATGTTTTTTAACTTCAAAACATATCCCCATTTTACAGAAATGGAGACTGAGGTACAGAGTTCTTAATGACTTTCTCAATGTTATCCAGCCACAAAATGCAAAACCAGAATTTAACTCTGGTTTAGTTGATGTCCTAAAATACTATACGCTATATGAAATAATCAGCATATTATGTTCTGAGGAAGACTTTTATTTACAAATATCTAATCTCTTTTTAATACAATAAAATTTCATTTGAAATGTTTATTATGTTATTTCCATGCATGAAAAACCAGGCCACGTACAGTGCCTCATCCCAGCACTTTGGGAGGCCAAGGGGGAGTGGATTGCTTGAGTCTAGAAGTTCAAGATCAGTCTAGGAGTTCAAGACCAACATGACAAAGCCCTGTCTCTACAAAAAAAAAATACCAAAATTAGCCAGGCACGGTGGCATGAACCTGTAGTCCGTGCTACTCAGGAGGCTGAGGTAGGAAGATCACTTGAGTCCTGGAGGTCAAGGCTGCAGTGAGCTGTGATCAGGCCACTGCACTCCAGCTAGGCAGCAGAGTAGGACCTTGTCTCAAAGAAGGAAAGAAAAGAAAAAGGTAAAACAAAGCACAGGATGCATATACTCAAATTCAGTGATGATCTCAAACATTATCCCATCTTAGCAACAATTTAAAATCAAAAGACAATTTAAGTAGTATTTCAAAACATATATTGGAATCAAGTAGATATTTATAGAGAATACAACTGCATCCCTGAAACATTCCAGTGAACCTTCAGAGTGATAAAACTTTCACAGTTTTATCTCATTAAAACTTTTGTGCGATAGGTAGGATAAGAATTACTATATTCATTTTGCATGTGGTAACACTGAGACCCAGAAAGGTGGGTAAAAGCAAAGTCTACAATTCATGTTTCATAGCTCCCAACTCCCTACTGCTTAGCATTGAGAGGATAGGAGATAAACACCTCTTATTTAATAAAAATGATCCATTAGGACCCCAAAGTCTCTTTTTTTAATGAAACAGAAGCGCTCCTTCTTTGCACTACAGCCTCTTTGCCTTACATAGACCAGGTCCATTCCTGTCAAATCACATCCCCATCTCCATCCTTAGCTCTCCTTCCACTCTCCCACTCCGGAGTCCCAGGAATTCATTACTTAAGCCGCATGTGTGAAGCTTTGGAAAGTAAAATAAGTAGAACACAGAGTTTCCAATACAGCACATTAATATGTTCAAGTTTGACCAAATTTATTTGAAACCTGGTGCATGTTTATAAATCCAGCCTGGCATCTGGCATTTGTTACAAGGGTAACTCAGCTTTAAAAATGCCTCCCAGCCCTGTGGCAAGCCAAGTCATACCCAGTTAATGAGAAGTCTAGCTGCTAGCTTCTCTCAAAGCTAACCAGATGCCGCACACTGCTGGTTCATCTACCCCCAGAATATTAACAAAGTGTTGACACTGCCATGATTTGTATTTGGATCCAGATGACAAAACAGTGCTGTAATACCAACAAGTTAAATGATGATCCCTAAGCCAGAACATCTGTTTTTGTGGGTTCCCCGACCTTTTGAGTAACATTTTTTTTTTAACATTTTGTGTATATCCAGTATCTGTGGTTTTATAGAGGGCATAGGATTCTGTTACAATGCCACATGGAGAGCTAACACACAGACCACACCATTTAGGCTCCAAAACAATTTTCATACATGCTTGAATAGTAAAGCAGGAAGCATGAAATAAAAGTTATGTGAATGAAAACTCTATATAAATTCTTGCTGCATGCTTGCAGTTGTTTGGGGTAAAAAAAAAAATACTCTAACAACTAGTCTAGATTGGCAGAGAAGGTCTATGCATGCGTACTTCAATTCTTCCCAATAATGGGATGTCAATGCACTGGGTCTCTGCATATTTTGTGAGATCTCAGACCCTACCAAGGTGTTTTTAAACCTGATAATTACCTTCATATATCTTAATATTCCCCTAGACATAAACACTGTAATAGCTACAATGTCCTCTAAGAAAAAGCATTATACATCCTTGGGGTGAGAAGTCTAATGAAATATTCAAGTCTCTTTATAGCAGAGATAGGAAACTAACAAAACAGAAAAGTCATATTTTTCATTTTCAATTACATTTTTCTTAAGATAGCAGAAGTTTTCCTAGGGATGGAAGTTTAATTTTAAGCTGATACTCTTTGGCCAGTAATATGGGGTTTGAAGGAAGGAGAGAAATAAATATTAAAATGATCTCATCTCTCCAGGATTATATTTTATTTTTTCCCTTCTGTACTGGTGTTACATAATAAAATATATATTTGATCTCTGCTCTCACCTTCTTTTGTCCCATAGCGAGGACTGGTTGCCAGGGGACCCAAGCAAGTGATTAAAGGGTTAGAACTTTCCCTCTCCCCACCTCTCTTCACCACTGACCTCCAGAAAGGGGTGAGGGCCTAGAGGTTGAGCTAATTATTAATGACCAATGACTTAATCAACCATGGCTAGTAATAAGCCCTCCATGAAAATCCTAACCAAAAGTGTTTGGTGAGTTTCCAGTTGTTGAACATGTGGAGGTGCTGGGAAGGTGGCCATCTAGAGGGGGCATGGAAGCTCCGTACTTTGCCCTCTGCATCTGTTCCATCTGGCTGTTTCTGAGCTGTATTCTTTAATAATCAACTGATAGTCTGGTAAGCAAATTGTTTTCCTGAGTTCTGTGATCCATTC
Organism: Hylobates moloch; assembly: GCF_009828535.3. NCBI lineage: Eukaryota > Metazoa > Chordata > Mammalia > Primates > Hylobatidae > Hylobates > Hylobates moloch. The sequence goes on from NW_026652292.1 coordinate 36,339,845, forward strand.
TGACAAATTATTGAACATGAGAGGGGGATGAGAGCCTTCCCTTTCTAGCCAGAATCACAAGTGAGAGCCCAGACTTGCAATTGGTATCTGAAGTGGAGGAAGTCTTGCAGGGCTGAATCTTTAGCCTGAAGGATCTGGCACTAACTCCAGGTGGACAGTGTCAGAACTGAGTTAAATTCTATTAGGACGCCTAGTCAATGGCAGAGGAGAAGTGGAGAATTGCTTGGTATGGAGAAAAAAAAAAAACCCGACATATTTGCTATCAGAAGTGAAGTAATGAGAGTAGTAATAAAGTAGAAAAAAACTACAAATTTTCCTTCAACTGGAATGTTTTAATTTTGTGATAATCTTGTAAATATCCTATTCCACAATTCTGTACCATTCCAGAAATTTCAAAGTAAATTTACATTCTTTAAAAAACTCTTTCAAAATGAGTATATCCTTTTCCAGTTCAAGTAGTTACTTAACATAATATATCTTATTTTTTTATAAGTATGGAGCACAGATGAGACCATAGTCCAATACAGAGCTGCCGTAAATGAGTTGTGTAAAAATTGCCTCTTTTATTCTTTAAGAGAAGAAGTGGTGTTCCTGAAAAGAGTGCCTTAATCTGGTAGTCTTAGTCTGGAAGTCTGCTCTTAACTGCAACTGATGGATAGGATCAGTCTTTCTGCCTCCTCATGAGGCACATACATTATTCTTTATACTATATGATGCTTGCCTCTATTTAATTTGGGATTTTGTCATTTTCGTATGGCTCTTTGTGATATGGGCATAAATCTTGACTCCTCCCAAACATTATAAAGGGACCACACCACATATTGCTTTTGCTTCCATATTAAGGGATACCCAAGGGAATATTAAGGATATTGACAATAAATTATGGTTAAGTCAAATTTTCCCTTAGTGCTCTTAAGTTCCTTTATGTACAGAGCAGTTTTCCTTTCTTCAAGCAGGGCAGGCAAGAGGAAAAAAAGAATGAGAGAAAAGAGAAGAAAGTGATTAGGAGGGAAATAGGAAGGAAGGAGGGAAAGGGAAGATCACATGCCAAGCCACTAGGCTGAGTACATAGGTATCCAATCATCTCAGTAAACCTCATGATTACGCTTGTGCTTTGAAGAGGAGGCAACTGAGTTTCCAAGAGGTTAAGTAACCAACTGGGCCAGAATTTGATTTCAAATGCCATACTCTTTATCCAGTGAGGCCTCGGCTTTTATTGAAAGGCATAAAACCAAGAAAGTAACTTAATACTGCTTTGCATTTTATATGGATGACAAGTTCATGTGGCAAACAGAACAACTTTGGTACATTAAAAGAAAAAAACTTTGAGAAATTCTTCTTTTTAGAACTTTAAACGTATTTCTTTCTAGATCTTCAATTTTCAGTACTTTTCATTGTTTATTTACAAATACCTTGTTTCAGAAATCTCCTATAATTCTTCTATTGCTAACATTAGTATTTCCTGTCCCCATATGTTCTATCTCCTTCAGAAATCCTTCGCTCTCTGTGGTCTACAGAGTAAATTTTTGCTCTTTTTCATTACAAAATTTGAATTTTCATATTTCTTGCTCACTTGCCTCTACCCAATCCATCTTCCACTTCCCTAGACATCAACAAAGAAAATCTCATGAAACAATTGTTTTTCTATGCATCCCCCAATACCATTTATGAAATTGTTGATTCACAACATATTTGAGTTTATCAACCACATTTTTTCTTTAGTATACAGAAGAGACTTTAAGTAATAATAACTTGTTCCAATTAACATAATAAAAACCAGACTTTATTTATTTAACAAATATCCATTGAATCTTATTATCTGTTACATAATGGTCTAAGTTCTGTAGAATTCACAGCAAAGAAAGTTGAGAGAGACTGTTTTCTGGTTAAACAAAATAAACAAAAAGAAAACCTTTTGAAGATTGCACAAAATCATAGCAAAGGCATTTGCCATATTTTATCCAGACCTGACATCACTTTGCTATATTCAGGGAGTCTAGGGAATTAGTATGTTTATGCCTGCAACTAAAAATTGCCCATGTTCCTTAAAATTCATTCCTCTAGTAGCTGCAAGTGGACTACTGGCAGTAATTATGGTATGAAAGACATATTTAATCACTGAAAAATGATAGATTTTAAACTTACTTTATACATAAACAGTGGAGACTGATGTAGGGGCATGAAAAAAATATAGGATAAAGAATATTCAAAAGACTTATGAAATATTATTCTAAAATTTTCTATTTCTAAGAGTTGGTTTGGGTGGGAACAGGTGGCATTTGGTCACATGAATAAGTTCTTTAGTGGTGATTTTCAAGATTTTGGTGCATCCATCACTCAAGCAGCATACACTGTATCCAGTGTATATTCTCTTATCCTTGAGTCCCCAAAGTTCATTGTATCATTTTTATGCCTTCACATCCTCATAGCTTAGCTCCCACTTAATGAATGAAAACACACAATGTCTGGTTTTCCATTCCTGAGTTACTTCTCTTAGAATAATGGTCTCCAAATTCCATCCAAGTTGCTGCAAATGCCATTCTTTCATTCATTTTTGTGTCTGAGTAGTATTTCTTGGTATATACACACTGCATTTTCTTCATCCACTCGTTGATGAATGGGCATTTGGTTCCATATTTTTGCAATTACAAATTGTGCTGCTATAAACATGCATGTGCAAGAATCTTTTTCATATAATGATTTCTTTTCCTCTGAGTAGATAGCCAGGAGTAGGATTGCTGGATCAAAAGGTAGATCTACTTTTAGTTCTTTAAGGAATCTCCACAGTTTTCCATAGTGGTTGTACTAGTTTACATTCATTCCCAGTAACGGTTCCTTTGCATTAACACCCGGAAGTGGGGTTCCTGGATCGTGTGGTAGTTCTTTTTTAATTTTTTGAAGAATGTTCATACTGTTTTCCATAATATCTGGAAGATATTCCCATCAAAAGGTATAATGGTTCTCTTTTCTCCACATTCTCACCAAAAATTGTTACCTTGTTACTTTTTGAAAATAGCCATTCTAACAAGTGTAACATAATATCTCCTTGTGGTTTTCATATGCATTTCTCGTATTAGTGATGTGGAGCACCTTTTTATATACCTGCTGGCCATTTATATCTCTTCTTCATAAGATTTTTATTTAGGTCCTTCGCTCACGTTTAATCAGATGATTTGCCTTCTGCTATTGAGTTATATGAGCTCCTTCTATATTTTGGATATTAACCAGGTATAGGATATATTAAATCTTTATAGATTTGCAAATATTTTCTCACATTCCATAGGTTCCCTTCTTATTTTGTTGATTGTTTCCTTTCCTGTGCAGAAACTTTTTACTTTTGATGAAGTTTCCCTGGTTTATTTTTGATTTTGTTGCCTGTGCTTTTAGTGCCGTATCTAAAAAATCATTGCCAAGTTCAATATCATGGACTTTTCCCACATATTTTCTTCTAGGAGTTTTATGGAGTCAGATATAATGTTTTAATCTTTGATTCACAATGAGTTGATTTTTGCATGTCACATAAGACTTGCATCCCATTTCATGACTTTTTTTGCATGTGAATATCCAATTTTGCCAACATTATCATTTGTTCAATGATAGTGTTCAAAACACTATCATTTTCTGTTTATGCATTCTTGGCACCTTGTTGAAGATTCACGGACTATAAATATAAACTCAAATATATATATGTTATATATATATATAACATATATATATATATATATGAATTTATTTCTGGGCATTCGATTTTGTTCCATTTGTCCTTCTATTTGCTTTTATCTCAGTATCACGTTTTGATTATTGTAGCTTTGTAATATAATTTTAAATCAGAAAGTTTGATACGTTCAGTTTTGTTCTTCTTGCTCAAGATTGCTTTAGCTATTTGGGTTCTTTGTTGGTCCATATGAATTTCAGAAGTTTTTTCTATTTCTATAAGAAATGCCATTTGTGTAGACATTTTGAAAATATTAATTTTTCCAAACCATGAACATGAGATATCTTTTTACCTATTTGCATTGTTTTCAATTTCAGTCACCAATGTATTATAGTTTCAAGGGTAGACATATTTTACCTCCTTGGTTAAATGAAATCCTATGTGTTTGATTCATATTGATGCTATTGTAAACAAGATGGTTTTCTTAATTTCTTTTTTTGATGTTTTGTTATTTGTGTAGATAAATACAATTGGTTTTTGTATGTTGATTTAGCATCCTGAAACTTTACTGAATTTACTTATTGGTTCTACCAGGTTTTTCAGGACAGGGGAGAGGGAGTCTTTAGGGTTTTTTTTTTTTTTAATTTTATTTCATTATAATTATACTTTAAGTTTTAGGGTACATGTGCACAATATGCAGGTTTGTTACATATGTATACATGTGCCATGTTGGTTTGCCGCACCCATTAACTCATCCTTTAGCATTAGGTATATCTCCTAATGCTATCCCTCCCCCCTCTTCCCACCCCACAGCAGTCCCCAGAGTGTGATGTTCCCCTTCCTGTGTCCATGTGTTCTCATTGTTCAATTCCCACCTATGAGTGAGAACATGTGGTGTTTGGTTTTTTGTCCTTGTGATAGTTTACTGAGAATGATGATTTCTAGTTTCAGCCATGTCCCTACAAAGGACATGAACTCATCACTTTTTATGGCTGCATAGTATTCCATGGTGTATATGTGCCACATTTTCTTAATCCAGTCTATCGTTGTTGGACATTTGGGTTGGTTCCAAGTCTTTGCTGTTGTGAATAGTGCTGCAATAAAGATACGTGTGCATGTGTCTTTATAGTAGCATGATTTGTAGTCCTTTGGGTATATACCCAGTAATGGGATGGCTGGGTCAAATGGTATTTCTAGTTCCTGATCCCTGAGGAATCGCCACACTGACTTCCACAATGGTTGAGCTAGTTTACAGTCCCACCAACAGTGTAAAATTGTTCCTATTTCTCCACATCCTCTCCAGCACCTGTTGTTTCCTAACTTTTTAATAATCACCATTCTAAGTGGTGTGAGATGGTATCTCATTGTGGTTTTGATTTGCATTTCTCTGATGATCAGTGATGATGAGCATTTTTTCATGTGTTTTTTGGCTGCATAAATGTCTTCTTTTGAGAAGTGTCTGTTCATGTCCTTTGCCCACTTTTTGATGGGGTTGTTTGCTTTTTTCTTGTAAATTTGTTTGAGTTCATTGTAGATTCTGGATATTAGCCCTTTGTCAGATGTGTAGGTTGCGAAAATTTTCTCCCATTTTGTAGGTTGCCTGTTCACTCTGATGGTAGTTTCTTTTGCTGTGCAGAAGCTCTTTAGTTTAATTAGATCCCATTTGTCAATTTTGGCTTTTGTTGCCATTGCTTTTGGTGTTTTAGACATGAAGTCCTTGCCCATGCCTATGTCCTGAATGGTAATGCCTAGGTTTTCTTCTAGGGTTTTTATGGTTTTAGGTCTAACATGTAAGTCTTTAATCCATCTTGAATTAATTTTTGTTAAGGTGTAAGGAATGGATCCAGTTTCGGCTTTCTACATATGGCTAGCCAGTTTTCCCAGCACCATTTATTAAATAGGGAATCCTTTCCCCAATGCTTGTTTTTGTCAGGTTTGTCAAAGATCAGATAGTTGTAGATATGCAGCATTATTTCTGAGGGCTCTGTTCTGTTCCATTGATCTATATCTCTGTTTGGTAGCAGTACCATGCTGTTTTGGTGACTGTAGCCTTGTATTATAGTTTGAAGTCAGGTAGCGTGATGCCTCCAGCTTTGTTCTTTTGGCTTAGGATTGACGTGGTGATGCGGGCTCTTTTTTGGTTCCATATGAACTTTAAAGTAGCTTTTTCCAATTCTGTGAAGAAAATCATTGGTAGTTTGATGGGGATGGCATTGAATCTATAAATTACCTTGGACAGTATGGCCATTTTCACGATATTGATTATTCCAACCCATGAGTATGGAATGTCCTTCCATTTGTTTGTATCCTCTTTTATTTCATTGAGCAGTGGTTTGTAGTTCTCCTTGAAGAGGTCCTTCATAGGGTTTTCTATAGACAAGATTATGTCATCTGCAAACAGATAATTTTACTTCTTTTCTTATATAGATGCTTTTATTTTTGACTAATTGGTCTGTCTAAGGTTTCTAGTACCATGTTGAATAGAAGTTGCTAAAGTGGGCATACTTGTCTAGTTTCTGATATTAGAGGAAAATCTTTGCTTTCATTTGAGTATGATGTTAGCTATAAGCTTCCCATATATCGCCTTTATTATAATGAGGTATGTTCCCTGTATATTTAATTTGTTGAAAATGAATTTTTATCATTAAAGGATGGTAAATTTTACCAAATGCCTTTTCTGTATCTATTGACATGATCATATGATTTTAGTCCTTCATTCTGTTTATGCAATGTATCATCTTTATTAATTTATGTATGTTGAACCATCCTTGTAACCCAGGAATAACTCTCACTGGATGGTGGACAATCATCTTTTTTAATGTGCTGTTAAATATGGCTTGTTTGTATTTGGTTGAGGATTTTTGCACCTATGTGAATAACAGCTGCCGGCTGCAATTTTTTTTCTTATAGTATTTTTGTCTGGCTTTCGTATCATCATAGTGCTGGCCTTATAAAATGGGTTTGGAAGTGTTACCTCCTCTTAAATTTTTTGGTAAGAATTTAAGAAGGATTGGTATTATTTTTTTTTTCTTTGAGATGGAGTCCGGCTCTGTCACCCAGGCTGGAGTACGCTGGTGCTATCTTGGCTCACTGAAAGCTCCACCTCCCAGGTTCATGCCATTCTGCTACCTCAGCCTCCCAAGTAGCTGGGACTACAGGTGCCTGCCACCACGCCTGGCTAATTTTTTGTATTTTTTAGTAGAGACAGGGTTTCACCTTGTTAGCAAGGATGGTCTCGATCTCCTAACCTTATGATCCACTCACCTCTGCCTCCCAAAGTGCTGGGATTACAGGTGATGATTGGTATTAATTCTTATTTAAATGTTTAGTAGAATTCATCCATGAAATCATCAGATACTGAGTTTTTCTTTATTGAGAGATTTTTATTTACTGATTACTTCCTTGCTTCTTCTTAGTCTGTGTATTTTCTGTTTCTTGATTTAATTTTGGTAGGTTGTATATTTTTAGGTATTTATTTCTTTTAGGTTATCCACTTTTTTGGTTTTTAATTATTCATAGTCATCTCTTATGGCCCTTTGTATTTCTATGTTATTTGTTGTAATGTATCCTCTTTCATTTCTGATTTTATTTGAGTCTTCTCTTTTTCTCTTAGTCTAGCTAAAGATTTTCAGTTTTGTTTACCTTCTCGAAATGCAAATTATTACTTTCATTTATCTTTTTTATTGCTTTTCTAGTCTTTATTTCACTTATTTCTGCACTGATCTTTGCTATTTCTTTCCTTTCACTAACTTTTAGTTTGTTCTTGTCTTTCTAGCTTATTGAAGTATAATGTTAGGTTGTCTGAAATCTTTGTTTTTTTCTGTTTATGCAGGTGACTATTATCAAAAAAGACCCTTATAACTGCTTTTGCCATATTTCACAAGTTTTGATATACTGTGTTCTTATTTAAATTTGTCTCAAGACATTTTTTATTTCCTTCATAATTTTTTGACCCATCGGATATTCAGGAGTATGTTGTTTAATTTCCACATATTTATAAGTTTTTCAATTTTCCTCCTGTTATTTCTTTCTAGTTCCATATTATTGTAGCCAGAAAAAAATACTTGACATAATTTCAATCTTAAACTTGTTGTGTGGCTTAACATATAAGCTGTTCTAGCGAATGTTTTATGTATGCTTGAGAAAAATATGCAACCACTTTTGCATAGAATGCTCTGAGTATGTTCATCAGTTCCATTTAGTCTAAAGTGTAATTTGTGTCCGGCCGGAAACAGTCGCTGATACCTGTAATCCCAGCACTTTAGGAGGCTGAGGCAGGCAGATTATCTGAGGTCAGGAGTTGGAGACCAACCTGGCCAACATGTTAAAACCCATCTCTACTAAAAATACAAAATTAGCCAGGTGCACCTGTAATCCCAGGTACTCAGGAGGCTGAGGCAGGAAAAGCACTTGAATCCTGGAGGCAGAGGTTGAAGTGAGCTGAGATCATGCCATTGCACTCCAGCATGGGCAAAAAGAACAAAACTTGTTTCAAATAATAAATAAATAAATAAATAAATAAATAAATAAATAAATAAATAAAGTGTAGTTTGTGTACAATGTTTCCTTACTAATTTTAAGTCAGGATATATCCATTGTTGAAAGTGAGTTATTCAAGTCATATTATAATTGTATTGCTGTCTATTTCTCTCATTAGATTATTTAATAACTGCTTTATATATTTAGATACTCCAATGTTGGTACATATATACTTAAAATTGTTATATTCTCTTGGTGTATTGACTTCTTTATCACTATGCAATGACCTTCTTTATCTCTTATTACACTTTTTGCCTGAAAGTCTTTCTTTGATAAAAATACAGCTACCTCTGCTCTCCTGCAGTTTTCATTTGTATGGAATATCTTTTTCTTTTATTCTTCACCTCTGTTCTATGTGTGTTCTTAAAGCTGAAGTGAATCTCTTGTAGGCATCATGCACTTGGCACTTTTTTTTTTTTCTTTTATCCATTTCCTCATTCTATGTCTTTGGTTGTAGAATGTAATTGATCTACATTTAAAGTAATTATTGATAGGTAGAGAATTAATATTGCCATTTTGTTATTTGTTGCTGGCCGTTTTGTAGATTCTTTGTTATTTTCTTCTTTTGTTGCTGACTTCCTTTGTTATTTGATGATTTTAGGTATTGTTTTGTTTTGATTCCTTTCTCTTTATATTTTATATGTCTACTATAGGTTTTTGCTTCATGGTTACCATAAGGTCTGCATAAAACATCTTATAGTTATGATGGTCTATTTTAAGCTGATAACAACTTAATTTTCATCACCTATAAAAACTGTATACTTTTATCCTTCACTCATGTTTTATGATTTTGAAGTCACAATTTCTATCTTTTTATATCGTATATACATAGCAAATTTGTCCTTTACCTCTATACTGTACACTTTGTCCTTTACCTCTATACTAGAATTATAAGTGATTTACACACCACCATTATAGGAGGAATATTCTGAATTTGACTGTGTACTTACCTTACCAGTGAATTTTATGCTTTCATATAATTTTATGTTACTAATTAGTATCCTTTTATGTCAGCTTGAAGAATTCCCTTTGGTATTTCTTGTATGTTAGCTATAGTGGTAATGAACTCTCTCAGCTTTTGTTTGTTTGAAAAAGTCTTTATTGTGCCTTTATTTCTGAAGGATAGTTTTACTGGATGAAGTATTCTTGGTTGGCAGTTGTTTTCTCTTTCAGCATTTTAATTATATTATCCCACTCTTGTCTGGTCTACAAGGTCTCTGCTGAGAAATTACTGATGTCCTTGTGGGAGTTCACTTGTATATGATCACCCTCTTTACTTTTGCTGCTTTCAAACTTCTTTGTCTTTGAGGTTTAGCAGTTTGATTATAATGTGGCTCAGTGAAGTCTTTTTTGGGTTGAATCTATTTGAAAATGTTTAATCTCTATGTACATTAATGTCAATATAGCTCTCAAGATTTAGAAAGATTTCAGCTATTGTTACTTACAGTAAGTTTTCTGGACTTCTCTCTCTCTCTCCTCCTTGGTAAAATTCCATAATTCAAAAGTCACCTCTCTTGATGCTGTCCCATAAATTCCATAGGCCTTTCTTCATTACTTTTTGGATTTTCTGTTCCTTTTTATTTTCTGACTAGATATTTTCAAATTACCCATTTTTGAGTTCACAGATTTTTTCTGCTGTTGATTAGTTGTGCTATTGATGCTCTCTAATGCATTTTTATTTAATTTCATTGTTTTCTTCAGCTCCTGAATTTCCATTTGGTTCTTTTTCAATTATTTCTATCTATCTATCAATAAGAGAATTGAAATTCTCTTATTGATCATGTTTTGTCTAATATTTTTGAATTGTCTATTTGTTCCCTGGTAGATTGTTGAGCTTCCTTAATAAAATTATTTTGAATCCCTTGCCAGGCAATTTGTAGATCTCCTTTTCTCTGGGGTGGTTACTGTAACATTGTTGTGTTCCTTTGGTGGTGTCATGGTTCCTTGGTTTTTGTTTTTTCGTTTTTTGTATCTTGGTGTAGGTGTTTGAATATTTGAAGATGCAGTCACCTTCTCCAGTGTTTATTAAGTGGCTTTAGAAGCAAAATTCCTTCATCAGTTTTCCTAGCTAGGGATTCTGAGGCTCTTTCAGACCTTTTCTATATTTCTAGGGTAGTAATCCCTTGCTTATCAATGGAGTGAGAAGGAAGTGATCAAAGTAGGAAGTATAGGTAGTAAGTTTTTAAAATTGTCTTCTCTTTGCCCGTGTGATGGAAAAACACATTTGTATTTTTCCTGTTTCCATCTTCTTTCCCTCTCCTTTTGTACTTTTATATTTTTTGGCCTCAGAAATGCCTCAGGGAAGAAAACAGAAATTGTTGAACCCGGGAGGCAGAGGTTGCGGTGTGCCAAGATCACACCACTGCACTCCAGTCTGGGGGAAAGAGCAAGACTCCGTCTCAAAAAAACAAAACAAAACAAAACAAAACAAACAAACGAAAACAAATGGTTAAGTCAAATGATCCATTTTGTTAGAGGATTAAAAAAATAATAACACTAAACTCTAGGCTGTCTACAAGAAAACTGTTTCAAATATAGAGACATGGTAGGTTAAAATTAAGAGGATAAGAAACCTGTTTCAAATATAGAGACGCGGTAGGTTAAAATTAAGAGGATATAAAAGATACACCATGAAAACACTAGTAAAATGAAAGCTAGAGTGGTTTCTCACACTCAAACAAAATAGCCTTCAAAACAGGAAATGTTACTAGAGATGCAGAGGGGCATTTCGTAATTATAAAGAGGCCAATGAATTTTTAAAAACCTAAATGTATACATACCCCAATAACCAGAAGTCCAAAATACATGAAGCAAAACGTGATATAACTAAAACACACACACACACACACACACACACAATTATAGTTGGAGATGTCATCATTGTTTCCTCAGTAATTGATAGAAGTAGACATAGAATCAATAAGTGTATAAAAGACACAAACAACAAACACTTATCAACTTACCAGGCCGAATTGATGTTTGCAGAATGCTCTAACTGAAAACAGCAAGATATACATCCTTTCCAACTAAACATGGAACATTTGCCAAGGAAGACTATATTCTAGATAATAAAAAAGAAGCTCAATAAATTCAAAAAGTTCAAATCACTTAAATATGCTCTATAATAACAATGGAATTAACCAGGATTAAATGATTAAAGATATCGAAAATATTCTCACTATTTAAAATTAAACAAACACAGTTTTAAATAACATACAAATCAAGAAATTTCACTAGAAACACTAGAAATTATGTCAAACCGAATGAAAATAAAAACACATCAAAATATGTGTGGTACAGCTAAATCAATGTTTAAAAGAAAATATAGGGAGGCTGAGGCAGGGGAATGGTGTGAACCCGGGAGGTGGAGCTTGCAGTGAGGTGAGATCGCGCCACTGCACTCCAGCCTGGGCAACAGAGTGAGACTCCATCTCAAAAACAAAACAAAACAAAAAAACAAAAACAAACAAGCAAAAATAGCATTAAATGCTTATTTAAGGAAAAAAAATCCAAATCAATGTCCCTAATTTTTGCATAAGAAAGAAATAAAACAATGAGTAAATCAAACCCAAAGTAAGTTGAAGAAAGAAAATAAAAAGTGATCAGAATAAAAATCAGTGGGACAGAAAACATAAAATCAATAAAGAAAAATCAGTAAAATAAAAATCTGTTAATTTAAAACAAAAGGTCAAAATGATACAAATTAATATCAAAAATGAAAGACAGGCGATCAATAAGGATTCTACTAACAATAAAAGGCCAATAAGGAATATAATAAGGAATATTAGGAATAACTGTATTCCTCCAAAATTAAAATATATACAAAATCTGTATACTGAAACATTTAAAACATTGATGAAAAAAATTAATGAATATCCACCAAATAGAAATGTAGATCATTGTTATGGATTGAATTGCATTTCCCTGGGATTCCTATGTTTAAATCCTAACCCCCAGCAAGACTGTATTTGAAGACAGGGACTTTAAGGTGGTAAAAAGATTAAATTAGGTTATAAGGATGGGACTCTTATGCAATAGAACTGGTGTTGTCTAAGAAAAGAAAGAGACACCAGAGCGCTCCCTCATTTCCCATGCTTGCATGGAAAGGTCGTGTGAGAACACAGCAAGAAGGTGATCATCTTCAAGCCAAGAAAAGATTTCTCACCAGAAGCCCACTCTGATGGCACTGTGATCTTGGACATTGAGACCCAGAACTAAGATAAAATAAATTGTTTAAGCAGTTTAGTCTTTGATATTCTGATGCCAGCCTGAGCTGACTAATACAGATTTTGGTACCAGGAAGTAGAATGGTGTTGTAACAAATACCTACAAATGTGGAAGTGGCGTTGCAACTGAGTGATGAGTAGAGACTGTAAGAATTTTGAGGTACATGTTAGAAAAAGCTTAGATTGCCTTGAAGGGACTCTTCACGAAATGTGATTATAAAAGTGATTCTGGTGAGAACTCAGAAAGAAAACAGGACAGCTATAGAGAAAATATATGTTATTTAGAGAATACATATATCAGCATGAACAGAATGTTGGTAGAAGTATAAACAAGAAAGTAGATCTGGTGAGGTCTCAGACAGAAATGAGGAAGATGTTATTGAAAATTGGAGGAAATGGTGGCAAAGACCTTGGCTGAATGGTGTTCTAATATTTCGTGGAAGGTAGAATTTATTTGTGATGAAGTTGGATATTTAGTTGAGGATATTTCTAGGCAAAGTGTTGGAGAAAAAGCCTGAGTTCTCCTTACTGCTTATAGTAAAATTTGTGAGGAGATGAATTAAAGAAGGAATTGTTAAGTAAAAAGGAACCAGATCAGAAGATCTGGAAAACTCTCAGCATATCCATATTGGGAAAAAAAAAAAAAAAGGAAGAAGAAAGTGTGAGAGAACATCAAGGGTTGTGCCTGGATAATTATTACAGGAAGAAATTACCATGTATTTAATTAGCTACCTCTGCAAAAGCCAGGACTGAACAGTAGTGTTACCTGGCTGTGAACATGCCTTATCCTTCAAAAAGTAAGAAATAAAGTGACTTACAGGACAATTCAGACATTGGTAGGGCTGCGACTGCGGCCACAGGTTCATGACACACAGTCTCAGTGGTCAAGTCTGCCAACCCACCAGTTTCAGAAACCTGACCACCTCCTTTGTTTCAGAGGGTGCGGCCAATTCTTCAGTCAATCCAGTTGCACCAGCCCAGATCCTTAGGAGCAATGTTTGTGCCTGCAGTCAGGAAGGCAGGACCACTGCGTAGTGACAAGAAGGTGGGATTACTGCCCCAGTGGGCCCAGAAGGTGGGACCATTGTCCCAACAGGACCAGATGGCAGAACATCCTGCCAAAGAAAATTTTTCTTGAGCCTTAGATCCAGTAAAATTTGCCTTGCTAGGTTTTAGATTTATTTAAGACCTGCTGCCCATTATTCTTTCCCACTCACCCCTTTTGGAATGCTGCCCATTCTTCTTTCCCACTTGTCCCCACCATTAAGTTTTGGAAGCACAAACCTTGGTTTTACCAGCTCACAGCCGGAGAGGAATTTTGCCTCAGGATAAATTTATTTTAGGTCTATCTATAACTAATTTACTTGTAGGGCTGTTGAGATGGGGTGAATGTATTTTGCATATGAGAAGGACATGATTTTGGGGGGGCCAGAAAGTGGAATGTTATGGACTGAATTGTGCCTCTTCTCAAGTCATATGTTGAAGCCCTAACACCTAATGTGTCTGTACTTTGAAATAGAGAATTTAAGGAGGTAATTAGGTTAAATGAGGTCATAAGGGTGGGGGTTTAATTCAATAGGAACGATGTCTTTATAAAAAGAAGACGAGACACAAGAGAGTTCTCTCTCTTCCCATGTGCACATAGATTAAAAAAAGCCATGTAAGGACACAGTGAGAAGCACCTATCTGCAAGCTGTCTGCAAGTCAAGAGAGATCTTACCAAAATCCAATTCTACTAACACCTTGATCTTGGTCTTTCGCCTCCAAAAATGTAAGAAAATAAATCTCTGTTATTTAAACCACGTAGTCTGTTTCAGTAGCCCAGGATGACTAATACAATCATATTTATGAATAGAATAATTCAATTGTGTGAAGACGTCAATTTTCTCCAAATTGATATAAAGATTCGACACTATCCTAATCAACATCTCAATAGGACTTTTATATTTGTAGAAACTGATAAGCTGATTCTAAACTTTGTATAAAAATACAAAATATCAAGAAGTACCAAAATGATTTTGAAAAGAAAAACAAAGCTGGAGCAATCATGGTAAATGATTATATGATTTCGAGACAGTCAAAATTGATAACGATCAAGACAAGTGTAATACTGGGGTCATAATCCATTTGAGCTGCCATAATAAAATATCTTATACTTGAGGTAACTTATAAACAACAGAAATCTATTACTTACAGTTCTAGAGCGTGCGAACTCCCAGATCAAGGTACCAGTAGATTAGATGTCTGGTGAAGACTCAGTCCTCATAGATGGCACCTTCTAGCTGTATCCTCAACATAGTGGAAGGGGCAAAATGCTCACTCAGGACTCTTTTATAAGGGCACTAATACCATTTATGAGGGCTCAGCCTCATGACCTAATTACTTCCCAAAGCCCCACCTCTTAATACCTTAACCTTGGGGGTTAAGATTTTAACATAAGAATTTTGAGGGAACACAAAAAGAAGATAGAAAATGGCATAGATAATCATATATAGATAAATAGATCAGGAAAGAGAGTCCACAAATAGATGAACACACATATGGACAAATAATTTTCAACAAAATGCCGAGTAATTCTGTGGAGAAAAGATAGTCTTTTTAACAAATGATGGTGAGACATTTGGATATCCATGTACAAAAAAATTTAAAAACACTCAAACAAACAACAAAAAAGCCAACAAGCCAAAAAAAAAAATACTCAAACCTAACTTTACATATAGAAAATGTAATTAATAATTTGTTATAGACCTAATATATGAGCTGAACCTGTATAACATAGAGAAGAAAAGTTGAAGAATATCCTTATGACCTTGGTCTTGGCAAAGATTTCTTAAGGTACACAAAAATCAACCATATAATGAACAAATTGATAAATTAGGCTTTATTAAAGTGAAAAAAAAAAAACTTTTGCTCTTTGAAATACATACCAAGAAAGAAAAAAAAAACAAAGAATGCTGAAAGAAGATATTTGAAAAACATATATCTCATAAGCACTTGCTTGTACCCAGAATTTGTATAGAATACTTACAAACCATTTCTAAGACAAACAGCCCGAAGATGAACAAAAGACTTGAACCAATATTTTACATAAAGATCCCAAATAACAAACAAGCACATGAAAATATAATGAACATTATTAGTCATTTGTAACAAGAAGATAACACTACATACAAACAAGAATGTCTAACATTAAAATGAGTGACAATATGAAGTGTTAGCTTTCATATGGAGCAACTGGAGTGCTCACATATCACTCATGCAAATTCAAAATATGAATTTGGAAAGCAGTTGGCAGTTTCTTAAAAAGTGAAACACCCATTTCCCATAAAACCCAGTAATTTAATTTCTAGCTTTTTACCTGAGAGAAATAAGAGCATCTCTACACACAAAGATTTGTACTTGTATATTCATAGTAGCTTTATTTATAATGGCAAAAAACTGGAAAAAAATCATCAAAGTGGAGTATATCCATACAATAGGATACTACTCAGCATCAAAAAGAAAACGTGGTACCTGGTTTTCTATTCCTTCAATTATGGCTTCCAGCTGCATCCACATTGCTGAAAATAACATGATTTTGTTTTTTTTATAGCTGCATAGTATTTCAGGGTGCAAATGTACTATATTTTATTAATCTAATCCACCACTGATGGGCACCTAGGTTGATTCCATGTCTTTGCTATTGTGAATAACCCTGTGATTAACATATGCATGCATGTGTCTTTTTGGTAGAACAATTTATTTTCTGTTGGATATATACACAGTAATGGGATTACTAGGTCAAATGGTAGTTCTAAGTTCTTTGAGAAATCTCCAAACTGCTTTCCACAGTGGCTGAACTAATTTACATTCCCACCAACAGTGTGTAAGCATTCCCTTTTCTCTGCAGTCTCATCAACATCTATTATTATTTGACTTTTCAGTTATAGCCATTCTCACCAGTGTGAGGCAGAATTTCACTATGGTTTTGATTTGCATTTCTCTGATAATTGGTGATGAACATTTATTCATGTGTTTGTTGGCCACTTATATGTCTTCTTTTGTGAAGTATCTGTTCATGTCCTTTGCTCACTTTTTAATGGAGTTATTTATTTTTTGCTTATTGATTTAAGCTCCTTATAGATTCTGAATATTAGACCTTTGTTGGATGTGTAGATCTAACATACTTTCTCTCCCATTCTTTATATCATCTGTTTACTCTGTTGATAGTTTCTTCCGCTGTGCAGAAGCTCTTTAGTTTAATTAGTCCCCATTTGTCAATTTCTGCTGTTGTTGAATTGCTTTTGGGGGCTTAGCCAAAAATTCTTTCCCAAAGCCAATGTCCAGAATGGTGTTTCCTAGGTTTTCTTCTAGGATTTTTATAGTTTGAGGACTTACATTCAAGTCTTTAACTCATGTCAGTTATTTTCTGTATATAGTAAAAGGTAGGGGTTCAGTTTCATTTTTTTGCATATGGATAGCTAACTATCCCAACATCATTTATTGAATAGGGAGTCTGTTCCCTGCTGCTTGTTTTTGTTGGCTTTGTTGAAGATAAGATATGTAGGTTTCTGGTTTTATTTCGGGATTTTCTTTTCTATTCCATTGTTCTATATATGTCTGTTTTTGCACCAGTACTGAAGCAGTACAGGTGAATCCCGAAATTGAGGCTTAGCCCATGAGGGTTCTTGGCTTCACCCAGGAAAGAATTCTAAGGTGAGCTGATGCTGTTAGACAGCAATCTTTTATTGAAAAATACTGTTCCTTATGGAACAGGGGTAACACATAGGCTGTGTGCCCAGAGTCAGCAACATATGGGCGCTTAGCAATTGTATTTATACTCAGGTAAACTCACTTTCAATTACATGCAAACTAAGCGGCATGTCAATGCAAATTTAGGGGTGGGTATTTATAACTTTCTAAGAAATAGGCAGTAAATTATGGGTTGTTGCCACAGAAAGGGTTGGTGACTTCCAGGTCATTGCCATGGCATTTGTAAACTATCATGGCTCTAGTGGGTGTGTCTTATGCTAATGAGCCATGAGGTAGCTATGAATTGCCTTTATTGATATCTGCTTATTTGTGCTTGTTTCTTCACTTTATCCTGTCTGGATTATATCCTGTTTCGCTCAGCAGTGTTGTGACCAGAAAACAAGTCCTGCCAGTCTCCTACCTCATATCATACTGTTTTGGTTTCTGTAGCCTTATAGTAGAGTTTGAAGTTCGGTGTGTGATTATTTTAGCTTTGTTCTTTTTGCTTAGGATTGTTTTGGCTATTCACTGTGTTTTTCGGTATGACACAAATTTTAAAATAGTTTTTTTTCTAATTGTGTGAAAAATTATGTTGGCAGTTTTATAGTAATTGTATCGAGTCTGTAAATTACTTTGGGCAGTATGGTCATTTAATGATATTGATTCTTGTAATCCATGAGCATGGAATTTTTTTCCATTTATTTGTGTTATCTTGATTTATTTCAGTAGTGTTTTCTAGTTCTCCTTGTAGATATCCTTCATCACCTCAGTTAACTCTATTCCTAGGTATTTCAACTTTTTGGCTGTTGTAAATGGGATTGTGTTCTTGATTTGACTCTGAGCTTGAATGCTATTTATGTACAGAAATACTACTGACTTTTGTATGTTTATTTTGCATCCCAAAACTTCACTGAAGTTGTTTATCGGTTCTAGGAGCCTTTTGGCAGAGTCTTTAGGTTTTCCAGGTATAGAATTATATCATCAGTTAAGAGTGATAGTTTGATTTCTTCTTTTCCTATACCAATGCTTTTTATTTCTTTTTCTTGCCTGATTGCTCTGGCTAGGACTTACAGTACAACATTGAATAAGAGTGGTGAGAGTAGGCACCTTTGTCTTCCAGTTCTCGAGTGGAATAGTTCTAGCTTTTGCCTATGCAATATCACAATGACTTTGAGTTTGTCATAGATGGCTGTTAACATTTTAAGTCATCAATGACATTTCTTTGATGCCTCATCTGTTAAGACTTTTTATCATGAAAGGATGCTGGATTTATCAAAAGCTTTTTTCATTTCAATTCAGATGTTCATATGGTTTTTTGAGATGGAGTCTCACTCTGTCATCCAGGTTGGAGCGCAGTGACGTGATAGCTCACTGCAACCTCCGTCTCCCGGGTTCAAGCAATTCTCCTACCTCAGCCTCCCAAGTAGCCAGTTGCATGCCACTACACCCAGCTAATTTTTGTATTTTTAATAGAGACAGGGTTTCACCATGTTGGCCAGGCTGGTCTTGAACTCCTGACCTCAAGTGATACACCCACTTTGGCTTCCCAAAGTTCTGAGATTACAGGCATGAGCCACCATGCCTGGCCAGTCATATGGGTTTTGCTTTTTTTTTTTTTTTTTTTTTGAGACGGAGTCTCGCTCTGTTGCCCAGGTTGGAGTGCAGTGGCATGATCTCAACTCACTACAGGCTCCGCCTCCTGGGTTCACCCCATTCTCCTGCTTCAGCCTCCCGAGTAGCTGGGACTACAGGTGCCCGCCACCACGCCCGGCTAATTTTTTGTATTTTTAGTAGAGATGGGGTTTCACCACGTTAGCCAGGATAGTCTAGATATCCTGACCTCGTGATCTACCCTCCTTGGCCTCCCAAAGTGCTGGGATCACAGGCATGAGCCACCACACCCGGCCTTTGATTTTATGGAATACTTTCTGTAGGATTGGTACCAGTTCGGCTTTGTATTTCTGGTAGAATTTGGCTGTGGATCCAATGGTCCAAGGCCTTTTGTGATTGGTAGGTTTTTGTTATGCATTCAATTTCAGGACTTACCGGTTTGTGTTTTGGTTATCATGTTCTTCCTGATTCTATCTTGGGAGGTTGTGTGTTTCCAGGAATTTATCTATTTCCTCTAGACTTTTTAATTTGTGTGCATAGAGTTGTTCGTAATAATCTCTGAGGATCTTTTGCATTTATGTGGGTTTGGTTGTAGTGTCATCTTTGTCATTTCTGATTGTATTTATTTAGACTTCTCTTTTTTGTTTCTTTGTTAATTTAGCTAGCCAATATCAATCTCATTAATTCTTTCAAATAAGCAATTCTTGGTTTCACTGATCCTTTGTATGAATCTTTGCATGCAATTTCTTTCAGTTCTTCTCCAATTTTAGTTATTTACTTAATAATTTGGTCTCTCTTAGTGAGAGCAGTCTTCCTGGCTTGTCTAGTTGGGCATCTTGTCCCCCTTCCTTTCTTTCCATTTTTTTCACCAATCTTCTTTAAGTACAGGCATTCATTTGCTTTAAGGATGATAAATGTTGTTATGATAGAAATTCACAGACAAAGAGCCAATATTCACATTTGACTTTTAAACCACACATTTTACATTTAAAGCAAAACAAGAGGTTGGAAACCTTGGTATTATTAAAAACAAAAACAAAACAGGTTTTCTAGATTTCACATACTATAATTAACTTTTCAGGGTGCAAGCTTGATTGACTTGAAACCATAAGTAGAAAGAACTTGGGATATAGTATAAAGGAAGATATACCGAACCCTAAGGGAAAAAAATGGAAAAGATGAGGTACAGTGGAAAGCAAGAATGACCCTGAGAGAATCAGGAAAAGTATGAAAAGTTAGAGGGGGAAGACAAACGCTAACATTCTTACTTTTCCCTTTTTGAAATCTGTTGGGGTGTGGGACACATAGTGGAAAACTCTCAATAGGAATGGGGCACTTGAGAACACTGGGCTCACATTGTGACTTAGTAGACCCCTATTTAGCTTGGTGTCTTGTAAAACATAGTGCAACAACATAGTATAGCGGTAGAAGAGGGAAATGTTTAGCTAGTGTGGTGGTTTGAATGTGGCCCTCATGTATTGGAAACTTAGTCCCCAGTGCAAAAGTGTTGAGAGGTGAGATCTTTAAGAGGTGATTATGAGGACTCTGCCCTCATTCATGAATTAATGTCCTTTTTACAGGACTGGGTTCATTATTAAGAGTGGGTTATAGGCCGGGCATGGTGGCTCACAGCTGTAATCCCAGCACTTTGGGAGGCTGAGGTGGGTGGATCACAAGTTCAGGAGTTCAAGACCAGCCTGGCGAAGATAGTGAAACACCGTTTCTACTATAAATAAAAAAATTAGCCAGGCATGGTGGCAAGCACCTGTAATCCCAGCTACTCAGGAGCCTTACACAGGGAATTGCTTAAACCTGGGAGGCAGTGGTTGCCGTGAGCCGAGATCATGCCACTGTACTCCAGCCTGGGCGACAGAGGGAGACTCCGTCTCAACAACAACAACAAAAAGAAACCAACCAAAAAACAAAAAAGAAAGAAAGAAAAAAAAAAGAGTGTGTTATAAAGGCGACTTTGGCCTTCCTTCTCCTTCTCACCATGTGATGCCTTCTGCCATGTTATGACACAGCATATAGGCCCATGCCTGATACAGCCCCTTGATCTTGGACTTCCTAGACTATAGAACTGTGAACCAAACAAACTTCTATTGTTTATAAATTACCCAGTCTTTGTTTGGTATTCTGTCATAACAGCATGGAAATGAACAAAGACAGATGGTTAAAGATGTGGCAACACATTTATTTCCGTAAAGCCCATCAAAGAAATGCAAAAGTTCTAGAAGATGTCCCGGTTTTGGAGACTTAGAGGCTCAGAGAAGAATGAAGGACTTACAGAGACCCAAAACTGAGAAAACAAGGCTACAGGATGTAAGAGGTTTGACACTAGAAGGAATATTATAAGGCTAGAGTATCCATTTTAAAATGAGAAAACCCCAGATCAAAGACATAAAATAAATTGCTTGAAGTCACACAGTTTGTAGGTAGTAAAATAAAAACTTCATGCCCAGTGTTGTCCAGTGGCTCACACATCTTAATGCTACATTTTTACAACCTTATTGGTTAGATAATCAGTTGTGAAGATGGCACAAAATACCAGATCACTTTTATCTCACACAGTTAGTTTTTTTGTTTGTTTGTTTGTTTTTTTTGCAGCCTTCCACCACAGCAAGAATCTAAGAAGGACTGAAAGTAATTTTGGGCCTTATCTGAGAATGAAGTCAAACGCTCAGTAGCAAAAAGACTAGATTTAGCATGTTAACCAAAACTTTTCGGCAAGTTTATCAGAGCAGCAGCCTGTTGAAAAGGTGATATAATCATCCAAGGTAAATCTTTTGTCCCTCTAAAATACAGTGTAATATAAGTGATACTACAAATCTCTTGGCCTCAGCAAGTCTCTTAATTACATTCTGTTTTACCTTATCTACTCAGGAGGTACTTCAGGTTAAGCACTCTCAATATGAAAATCTGAAATCTGAAATGCTCCAAACTTTGGAACTTTTTGAATTCTGGAATGATGCTCAAAGGAAATGTTCACTGGAGCATTTTGGATTTCGGATTCTCACATTATGGATGCTCAATGCAAATATTCAAAAATCTAAGAAAATATGAAATTTGAAACACTTCTTGTCCCTAGCATTTTTGGTAAGAAATATTCAACCTGTGAAAGCATTACTCAGCCTCAAAAGCCAAGGGCATTCATCCTTAGCTATGTTATATGAAAGTAGAACTGTGCCAGGAAGTTTTAACAGTACATGGAAAAGAGCCAAAGCCATACGCTTTTATTATGGCTAAGGATGTGATCCACCAAAGCTTCTCTAGGTCCAGCAACCATTTGGGCTTAAAGTATGGAGTCAGAAAGATTTCTCCCCAGAAGATGAGTTTTTCTTTTCTAGCAGATAATCAGGCTGCAAATTTTCCAAGCGTTTATGCTGTGCTTTCTCTTGAATGCCTTGCTGCTTAGAAATTGCTTCCGCCAGATACCCTAAATTATCTCTCTCATCAAAGCTCCACAGATCTCTAGGGCAGAGATAAAAGGCTGCCAGTCTCTTTGCTAAAGCATAGCAAGAGTCACCTTTACTCCAGTTCTCAACAAGTTCCTCATCTCCATCTGAGGCTACCTCAACCTGGACTTATTGTCCATATCACTACCAGCATTTTAGTCAAAACCATTCAACAAGTGTTTAGGAAGTTCCAAACTTTCCCACATCCTCCTGTCTTCTGAGCTCTCCAAGCCTCTAGGAAGTTCCAAACTTTCCAACATTTTCCTGTCTTCTGAGCCCTCCTCACTGTTCCAACCTCTGCCTGTTACCCAGTTCCAATGTCGCTTCCACATTTTCGGGTATCTTTATGGCAGCACCTCACTCTACCAGTACCAATTTACTGTATTAGTCTGTTCTCATGCTGCTAATAAAGACGTACCCAAGACTGGTAATTTATTTTCAAAAAAGAAGTTTAATTGACTCACAGTTCCACATGGCTGGGGAGGCCTCACAATCATGGCAGAAGGTGAAGGGGAAGCAAGGCATGTCTTACATGGCTGCAGGCAAGACAGCATGTGCAGGGAAATTCCCCTTTATAACCATCAGATCTTGTGAGACTTAGTATCATGAAAACAGCACGGGAATGACCTGCCTCCATGATTTAATTACTTCCCTCCCAGGTCCCTTCCATGACACATGAGGATTGTGGAAGCTACAATACAAAATGAGGTTTAGGTGGGGACAGAGCCAAATCATATCAGTGCATCAAAAAGAAAAAGAACTACTAACTCAGCTTTTGATTTCGGTTCTTTCTATTCAAGGAGAATTAGTATTAAAGTTTACACAACAAAAGAAGTTGAGAGTTATAAATGGTGAACTAATTTAAGAATAATGGATAATTAACATACCTCATATTTATTATTTGGTTGTGAGAACACTTAAAATCTACTCTCAGCAATTTTCAATGCATATGTTAATTACTTGGATTTAGACATTTCACAATGTATAAACAACATCTTGTACATCATAAATATATAAAATTGTTGTCAATTTAAAATAAGTCAGTAAAATAAATAAAAAGAGCAGTAAGAGAGAAATTTTTTTGCAAATATTTTAAATGTCTGATATAATTGAAAATATCTATATTCTCATACCAGATTCTATAGTTAATCTGTTGTGAGATTTTTTGGTAGGAATGTTATCATACTGATACGTGATGAGAAAAGGGAAAATAATTTTAATAGCCTTTCAAGGTAATTATGATGTTCTTGGATATTTTACCAATACTGGACAGGTTTTAACTTCTTAAAGGTTTTTGCAGCGCAGAGTCTGAAACCCTATCAATGAACAGTTTGTTCTCTGGTATGTTAAAATCCTTGGTCCAGTTCTGCAAAACATACAGACACACACACACACAAAGAAAGAATAATGATTATTTTTTGGGTGAAAACTCTCCCACTTTTAAGTGTTTATGTGTATGTATGTTTATATAACATATATATGTTATATATGTGTATGTATGTTTATAAGGACAGAATAATGCAAAATATGTTTCATACATGAAGTTATGGTTTAAAAATGTTCAATATCCACTGCACTAGGCAAATATTTGCCCATGTACATTGGGAGACAAAAGAATGTCCACAGCATCTCAATTTTTAAAAATTAAAAAATAATTTAAATGTTAATGGAAGTATTAAGGTATAGCAGAGACTATATCATGCATTTTCCAAACCATTTGATTTTCATACTAGGCACATGCCATCTTCTCCATCTAGGTGGAGCCATGTAATTGTGTTCTGTTTAAAATGTGGGAAAAAATAATGGTCAGAAACGCCTTATGTAGTAATCTCCTTCACCTCCTCCTTCTCTTCTCTCCTTCTCCTTCTTTTTCCTCTCCCTTCTCCTTCTCCTTTTCTTCTCTCTCCTCTCCAGCTCTCTCTCATCTCTCTCCATCTTTCTGTCTTTCTGTTTCTCGCTCTCCCTCTCGCTCTATTTCTCTCTCTCCTATGCACTCACATGCAAACACACCACACTCCTGCTCTCATCCCCATTTCCATTTTGCAATCAAAGACTGCAAAATGTTGAACACACAGTGGAAACAGCCTGCATCCCTAGGTTCTCTGCTGTGAGGTTGGACAAGCAGGACAGCTGTCCAACAAGATTTGTCTGCATCAGACATTGCATGGACAAAAAATACGCTACTGAATGTTTTAGGATTATTTGTTACTGCGGTTAATCTATCTAATTATACAAATAGATAAATTCTAGTTTAGTCCTACTATAGAATGCTATATAACAGTAAAAATCAATTATTTACAGTTACAGTGGAAGTAAATCTCAGATGAAACTAAGCCAAAAAGGCAAGTTGAAGAATACATAGAATATAACTTCATTTATATATGGTTCAAAATATTCAAAACTAAGCTATGTGTTATTTAATATTCTAACTAATGTGTTAGAACTATAAGGAAGAGCAAGAGAATCATAAACATAAAATTAAGTATAGTGGCTACTTTTGAGTAGTAATGGAAGAGGTTAGGATGCAAGGGCATACAGGGAATTTGGGTTTAATAAAAATGTTTTTTTTTTCTAAAATGATTGTGAGTTCATGGGCATTTTTTGGTATCTTCTGTCTTTAAACCTTAGCTATATTTGTAATTTTTAAAATTTGTATATCTACTTAGTATTTTATATTTTTAGATAAGAGTGACTGAAAAACAGTTCAATTATTGCAAAACAGAGAAAAACAAAGTAGTTTCCAGTTAGCAATTTCTCCAAAAGAATTTGGCAAGAAGAAAGATCACTAGGCGGATGTTCTAAAAAACTAGACTATGCAGCCAGTAGAAATTGCAACACAGTTATTCTGGAAAAAGAAAAACATATAAATCAAAGGCCAATTGAAATAATTAATTTAACTTACAGTTTGGCTGAAATTGAAAAATCCATAATCATCTGTGGAACTGATACATAATATTCAAATGGAAGAATTTATAAGCATAAGTTCATGGAGTTGGAAGTTCTGAACAATATCTGGCTAAAAGGACAGTGGAGAATATTTTTCCATAGGCATTTGAAAAACTGTAGATACAATCATAACATGATATAAGCAAATAAGCCCTTACTGATTCTACAGCAGTGATTCTCAATCTTTCCTGCACATTACAATCATCTAGAGAGTTGTTTTTTTTTTTAAAAGTCCCGTTGTTCAGTTTGCACCAGACATAAAATAAATCAGAATATCTGGGGACAGGCCCTAGGCAATGGTATTTTTAAAGATCCCCAGATGATTTTATGTTCAGCCAACATTAAGGACCACTGAACTAGAGCAACTCCTTTATGTCACAGTCGAAAGGTCTGAGGTTGCAAGTTGTAAATTGCATCGTATAAGGTCACACAGCTGGTTAATGATTTTCTGTTCTTTTCCCTGTCTTCTGTCTTAAATTTTTAAATGTTGCTGCTTCCTCTATATTTTGTACATTTATTCACAACACTTCAGATTCTTTTAGCCTCAGCTATCTCTTATTCTAACCACTCAGTTTCGCAGATGTGAAATCTGACACCTGAGGTCTAGACCTTGTAGTGCCTACCCTCTTCCCAGAGGCTTCTTTAATGATATGTGGTAGCAGACCCTTTAGGAATGCCCTTGGCACTCGCAACTGTGCAACTTGAAAAAGCTGAAGAATTATAATGCCACGGGGTGAACCTATGACTAATGAGTAATGAAAGGCAATGAAATTGCTTTTCACTTTCATTCCCATATACTGGTAATCTTGAGATGCATTTCGTATGCCTCATTAAGCAGACCTGGGAGTTTGAACATCTAGTCACCTATAGCTGTGGTCAACTGCATAATGAATCTTTGTCCTGGCACTCCCTCCTCCCCTGCTAACCTTGTCTCTTTTCCACCTCCTTGAGTCTCAATTTCCAATAAAATATTTGCACTTAATTTTTTGGTTCGGGCTCTGCTTTCTGGAGAATCCAAGCTAAGACATTACCCTTCTTCTGTTATCTTAATATTAATATTTCATGGTCAATATACAATTTTCATTGCCCCGACCATGCCTGGATAATTGAGATGCAATGATTATTAAAAACATCATCATCAACTCGTGGTCCTTTATATATATGTTCTTTGGTGCTTTAAGAACCTTCCATATTCATTTTCTGGAGAAGGTGAAGGAGAAAAATGTCAACAAAAAGTAAAATGTTCCAGGAAAAAAATAGATCATACAGAAAAAAATAAACTGATTAAAATGAGAAAAGAGATTGAGGAGGAGAACAAGACCGAAAGGAACCTGGAATTAGAAATGGAGAGGTGTCCAATAAGTCCTCTCTATCCAAACTACAATCAAAGTAATTCTTCATTTCCCCATAAAGAATATCATTTCAACTATTATCAATATATTAAATAATCCTCTTTATCTATGCCTGTATCTTTCTGCTAATCAGATTAACATAGATGGCATTTATTCATTCATTCTATATTCATCCAATGTTAATTTGGTCCCATTATTATTCTAGAAACCCAAATAATAAAATTACTTTAGTGGGAGATATTGGTATTGAGTAATTATTGAATTTCCACCTAAGTTCCTAAGACAATAAGGAGAATCTTACTAAATACGTCTAACTATAAGTAAAGGAGAAATGGAACATTTATTCTTCTAAAGAGTATCATACCCATATATGGCCACTGTATCCTTATTTGTTCCTATTAGTGGATATATTCACACCAACACTTGGCTCTCTGGTCATCATAGAACACACCACCTTTCTTGTTTACATATATTCTATAACTTGCTTGTTAGTGGAGTCTTTACTTTCTCATTAATAAGTCCCCAGATCTCTTCTGAAATTCAAGGGCTTTTCTTCCCATATTTTTCATTTATTCCACAAATGATCTTTACTACATGAAATATATCTTGTGATACAGTAGATAATATGACAACACATTCTATCTCTTCATTGAGTTTACCTTTTAGTGGAGGTATCAAATAGAAATGAGATAAAGAATACAGATTACCACAAATAGGATGGAGTAAATAGTAAATACATAACACACTATTAGAAAGAGTAGTCAGGGAAATCTTATCTGAGGAGAGAAATGGGACGTAATGGTCTCATGGGGACCTTAGAGGGAAGTTGAGACCTAAAGGATAAGACTGAGTCAGCCAGGCAAATTTTTACCAAAAAGCATTCTAGGCAGAGATAAGTAATTGCAAAGGCCCTGAGATGGAAAACGGTTTGATAAATTCCAGGAACAGAATGGGACCAGTATAGCTGGAATACAATGAAAAATCAGTAGAAGAGCATAAAATTAGGTTAGAGAAGACCGGGCACAGTGGCTCATGCCTGTAATCCCAGAACTTTGGGAGGCTGAGGCAGGTAGGTCACCTGCAGTCAGGAGTTCGAGATCATCCTGGCCAACATGGCAAAACCCCATCTCTACTAAAAATACAAAAATTAGTTGGGAGTGGTGGCGGGTGCCTATAATCCCAGCTACTAGGGAGGCTGAGACAGGAGAATCGCTTGAATCTGGGAGGCTGAGATTGTAGTGAGCCGAGATCGCGCCACTGCGCTCCAGCCTGGGCAACAAGAGCGAAACTCCATCTCAATTAAAAAAAAAAAAAAATAGGTTGGAGAGAACATAAGTACTAGATACTTCGGAGTTTTGTAAACCAAGATATGGAGTGTGTATTTTATTATAAGAACAATAAAAATCCTTGAAGGATTTTTCATCTAGGAAAAAAAAACACTTAGCCTGATTTTCATTTTTGAAGAGCTTTCTCAAGTTACTCTATGGAGAAACAAGTTAGGAGGCTGGTATAATCCAGTAAAGAATTGAAGAAGGCATTAAAGAATAAAATGCACATAAAATAAATACATGTCAAAGATGGCATTTGATTCATTAATTAATGAAAAAACCAGTAAGATGTTGCAACTAATTAAAAAGAGAATCAAACGACACATGTATATTAACAATCAAAAATGCTTAGGTGAATTTCAAATACAGTAGTGCAAAACTGGTCAATTTCCACAGGGCAATAATCAACTGAATATCTATGAACAAGAGTCATTTGCATGACTATAAGTTTTCTACAATTTACAAGATCACTAAAATAGCTCAAAGATGATGAAAGTCACAAGTAAACAGGAACAGTGTGCTAGACAGGACACCTAGTAATCTTTATTATTTTTCTTTCAAAGTCTTTTTTAATTTTTCCTGACAGGAGCCTGAATTAGATAGAATAGTAATAGAGGACACAGAAAACAGTGCTGAATTACAGATATGTTGCAAAACTTCATTACTAAGATCCAAATCATCCTAGCTTTGATGTAACCATCACAAACTAGAACAAATCTACATGAGAGCTATTACTGAGGAACTAAGTGATGTCAGTCCCTTGAAAGAACAGGTGCTGGGTTTTCCTTCCCTTTGATGTCAGCTTTCTGGTGATGTGGTGATGAGACCTGCAGTAGTGTTTGCTTAGTCTTCACAGTCCAGTCAAACCTAGTCCTGTGACTGCTGTGTTAGTGCGATCAGTTCAAACTCTTCTGGTGTTTGCGTGGCTGGGCAGCAGATCTCTTGACAGAGCTGCTCAAATTGGTTGCCCATCTTTTCTCTTCCCCACCAAAGTCCTGAAGGCTGAATGAACGGACAGCCTATTGATTGTCAGCTTCTGCTACTCCTTGGCCAAAGAGCCTTATGAAACACATGTGGATGTCCATCAGTGTTCCAAACCCTGCAAGACTTGAAGTGCATTTTTGGACCATAGCTCATATGAATTTAGTAATAGCAGCCTGCACAGCTGTTTATTTCTGAAATCTTTGTATTACTTTTTCCAAATGTTCTTATTTAATTTTGGAGTCTAGACTAGGAAATATCAATACTCTCTAATATGCTGCATCTCCACTATTCACAATAGCAAAGACATGGAATCAATCTAAATGCCCATCACTGAATGGATAAAGAAAATATAGTGCATATACACCATGGAATATTATTCAGCCAGAAAAAATAATGAGATCATGTATTTTTCAGAAACATGGATGGAGCTGGAAGCCATTATCCTTAGCAAATTAACACAGGAACAGAAAACCAAATACTGCATGTTCTCACTTACACGTGGGAACTAAATGATGAGAACTCATGGACATAATAAGGGAAACAACAGACACTTGGGCCTACTTGAGGGTGGAAGGTGGGAGGAGAGAGAAGAACAGAAAGAAATAACTATTGGGTAATAGGCTTAGTACTTGGGTGATAAAATAGTCTGTACAACAAACCCCCATGATATGAACTTAACCTACATAACAAACCTGCACATGCCCCTCTGAACCTAAAGTAAAAGTTAAAAAAAATATGCTGCATCTCTTCACAATGCCTGGGGACATTTAGAGAAGACATTATTCATCAGTTAAGTACATTAGTGATATGGTACCAAGTTCGTTCAGCTACTGCCATGGCGTTTCTTAATTTTTAGCTAGTCTCCACCCATGGGCACTTTCTTCCCTATCTATTCTATTGTTCTTTCTTACCCACTCTCTCCACATATCCTACTCATTGTGGTCACTGACTCTTACTCCCTGCGTTCTGAGATCACGTATGTGAAAGCACTCAATATTCTAAAATTCTACACCAATGTAAAATATCAACATTACTATAACTCATATATTTCCAATCTAGTTTTGTGAGTAGTTGGGTGTGTGCAATGTGAGTGAGTGCATGAGTACAGAAGAGCAATGCTCAGTTGTCATGAACAGGCCCCCATCCTGGACTAACATCTCCATTAACCTCCCTACACAGAAAGAGCCTGAACTTATGAAGATAGGCAAGACTCAGATACACCTAACTAATGACAAGTTTCAGATTTGAGGCTTTTCTTAAGAAGCACAGCAGTAGAAGTCCTTTCCTAGTTAATCTAAAAAGCAGATATAATTTGTTTGTAGCCTCTCACCTTTCCTATCCCCTGACATTTATTTTGCTTTATCATAGACCCCAATGCCCTCTACTATTCTCCAGCAAATCCCGTCTCCCTTATTGGTGAGTGCCACCGCATCATACTAAGTAAGTCTTGGTGCTTTCTAACTACCTCTCCCCCAAACTCAAACTCTCGTGAATTTAGGCTATGGAAGAAAAATGTTCTATTAATCTGATCCACCTGAGAATATGACAAGATAATAACAATATCCATATGGGCAATTTCATGTTTAATAACTTGGTAATTGTTATAAATGGGTGATGGCTTTAAAAGTCTCAGAAAAACTTTTAAGAAAGAATACTTTCTAAAAATCCCTTAATTTTAGAGGTGATGCTTTGGCGTTCATGAGGCAGTCCTTAACCTGGAAAAGGCAAGCAGTGAAATGAGGTGATAAACACTCTGAAAACCAGATGGAATACTGGTCAAATGCCGTGTGGTGGCAAGAAGTGACACATAGCGGCTCTCCCAGCTGCTCTAAGACATCCACTAGAGCCTAGAATCAATCACTTTTCATACTGAATAGACCACAAAAGACAAACCTCATTGCTACCAGGGCCATATACTCACAGAAAACATTGATCTAGGACCATATAATATTTTAAAAGGTCTTTTTAGAAAAAAACCATATAACATTTTTAAAAGGTCTTTTTGGAAAAAAAAGATAAATCCAAATTGCCCTGAAATTAGTTAGAAAGTTAGGAATAGATACCATAAAATATATTCACTAAGTGGATTTTTTAAAAAACTGTAAAAGCAATTTAGTTTCTTGGTCATAAAACAGAAAAAGAGAGTGAAGCAATCGAACAGGCATGAGGTCAAGAGGTGAAAATACAGGAAAGAAAAGGTAGACCCTTAAAGAGTCAAAGAAAAAAGAAAATAGGCCCAAAAGAAACAGTAACAGGGAGAGAAGCATTAAGAGACAAATGCAAATGTGTTTGAAAACACACATGAAGGGAAAAGAATGCCAAGAAAGGCTACACACTTACCCATACTTACCTGATGTATATATTCTCTCTGTGCACAGAGAGACAGATTGAAAGCATGGGGGAAAAAAACACACATGAAGACACACTGTGATGGCTTGGTATTGTGTCGGCTTGGCTAGGTTAAACTACATTTCCAAGATTTCCCTTCCATATATTTTTCCACTTAGGGTGAGACACAGAGAGACTCCTGTGCAAGATTTGGAGGGTAGAAGTAAAGCAGCAGCTATTTTTGTAGGTCATGTAAATGGTCACTTATCCTCTGGCTTACCTTGTTGGTCTAAGACAGGAGCTCAGCCTACAATTGCTCCACCTTCCATTGAATTCTTCTGAT
Source organism: Hylobates moloch (assembly GCF_009828535.3). Lineage (NCBI taxonomy): Eukaryota > Metazoa > Chordata > Mammalia > Primates > Hylobatidae > Hylobates > Hylobates moloch. The sequence goes on from NW_026652292.1 coordinate 36,371,343, forward strand.
TCTCCACGGTGTGTGTGTGTGTGTGTGTGTGTGTGTGTGTGTGTGTGTGTCTACCTTTAGCTCCTTGATGAAGAGCACTGGCTTCTGCAGGAACCCCATGCCATCAAGGTGAGAGACAGTAAAAACTGATATTTGTGGGTTCCAGTTTGTTCCTACTGTCTCCCACTTTATATCCATTTTCCCTTCTTTTTGTGGACTTCAAGCCTTCACAGCAGATGCAAGGACACAGCTACACAGAGACTACTTTCGTAATTGCATGACGTCTAATGCCTGGGATAAATCCCTTAATACAAATACAGGATTGGATGAATGAATGAGTGAATGAACAAATATGGTTCCTTGTGACTCTGCTGTTCTGATTGCATACTGACTGATATAGACACATAAATTAAAAAAACAGGTTTCTAAAAGTTCATGAAACAGTATCTCTAGTGTTTAACCTTTAAGAACTATCCCTGCTAATATAGACCCCTGCTTTTAGCTAATAAAATTCAGTTTAGAGCTAGATTCTCATTCAAGTGAGTTTCTCTTAATTGACAGAATTATTTTATCATTCAGAATGTGAAGGGAGAAATATCCTCAGCTAATTAGAATTTTCCAAAGACATGCTTAGACCTTGTCACTACTAACTTTAACTCTAGTTTAACATTAAGAGAAAGTATATGAGAAGGGTATATAAAAAATACATGTTCTAACAGTTCATATGAAATTGTGCATCTCTTAACTTTTCTAATTTTCAGTCTTCTTTGAAGGGTTAGTGAGTCATCCAAATCATCATCTTGTTTAAGTCATTCTTATGTAAATAATGATATCATTTGAAATGTACAGAATTTAACTATAATTTACATAGTCCCAGGTACTGCTGATCATAAATATTTTGTCTTTATGATTTTGATCAATAACAGCAATGAAATTCCTAGAGTCATCTAGTGATCATCAAGAATCTTTATATAATTCATCTTGCATTGACAAATTGTAATTTTACTATGACAGTCTTTGAAGTAAATGCCTGCCTACTTCTTGGAAATGTGTTCAACTTTACTGGGGGATAAACAGAATTGAAGTTTGAATCCCTCCTCGGCTCAGGCCCATAGAATCTATTGCAGTGCCATCCAACAGAAATATAATGTAGGTCACATCTGTAATTTTAAATTTCCTAGTAGCTATATATTTTTTTAAAATTAAAAGTATATCACATTTATTTTCACAATATGTAACTCTATACATTTAAAACAGTGTTTGAACATAATCAGTATACAAAATAAAGTTATATTTACAAATTTTTCCATATGAAGTCTTTGAGACTCAGTGTGCATTTAAAATTTCTGCACACCTCAATTAAGACTAGACAAATTTAAAGAGCTCAGTAATCCCATTTGACTAGTGGCGAATACATTGAGCAATGCAGTTATAGTAAGTCTGTTGGGTGCAGCAAGTGATAAGCCTGAATATGCCTACTAAACTCAGGGAGCAAAAGCACAAGTTAATTATCCCCCACAAGAGATTGTGAAATTATATAGGCCAGGAAACTTCCTTGTAAACCTAAGGTTATGTTCCTCTTCACTGAGAGAGGCAGTATTCTAAGTAACCTGGATGAAACCCACTCCACCTTGTTATGGCATATGCAAGACAGAAAACACATTTGGTGTCAAAATAGAATTGTAAGCCCCCGCACAGATTCATTGTAATGTTCTCAGCACAAGCCTGCTTTGGGATGTCTCTGACCCCAGAATTCCATGGGGTGATCAGGAGCTGACCCAGCCAAGTTTTTGGAGCTTTGCAAAAAGATCTCTTCTTCTGTCACAAGCAGGTGCAATGCACACTTGGCAGAGAATTATGTGGCTTGCACTGGATATCTTTAGTACCATTGCAGAGGGGTTTCTCGGGGAGTAGAGGATAGCAACACTGGTGGAAATCAGGATCCAAGGATGGGCAAGGGTCCTAGAAGGCTTATTCCAACCAAATCCAATATGCTACCAGCAAACGTGACTAAAGTTCTGGGGAATGGTGTGAGGAGCAAGCAGCTGGAGGTGCAGGAAAGCGAGTTTCTTCTTTGGATCTCATTCATGTCAAACTCTAGGTCTCAGGTCCACTCCGGTAACAATGACAACAGCAACAGTGTTAGTGGTACTGGCCAATCAATGAGCCTCTCCTGCCATTAAAATTTTTTTAAAACTATGTGATGACTACATCTACAATAGCACACACTTACTAGATGTATGGCATATGCCAGTTACTCTTCAAAGTGCTTTCATGTACTTTTTGTTATATTTTAGATCTGTAAAAGATGAATAATTTTTACCTTCACTTTAAAAATGAGACAACTGAGGCCAGGCGCGGTGGCTCATGCCTCTAATCACAGCACTTTGGGAGGCTGAGGTGGGTGGATCACGAGGTCAGGAGTTCGAGACCAGCCTGGCCAACATGGTGAAATGCCATCTCTACTAAAAGTACAAAAATTAGCCGGGTGCAGTGGCACCTGCCTGGAATCCCAGCTACTCAGGAGGCTGGGGCAGGAGAATCACTTGAACCCGGGAGGCAGGGGTTGTAGTGAGCTGAGATTGTGCCACTGCATTCTAGCCTGGGCAACAGAGCAAGACTCCGTCTCAAAAAAAAAAAAAAATGAGACAACTGAGATTCCAGAGTAACTTGTCTATTATCACACAGCTAGAAAGTAGAGAATTGAAAGAGGAAATTTGTACATATGATCCCAAAAATATACATTAGACATTAGGAGCAATATAGAAATTGCAAAAGCATAAAAGAGAAAGGGCTTTTCCTTGAAGTAGAAAAAAGGTTGACAGCAGATCTTTTTTGTCCAACAGATAGTAGGGTTGTCTTAGACCATTTGGGATGCTATAACAAAGTGTATTATATTGGTAGTTTATAAAAAAAAACATAAATTTATTTTTCAGTTATGAAAGCTGAGGAATCTAATATCAAGGTGCTGGCAGAATCAGTGTCCAGTGAGGACCAACTTCTGGGATTATAGAAGGCACCTTGCTGCACCATCACATGGTGGAAGGGACAAATGAGCTTCCTTAGGCCTTATATTAATGTACTGGAGCTCTCATGACCTAATCACCTCTTTAAAAGCCCTATCTCCTAATACCATCACCTTGGGAATGAGGATTTCAACATGTAAATTGGTGGGATGGGGATGTACAGGCACAAACACTCAAACTGTAGCAAAGGTGTTAGAAAGTTTTATAGTGATAGAGTTGTAGCTGAGGACTTGACTACCTGATTAGAGCTAATGTTTCCCAGGCCCCTTTTGGGTAGATGTGCCCAAATGACTATGTTCTTAACAATGATATGTGAACAGAAGTAATATGTGTCACTTCCTTTCTGGAACCTTAGAAAAGTAGGAATGCATCTGCTTTCTCTTACTCTTTCCACTGGCTATAACCTGAGCATGTCAGGCACTTAGTTTTAGCCATAGATATGATGAAAATGTCCTGTTTGCGATGCAGTTATGTCTTAGAAGGAATTTTATTACACCAGCGACTGTGAGGATCAGAGCTGTTCTCCCTTCCTGGACAGCTCGCTTACTGTATTTTATAACTCTATAAGTACTTTGATCCTCATTTAGAAGATGAGAAAACTGAGGTTATAACATAATTGAGAAAAAAGCATCTATAGTAGGTCTTTCTGTTATTGCAGCTTCTCTAGACCATACAAAACACAGAGGAAGCTGCTACTGTCAAGTTAGGACTATGCACACAAGCATTGCAGAAGGTGGCGTGCCCTCCCTGTCACCCCTATCAGCAACACAATGAAACCAATATGTAGCATATGTTGCAATGAAGAGAGACCTCAAGGACTTTGAGTGCTCATAATTTTTAAAAACTTTTATCTAGCTTTATATAAGCTAGTGTGACTTAAGAGGAAGAGTATGCTTGTCCTAAGTAAATTTTATAATTGCTATCACAAAGAACTATACATAAAATTAGCCAATCTGTATTCCATATTTATAATAATAAATATGGTGAAATATACCAAGCTATATGGGACTATATAGACAAAAAGAAAACTATGCAGAGGCCCATAATCTAATGTTAAGAGACATTTAGCTTCTCAGTTCATGGATTTCCATAGGTGAACAGGGAGAATATTATAGCCATTACTTTTAAACATGTGAACAAATTAAATGTAAAATGATATGAACAGCTTTGGAAAGAAATAAACTCTGTACTCAAGATAGTTAAGTGGAGTCATGTAGTAGTCAACTAGTGCTAACCAGGGCCAGGTAACAAATGACACTGAAGTTCTCACTAGTCAAAACCAAGTAGAATTCATTTATCATTCATTGGTCTAAAGACAAGTTGTGGCTCAGCTAGGATCATCCACTGGGGTCCAAATTGCAGCCTGGGTTCAAGTTGGCTCTGTATGTCTCCTCACTGACTTTGGCACAGCCAGCCAGCTTGGACACACTCTCCTCATGCAAACACAAAAGCACAAGAGAGCGAGTGGGAATGCATGCTGCCCCTGAAGATGTTGAAACTTCTGCTAACACTCCCTTGGTTAAAGCAGCTCCTATGGCCAAACCCCAACACCAAGGGACAGATAAACTCAATCCTGCTGTGGCTGCCAATTCACATGGTGAAGACATGAATGGATCATTATGTAAGATTGGAAGTGAAGACTTGAAATCAATAATAACCCAATTCCTTGCTGGTTGGAGTGGACATTTATTTCTAATTATAAGTCTTACATACTTTCAACTAAGTCCTATTGCCCTGAAATTTATTTTGTTTTTTTCATATATGAATTCTCACTTAGTCTAAACAATATTCTTATGAAGTAAGTATCACTGATCCCATATTAGAGATGAGGAGCCTGAGGCTCTTAAAGTTTGAATAACTCAGAAAATGTCAGACATTAAGCAGTGGCAGAACTGAAGTTCATAGTAGGTCTTTTTGAATTCATACTCTTTAAAATGTGAAAGAATCAAATAAATTTACACAACTTTATAATGCATGCCCAAAGGACTTTCACTGCATAAACTACTCAGAAAGCCTTAATTCAGCATCTACTGTGTGAGGGGCACCACAGCAAGCCCTCAAAAAAAGAAAATTCACAAACATATAATCTTTAACTTGAGCTTCACGTCCAGGTTAACTAAACAACATGCTTAGTCAGTTTGAATTACTCATGTCTTGCTTGATGAACAATGAGCTATTTTACAGCATTATAATAATTCCTAGTCACACACAGTGCAACTCCTCTTGGTCACTGGTATTTGTTTTGGCTTTACTTGCATCTCTCATTTCAAAACATGTTTTCTCCTCAAGAATCAATTGCTTATTTATTTTTGCTCATAAGGACTCACACATATATCAGAGAGGTATCCTTGTTACAAATATTTACTAACTAGATTTTTCTTTAAGACACACATTTCCTTCAGGTGAGCATGAATTCTACATTTGATCCAGCATGCTTGTTTGGTTATACTTCCAATTTAAAAAATAACCTGCCACAATATTTTTTCTATTGTGTTTATTTTAAATAATTCTTAGCTGAATTCACACAATTCATGCTGTAAATGTCAGGTGAATAAAATGGAATATTATTTGAAAATAGTTATCTAATGTTTGTGAATGGAGAAATGAACAGAGACCTTAGTATTAATAAAAATGTTGTGATGCTCTGGATAAGTTAGATAAAGAGACCAGTTTGATATTTATTTGAATTTTGTAACTCAAGGAAAAGATGTCAAAAATCAATAAAAGTACTATTTTGACAAGCATAATGATAATTTGAATCATTTATAATTGTTCCATTATAAGAGAATACAAGGTTGGAAGATTGCCATCCATATTTTTTGAATGTAGGGCACGTTAAACCCCCTCCGTCCGACATGTTCTACCAACCAATTGGATGCCACTAATTGATATGGTGATATTTTATTTCTCCTAAACTTCATTTTTTAGAATTTTCGGCCCGGTGCAGTGGCTCACACCTATAATCCCAGCACTTTGGGAGGCTGAGGCAGGTGGATCATGAGGTCAGGAGTTCAAGACCAGCCTGGCCAAGATAGTAAAACCCTGTCTCTACTAAAAATACAAAAATTAGCAGGGCGTGGTGGCAGACACCTGTAATCTCAGCTACTTGGGAGGCTGAGGCAGGAAATTGCTTGAATCTGGTAGGCAGAGGTTGCAGAGAACCGAGATCATGCCGCTGCACTCCAGCCTGGGCGACAGAGTGAGACTCTGTTTCAAACAACAACAACAACAACAAGAATAAAAAAGAAAATAAAATTTTCTTTTAAAGCAATTTCTACAGTATGTTCTCCTCTCATTAAAAACAATTTACCAAGTGCCTCGTCTACATCAACTACTCTACTAGGTGGTTTCCATTCATTAGAATCATACATAAATCCACTCAGTGATTCCCACTTTTTTTGTTTTGAGATGGAGTCTCGCTCTGTTGCCCAGGGTGGAGTGCAGTGGCACAATCTCGGCTCAGTGCAAGCTCCGCCTCCCGGGTTCACACCGTTCTCCTGCCTCAGCCTCCCGAGTAGCTGGGACTACAGGCGCCCACCACCGAGCCCGACTAATTTTTTGTATTTTTAGTAGAGATAAGGTTTCACTGTGTTAGCCAGGATGGTCTCGATCTCCTGACCTCATAATCTGCCTGCCTCGGCCTCCTAAAGTGCTGGGATTACAGGCCTGAGCCACCGTGCCCGGACAGTGATTCCCACTTTTAATAAAGTAACCAGCTTTGAATGTTTATGAATTTCTAATGCTACCACAATTTTAAAAGAGACTATATATAATATAAACAGATAAGCAAAGCTGATAATTTAATATATAATATTATTTAAAGCTCTTAAGAGGGTAAGAGAAAAGATACAAGTAACAACATTGACAGAAAGGTAACCTTAAAACAAATATTTCATATTAAATTCTCTTTTGCCTGGTATATTTCAGACCTATCAAAATAATTGACACTAAATCCTTTAGGTAATGGATAATTTTGAATGGTGATAATGCCACCTGCACTTATAGAATTCTAATAGCTTTATTTTGTTAATATTTACTTAATTTATGTATTTATTATACTGTAGTTATTTACTTTATCAATTTATTTATTGTAATTTACCTAGTCACTGGCGTCCTTGGCTGACAACAAATAAGTGTATGTATTTTAGTAGCAGTATTAGCTTCATTAAAAATTTAGGTAACTTGATTTGCCTGTGAATTTAACCTGCTAGATAAGTTTCCTATTAAGTGAAGTTACAATATATGTTGTTATCTTTAGAAATAATCTATAGAATGTGTTCACGAAAGGACATGGATAATTTTGTAAAACCAATCAATAAAAGTCGATAGTTTTGCTAAAATTTAAGTGAAACCCAATTATTTGTGAGTTATTATGCGCTCAAAGTATAAAAGCACATTTACCATGTCAATGTTGAAAAGCTAATTGGATATGATATGACTCCAACAGAAGCCAATGCTAATTCTTTTTGCTTGTCAGTACCATTCGTACTTAGCAGTTGTTCAATAAATTCTAAGAACAATGTAGTGGAAGATTTCTGCCATAGCAGGAAAGAAAACACTGACTTCAGGGATGAGTCACCCAGGGCAAAGAGATACATGAGATACATTACACAGAATTTTAGTATTATATTTTATTGCCCTTAATATACCTTGGCATAGCATGGCAATGTTTCTAAATGAAAAGGTAGGGGCCAGGCACGGTGGCAAACGCCTATAATCCCAGCACTTTGGGAGACCGAGGTGGATGTATCAGCTGAGGTCAGGAGTTTGGGACCAGCCTGACTAACATGGTGAAACCCCGTCTCTACTAAATACTAAAAAAAATAGCTGGGCATGGTGGCCCGTGTCTGTAATCCAAGCTACATGGGAGGCTGGACAGGAGAAACCCCGTCTCTACTAAATAATAATTAAAAAAAAACTAGTTGGGCATGGTGGCCCATGTCTGTAATCCAAGCTACTTAGGAGGCTGAGACAGGAGAATCACTTGTACCTGGGAGGTGGAGGTTGCAGTGAGCCTAGATCGCATCATTGCACTCCAGCCTGGGCAACAAGAGCAAAACTCGGTGAAAAATAAAAGAAAGAAAGAAAGAGAGAGAGAGAGAGGAAAAGAAAAGAAAAGGAAAGAAAAGAAAAGAAAAGAGAAAAGAAAAGAAAGAGTAGGAAGACATATGATTATAATTTGTCAAATGTTTGTGTGGTGTGTGTGTGTGAGACACAGAGAGAGAGACAGAAAGAGAGAGAGTGTGTGTGTGTGTGTGCACGCGTGGAGAGAGAGAGAGTACAGAGGAGGGAAAGGAGCAGAGGAGAAGAGAGGGAGGGAAGAGAAGGAGAGGGGAGAGAAAGAGGGGGGGGAGGCATGGAAAAATACCGATAGAAAATAAAAATTTGTCAGTTTTCTCCAACTATGAAGGAAAGTTTTCTTCTGTTTTCTTTCCTTTTTTATTTTAACAACTAAGTACTTTTATAATCATTTTTTTAAAAATCTTAATGCCTTTACCTTGAGACATGATGGAAAAATGTTACAGGTACAAAATGTAGAAATTTAACCAGTGTTTAGAATTCTGACCTCAGGAACACGTGTATGACCTATTTTTAAAACCATAGCATTTTTTCTTGATATGTTTCCGTGATTGGAATCAATTTTGTAAGTGCATGCTAGAAAGTGACAAGAGTCACTCAATTTTTGTTGTTGTTGTGGATGATTATCAACAATATTCCAGTGGGAGGTACTGTAATTGGCATTGCTCTGTAAAACAGAATTATCCATATAACACGTGTTTGTGAAACCTACCGCATATCCAGCCCAACATAGATGTACTTGCTACACAGACTATTGTTAAGCGTATGTTTTGCTTCAGAAGATAAAGCTAAAAGAATAAAAAAAGATAATTTCTGGAAAAAAAAGACATTGCTCAAACAGAATATAGAACTAAATTATAAAATTTTAGTATAATTTATATGCTAAGTTTCAAACACAGCTAAATATTTATGAACTAGCAAAGTCAGGTGAAAATTCATGAGGAAGATAGAATGGGTTTTAGCTTTGAAAATGAAGAAGAAAAAGAAGAAGAGAAAGGAAGAAGAAAGAGGAGGAGGAAGAAGAAACTGATATAAATAGAGCATATGCTTAAGTGAAGTATTGTGCTTTGCACAGGTTATCTCATTTAGTCTTCAAAGAACTTTATAAGAAATACAATTTTCTTAATTTTACAGATAAGTAAACCTACATGTAAGAAAGATAGGATTCCAATCCTGCCACACTGTTTTCAGATTTCTTTTATTCTCTTTTTCTGCCCTGATTCTAATAATCAGATAATTTTGGGTAAGATTGTCAAAGATGATTAATACACACACACACACACACACACACACACACACACACACACACAAACAACAACAACAAAAAACCCCACCGGATTGCCCAGAATTCCCTTTCCTAATTGACTGTACTGTTCTCTATCCATTTGTCAAGAGTTGGCTGGTTCACCCTGGACACCCTAACACCAAGCATTTGTCAAATTATGAGTAAGACTGCCAAGAATTTTTAAATTGCCAAAAACTCTAAAAATATATCAGAATAAACTGGGAGCTTGTGAAAACTATAGATTCATAGAACTTCAAGCTCCAGGTATTTTTATTTTATTTGTCAAGTTTCTTAAAATCTGTGGTTTACAGAAATTCTCACTAACGCAGCCTTGCTAGAAGAGCATTTGAGATTAATAGATTGTACCTTACCCACGGATCAGTTGTCCCAAGTCTTAGCTAACTCTAGTAACATAATCTCTCTCAAGTCACATCATCTCTGAGGCCATTCTGTTACTCACTTCACAGGCAAACTTTTAATGATGACCATCTATGAGTCAGCCACTGTGCCAAATTCTGAAATTTAAAAAAAGTGCCTTCTTTTACAATGTTCATTATTGACAGAGAGAGAGAGTGAGACAAAAAGCACAGTCCAGTAGGTATCAGAATTGGTTTATGCCTAAGGATTGGAGAGATCATGGAAGAGGGACATTGTAATTTCCTGGCTTCCATCACTTTCGCTGGCTCTTCCTTTTGGTGTTTCTTCCCGTGCAGTCTTCTGGAGGTTTTATTTACATCATTTCATTTAATCTTTACAACACTATCAAAAAGACAAACAGCAGCAATTTCTTAGGATAAGGAAACTAGGACTAAGAGGAATTTAAACAATTATTCAAATATATACACCTAAATAATAGAGAGAGCATGCAAAACAACAGCTGTCCAAAAGTGAAAAAGTATACCCTTTACACTTTGCAAATTGCCAACGATGTTGAAGAGGTTTATCTCAGAAAGTGAATAGTACAGCCAATCCTTTGCCCAATTAAATAGCTTGAATTTTAAGCTCTTCTCCTAGTTTGAATAAGTAACACATCCAGTCAATTTGAACAGTGTATGTCTTACTTGGTGAGCAATGAGTTATTTTACAATGACTGGAATTCAAAGTCAGACACAGTCTCCTCCATTGTTGGCTCATATTTGCTTTGGCCTCTGGTATGAGTGAAACCACAACTCATGTTCTTTTCCCAGGAAGCCATTTCATTTCCTTTCATTAGAACCTATGCCCATATTGTTTGCACACTGCTGTTTATAAAATATTTTGTGGTGTATTAAGAAAATAAAATTGCAGATTAAAAGACTGAACTGAAATTATATCATATTCAAGCAAATCCTTCCTCCATAAGGTAAAATATTTGCTGTAGTACTAGTGAATCTTATTTATCAATGTTAAGGTTAAAACTAACACCTGATTTTAAATCTCACAGCTAGGGTCTACTTTGAAAGAATTAAAAGTCCAGTGAGAGGATCTCATTCATTTTTATGGCTGAATAGTACTCCATTGTGTGTATATACTACATTTTCTTTATCCATTCATCTGTTGATGGATACTTGGGGTGGCTTCCATATCACGGCTATTGTGAATAGTGCTGCAATAAACATGGAAGTGCAGACATTTCTTTGATATAGTGATTTCCTTAGGTGACACATGTATTTAAATGTAGCATGAGATCAAGATTACATGGCTTTAACAAAGCAAAGTTTAAAGCTACCATTCAGAGCTAGCATTTCATCATGGGTATTTGAGTGAAAATGGTGAATCAAGGTAGCATGATCTTGGGGATTAGATTTGAAATTCAAACATTTACTACCACTACTTGAAGAGGGGTAGAGGGAAGACAGTCATACGGGTTGAAATATAAGTGTTGAGGTATATGAGAACCATGCATTGTGTGTGTGCATTTGATTTCCAATTCTTCACCTGCTGTTTTTCATTTTTGTCTCCCGATAATAGACTTTTCCTTCTTGAGATACTGCCACCGGGAATCAAGTAGTAAAAACACACACCACTGGCATCCAGTATCAAAACCACATAAATAATAAATATATGTGAACTTCTTGCTAATTAGAAAACACTTGGCCAAGCACAGTAGCTCACGTCTGTAATCTCAGCACTTTGGGAAGCTGACATGGGATGACCACTTGAGCCCACAAGTTCAAGACCAGCCTGGGCAACGTAGGGAGATCCTGTGTCTACAAATAATTTGAAAAATTAGCTGGGCCTGGTGGCACGTACCTATGGTCCCAGCTACTTGGGAGGTTGTGGCAGGAGGACCCTCTGAGCCCTGAGCCCAGGAGGTTAAGGCTGCAATGAGCTGTGATCATGCCACTGCACTCTAGCCTGGGAAACAGAGCAAAATCCTGTCTCAAAAAAAAGAAAAGAAAAGAAAAGAAAAGAAAAGAAAAGAGAAAGAAAGAAGAAAAAGAAGAAAAAAGAAAAGAATGGTATATGTTTAATTTTTTTAAATGTACTCCCAACATAGAAAAATTTCCCAGATATTTGAAGCATTCTGAAGTCTTACCAAATATCCCAAAAGAAATGCTAAAATAAAATTTGTACCTAATAAATTCCAGCTATTTCCCAGAATTAATCTGATGGGTCATAGCAAAAAAAGTTTTAATATTTTATGTAACAAACATTTTTTTTTCATTTTCCTGGTAGATTAATTCAGCCTGACCTCACTACTAACAAATTCTGCTTCAAATAATTTTTGTTTTTCTTTGTTCTTGAAGTTTAGGAATGAATTCTCTTCACTCATTTTATTCAATTTCTCCAATAGTTTTATTCATATTATCTGATAATAGAATAACGTAATTCCGTTTTTATCTTGAGCAACCATACCAATAATTTATTGTAAGGAATTTGAAGTACAAAAACTTTTGAATACAAATAATCATGGCTAGAGCTTCTAGTGAATAAGATATGAGCAATTTCATTGAAAGCCTATTCTGAGGACTGTAAGATTTGGGATAGAGATAGCCAAGAACATGCAAAACATCTATCAGACAAAGAATAATTCACAAAAATTGTTCAAAGTGTTATGGGAAAGTTTCTATCAGATTTTGAGAAATCAGAAAGGTCTCATGGAGAAGCTGACATTTCATTTTTTTAAAATTATTTGAGAGAGAAATAGAATGTGTCAAAACAAGTAAGAAGTGAGAGTTATGGTCTAGAAGGAAATAGTATCAGCAAAAGTTCAAAGAAAAAAGGAAAAGAAAATGTGCATTTAGGGAGATCAAAGCATTCATTTCCTCCATGGTATTCTCTACTTACCACTAACTGGAATTTGTCACAATATGTAGTGGTCTTTTATTTATGTCTTTCTCCTCATAAGGCTATGTGTTGTTCAAAAATGAAGACCTTATTTTATTATCTTTATATCTTTATAATTTATATCTATATAATTTCCAATATATAGAAAGTTATTTATGTTATTGAATAAAAAATGAATGAATGAATATTTCAGTCCAAAAGAGATGTAAGGGAATGGTTGGTGACAAGGATAAAAGAAAAGATTGAAGTAATAATGTTGTAAAAAGGAAGAGGTTAATAATGACTGAAGAATTTTGAATAAAAATGTGGTGTAAATGAACAATGCTTTAGAAAAATAGCCTGACTACATCAAGAAGACTATACTGAAATGGAAATAAATTGAAGGAAGGAAGAAGTCCATTTCAAAAGTATAAGTAATAATTTAAGTCAGAATCAAGTTAGTAGCCATGAACATGGGCTTGTGGAAGGCAATGCTCTAGCAGAGTTGTAGAAGTGGTTCTGCTGCCTGCCTCCTTTGCCCTACAGAAATGAAAGATATGCCTCTAAGGGCCTACACCTATGAAAGTATGGCCTGGTCATGAGTTAGATGTTTCCCTCATAACAATGTGAGGGTTGAAAGTAGTTTCTAGGCCTGGGGTAGACTCAGTCCTTTGGACATAACCATCTATTTATGTCTACAGTTGTCTCCTTCTGCAGCCTGCCTGTCCGATTCCCTTCTTCCTGGGCCTCGGATGCTCACTTCAGTTTCCTCACAAAAGTAGATTTTGACTCTAAACCCTACCCTGGGCAGTCAGCACTCCACTTCCATACTCTGTGTTCTGCCAGACTAATTCTCCAGAAAATGGTGGTGCTCACAGTCTGATAACATCCTTCCTGATATAGGACTCAGGTACTCATATGATAATGATGAATGATACCACTCCAAAACATGCAAATTGAATTCCTGCTTTATTCTAGAACAGACAATAGATCATTATTGGCCTTGACCTAATGATTTGAAGAACTGGTTGCCCTGGCTTTTTGCGTGTCTTTCATTAAAAACTTCCCTATACCACGTGGACAAGCCATCCCTTATAAGAGGTATGATTAATAGAGTTCAGCAACAGATTAAATACAACACATCACAGTTTCTGGAATAAAAAAAAAATCAATCTGAGATTTTTAGTTTGCTTAGTTGAGAAAATGACAGTCTCCTTAACAGAATAGAGGTGAGAAAGGGAAAATATGAGGATGGCAGATGGGAGGAGAGCAATAAGTTTGATTTCAGACGTCATAAACTTGAGATGTTAAGTTACAACTAGATCTAGTTGCAAAAGAATGGTTGGAACTTAGAGGAAAGGTCAAGTCTAAATATTCATATTTTTAATTAAATAATAAAGATGCAGAGACTTAATTAAATCATACTTATGGTAATTGAATGGTCAATAATACAAAGAAAATGAGTTCACAAAGAAATAAAGGAGATAGAGGAAAATCTTAGTAAATGACTAGAGAAAGTTGGGAGAAGAGAGACTGAACAGAAGCTAAGAAGAAAAGATCTCAGAAAAAAATACATAAACTATATCAAATTTCCCAAATAAGTCAAGGATAAAGATTTGTTGTTGATGTCTAGAGCTTGGAGTTGATCTTCGTGGGAACATTTTCAGGAATGTGACAAGAATAAAAGCCAGGTTGAGGGAGACAAAGCAGTGAGAGTCAACAAGATGGAATCAAAAGTCTGCCCAAGTTTCAAGAACTTTGGTATTGAATCAAAGAGGAAAAGAGCGTATAATTCAAAAGGGAATTGGATTGGGATGAAGTTTTCTCTTCTTTAGAATAGGAAAAGCTTTGAACATCTTTGTCAGCAGTGGAGAAACCAGCAGAGAAAAAGTGACAGAAGACATTGAAAAAACATCAGGAAAATGGATGAGCAAAATTCCAGAGAAACCGAGAATCAGGGATTTGTAATTGTCTTCTCAAAGACAGTAACAAATCAAAGAAGGGAGACTAACATTTATAGAGGCTTTAGGAAATTAGAAGTAAAGCAGAGAGCTCAGGTAAAATGATAATAAACTAGTCGAATATAAAAAGAGCACTCAGTTTTACTAGCCTGAGACAATCAGGAATAACTAGGATCATCTTCCAAAATGACATTTCAAGTATGTTGTCATTTCAAATAATAAAATAGCAAGCTTCTTTAATCCAAAATTCAACCAAGGTGTGCATTGCCTTAACATATGGATTTGAAAAGTTAGATTGATTTAATGCAAGATTATGCTTTCATGTTTACATTTGCCAGGAGTCCAGCATACAAAAAACACTTAATACATATTTGTTCCTGAGTAAATTGGTTTATATTTTTTAACAGACGGTTAGCCTTAACTACCCACATACTTATTATACAAACACACAGAGAACTATATGTATACTTGTTGGGTGACTGCATAGCTCATGGAGCGGGGCCTCTCTCATCACCTAAGTCACAGAACCCCAAATTCTCAACACTTGCAATAGGGTAAGTTGTAATCCTAAAGTAGCTTGTAATACTTGCATGAATCACCTTCACAATGGACTGCATCTGGTTTTTATCCATAGGTACATCATTCCCCAAACAGCATCACATTCCAAGTTAACTAAATATCTGGATTGAATAGGTGAGAATGTAAGAGTTCCTTCCCTGTTGTTATAGTTTGAATGTATTCTCCAAATTTTCACATTTTGAAAACATAATCTCTCCATCCTCATGAACAGATTAATGTCATTATCCGGGGAGTGTGTTTGTTATTACAGGAGTGGCTTTGTTATAAAAGGAAGCTCTCTCTGACTCTCTTGCTCTTGCCTCCTAACCATGTGATGCTCTCCACCCTGTTATGAGGCAACAAGAAAGTCTTCACCAGATGTAGCCCCCTCGACTTTGGACTTTCCAGCCTCCAGAACATTGAACTTAATAAACTTCTTTTCTTTATAAATTACCCAGTTTGTGGCATTTTGTTATATCAACAGAAAATGAACCGACACTTCTCACTGTCTTCTCCACAGCCACTACATGAGAAATTCAATTCTCAATCACCGCTCTTAGTCCTAAGTGGTGTGGAGCTCTTCAAGTCAGCTTACCCATGTGTGAATTAACTAATCATAATAAAGTTACTGTTTTTTATAAAATAACTTATTTTATAAATTCTTTAGGCACTTGCTAAAACAAATAGAAAAAAGTGAGGACCACCATCAGTCCTAACATTGAGAACTCCTATTTTAGTTGGAAAGAAATGCACACAGTTTGGAATCCTATGTAGTCAAGATAAGAGAACAATTTTCCGAATGCTTTCTGTGGGCCAGCGTGGAAAATTAACTCTCTCACACAGACAGCAAGGTAAGTATTATCTCACTTCACAGAGGAAAAAACTGAGTTTCAAAAGGAGAAGTAATTTGTTCAAGCTTTAGATGCTTGTTAAGCGGCTACACATGCATTTGGTTCTCCAACTACCCCACACTGCTAAAGTAGCACAGATGTATTTTTTTTTTTTTTTTTGAGATGGAGTCTCACTCTGTTGCCATGTTGGAGTGCAGTGGTGTGATCTTGGCTCACTGCAACCTCTGCCTCCTGGGTTCAAGTGATTCTCATGCCTCAGCCTCCTGAGTAGCTGGGATTACAGGCATGCACCACCATACCCATGAAATTTTTGTATTTTTAGTAGAGACAGGGCTTCACCATTTCATTGAACAGGAGTTTACTAGGTAAAGTTTTAGGAAAGAAAAAGTCAAGATAGTTCTGAAATCTTAGTTATTATATCCTCTGTGAAGCACTCCCTCTCTAAATAGATTCTGATTCTCTGTTTTGTGTAGATTACACTCTGACACCAAGCCCTGCCCTTGTGGGAAGTATGATAAGCCTCAAGGCAAACAATTCCTCCTTCACAATTGCATTCTGGGCACCTGATGACATAGAATGACTCATTGGACTTCTGCCTCTTCTACTTCATTCTTACCATGAGCTCCCCTAGAAGATGTAGTGTTCCACCATTACCAAAATCTGCAACCAGAAGGATGAAGCTCTAGGAAGCAGCACACACTATACTCCTGTGTGGAAACAAAGTAATCCTCATCAGATCATCTAACTTGCTGTTGCTGTAAGGACTGTGAATTGGTAGCAATAAATAAGGCATGGGAAATAGGAGGGAAAACACCATCAATGACAATAAAAACTGAATGTGAAATTTGACTATCTGAGTTTAATTTATAGTTCTGTCTCTTTCTAGCTGTGTGACCATAAATGAGTTACTTATCTCTCCACATCTTAAACTCTTCAGGATTGTGTGCATTCAAAAGAAACAATGGCATTATAATGTATATGAAGCACCGACAAAGAATACCTGGGACACAGTAGGTGCTCAAAAATAATATCCGTTAATACCAAGAGGAGCATACCTTCTGGCAGGAAATTTAAGACATGTATAAACTGCATATATATATTAAGTGCCATATAAATAAAACAAAATTTCTGTAATGGGGAGGGAGGGCCTGGGAGTAAGCTTTCTGTCACTCTGCAGAGAACCCTTGAACATGTAAAATACCCTCTTACTTTTTACCAGAAACCCAGAACTTTGTGAGGGGATGAAAAACAAGAGCCCTTCTTATTTGTTCCCTGTGAATTTAGCTTGACTTTCTGATATTTGACCCCTGCCATAGATTCAATCTGTTTCCATTTAGATCTATCCATCTGTCCTGAATCTCTTGACACTGATCTGCCCAACCTACTTGCTGTCTTCATCCTCCAGGTTGGCAAGAATCTAGATTCTTCAGAGCGTCTAGTGTTTATACACTACTTCTTGCCAGGCCAGCTTCTGTCTGTGAGTTCCTGTCTGAGTGCCTCATAGCTGATTTTGTACCCTTCGCTAAGTCCAGTTTCCATTCCTGGTTTCTTCTATTCTGCCCTGCCCATGACCTAATCAGTGCCCATTTTTATAACCAGACTTTTTTGCGCCACTTAAAATTCCTGACTTTCTTCCCAAATCTGTTCATTGTAATCCTCAGATTCTCCAGCATCAACAAAGCAGCCATCAATGCTGGATTCCCCCTCATTCCCTAGAAGCCTGTAACACATTATTCCAGGCATCTGACCCAGAATGTGCAGACTCATTCCTTGCATTGCCTGGTCTTCCAATATCTATAATCTCCTTTCCTGCAAGCACAGGAGCCCTGTTGTGGTGAGAAATCATCAAAGCCATCTTATTTGGCTATCTCCCAGGTTACAGGCTTTGACAAGGTAGCAATGACCATCTTGAAGGAGCAGTCAACTTCCTGATGGAAAGAATTCCTCTTGGAATTGAAATGAAAAAGCATATGTGGTCAATTTGCATAAATTTTGGGATAATTTTTTTCATCAGATCACCTAATTGCTATACTCTACTGTTTAGTGAGCTTGATTAAAAGACAGTGGAGTGAGCACAAGTTTTAGTCGGGTTATGTTGTAAAAAAAAATTTTTTAAAAGAAACTGATACCTACCTTGAGGGTTAATGTGAATTGCATTAGTTTCCTAGGGCAGAGGTAACAAACTACTGCAAACTGGGTTGTTTACAAAAATAAAAATTTATTCTTAAATAGTTCTAGAGGCCAGAGCCTGAAATCAAGGTGTCAGCAGAGTTGGTGCCTTCTGGAGATTCTGGGAGAGAAATCATCTCATGCCTCTCTCCTGGCTTCTGGTGGCAGTTGGCAACCCTTGGTTCATGTCGCCACCATACTCTCTACCTCTGTCATCATGTGGCATTCATCCTAGGCATGTCTCTGTGTCTTTGTTTTCTCTTCATATAAGGACACCAGTTATTGTATTAGGACCCAACTTAATCCAATATGTCCTCATCTTAACCTAATTACATCTGCAAAGATCCCATTTTCAAATAAGGTCACAGGGTGAAGTTCCAGGTAGACATAATTTGGAGACACAGTATTCAACCCAGCATATGAATATTAGTGAGAAGGAATATAAAGCACCTAGCAAAATATCTGGCACACAATTAGGGTTTAATAACTAGTAATTATTGGTACTTGTGGCTTACTAAATTGGCTATTCTGCACTGAGTCATGCTAGAGTGCTGAGTGTGTAGTGAAGGTCAGAGCAATTTACAACCACGTCAGTATATCTTTCTCGCTGTGTTTTTCTCCCAACCCCAGACAATTTAAGCTCAGTGCCCAAGGCAAGTAAATTTAAACCTGAAATCAATCAGTTTGCTCTGGTTTCTTGTAAGCCACGTTAGTACTCCTGAAATATAAGCAGGGAATTAACAGAGCCCTCTAATGCCTTGAATTAAATTTTGAGCCAAACTTCACTGCATGCTAAAAATAGATTGCCTCATTGTTCACTAGTAAAGGGAGGATCCCTAACTGCTTCAAATTAAGTTGTGAGCTTTTTGTTTGTTTTAATTGCATACTTTTCTCTGTTCAGTCTTTGTGGAGTCCATGGCTGCTACTTCTCTACTGTTTATATAAATTTTATCTTGGTGCTAAAGTGAAAATTGTGGTATTTCTTAGATATAGGGCTTTGTAAGGAAAAAAAAATTACACCTGTTTTCCAAAGAGCTAATTGTGATTATGCTGGGAAATAGGAAACTGAACTGGAAGAATCTGGAGAATCCCTCTAGCAAGTATCTTCTGTTTCTCCTCTTGGACTTGCTGCCACTATCTTTCCCAAGCCAATTCCCAATTGTTCCTCAATTATTTCAAATCAGCCACTACTTCTTCAAACGTTAAAATCTCTTTACTGGATATTTCAGTTCAAAACTCCAGGCTACACTATTTTAGTGCCCAAGCTAAATACTATTTAGCTTGAAAGAAAAAAAGAATATTCTGCCATATGTGACAATATAGATGAACCTCAAGGACATTATGGTATATAAGAGGACATTAGTTACATAAGCCTTATTGTTTTCGATTTTTTCAAAATGTATATACTTTACAATAAACAGAAAATTAAAATTTTTTCTCACTACTTCCTTACCTTGATATCAGATTTTTTCTATGTGTTTTTTGAGGTCAGGTGGTGACTACAAAGATACATTTTTTTCTAATTACACTATTCTGTCCATGAATCAAACCAAACTACTAGAAAAAAACTGCATACCTGAATCATGTTTTACCATCCTGTACTTTTTTTTTTTACTTTTTCTTTGTTTTCTTCTAAATTATTATATAATGTGGTGTCTCTAATACACTCTGAGGAACATTAATAAGAAATAGCTTCATAGAGCACACTTCTGTATTTACCAAAATAATGTTGTGGAAAACATGGTTTAACACATGGAACCATATTTTCTCTCTGAGGACAAACAACAAAAATAGTTCTCCAGAATCAACATTGAGGAATGTTTTACTCTTCTGAGCAATTGCTTTTGTTTTATTGTATAGCCCCTTTGAGATGGTTAATCAACCATAATTCTGTATTTTTGTGGTCTGCCAGAAACCTTAATGATGTATCTGTTTCCTATCACTAGAAAAGAGCAGCATAGTGGTGTGCTAATCACGCTAGTGGTCTTACCTTATTTTTCTCACCTTCATTCCCCCATTCCTCTGTTATGGTTTGCATGTTTCCAAATCTCAGGTTAAAATATATACCCAGTGTTGGAGATGGGGCATAAGGAGAGGTGTTTGGGTCACAGAGGCAGTTTCCTTATGAATAAATCAATACCCTCCCCTAGCGGTGAGTGAATTCTTGCTCTGTTGGTTCCCAAAGGAGGTGGTTGTTTGAACAAACCTGGTGCCTCCCTCTCTCTCTTTCTTCCTCTCTTGCCATGTGATCTTTATGCAAACCAGTTCCCCTTTGCTTTCTGCCAGAAGTAGAAGGAGCCTGAGGCCCTCACCACATGCAGTATCCCAAACTCGAACTTTCCAATCATGGGACTCATGAGCCAAATAACTTTTTTCTTTATAAATTAGTGAGCCACAGGGATTCATTTGTAGCAACATTAAATGAACTAATACCCCTTTTTTATCTTATTTGTGTGCATCTTGCTACCTGCCTTAAGTCTTTTTAGAACAAGGCAAAGTAAAAGGAAAAATATTTAAATTAATAAAATTTAGTTTACACATGGTCTTGATTAAAGAAAACTGGTTGGATTAGACCTAGTTACATTTAAATTATCTGTGGTTTCTAAGATGGCCATTAAGAAGAGAGCTCAGTTTTTCACATTTATAACCTACTTGTGAGATTCTTTAGAGTGTAGTATAGACATCTTATAATTCGAAAGTAGTAATGAGACTGAAAAATAGAAATTGTTGTTGTTAAAATGTTACTGAGACCTAATTTCACAAAGGCCTCGTAGGCATTCTGTAGGTAAAATTGCATAGACCCAACATCTTCCCCTGGGAATCTAGAATCACAAATAAAAGGTTTACTACATTCAAATCAAGCAGCTTTGGATCCAAAAAGATTCAAACTAAGAAGTGTTTGTACCATTCTAAGAAGTGAAGTATATATTCAGTTGTGGTTGAAAGAAGCTGCTGTAAAACACAGTCATAAAAGAGCTTGTGCCTCTTTGAGGTAAACGAATGACAGTTCCCAGGAGCCACCAGGGTTTAAACAACTTCTGAGTTATTTCAAATAACATAAGACAAACATTCCAGGAATGACCTTATAAAACATTTTTCTATTTGCCCTAATAATTTCTTCAGATACTAGTTCACTAGGAGAAAGTAAAAACCTGTAAAATATAACGCTAAATCTATAAGTCTGCAAGCTTAAATTTAAATATTTCAAGTAAATACATCCAAGTTGTAAAAATGTCAAAATATTCCCACTACTTGACTTATTAAAAACAAAATTTCCCAGGCTAAAGCGAAGTAGGAGAGGAATGTTTGCTCCATCATTCTTTCCTCATCCCTAATTCCAAAAGTACTCCTCCCTTTGTATAATAAAAAGACAGTAATCATCTCAACTTGTCAGCATATATAATGCCATGTAATTGTCATGACATGCCACAAAATGTAGACAAATAATGTTTTTGAATTATTTTTTTTCAACTGCCAGGCCTATTACATTGTAACCACATAGACTGTTGGTATTATATTGCCATTCCAGCTTTTATGTTACTGTAACTAATCACACCCATCATGTCAGAACCAAGAGTCTTTCATCATTATCATCCTCATTTCTGAGGGGTTGGGGTAAGGAGACAAATTTTGTCAGTCTTATAGAATTGGCAATTACAGATATCATAACCTCAAATTTCGAAATTCAGTAGGAAAATTCTATTTTATGTTAACAGATAATTGGCTCCACAGAGGAGGCAATTAAACATTGAAACATTGCAGACGCATTCTGGTTGGCAAATATAATGACTAAAATGCATCAAATTTCATTCTCAGGAACTTATACATGATTTTAGGATCAAGTAGATATGTTTTTAAATGGTCAACTCCCACTTTCAAGTGATTTCAGTTATTTAAATAATTCAATAATGTCCTTGCAAAAATGGATTTGACATCTAAGTCTTTAATAATTTACAGTATTAAGAGAGCACTTGCCATTAATTTTAGGAAAGGATTTTATATCCTGATGAGAATTCCTACTATAAAATTTTATTGGCTAATCAATGTGAAAAAAATAATAACTCTATTTCTAAATTAAGATACTTTTTTCTTAAAGTAAATGTAAAATATTCACCCAACTGCAAACTTGGTCAAGTGGAGATACACAGACAGAATAATGTATTAACAAAAATAGATTTCAAATGCCCGAATTATTGTTCCATAGACTAAGATTCTAAGATAACAATACTTGCTCTTGGATCCAACTGAACATCTTCCTTTTGGATGTTCATAAAATTGTACTTAAAATATGTTTTTGATTGATTAATTTACTTTTACCTAATCAGAACTATTTAGCAATAAAGCTCACAACTGCATGTGTATTCACTAAAATATAAACCTTAGATATTGTAAGATTATGTGAACATTTTAAAATCAGCCAAACTATTTTTTTCCAAAGGGTATTGCCAAATTTCACACTGACCAAACCATTAAAAATAATAACAGCACACTAGATTACATGGCGGCCAAAAATATTTATACGTTTTCACTTGTATGTTTCCAAATTTCACTAAGTTATGATCAGTTTTTCCTCAGGAGAAATTCTCTTTGATTAATTGATTTAAATTGGTATTGACCTTCAAATGCTTTATGAAAAATGTGATTAGTTAGGTTTCTTAAATCAAGAGTTAGCAGGCTGGAACTTATAGGAACCAGAAACTAAGTGACTTTCCTGTTGTCAACAAATTCCCTCAACCGTATTTCTTCAGTGGCTTCTGATTTTCATAATGAGAGCTGAAGCCAGCTGGGCTTCTGGGTTGGGTAGGGACTTGGAGAACTTTTCTGTCTAGCTTAAAGGATTGTAAACACACCAATCAGTGCTCTGTGTCTAGCTAAAGGTTTGGAAACGCACCAGTCCGCACTCTGTAAAAACGCACCAATCAGCACTCTGTAAAATGGACCAATCAGTAGGATGTGGGCCAGGCCAAATAATGGAATAAAAGCTGGCCACCCAGCCAGCAGAGGCCACCCACTCAGGTTCCCTTCCACGCTGTGGAAACTTTGTTCTTTCTCTTTGCAATGAGTCTTGCTGCTGCTCACTCTTTGGGTATACACTACCTTTATGAGCTGTAGCACTCACTGGCGAAGGTCTGCAGCTTCCTTCCTGAAGTCAGCGAGACCATGAACCCACAGGGAGGAACGAACAACTCGCGCCACCTTTAAGAGCTGTAACACGCATCACGTAGGTCTGCGAAGGTCTGCGCTTCACTCTTGAAGTCAGCAGGACCACGACCCCACCAGAAGGAAGAAACTCTGGACACATCTGAAAATCTGAAGGAACAAACACCAGACACACCATCTTTAAGAACTGTAACACTCACCGCGAGGGCCCGCAGCTTCATTCTTGAAGTCAGGGAGGCCAAGAACCCACTGGAAGGAACCAATTCCAGACACAGTAACGTGGAGAAAGATCTATCATTTCGAAGTGTTGACTTTGTTTTTCAATAACTAGTATTATATAAATTTCTTTTTATTGCTGTTTCACAATTTAAAACACAGCCATCTGAATGTGAAGAAATAATTTTCAAAAAAGAATGTTTTAAATACGTATTTTCAAAGTTGAAATCTATGTTTTTCATGCACTTTGTGTAATACTTAATTGTAGGTATTCAATAGGTAGTGACTCCTAAGGAATATGCTATAGGCTAATCCTTTGTTTCCATCTGTGACAGTATAAATTAGTATGGAAATCAGTATAAAAAATGAGTTTTCCTGTACTTTTTAAGAAAAATGCGTTTTTTAGAAAAATTTAGAAGATACATAGTAGAGTCTCTTTATTAAATAATATTAAATCTTCAAAAAGTTTCCATATACTTCTGAGATGGATTTCAAATTAATTTTGCAATCATTACATTATTAATTGTATCTATTTTTAAATTGAAAAGTTATAGAATGTGTTCTCTAATGTAGAGTAATTTCAGTTCAGTTTAGCACACATTGGTTATTACTGTGAATCAGGCATTGTGCTAAGTGAAAGTGAAACCAAAAAGACATGGCAGAAAATGTTCTGTCTTCTAAGAACTCCCTTACTTGGATCCACAAGACTACAAATCTTAGCAAAGTACCTGTAGAACACTGACTAGCAGCAGGCCTAAGGGAATTAAAAACATAGTAGCAATGATAGGGACTGCAAACAAAGAAATCAGGGATAAGACGGTATTTAGCGCTTCTGAATCCCAGACACTGTGCTGAAGATACCAACATGAAGAAGACAAAGTTACTTACTTTCAGGAAAAACATAGGAGTATAATAACAGATTCATAGAGAAGAAACCAGAGAGGCACTGGGGAAAGTGTGCCTCACAACTGAAGTTTGAATTGTGGAGGATTTGGGAATCTGCCATGTGGTAGGGTGGGTGGCATCTATTCTCCTCATTCTCCAGATGAACAATATGAGCTCATATTGATAGACCAACTTCCTTGAAATGAGCATGTAGAAAGACAGGTAAAATAGAGCTAATTCATTTTAGAATTCTCATTAAGCCTATCTCTTAAATTTAAATAAGTACAAGATAATTTCACTATGGGTAAATCAGTACAGGTATACTGCGGACCATTTTAGATCTTTGGATTATTGTGTATATTTCTTTTTTTTTATTTAAGTTCTAGGGTACATGTGCACAACGTGCAGGTTTGTTACATATGTATACATGTGCTGTGTTGGTGTGCTGCACCCATTAACTCGTCATTTACATTAGGTATATTGTGTATATTTCAGTATATGTTGAAAAAGTTCAAATATCTTGAAGGGTTGCTCAACCTCCAAAATTAAAAAATAGTTACATTAATGTTAAAGAGATAGAAAAATAATATTTTTAGCTAAATCTTCAAATATATTAAAAGCATTGAAATACACTTATAAAGTAATTTTCTTCTGGTAAGTTCTAATAAGTTGTTCTCAAACTTATTATGCATCTGAACCAGTTGGGGAACTTCAAAAAATATGTTTCTGTGATGGTTAATTTTGTTTGTTGGACACAGAGTGTCCAGATTAAACACTATTTCTGAGTGTCTGTGAGGGAGTTTCCAGATGAGACTAACATTTAAATTGATGAACTGAAATGAGCAGATTGCCTTTTCCAATGTAAGTGGACATTATTCAGTCCATTGATGGTCTGATTAAAACAAAAATGCAAGGGAGGAAGGAATTCATTCTGACTGCTTGAGCTGGGTCATCAGTCTTCTGCATTTGACCAAGACTTATACCATCCATCCTCCAGTTATCAGAACACCACCACCAGCTTTTCTGGGTCTCCAGCTTGCAGGCGGCAAATTGTGGAACTTTTGAGTCCACATAATCATATATGCCAATTCCTTATAATAAATTATATGTGTATGCATGTGTGTCCCTCAGTATCCACAGGGGACTTGTTCCAGGAATCTTCACAAATATGAAAATCCACAAATGCTTATGTCCCTCATATAAAATAGCATAGTATTTGCATATAACCTACACACATCCTCCTGTATACTTTAAATCATCTCTAGGTTATTTATAATACCTAATACATTACAAATGCTATGTAAATTGTTTTTATGCTGTGTTGTTTAGGGAATAGTGACAAGAAAATAAAAGTCAGTATCAACACAATCATCCATTTCTGAAAAATATATGTATTTTTAATCCGTGGTTGAGTGAATCCACAGATGCAGAACACAGGAATATGAAGAGCTGACTGTGTATCTCCAATTAGTTCTGTTTCTCTAGAGAGTCCTGGCTAACATTAAAAAATGGTAGCAGGAAGAGGTGGAATAATGCTGTAACAAATACTTAAAACTATGAAAGCAGTTTTGAATGCTTTGGAACTGAGTACTCTTTGGAATTGGGTAATGGGTAGAGACTGGAAGAATTTCGAATACATGCTAGAAAGAGTCAATATTTTAATGAAGGGAGTTTTAAGAGAGATTTTGGTGATTGAGGCTCATTGAAAAGGAGGAGAGCTATTGATAATTCTTTCATCATCTTAGAGAATACATTAATAATCATGTAATGGTGTGTTGGTAGAAATAGAGATGGTAAAGGCCTTTCTGATTAGGTCTCAGATGGAAATGAGAAAAGTAACAAGGTAATCTTTATTATAAAGTGGCAATAAATTTGGCTGAACTGTGTTCATTTCCTACCATTTTGTGGAAGGTAAAACTTGTGAAGAATGAAATTGGGTATTTTTCTGAGAAAATTTCTAAACAAAGTGTGTAAAGACTGGTTTGGTTCCACCTTACTATTTATAGTGTACTGCAAGAGGAGAGGAATGAATTGAAGATGCAATAATTGGGTAAAAAAGAACCAGAACTTAAAGATTTGGAAAATTTCCAGCCCATTCATATTGCTAAAAGTGAGCAAGCATTTTTGAAAGAGATCACTAAGGGCGTGGTACACTGACCATTTGATAAAGACATTAAGTGTCAGTGTGGACAACAAAGCCACCCAGAGCCTTGGGGGTGAGGCCCCACCTGGCAGAGTCCTGGAGGAGTGAATCCCACCTAGCAGAGAGGTTCATGGGCAGGACCTCCACCTCAATGGTTCTGGAAGATAAAAAAATACTGAGCCAAAAACATATTATTCCTGGGCTTTGAAATCTCATGAAGTTTGCCTTGCTACATTTTGGACTTGCTGGGGAACCAGTACCTCTTCCTTCTTCCCTATTTTTTAAAAAAATAAATTTAAGGGGTACAAGTACAATTTTGTTACATGGATATATTGTGTAGTGCTGAAGTCTAGGATTTTATTGTCCATCATTCTAATAATGTATCTCATACCCATTAAGTAATTTCTTATAATCCATCCCCCCCTCACACCTCCACCTTTCCAAGTCTTTATTACCTGTCAGTCCACAATTTATGTTCAGATGTATACATTATTTACTCCCAGAAAGTGGGAGTGACATAAAAGTGACATGCAATATTTTTCATTCTGAGTTGTTTCACTTAAGATAATGGCCTCCAGTTTTGCAAGTTGCTGCAAATGATATGATTTTATTGTTTTAATAGCTAAAACATATTCCACTGTGTAAATATACCACATTTTCTTTATCCAATCATCCATTGATGGACACTTAAATTGTTTTCATGTCTTTGGTACTGTGAATAGTGCTGCAATAAACATAAGAGTGCAGGTATTTTTTTGGTACAATGATCATTTTTTCCTCTGGGTAGGTACCCAAGGATGGGATTGCTGGATCTAATGGTAGTTCTATCTTTAATTCTTTGAGAAATCTCATAGTGTTTTGCCTGTTATAAGATGATATTTCATGGTGGTTTTAATTTGCATTTCTCTGATGATTAGTTTTTTTGCGCTTTTTTTGTGTGGTTGTTGGCCGTTTGTATGTTTTCTTTTAAAAAGTATCTATTCATGTACTTTGCCTAATTCTAATGGAATTATTTGTGGGTCTAATTTCAATGAGTAGCTTGTAAATTCTGGGTTATTAGTCCCCTGTTAGATGATAGTTTACAAATATTTTCTTCCTTTCTGCAATTTGTTTGTTCACTCTGTTGACTATTTCTTTGGCTGTGCAGAAGCCTTTCAATTTCATTAAGTCCCATTCATTTGTTTTTGTTACTTGCACTTTTGAGGTCTTAGTCATAAATTCTTTTTGGAATGGGAATGTCTGTTCTATATCTGTCCCATTATTATATTTTGGAAGCACATAACTTATCTGGTTTCATATATTGAACAGTTGAATTGGAATTTGGCTTCAGGATAAATTGCACCTTGAGTTTTACCTGTATCTGATTTAGATGATATTTAGATGAGGTTTTGGACTTTAGAGTTGATGTTGATACTAACTAAGACTTTTGGAGCTATTGTGATTAAATGAATGCATTTTGCAAGTGAGGACACAAATTCTGATAAGTCAGGACCTGAATGCCATGTACTAAGTGGCACAGAGTACATGAATGGGACACAATCATGTCCCATCAAAATTTATATGTTGAAGCCCTACTCCCCAGTGTTATGGTATTTGGTGATGGGGCCTTTGAGAGGTAATTAGGTTATGAGGATGGAGCTATAATAAATGGGATCATTGTCCCTATAAGAAGAGATATGAGAGAGATAATCTTTCATCATGAGAGGATACAGTAAAAAGGTGTGCTTTTGAAAGCCAGGAAGAAGGCCCTCACCAGAAACCTAACTGACCAGCACCTTGAGCTTGGACTTCCCAGACTCTAGAACTATAAGAAATAATATTTTTGTTATAGCAGCCCAAACTGACTAAACAGTCTCTAAAGTTCACCCCAGACTTTTTGTATCTAAATCTCCACAGTTGGGACTGGAAAACTTTACACTTTACAAAGTTCTTTAAATGATTCTGAGGCACAAAGCAGTTGTGTTCCAGTCTAAGCAATCGTAACTGCTAAAATATGAGTTGCACAAGGAGATTGTTTTGAAAGATCTATTACTAAGTACAGATGTAGCAAGTAACAAAAAATAATTTAGTTATAAGGCATAAATGGAACATGTGAATTTATTTTTTTCAACTAGACCTGTGTATATAATAGTATTAAACACATATTACATGCAGATGTAATACGAAGGAATAATAGAAAACAATGGAAGAGGAAGAATTAATATAGAAGAAAGTTCGAATTGTAAAAGATAAGAGCTAGAAGACAAAATGCCATTTTAATAGGGGTTGTTTATATTATCTATATATATTATCCAAATGAAAAGTGAAATTATACTTTTAATATCATTATACATTATTTTTACTTAATAATATGGTATAATAATCTTTACATTTTAGTCAGATGATCCATCATTCTCAATGCTGGAATAGTATTATTTTATTAAACAGAAGTACCATAATTTATTTAACTAATTCCAATAACCAACAGAAAAACAGGAAAATCATAATAACAGGAAAACCATCCATAGAGTTTTTATGGCCAAAATGCACGTGAAAAAAGTATTCAGCCTCCTTAAGAATTTAAAATGAGCATCAAAACAACGAGATATAATTTTTATTAAGCAGATTGATCAAATATCTAAATTACTTAATTTGCACCAGGGTTTGGGGAAATATAAGTACTCAAATGATACTGGTTGAAATCTAAATTAAAACAAGCCTTTTTAAAAATGTAACTGTGGAGTTTCTACAAGAATTATAATTTCAGTTCTAGGAATTAATCTTGTTTGTACAGATGTACAAAGATGTCTATGTATTCATTGTAGCAGTGGAATCAGGCTATATATAGATGCACTTTTTAACTTTATTTGAAACATTCAAGCACAGGTTTGAAAAATATTAAAGAGTTATTATATTAACAGTAAGTCTTTCATCCATCTTACCTATCCCACTCCTACCTACCTCACTCTCAGGGAAAATCTTTTTCCAACATTTCTAATTGTAGTTTATATGATGGTTATGAAAATAATGTAAATAATAGGGTTTTACATCAATTTATTGATTTATGGTCTTTAAATAGTATCCATTAGCTTCTCACTTTAAAAGATAAGAGTTGAGTTACTTACAAACTTCCCAGCTAATCTTCCATGGTCTATTAAAACATGTTTTCTTCTATTGATTATTTTAATAGCTCTAAATAATATACTTAGAGCCTTGCTTGCTATTCCATCAACCTTAGATACTACCTTCTAAATTCCTATTATGAATGATGAGAAAAATTGGGCCCATGAGCTACTTTCCACCCCCCGCTATTACACCCTGATCTATGAAAATATATTTTAGTTGGCAAAGTCTGAGTCCTGTGCTCTCGCTCTCCTCCCCAGACAGCGTGAGCTTCACCATTTCTCCACCTTCTGCACCAACTACCGGTCCCTGGGCTCCGTCCAGCCACCCAGCTACAGCGCCCGGCCGCTCACCAGCGCGGCCAGCTTCTAGGCAAGCGCCGGGGGCTCTGGTTCCCGGATCTCCGTGTCCGGCTCCAACAGCCTCCGGGGTGGCTTGGGGTCCGGGGGTCTGGCCACGGGGATGGCCGGGGTCTGGCAGGAATGGGAGGCATCCAGAACTAAAAGAAGATCATGCAAAGCCTGAACGACAGCCTGGCCTCCTACCTGGAAAGAGTGAGGATCCTGGAGGCGGAGAACCGGAAGCTGGAGAGCAAAATCCGGGAGCACCTGTAGAAGAAGGGACCCCAGGTCAGAGACTGGGGCCTTTACTTCAAGGCCATCGAGGACCTGAGGGCTCAGATACTCGCAAATACTGTGGAAAATGCCCCCATCGTTCTGTAGATCGACAATGCCCGTCTTGCTGCTGATGACTTTAGAGTCAAGTATGAGACAGAGCTGGCCATGGGCCAGTCTGTGGAGTGCGATCTCCATGGGGTTCACTCAGGATTTCTTCATTGCTTTACATTGCTTTATGTTTGGACTCTAATTTTTTGAACAGATTCTCATGCTTGTTTTGCCACCTTGTTAATTTCGTGTATATTTAATGTACTAGAGTTGAAAGAACTCAATTAGATGCACATATACAGAAAGAGTGTGTACATAACTATATTTGAGAGTCCCAAGGCTAAGGAGAAGCATATTCTTTTTAAGTTATAAACTAGTTATGCTTGAATAGTATTATGGATTAATAAGCAAAAGAAACAGAAAATCAGAAGTCATCTATTCTTTACATAACTGTCCTTCACAATGTCTATACAATATAGCAAAACTTAATTTTTAACATCTTTGGTTCTTTGTATTCACAGATAAGATCAGAAAATGAGAATCATAAATAATTTAAAATAAATAATTGAAAGATATTTTACAAAGTTTTAATATCTGAACTAATCTAAGGCTATTATTGAAATTATTTGACCAAGATCTGTTAATTTGTGAATAAGCCCCACCAAACTCTCCTTTAGACCCACAATTTTCTTCTGTGCCAGCTGCATTCTAGTGTGATGAAAATGACTCTTTTCATTCTGACCAAAGTTCCCTTAATTTTACATCCGCTTCATTATTCCATATAGCTACATAGCAATTTGATTTAATAGTTTACATTCATTTTTATAAAATAAATTTTATGTGATTTTTAATAAAATATTGTATAATTTTAATAAAATGATATCAAGCCTTAAAAAATACTAAATCGTTTTTAAAAAAATTAAAAGATCTATGCGTGTCCAGGAGAAGTACAGACTCCTACATAATTTTGTCTGCTTCTGGGTTCCAGACCTCTAATGATGTTTAGAAACCCTAAAGTAGTCCATTTCCTGCTGGCTGAGCTCCAAATTTAGGGGAAAATTTAAACGAGGAAAATTCTTCACAATGGTGGTATGATAAATAGTCATCAAAAAGTTTTGGGGCATCTTCCTTGCAATGAGCCCTCAGAGATATGGAAAGAAAATGAGAGATGTCTCATGCAAAGAAACAGAACAGTCTCTTGTACAACTCATTATTTTTCATCTGTGAAAAAGATAGGAGATCTACAGAGAATTCAGAATAAGAGCCCTCTCTACTTTTACCTGGTGTTAATCACCATTGAGAACATCTAGGATACTCAGCTCTCTTCAGTACCCAGAAAAGAAAGTGCCATAACACAGTGCTGGTGACCTTGTAGGCAAATTCCTACGCAAAAGGCCCTTTGTATAGTACACAGGATCATAAGTTACTACTAACACTCTCTTCTCTTTACCTTATTATGTTTTTCACTAGTCCCAGGGACTATGGGCACTGCACATTTTTTAAAGCTAATAGTGAGGATTACTTATAAGTCAAACACATGAATGTATAAGCCCATATAATCCTTTTGTTGCTAACAAAACACATAGCAAAAGCTAAACAGTATGAATTATAAAAATTCCGAAGATAGTATTTTGTTGAGGTTTAAGAAATTATCAGCTCATGGTGAAACCCCCGCCTCTACTAAAAATACAAAAAATTAGCCAGGCGTGGTGGTGTGCGCCTGTAGTCCCAGCTACTCGGAGGCTGAGGCAGGAGAATGGTGTGAACCCTGGAGGCGGAGCTTGCAGTGAGCCTTTATCCTGCCACTGCACTTCAGCCTAGGCGACAACCGCACTCCAGTCTGGGCAACAGAGCGAGACTCCATCTCAACAAACAAACAAACAAACAACAAAACAACAACAAACAAAAACATTATCAGCCCAATAGTAGTTCAAAGTGCCACTGAATCTTTTTAAAAAATTTTTCAATCATGAGTAGTCATTCACAAAAGATTCAAGCTTTGGATGGTAGCAGATGCTGCTGCTATGTCTATCCCCTGAAATGACTGGCTAAGTTGCTATATATCCACAAAAATGAATGGAGGATAACAAGCCAGAGTTATATCCATAGCTTTATTGCAGAACCCTTCCTGTGCACAGCAGAGTCTGGACTTTCATGCATAATGTGACAGTGGAGCTATCTCTCCTGAAGCCAGGAGAAAAATCCGCATCAAGCTTCTGTGGTGTGTCAGTATCAGGCACCCAACTGTTAGTAAAACAAAGGAAGCTATCTCTACAACCAACCAGGAAAAAGAGGAATCTGGCTTTAAATTTAAATCCCCTGCTCAACTAGACTTTATGTAAACAGACAACAACCCTCTACTCCCAAGCAAGATCTTAGTGCTATACTCCTTAACAAACTTCTATATTTAA
Organism: Hylobates moloch; assembly: GCF_009828535.3. NCBI lineage: Eukaryota > Metazoa > Chordata > Mammalia > Primates > Hylobatidae > Hylobates > Hylobates moloch. Next base: position 36,404,082 of record NW_026652292.1, read on the forward strand.
TCACCATACAAAATAGCATAAGTTGATATTGTAAACAAAGCATAGTACTTATTTGTGTATCATCTGCTTAAATCCTTCCAATAGTTTCCCATTCTGTAGAATATGCAACTTCCTCATCCTAGCTCACAGAGCACCACATAATATGACCCATTTTTCTTTCTTTGGCCTCCTCTCTTATACTCCTTACTTTACTCTCTCTTTTCCAGCCACCTTGGCCTTCTTTGTTTCCTCCAAACCACCAGGTTTATTGCTCCACAGGAGCCTTTGCTCTAGCCATGCTCCCTGATGGTAGAGATGCCTGTCCCCAGTTTTTTTTCCCAGCTGGTTGCTGCTTGTTAGTCAGATCTCGGGTCACTGTTACCTTCAACAGCAAGGTTCTCTCAACCATCCAACCAATGTAGATGTCTTGACACTGATTATCATATTGCCTATTTAAATATTTTCATTGCACACGTCACTACCTGATGATTTTGTCACTTGAATATTTATCTATTTATTATCCATCACTGCTCCCCCCCCAAAAAATGCAAGTTATATGAAAGTAAAAAACTATCACAGTCACTGATATAAGCCCAGTGCTTACCTGATATGTAGGTACTGCGGTTTGAATGTGTCCCCTCCAAAATTCAGGTGTTGCCGACATGATAATATTAAGAGGTGGGACCTATAAGGCATGACATTTAAAAAATTTGTTATGTTTTTAAAATCTTTTAAATCTTGAAGTATTCATTCACAAAAAAAGCATTTAGATGGCAGCAGATTCTGCTGCTACATCTATACCCTAAAACAATTGGCTAGGTTGCTAGATAGCTACAGGAATGAATGGAGGATAACAAACCAGAGGGCAAAGTCAATGCACGAGGCCAGGAGGGATCTACCCCTGTACATGGGATTAGGTGTCGTTTAAGGGGCTTCGTGGAGGGACTTGATTCTCTCTCGCCTTTCTGCCTTCTGCACATGAGAATATGGCAAAACAGTCCTCACCAGATGCCAACACATTGATTTTGTTCTTCCCAGCCTCCAGAACTGTGAGAAATGAATTTCCCTTTTTAATAAATTGCCCAGTTTGTGGTACTCTGTTATAGCAGCACAAATGAACTAAGATGGAAATTAGTACTAAGGAGCTAGGTGTTGCTCTAACAAGCACCTAAAAATGTGGGAGTGGCTTTGGGACTGGATAATTGGTAGAGGCTGAAACAGTTGTGAAGTGAATGATGTAAAAAGCCTATACTGCCATAAACAGATTAAGCATGATTCTAGCCAAAGCTCAGAAGAACAGCTGTAGGGCAAAGCTCAGTCTTTTTAGAGATTTCTTCACTCGTTGTGGCAGTGGAGATTATTCTGATGAGGTCTCAGATGGAAATTAGGAACAATGTACTGGAGACTTGAGGAAAGGTCATCTTTGTTATAAAGTGGAAAGGAACTTGGCTGAATTGTGTCTATGTTCTAGGACTTTGTAGAAGACAGAGCTTAAGAACGATGAACTAGAATGTTTCACAGAAGAAATTGCTAAGCAGAAAAGTGTTCAGGATGCTGCATGGCTTCTCTTAACAGGTTATAGTAAAATGCAAAAAGAGAGAAATGATTTAAAGACAGGATATATACTTAAAGGGAAAGCAGAATGTACAGATTTGGAAAATTCTCAGCCTGGGCATATAAAGAATAAAAAGGCAATTTTAGGAGAGAAAATCAAGGGCATGGCTAAGCAAACATTTGATAAGATTAGTACGGCTAGAAGGAAGCCAGGTGCTATTCATCAAGACAATGGGAGCATGACCCCAAAGGGGTTTTTGAGATCTTCAAGGCTTCTATTCCTATCACAAGCCTAGAATGCTAGGCTCTTGGAGTCAGAATGGTTTCAGGGGATGGGTCCAGTGTCTGTGGGACCTAGCTGCTCAGGGCCTCCTTAGATCTCTGTTCCCTGCATCCTGGCACAGCACTCTTTGGGCACCCTAGATACGGCTCAAGCTGGCCCAGGTGCAGCCTGGACCACCACTCCAGAAGGTGCAAACAATAAGCTTTGGCAATGATCATGTGATGTTTATTCTGTAGGTGTGTAGAGTTCGGAGCCGTGGAGGCATGGCTGCCTCTACCTATATTTCAAAGGATGTCACAGACAGCCTTAAATCCCAGGCAGGAACCTGTCCCAGGGGTGGTGCTATGGCAGAGAATTCTCACTAGGGCAAGGCTGAGTGGCTATGTGGGAGCAGGGCCATCCTTGAGAAAGACATCTTTAACTGTAAAGCCACTAGCACATAGTGTCAGGCTAAGATCACCATAGGCATATGCCTTCAATGCATGACAGTTGAAGCCAGGGTTGCACCCAGCAAAGCCATGGGATGGGGCTGCCTGAGGCCTTGGGGGCCCAACTGTCATTCTAGTGTATCCAGAAGGTGGGACATGGAGTGAAAGAAGATTATTTTCAAGCTTTAAGATTTAATGCTGTTAGCCCTATTGAGTATTCAACTTACTTGGGATCTATTACTCTTTTCTTCTTTTGTTCTATCTTTCCCTTTCAGAATGGGAATGTTTACCCTATGCCTGTCTCAACATTGTGTTTTGGAAATATGTAATGTTTGATCTCACAGGCTCACAGCTGGAGGGATATTTTCCTCAGGATGAATCATGTCGTGAGTCTTATTCATATCTGATTTACATGAGACTTTGGACTTAAACTTTCAAATTGAAGCTGGAATTAATTAAGAATTCTGGGGCTATTGAAATAAAATAAATGTATTTTATATGTGAGAAAGACATGAATTTTGAGGGACTATGAGTGGAATGCTATAGTTTGAATCTGTCCCCTGGTGGGGACTTTAAGAGGTGATTAGGCCATGAGGACTCCTCCCTCATGAATGAGATTAGGTGCCTTTATAAAGGTGCTTGATTAAGGGAGTTGCTTCTCTCTTGCCCTTCTGTTTTCCGTCATGTAAAGACGTAGCAAGAAAGGGCTCAGCAGATACCAGCAACTTAATCTTCAACTTCCCAGCCTCGAGAATTGTGAGAAATAAATTTCTTTCCCTTATAAATGACCTGTTCTGTGGTATTCAGTTATAGGGGCACAAATAGGCTAGTATAGTAGTTAATAAATATATATTTGTTGAATAAAAGAATGAAGACACGAAAGAATAAATGTTTTAGTTTCTCTTCTGACAACACGACATAGAAAGCTAGCACATTTTATATTTGATTTTATCAGCTCCACTAATTTTCCCTGGATCTTTTACAAATCCCATTTCAGGGTGATCTCAGGAGTCCTTTCCCATCTACTCCAATTCACTTATGTCCTCCTCTTCTTTGGAGTCCATAATCCAAAATGTTTGTGCAATTCAGCTGCAATGATAAATACTCCAAATGCCATGTTCCCACTTAAAGTAGCTCAGAAAGGAGGCAGCACAAAATCTAGAGGGCAAAAGGAAGGCTTGGTTCTGGAATACTCTTCTCTGCCTAGAGCCTTATTTAAGACCACTGTAAACAAAAGAGGACCCAGTTACTGAAGATCTCACACATTTGTATTCTGCAGAAGAAACTGAAGAGCCACTCGTTCCACATCACTGTACTATCAGAATAATCCAAAAGGATCACTTAAGTTTATCTGTATCCAGAGTCAAATGCTATTGTCCATGATCAATTATGCTGCTTTGAGTTCTTGATGGGTTTTCAAAACCAAGAGAAACTAAATAGAATATGGTATCTGTTCTATTACTTCATCCAAGATCAAGCCCTGGATGAGGTAACATTAACACAAAGACTTCTAAATAGAAATGCAATAGAGGAGACAATTATGGGTCCTAATGCAATGTAGATGACTTCTTTGATAATGAATACTTAATTTATTGCAGTTTCATTGGGTTTCCAACTACTGCACAATATTAATATAGATAACTCTTGAACAAAGTCTTCTAGGAAATAAACTGGACTGAACTTAAATGGATCCATGTTTCTTAATATATTTAGATAAGATGATATTTTTAGGTGGCTGTATTTAAGACAAGGAAGGCCTGTTTCACATTGTCCCATAGTCATTTACATATACAATAAATGACAAAAACTCTTGGATAGAAGTACAAATTTAATATCAAGAATCTAGGAGACATGGTAGATTAGAAGACAAATTGAAAAGTTAGATTTATTACAAATTAACATCAGTCTTTTCTGAAACCAATTTTATTATACTTTATAGTTTATAAAAGTTAATTCACATTCTTCATACTAGTTTATTTAAGACTTACTAGACTCTAATGGAGATTTTATTGCATACATTTTAAAAATCACCAAAAACCTGACTGTAATAGAGTTGAGGTTGAGGTGTGGAAGTTTAATCATATACTTCCTAGGTGCTTCCAGTGTGCCAATCGGCATGCTAGAATCATCTAGAATCTTTGACTAGTTTGGGGTTCTAGGATTTTTCTGATACATAAGAATTTTATCACTTTGACCAATTTTATCACTCTCCTGCCAGATGAGACAGAATCAAAGATGAATGAGACTAGATCCTGCTTGAGTCTGATAAAGGAGACAGATGGTTACATAATTTCAATTAAATGTAATAAGTGCTGGGTGGAGGTTATCATACCTATTAATAGGCAAAGCAAAGGATTAAATACATATCTCTGTGTAAATACATATCTCTGTGTGAAAGTCTTATGTCATTATGTAAACACACTGTATTGTATACTGTGTTACATACTGTTTTCATTCAAAGTCTGATATAATATATACTCTGAAAAACAAATGGACTCCTATGGCAAAGATATTTTAGCTAAAGGGAAATTTTATATTAGCAATAAGAGAGGATGAAAACCTTTCTCTGTTCAGGATTCTCGCAATCAGGAAGATTTAAGATGGTTTTGCCTGGGACGGAGTTTCAGTGCTAGAACTCAAAAAATTCTTGGAAAACTATGATAGATGGCCAATCTATCAAGGTTTTCAAGGTTACAAAATATATAACAAGTTTTTTAAATCTTAAGAACCACATTCAGTTGGGCTTAATCCCACTGGTTTAGATCTGAATTTCTCCAGATGGCAGTGGATTATAGAGACCAACGAGGAAGAGAAAGCCAAATGAGAACATTACCTTACAATTGTAGAGCATTTAAGATTTATGAAACTTGATCTCAATCTTTATAAATTGCCCATGTGAGTTTCATAACACTGACAAGGACAGGTATCTTTATCCCCATTTAACAAAGAAGCAGATTCAAAGGGATAAGAAATTTGGTCAAAGTGATAAAATTCTTACGTATCGGAAAAATCCTACAACCCCAAACTAGTCAAAGATTTAGATTATTTCAACCTCTGGTGGTGAAAAGTAGTAAGATTATATAATAACCTAACTCATCCAGTCAAAAATGTTATTCTTAAGTATTAATATGTTAGGGTTGTACTTAAAGGGCAATCAATCAATAGAAGAACAAGAAGTAACATAACCTCAAAGTCAAGTGGAAGTTTTTAAGTGTTAGGAACACTCTTAACTGCTGAAGGGCTATTTAACCAAAGGATTTGTACATACCTAACATCTCTGCAGCACTTAACTTTATAAATATCTGACTATCTTTACTGCTGTGTTGCAACTGTGCTAAACATCAACTCCAGATGGTGCTTTGGAAGGCACAAAGCACTATATAGATACAATGGTTTATGGTTTTTTTAAGTTTTATGTATATCAGATCAGAATTCCCAGCACCTGATGCCTTATCACTCTTAGGCTGAAATAAAAATTCTGGTTATTTTTCCACCCATAAATGGATGATTCAGATATTTCTACTCCCATTGTTTTGGAGGCTAACACTATATTGGCCACTCAGTCCAGTGCTAGGACAGCACTGTGTGGAATTGTTTCTCCTACGTTAGTAGTTCTCCCACCTCCTGATCTGATGTCTTTTTTTTTTTTTTTTTTTTGAGATGGAGTCTTGCTCTGTCGCCCAGGCTGGAGTGCAGTGGCACTATCTCGGCTCACTGCAAACTCCGCCTCCCGGATTCAAGCGATTCTCCTGCCTCAGCCTCTTGAGTAGCTGGGATTACAGGCACCCACCACACCACCATGCCTGGCTAATTTTTTTTTATTTTTTTATTTTTAGTAGAGACGGGGTTTTGCCATGTTGGCCAGGCTGGTCTTGAACTCCTGACCTCAGGTGATTCACCCGCCTCAGCCTCCCAAAGTGCTGGGATTACAGGTGTGAGCCACTGCACCCAGCCTAATCTGATCTGATTTCTAAAACTCATTTTAGGCATTATAACACACTTCTGTGGTATTTCCTACTATAAATTTTGACCATGAAAAACATTATAAAATGTACCATAAAAAAAGCTCACATTTGCCAATGAATTTTTCAAAATGATAAAAATGAAATACCTCAAACTGAGCCTTTCATACATACAAATTCTCTTTAATATTTTGTTACAGCCAGATAGAGGTTTGCAGTTAGGAAACTGTAAAGGTTTATTTAACAAGGTTCACTGAACTCACTTCTATTAGATTTAGGATTCATCTATATAATTAGTTTCTCAGTACTTAAGAAAACTTACCAAAGACTGTCCCTAAGCAGGAAAACCTATCCTAACTAATTTCTCTCCCCCTGCCAGGGGATATTTTTTTCTCTTATGAAAATATCGTTAATAAAATATCTATAATTACGAAGATCCCCAAATCTCGAAAATGTCAATGGCATATGTTTATTTTTTAAGTTAAAAATCATTATGTTGTTTTGAAAATTTCACATTATTGCCTACAGGGTGATTAAATTCAAGGTTGAGAGTGTGTTTAACAAATCAGCAGTTTGCCTTTATTCACTAAGTGTGGCAAAGATGGTAATTTTTTTTCCAAAATAATTAAAAATGTATATCTATCTTCTTTAATATTGTAATTATTGCTGGAGCCACCTTCCCAGGCAGTGAGTACATTCTACAGCAACCCCTTGCATAAAGGTGCAGCTACATGACTAGTTCACACCCAACAAAATAGAACGAAGGGTGTTACTTCTGAGCCTGGATTTTCAAAGAAGTACATGTGCCTTCTTCACGCTATCTCTTTCCACCTATTGGGCCTTAGTGAATGGTGGAGCCATAAAACGAAAAAATTCTGAGTCCCTGAAACACTTTGTGGAAGGTCACCACTAAACAGTAATACCCTCGTTGAACTAGTTTAATTCTATCACCAAGAAATAAACTTCTATTATGTTCAGCCACTGAAATTTTTTGTTTCATTTTTTAATAGCTGTCATTGAAATATTCTAGGAAAATAAGTTTCCATTACTGGAGTCAGTTTTTTTTGCTGTCCAGAAAAATAAAATTTTTCGAAAAGCCAGATTAACCCTCAAGCTAGCTCTTAATTAGGTTTGGACACAACTAGGTCTTATCTACCCGCCATGATTGATCACATCATACTGCCTCCTTCAAGGTGGCATTCACCCAGGCTACCTCCTTATGCTGGAACACCTTGTTCTCTATCTAGACCTTTCTGACTTTCCTACTTGCCTTTCAGATTTTGGTTGAATTGACCTAAGTAATTTCCCTTTTTAGTGGATATCACAGTGGAAATGCAATTTTATACTTATTTGTTATAATCATTTGATTGATGTGTGTTGTTCTCACTATAAACTTTGTAATGGCAGAAATTATGTTTTTTTTATTTTGCTAAGCATTGCATCCATCATGCCTAGCAACAGTCCAACACATAGTAGTCCCTGAATAAACATTTGTCAAATGAATAAAATGAATTAATAGTACAGTGTGGTACTATGACAGATGAAAGCTGAATGTAAAGAACTTGATGAAGGTACATTTATGGAATTCACACTTTTCTCTTTTCCTTCAAGTTAATTACTATGCTTTTAGTGTCTCAACAAAAGAAAATAGAGAATTGACCAAAGATACATTAGTTTTAAATATAAGAGTCACAGAAATAAACTTAGCACTTTATTCCTGACAAAGGAACATGCTCATAATTTTATCAAAGGTTTTCTTTTACTCTCTGCTCAGAGTCACACTCCCCAGTGCCCACAATATTGTAGTGCTATGGTCTGAATGTCTGCATCCCCCTAAAATTCATATGTTGAAACCTAATCCCCAATGCTATAGTAGAGATGAGGCATAGAAAGTATTAGGTTATGAAGGTGAATTTCTCATAGATACGACTAGTTTCTTATAAAAGAGGCCCAAAAAGCTGCTCTGCTCCTTCCACCATGGAGGGCACAGCAAGAAGGGGCCATCTATGAAGAACTCACCCTCACCAGACATAGAATCTGCCAGCGTCTTGCCCTTGAACTTCTCAGCCTCCAGAACTGTGAGAAATAAATGTTTGTGCTTCATAAACCATTCAGCTTTTGGTATTTTGTTCTAGCAGCCTGAATGGACAAAGACACATAGGAACATTGCTGATATCATAAGCTGCAAATTTTCCCCAGGATGTTGACTATTGTAGCAACATGTGGAAAACAAATTCACCAGAACTCTGGTCCAACCACTTTTTGAGGTGATTTCTCTTCCCTTTATCTGCTACCTCTTGGAAAAACGAATGACTTTCCTGAGGGTGATATTGAGAGAAGAACTTGAGCATATACAATTGAGCTTTTCCCCTCTCTCCTTGGAATCTTCTTACCAAGAAGTAAGATGTATCATGCAGGCCCTGATTCCAAAAAATAAGGTCATCAGGGTCAGCCTTCTGAAGACATATGCTTGGCTCACTTTGCTTTCCTTGTCTTATGTAAGCTTTGTAGTTGTGAGGGAGGAATTCTGGGTAAGCATGTGTTATATCCCTTAGGCTGGGACAACTCTGACCTAGCCACATCTTTCCTACTTCCTGTAGTTAGCTCATAGTATCTTTTCTGTCTGAGTTAAATTATTACTTCCTTAGAAAAACCTTTCTAATACCTTCCTAAGTCATTTTCTTGCCAGACTTCTCGCTGGGTATATTAGTTATACATTGCTGAATACCAAATAACCCCATAACTTAGTAGCTTGAAAGAACAAACATTTATTATCTCACATGACTTTTTAGGGTCCAAAATCTGAGCTTGGCCCAACTAGGTGGTTCTGGCTCAAGGTTTCTCATGATATTATAGTCAAGATGCTGGTCAGGCCTGTAGTCATTTGCAGGATTGACTTGGGCTGGAGATTTTCAGGAGCTCAGTTCAGCTGGAGAGAAAAATTGCTAAGTTATCAGATGTTGGAGTAGCCAATTGATTCAACAAAACAAAAATGATAGTGAAGTCTTTAAAACCTTCTGTGTTGGTATAATCAAAAGTAAAAATATAGAGAAAGCAATAACTTGCCCCTTACAATTTACCCCATGAAATGACATACTGGTCAAGGGTCAGGTGAATCAGCACAGAAATGGGGGTTGTCTCACTGTTGAGAGAAACCCAAACGAAAGGATCTAGCAGTTATATAGACACTGGGGTTGGTTAGGAGGGAGGGCTAAGAGTGGAAAAATTCCAAGTACCATGTCAGAGTAGGGGAATGTTTCTTCAATGTTTCCTTCACCTTCTCTAACAGGGAGGCCTCTGCAGAGCCACCTGAAGAGGACTTCTGCCTAAGAGCTCAGATCTCATGTCCTAGGAATGAATGTTGCACCACCGTTAGCAATGCAAATAGATGAAGAGCTTGACCCACCAGCAGGCTTGAGTCCTTGACTGCAACCTGCTTCAGAGACTGCAATGCACTACCTGTGCACCAAGTTTGGTGTGGGGAGAACAGCTTTCCCCTATGAGGCTTGCTCAGTAAACCTTTGTCATTTCTTATGGTCAGTCCTGTAACATTACACATAGATTTGTAATCAAGAACCAGACTTCTCAGAGGTTCTGCTTCTAAGCTGGTTCCTTATATAGCTATTGGCAGAAAGCCTGCATTCCTCACCACGTGGACTTCTCCAAGGTTGGCTGAGTAGCCTCACAATACGGCAACTGCCTTCCCTAACAGTGTGCAATCTATGATAAAGAGCAAGGGGGAAGTCACAATGACTTTTATGGCTGAATGTCAAAAATCACATATCACTTCTGCCACATTTTCCTTTTTAAAAGAAAGTCATCGAATTTATTCACAAGAAGAGCAGAATTAGATTTCACTTTTTGAAGGAAAGAGTGTCAAATAATCTGTGTACCTACTTTAAAACAACCACACTTAACTAGATCATCTTAATGTTTGATTGAAAGAATTCTGCTTATGGTCATATATTTCAGCCACATAGCTGAGTTGATTCTTTGACCTCCATTTCTCTAACTCTGGTGCCAAACTTAAAATGGGAAAGAAGAAATGAGTGATAATTATCCTTAAAGCCAATAATCCTGGTTTCAAATACAAATTTTTATATTATTAACTGATTTCATTTAACCTGTAAATTTGCCCAACCTGTCAACTCAAATGGCCGAAAGAAATCAAATTGTTCATGTGTTAAATTAATGGATTGACTGAGATTATAGCAGATTAAGAGATTTGTTATAATAATCCTAAATTGTGTCATGTTCCCTTTAAAACAACCAATATGAAATATTCCCCCCAGTTAACATCATAATGATTTTAACAAAAGTAAAAAGGCTGCAATCTGAAATATCAATATAAAAAAGCATACTGAGCATCTTTCAACCACTTTTCAACCACTTTTTCAGATGTCAAGACCAAGAAAGTGAAGTGTTGGAATTCACTCTTCTCACTGGAATGCTGGCAAACAAGTGAACCAAGGTTAATTTATTACTGAATTTATTACCAAAGGAATCCTGGTAGAAAACAATCTTTAAGGGTCTGGAGTTTTGTTTTATTTAATGTTAGGAAATGCTAGGGAACTATCACTGTTAGTTCCTATTTACCACTACTGTTGCAGTGAATTTACTGGAACAAAAATCCAGTTTATAAACTCTGCTAAGGAAATAAAAGCAATTTTACATTGGTGGTGGCATTAAATTTTACATGTGATTTCCTGAATAACATTATGCAATGCATTGTGACTTGAGATGCTCTTCCTGTATTATTAAAGCTACTAATCCAAATCCAAACAGAATGCACTAAATCCCCTACAGATTAGGAAAAATCACTGCCTCTGAACTTCTCAACATAGTGCTTCCAACATGCTGCTTTTCTCTTAACTCTGTTGTTCATTGTTCAAAAAATTTTATTTTCTCTCTCTCAGCTATGTAAAAATTAGAAATATTAGAAAGTAAAACAAATTTTCAAGTAAGAAATACCATAGCTGTTGATCTACATGATTTATCCATGCAGATAATCTCTATACTTTCCAACCATAAGTTTCATCAAAGAAGAAATGTGTCCACCTTGTTCACCAGTGTTTCTCCAGCATCTTGTTCTGTGTCTGGTTGATTATAATAAATTACTGTGAAGGATATTAATGAATGCCTCTCTTTAGAACTAAATCATTGACTTGCCATGAAAACAGAAAGAGAAGGATTCTTACTATTACCTTTCCCTGTGAGTCAGAGGAATTTTCATAAACTGACCATCCTCAGACCAACGTTTGAAAAGAGAACAGCTGCATCCTAACTACTATGTAACTTTTTATTTCTTAAACTTTTAGAATGGTTTTTATAATAATTTAATTAATTACTGCAAGGCTTTCTGAAAATATAAAATCCTAGATGTTTATTGAATTTTTAAAATTTAAGTAATAAAATATATTTATATATTCATATATTTGGTATGCACTGGGGGTACAGATAAATCCAAGCCCTGCCCTCTAAGAATTTACATTCTAGTAATGAATAGACATATTAAACAATTGATTACACAATTCATTTGTTTAACTTTATTTGTGATGGATGAAAATGGAGAACTCAGTAATTGTGAGAGTGTATAACAGGGTGAGTGGATCTGGTGTGGAGCATCAGAGAAGACGTCCTTGAGGAAATGATATTTGAGCAGAGCACTATAAGATGTATAGGAATTAATGGATAGGTAATGGACTGCTGAGAAAACTAGATGGGGGATTGTGAAGGGAGAAGAAAAATGGCCCATGCAGAAAGAAGAGAAACAGAGAAGCATGTGAATAGAATTCAGAAAGCCTATGAATAGCCTACAGTGATGCTAATAGGGAATAAAGCAGTATGAATACCTTTCTTTTCTTTTCTTTCTTTTTTTTTTTTAAGAGATAGGGTATTGCTCTGTCACTAAGGCTGTAGTGCAGTGGCATGATCATAGGCCACTGTAACCTTGAACTCCTGGGCTCAAGTGATCCTCCAGCTTTAGCCTCCTGAGTAGCTGGGACTACAGGCATGAGCTACTGTGCCCAGCTAGAGTTATTTTCTTAAAATATTATTCTGGCTCCTATTCTATGGCAAGATGGTATAAAATCATTTCTCTCTTTTCTTCCCTATGAATGTAACTAAATACCCATGAGACAATGATAAAATTATTCATGAGATAATGATAAAATTATTCATGAGACAATGATAAAAGACTCTGAAAGCAAACTGAAGGAGTGGCAATAACTAGGTAAGGAGAAAAAACGAATGTGGGCTGCAAGGAAACTCTCAGGACATGAGGAATGTCCTGATGAATTTCTTAGGTTTTCTTCTGATCTTGTATATGCTCCCAGATTGATCTTCTAAATACTCCCAGGCCTGGGAGAGGTCAAAAACTCAGAACCACCAAGAGGCATAGGCAGAATAAAACCAAAACACAGACACACAAAGAAAAGCCTGTCCTCTCTGGCCAAGGAGTGGGAAAAGCAATGGACAACAGAGACCTAGTAGAGAGACCAGCCCTTGCTCCACAACCTGGATGTGGCAGTCAGTCAATTCTCTGGCAGCAGGAACAGAACTCCAACTATTCAGTCCTTACTCCACAAACTGGCTCCCAACTCCCATCATCAGTCCTATCCATGACAGGAGCAGTATAAGCAGAGGTCTGTGTCTCTCAGCCTTCTACCTAGGAGTGTAAGGAGATCAAGTTTAGTGGCTTTTTCCCTCATATCCCCCTTCAGAAAATGGTCGAGAGGTACCAAGTAGCCCAAGGAAGAACCTTGCATACCTGTAGATTGCACCTTCAGGAACTGAGTGGGAGCCTGTATTAGTCAGCTCAGGCTGCTATTACAAAATACCATAGCCTGGGAGGGACCCAAGATGGCCGAATAGGAACAGCTTCAGTCTACAGCTCCCAGCATGAGCGACGCAGAAGACGGGTGATTTCTGCATTTCCATCTGAGGTACCAGGTTCACCTCACTAGGGAGTGCCAGACAGTGGGTGCAGGACAGCGGATGCAGCCCACCGTGCACGAGCCAAGGCAGGGTGAGGCATTGCCTCACTCGAGAAGTGCAAGGGGTCAGGGAGTTCCCTTTCCTAGTCAAAGAAAGGGGTGACAGATGGCACCTGGAAAATCAGGTCACTCCCACCCTAATACTGCACTTCTCCGATGGGCTTAAAAAATAGCAAACCAGGAGATTATATCCCGCACCTGGCTGGAAGGGTCCTACACCCATGGAGTCTCACTGATTGCTAGCACAGCAGTCTCAGATCAAACTGCAAGGCGGCAATGAGGCTGGGGGAGGGGCCCCCACCATTGCCCAGGCTTGCTTAGATAAAGAAAGCAGTGAGGAAGCTCGAACTGGGTGGAGCCCACCACAGGTCAAGGAGGCCTGCCTGCCTCTGTAGGCTCCACCTCTGGGGGCAGGGCACAGACAAACAAAAAGACAGCAGTAATCTCTGCAGACTTAAATGTCGCTGTCTGACAGCTTTGAAGAGAGTAGTGGTTGTCCCAGCACACAGCTGGAGATCTGAGAATGGGCAGACTGCCTCCTCAAGTGGGTCCCTGACCCTGATGCCTGAGCAGCCTAACTGGGAGGCACCCCCAAGTAGAGACAGACTGACACCTCACACGCTCAGGTACTCCTCTGAGACAAAACTTCCAGAGGAACGATCAGGCAGCAGCATTGGCGGTTCACGAAAATCCACTGTTCTGCAGCCACCACTGCTGACACCCAGGCAAACAGGGTCTGGCAAACTCCAACAGACCTGCAGCTGAGGGTCCTGTCTGTTAGAAAGAAAACTAACAAACAGAAAGGACATCCACACCAAAAGCCCAACTGTATATCACCATCATCAAAGACCAAAAGTAGATAAAACCACAAAGATGGGGAAAAAACAGAGCAGAAAAACTGGAAATTCTAAAAAGCAGAGCACCTCTCCTCCTCCAAAGGAATGCAGCTCCTCACCAGCAACAGAACAAAGCTGGACAGAGAATGACTCTGACAAGTTGAGAGAAGAAGGCTTCAGACAATCAAACTACTCCAAGCTACAGGAGGAAATTCAAACCAAAGGCAAAGAAGTTAAAAACTTTGAAAAACATTTAGACAAATGTATAACTAGAATAATCTATACAGAGAAGTGCTTAAAGGAGCTGAAGGAGCTGAAAGCCAAGGCTGGAGAACTACGTGAAGAATGCAGAAGCCTCAGGAGCCAATGCGATCAACTGGAAGAAAGGGTATCAGTGATGGAAGACGAAATGAATGAAATGAAGTGAGAAGGGAAGTTTAGAGAAAAAAGAATAAAAAAAAATGAACAAAGCCTCCAAGAAATATGGGACAATGTGAAAAGACCAAATCTACGTCTGATTGGTGTACCTGAAAGTGACAGGGAGAATGAAAGCAAGTTGGAAAACACTCTGCAGGATATTATCCAGGAGAACTTCCCCAATCTAGCAAGGCAGGCCAACATTCAGATTCAGGAAATACAGAGACTGCCACAAAGATACTCCTTGAGAAGAGCAACTCCAAGACACATAATTGTCAGATTCACCAAAGTTGAAATGAAGGAAAAAATGTTAACAGCAGCCAGAGAGAAAGGTCAAGCTACCCACAAAGGGAAGCCCATCAGACTAATAGTGGATTTCTTGGCAGAAACTCAACAAGCCAGAAGAGAGTGGGGGCCAATATTCAACATTCTTAAAGAAAAGAATTTTCAACCCAGAATTTCATATCCAGCCAAACTAAGCTTCATAAGTGAAGGACAAATAAAATACTTTACAGACAAGCAAATATTGAGAGATTCTGTCACCACCAGGCCTGCCCTAAAAGAGCTCCTGAAGGAAGCACTAAACATGGAAAGGAACAACTGGTAGCAGCAACTGCAAAATCATGCCAAATTGTAAAGAACATTGAGGCTAGGAAGAAACTGCATCAACTAATGAGCAAAATAACCAGCTAACATCATAATGACAGGATCAAATTCCCACATAACAGTATTAACTTTAAATGTAAATGGACTAAATGTTCCAATTAAAAGACACAGACTAGCATATAGGATAAAGAGTCAAGACCCATCAGTGTGCTGCATTCAGGAAACCCATCTCACGTGCAGAGACACATATAGGCTCAAAATAAAAGGATGGAGGAAGATCTACCAAGCAAATGGAAAACAAAAAAAGGCAGGGATTGCAATCCTAGTCTCTGATAAAACAGACTTTAAACCAACAAAGATCAAAAGAGACAAAGAAGGCCATTACATAATGATAAAGGGATCAATTCAAAAAGAAGAGCTAACTATCCTAAATACATATGCACCCAATACAGGAGCACCCAGATTCATAAAGCAAGTCCTGAGTGACCTACAAAGAGACTTAGACTCCCACACAATAATAATAGGAGACTTTAACACCCCACTGTCAACATTAGACAGATCAATGAGACAGAAAGTTAACAAGGATACCCAGGAATTGAACTCAGCTCTGCACCAAGCAGACCTAATAGACATCTACAGAACCCTCCACCCCAAATCAACAGAATATACATTATTTCAGCAACACACCACACCTATTCCAAAATTGACCACATAGTTGGAAGTAAAGCTCTCCTCAGCAAATGTAAAAGAACAGAAATTATAACAAACTGTCTCTCAGACCACAGTGCAATCAAACTAGAACTCAAGATTAAGAAACTCACTCAAAACCACTCAACAACATGGAAACAGAACAACCTGCTCCTGAATGACTACTGGGTACATAACGAAATGAAGGTGGAAATAAAGATGTTCTTTGAAACCAACGAGAACAAAGACACAACATACCAGAATCTCTGGGACACATTCAAAGCAGTGTGTAGAGGGAAATTTATAGCACTAAATGCCCACAAGAGAAAGCAGGGAAGATCCAAAATTGACACCCTAACATCACAATTAAAAGAATTAGAGAAGCAAGAGCAAACACATTCAAAAGCTAGCAGAAGGCAAGAAATAACTAAAATCAGAGCAGAACTGAAGGAAATAGAAACACAAAAAACCCTTCAAAAAATTAATGAAACAAGCAGCTGGTTTTTTTTGAAAAGATCAACAAAATTGATAGACTGCTAGCAAGACTAATAAAGAAGAAAAGAGAGAAGAATCAAATAGAGGCAATAAAAAATGATAAAGGGGATATCACCACCGATCCCAAAGAAATACAAACTATCATCAGAAAATACTACAAACACCTCTATGCAAATAAATTAGAAAATCTAGAAGAAATGGATAAATTCCTCAACACATACACCCTCCCAAGACTAAACCAGGAAGAAGTTGAATCTCTTAATAGACCAATAACAGGCTCTGAAATTGTGGCAATAATCAATAGCTTACCAACCAAAAAGAGTCCAGGACCAGATGGATTCACAGCCAAATTCTACCAGCGGTACAAGGAGGAACTGGTACCATTCCTTCTGAAACTATTCCAATCAATAGAAAAAAAGGGAATCCTCCCTAACTCATTTTATGAGGCCAGCATCATCCTGATAGTAAAGCCAGGCAGAGACACAACCAAAAAAGAGAATTTTAGACCAATATCCTTGATGAACATTGATGCAAAAATCCTCAATAAAATACTGGCAAACAGAATCCAGCAGCACATCAAAAAGTTTATCCAACATGATCAAGTGGGCTTCATATCTGGGATGCAAGGCTGGTTCAACATATGCAAACCAATAAATGTAATCCAGCATATAAACAGAACCAAAGACAAAAACCACATGATTATCTCAATAGATGCAGAAAAGACCTTTGACAAAATTCAACAACTCTTTATGTTAAAAACTCTCAACAAATTAGGTATTGATGGGACATATCTCAAAATAATAAGAGCTATCTATGACAAACCCACAGCCAATATCATACTGAATGGGCAAAAACTGGAAGCATTCCCTTTGAAAACTGGCACAAGACAGGGATGCCCTCTCTCACCACTCCTATTCAACATAGTGTTGGAAGTTCTGGCCAGGGCAATTAGGCAGGAGAGGGAAATAAAGGGTATTCAATTAGGAAAAGAGAAAGTCAAATTGTCCCTGTTTGCAGATGACATGATTGTATATCTAGAAAATCCCATTGTCTCAGCCCAAAATCTCCTTAAGCTGATAAGCAACTTCAGCAAAGTCTCAGGATACAAAATCAATGTACAAAAATCACAAGCATTCTTATACACCAATAACAAACAGAGGGTCAAATCATGAGTGAACTCTCATTCATAATTGCTTCAAAGAGAATAAAATACCTAGGAATCCAACTTACAAGGGATGTGAAGGACCTCTTCAAGGAGAACTACAAACCACTGCTCAATGAAATCAAAGAGGATACAAACAAATGGAAGAACATTCCATGCTCATGGGTTGGAAGAATCAATATCATGAAAATGGCCATACTGCCCAAGGTAATTTATAGATTCAATGCCATCCCCATCAAGCTACCAATGACTTTCTTCACAGAATTGGAAAAAAACTACTTTAAAGTTCATATGGAACCAAAAAAGAGCCCACATCACCAAGTCAATCCTAAGCCACAGAACGAAGCTGGAGGCATTATGCTACCTGACTTCAAACTATACTACAAGGCTACAGTAACCAAAACAGCATGATACTGGTACCAAAACAGAGACATAGATCAATGGAACAGAACAGAGCCCTCAGAAATAACGCCGCTTGTCTACAACTAACTGATCTACAACAAACCTGACAAAAACAAGCAATGGGGAAAGGATTCCCTATTTAACAAATGATGCTGGGAAAACTGGCTAGCCATATGCAGAAAGCTGAAATTGGACCCCTTCCTTACACCTTATACAAAAATTAATTCAATATGGATTAAAGACTTACATGTTTGACCTAAAACCAAAAAAACCCTAGAAGAAAACCTAGGCATTACCATTCAGGACATAGGCATGGGCAAGGACTTCATGTCTAAAACACCAAAAGCAATGGCAACAAAAGCAAAAATTAACAAATAGGATCTAATTAAACTAAAGAGCTTCTTCACAGCAAAAGAAACTACCATCAGAGTGAACAGGCAACCTACAAAATGGGAGAAAATTTTTGCAACCTACTCATCTGACAAAGGGCTAATATCCAGAATCTACAATGAACTCAAACAAATTTACAAGAAAAAAACAAACAACCCCATCAAAAAGTGGGCAAAGCACATGAACAGACACTTCTCAAAAGAAGACATTTATGCAGCCAAAAAACATGAAAAAATGCTCATCATCACTGGCCATCAGAGAAATGCAAATCAAAACCACAATGAGATACCATCTCACACCAGTTAGAATGGCCATCATTAAAAAGTCAGGAAACAACAGGTGCTGGAGAGGATGTGGAGAAATAGGAACACTTTTACACTGTTGGTGGGACTGTAAACTAGTGGAAGTCAGTGTGGCGATTCCTCAGGGATCTAGAACTAGAAATACCATTTGACCCAGCCATCCCATTACTGGGTGTGTACCCAAAGGACTATAAATCATGCTGCTATAAAGACACATGCACACGTATGTTTATTGTGGCACTATTCACAATAGCAAAGACTTGGAACCAACCCAAATGTCCAACAATGATAGACTGGATTAAGAAAATGTGGCACATATACACCATGGAATACTATGCAGCCATAAAAAATGATGAGTTCATGTCCTTTGTAGGGACATGGATGAAACTGGAAATCATCATTCTCAGTAAACTATCACAAGGACAAGAAACCAAACACCACATGTTCTCACTCATAGGTTGCAATTGAACAATGAGAACACATGGACACAGGAAGGGGAACATCACACACTGCGGCCTGTTGTGGTGTGGGGGGAGGG
The DNA here is from genome assembly GCF_009828535.3 of Hylobates moloch. Classification (NCBI taxonomy): domain Eukaryota; kingdom Metazoa; phylum Chordata; class Mammalia; order Primates; family Hylobatidae; genus Hylobates; species Hylobates moloch. The sequence continues at coordinate 36,423,118 of NW_026652292.1, forward strand.
GGGAGGGATAGTATTAGGAGATATACCTAATGCTAAATGAGGAGTTAATGGGTGCAGCACACCCACATGGCACAGGTATACATATGCAACAAACCTGCATATTGTGCACATGTACCCTAAAACTTAAAGTATAATAAAAAAAATACCATGGACTGATTGGCTTAAGTAAGAGACTTTTATTTCTCACAGTTCTGGAGGCTGGGAAATCCTAGATCAAGGTACTAGTCAATTTGATTTCTAGGGAGGGCTCTCTTCCTAGCTTGTAGGTAGCTGCATTCTCTCTGTGTCCTCACATGGTGGAGACAGATTGCTTCTTCTTTCTTTCCCTTCTTTTAAAACCACTAATTCCATCATAACAGCTCCAACCTCATAAACTTTTCTAACTCTAATTACACCCCAAAAACCCTATCTGGAAATACCATCATTTTGGGGGTTAGGAATTCACTGTATGAATTTGGGGTGGGGGGACACAATTCAGTGCACAACAGAGCCCCAACAGCACCAGAAAAATAAAGCATAGCACAATAGCCTTGCAAAGACTCTGAAAGATAAACTGTTACTGAAACTAAAGCCCACAAAAATAAGCCAGAATTTAAACACTACATCTAAACAAGCTATTTGTTAAAATAGATTGGATCAAAAGTTTCCTAATGTAATAATTTAAAATCATATCCATTATATGATTGAAAATCATTAATCATATCTGAGACCAAGAAAACCACCATATGGATGAGAAAAGAAAATCAGCTGAAAAGACAAGGTAATCACCTCAATACTGAGGTAAATTAGACACTGAGATTACCTGACAAGAATTTTTTAAAAATTGTTATCAAAATGCTTCGGTAATCAAATAAAAGTTCTTCTTAAAACTTTACATTATACATATATAATGTAAGGAAAGAAATAGAAGTGGTAAGAAAGAACAAAGAGGAAATTATAGAACTGAAAATAATCAAAATAAAAACTTGCCAGATGATCTCAATAGCAGATTGGTTAGCACAGAGGACAATTAGTTAACTTGAAAAACATAAATAGAATTTACTCAATCTAAACAAAAGAAAGAAGTTGATGGGAAAAAATGAGCAGAACTTCATGGATTTGTGGAACAATAACAGAAGATTTAACAGTAATATCTTCGGAGTTCCAGAAGAAGAGCACAAAAAGTAGGACTATAAAAGTATTGGAGATAATGCTGTTTAATGCACCAAAAGACACCATATACAGAGTGAAAGACAACTCATGGAATGAGAAAACATATTTATAGATTATATAGCTGATGAGATATTCATGTCCAGAATATATAAGAATGCCTGTTATTCAACAACAAAACCACAAATAACATGATTAAAAAAAAATGGAGAAAGAACCTGAATAGACATTTCTCTAAAGAAGATATACATAACAAGTAAGTACATAAAAAGATGCTCAACATCACTAATTATTTTAAAATGCAAATCAAAACCATAATAAGATATCATATCCATTAGGATAGCTATTATCACACACACACAAAAAAAGAAAAACAAGAAGATCACAATTGTTCACAAAAAATGTGAATACATTGAAACCACTGTGTATTGCCAGTGAGAACATTAAATGATGCAGACACTACAGAAAATGATATGGCAGTTTCTCAAAAGTAAACATAGAATAACAATATGATTCAGCAATTCCTCTTGTGGGTACACATCCAAAACAATTGAAAACAGGCAATCAAATAGATATTTGCATCCCTATGTTAATTGTAGCACTATTTGGGATAGCCAAAAGATGAACACAATCCTGGTATCTATTGATGACTGGATAAACAAAATCGGAATATTCCTCAGCCTTAAAAGGAAGGAAATTCTGAGCTATACTACAACATGGATGAACCTTGAGCTCATTATGCTAAGTGAAATAAGACAATCACAAAAGGACATTGTATTATTCTACTTATATTAGGTGCCTAGAGTAATCAAATTCATAAAAATAGAAATTAGAATGGTGGTTTCTAGGGATTGCTGGGAGGTTGGAATGATGAGTTATTGATTACTGGGTAAGGAATTTCAGTTTGAAAAGAGGAAAAGTTCTAGAGATGGATGGTGGGGATAATTGCATAACAATATAAATGTACTTAATGCCACTGAACTATACCCTTAAAAGTGGTTAAAATTGTACATTTATGTTATGCATATTTTACTACATAAAAGATGTAAAACTTTAAAACTTCAAAATTTGTCAAAATACACAAACCTACAGATGTGAGAAGCTTAGCTAATCCTGTATAGATAAACCCAAAGAAATGCACACCAACACATCATAAACAAGCCTCTGAGAAATAAAAACTAGGAAGTAATCTTCAAAATAGAGAGAAATGCTGCACTACATATAGAAGGATATCAAGTTGAATGACAGATCTATCATCTGAAACCATGGAGGGCAAAAGGAAATGGCACAATACTTTTAAGTGCTAAAAGAAAAGAACTGTCAGTACTGAATCATATATCCAGTGGAACGATTCTCCTGGAATAAAATGAAAATATATACAACCTCAGATGAAGAGAAGCTAAGAGAACCTGTTTCTATAAGATATACTCAAAGAAAGGCCAAATAAAATCTCTCCAAACAAAAAGAAAATGACAACAGAAGACAGCTGAACACTTCAAAGAAAACGAGAACAACAGCATGAGTAAAAATAGAGATAAACATAATAAGCTGCTTTTGCCTAATGAGATTCCTCACTTACATCTTATGTTTGAATCAAAAGATATAACACGATCTGACATGTTGCTCAATGTATATAGATGTTATATTTAAGACAATTACACATAGAAAGTGGGGAGGATAAAAGGTCCTAAATGAAAGTAAAGATTTTATATTTCAAAATGATAGCATCAAAATTAGTAGGCTGTGTTAAATTACATATTGATATGGGAATACCTAGACCAATCACTGGACAAGTAAACAAAATAATATACTCAAAAAAACTACAAAGGACATCCAAAATGTTCAAGTAACCTACAGAGTGGCAAGAATAAAAAGACACAGGGCACAGACAGACAATAACTAATAACAAGCAAACTTAAGCACTGACATATCAATAATTATTTTAAATGTAAATGGTCTAAATATACCAAGTAAAAGATATTGTCGAAGTAAATTTAAAAATTACCTAAACATATGATATTTATTGAAAACCCACTTCAAACATAATGATATAATTAAGTTGAATACAAAAGGGTGGAAAATATATTATGCAAAATTAAGTTTTATAAAGCCTGAGTAACTATGTTAATATCAGGCAAAGTAGATTTCAGAGCAAAGAAAATTATTAGGGCCAAGGATAAATCTTTCAAGAAAATGTAGCAACCCTACAAGTGTATGAACCAAAAACAGAACTTCAAGTGACATGAAGCAAACATTAATAAAGCTGAATGAAGAAACAGACAAACTTACAACTATAGTTTGTCTATGCAAACTCAATTTGTATAGACAAATTCACAGCAATTGATACAACTATTAGGAAGAAAATCAGCATGGATATAAAAAAACTGAACATCACCATCAATCAACAAGATCCAACAGCAGAATACTCATAAGTCAGACACAGAGAGACAGACATCACATGTCCTCACTTACATGTGGGGTCTAAAAATCAAAACAATTGAACTCAAGAACATAGAGAGTAGAATGATGGTTACTAGAGGCTGGAAAGGGTTGGGGAAGTGGGGATTGGGGTTAGTTAATGGGCACACTTTAAAAAAAATACCCATAGAACATTCACCAAGACAGAACATGTCCTAGGTCATAAAACAGACTTTTTCAACCTTGGGAAAACATCTACCAAGAAAAAAACAAAACAAAAAACTACAACTAACATCATATTTTGTGGAAGACTGAATGCTTTATCACCGATATTGGAAACAAGTTAAGAATATTCATTCTCACTATACTTACTTAACATAATACGAGAAGTTCTAGCTGTGGCAATAGGGCAAGAAAAGGAAATAAAAGGTATACAAATTAAAAATGAATAAATAAAACTCCCTATACTTCCAGATTGCATGATTGCACTGTACACAACTATAGTATAATACCAAAAATAAAAAGTTAACTTTGATATAATCCATGGTTTTATTAACAGATTTCACCAGTTATTCATGCACTTCTGTGTGTGTGTGTGTGTGTGTGTATCTCTATGCAATTTTATCACATGCGTAACCTTGTGTAACCATCACCCCAGTTAATATACTAGAATATACCATCACAAGACTCCCTCATGTTACCTTTTTATAACCACACCTATTCTTTCTCCTGCATGTAAACCCTGGGACCACTAATGTGTTTACCTCTATCATTGTTATTTCTTTGTTGTTTGTTCGATTCTGCTTCTGTTGTTGTTTCAGTCTTTTTCCCATTGGATTTGACCAACTCTGTTCAACTTGATCAAATCCAAAGGACACGTTCCAAATTATAGGAAACATGGCCTCTAAAGTGGCTAAATTCTACACTACCCCCACAACCACACACACACACACACACACATATACACACATACAAAGTTGGGATAGTGGGAGAAAAAAACAGCCAACGAAAGAAAAAGAAAGATTTTTTTTTAATTTTGACTACTTAAGGAGATTTATTTACATAACAAGGACACCTTTTTGCTAGCCAGGCCAAAGTGAAAGAAATGGTTGTCCCCGTTCATGCTGCAGTTCAATAGCTAAGGTTCTGCCTTCTTTTCTTCCACCATGACAGCCTAGGTTTGGTTCCTAAATCAAGCCCTTTCTGCTGTGATACTTGGTACTTCTGAAATAAGGGCAATTTTTCCTAGCTGAAATATAGTAATGAGATTTAAAAAGATTTTTTTTTTAAGGAGCTTGATGGTTAAAAGTCAGCTTAATTAAAAGCTAACATTCAAGATGTGTGTTTGTATGTGTGCATGTGTGTGTTTGCCTTTAAAATGTCTTCATGGTTTTATTTCTGTTTTTGTTTTTGTTTTTTCTCTCCTAGGACATTGTCCTTTTTCTGAGCAAAAGAGTTTTTTCTTTTTTTTTCTTCTCAGTTGACTGAATTATATTTTCTTTATTAATAGCTATTGCAACAGAGGCTGCTCTGTGGTTTTTAAAGGAAGAGTGCAGTTAGACACTTTGTTAAAAAAATTATTTTGTTAAGTGCACCGTAAAAACATCATGTGGTCTAACCTCAAAATAATTCACCATTTTGGAAGACCCAGGATTCAGAGTAGCCTATGCTCAGAGCTCAGAGATCCAGTTAAAAGGTAGGTAGTCCCTATCTAAATGAAACTGGTCTCCTTCTACAATCCTATGATAGATTTCTACAATTTTACATTTGATTTGGCATCCATCTTTAATCTCCCTCTAGCACCACTGGACTTTTTCTGTGTACATTATGATGTGCATTTGCTATTTGATTTTCACCTGAGTTGTTTCCTTTAATATGAAAATTTAAGGCTATTGAGCTGAAAAATGCCTGGGGTTGTGGAACAGGTTATTGGGAATTTGAAAGTCTAAGATAGGAGAAACAAAAAAGAGGTTATTTAGGAATCTATAAGATGTACTTCTATTGGCATGGCTAATACGTGTGTGTAGTTATGTGTTGTGCACACAATGTTTCACTAGTGAAAATACATAAAAGAACTTCAATTAATTGGCTTACAGAAAAATACATGTGCTTAAATCAAATACTTTATCAGAAAAAGGAAAGACCAGTCAAATCCCAGCACTTTTGGAGGCCAAGGCAGGCGGATCACGAGGTCAGGAGATCGAGACCATTCTGGCTAACATGGTGAAACCCCGTCTCTACTAAAAATACAAAAAAAATTAGCCAGGCATGGTGGTGGGTGCCTGTAGTCCCAGCTACTCGGGAGGCTGAGGCAGGAGAATGGTGTGAACCTGGGAGGTGGAGCTTGCAGTGAGCTGAGATCGTGCCACTGCACTCCAGCCTGGGTGACAGAGCGAGACTCCGTCTCAAAAAAAAAAAAAATTGCTGGTAAATAAATATTAGAAATATGTTAAGAATTACCAACATACATTTTTGTTTACATTTATTTTTATCTATTTTTGAGATGGGGTTTCACTCTTGTTGCCCAGGCTGGAGTGCAGTGGTGTAACCTCTACTCACTGCAACCTCCACCTCACCGGTTCAAGCGATTCTCCTGCCTCAGTCCACAAACTAGCTGGGATGACGGGCATGCACCAGCAGGCCTGGCTAATTGTTTTGTATTTTTAGTAGAGATAGGGTTTCACTATGTTGGTAAGACTGGTCTTGAACTCCTGACCTCAGGTGATCCACCTGCCTTGGCCTCCTGAAGTACTGGGATTACAGGCATGAGCCACCATGCCTGGCAATACTTTTGTTTACATTTATTAATCAAGTAATTTCATCCTTATCCCTGCCAAATACTATAAGGTGTCAAAATTTGGCAAAGGGGTTACAAAACTATAAACCTAGCCCAAGACAGAGTGATCTTTTCTTGTGTAATCTTAATAAATAAGACATTGATACTGGTTTAATAAAAAATATCTACATCTTGAATTTAGTAAGATTACCATAGCTTTTAATCTTGTGGTTTTAGGCAGTCAAGTCCACAGTCATTATGGAGGTTTGTTTTGAGAAAGGACTGTTATTGTTTTTGTTTCAAAGCTAAACTATAAACTAAGTTCCTCCCAAAGTCCAGGAATGAACAAGGACAGCTTGGAAGTTAGAAGCAAGATGAAGTCAGTTAGGTCATATCTTTTTCATTGTCTCAGTTATAATTTTACAATGGCAGTTTCATAACTTAAAATCATGGCTATGGCAGTTTTCATAAATAATCTAGGAAAACAATTAAAATAATTTGGTAAATGTAATGGGATACTTACACACAAACGTTATAATTTAGAATATAAAGTTATATTAAATTAAATAACAGATACTTCATTATTGGAGTATTTTCCAATAAAAATATATTGTAGGAAAAATTCTTGCTTAAAAAAAGTGTGTCCTTTTTAAAAAAGATGAACAAGTTTTGTCTAATTCAAAGCTTATTTGTATTTATGCATAAAACAAGGTGAAGGAACTCAGAAATAAGAAAGATGAAAGAAAGTTATAAAAATAAAGAGGCTTTTTTGTGTGGTAAGAAAGCTTGAAGAGGAATAATTGTATATGAAAAAGAATCTTGTAGATAAATTTAGTCCTAAAATAAAAAGACTGGTTGTTTAAGAAAGAAGGATGTACAGGACAAACCAGAAAGTCCAAGCATGTCATGAATGCTCTGTGTAAGTCACAATAAGAGGATTTATTAACAAAAATATAACAAAAGGAAAAAAAATTTAAATGATTAAGTTGCTTATAATTAAAGGGAAATTATAATGCTCTTTCTAGAGATTGGGCTTGATGTAAAAAAATTCTTATACACCAAATTATTGGTTACAACATGAAATGTTCTTAAGAGGTTGATTTTCTCTTAACAAATTACAAGAGATTTTAATTTCTTTTTAATCCAAAGTTCAACTTTTATTGAATCTCATTGTTTTTCAGCTTTGTCTCCCCTTTTAAAAGACATGTTTTATTAAAGGTCTAAAGAAATTTTATTCTTCTAATACAATATTCTGTGCAGCGCACAAGGTTTTTAATTTGCCTTTTGGTAACTGGCCTAAGAGGTTTTATGTTTTATCAAAATAATTTCTATGCCATTATTATTAAGTTTGGTTTTCTTGGTAAAAACTGAGATTTATTTTTTTAATTAACGTTATTACATCCATGTATCTTTCTGTATGTGCTTTTAAAATACTTCTGACATTAAGTTACACTGCTTTGACTCCTAGGTCTAAAAAGGACATGAACTCTTGGCAAATCTGAAACACTGAGAGCATGTGAAGCCTCATCTTCAGGCCCCACAGAAGATGCCAATCAAAATAAACTGCATTCCTGTGACACAAGGCCAGAAATTAAAGCCAACTCCTCAAGGCCCAGGGCATGTGAGAAGAAGAGGTGGACATGTGAAATTGTAATCAATTTTAAGAGATAAAATAAGTTAAGTTTCTCTATAAATTAATCATTAATGTCAAAGGCACACTGATGTAAGACCAGCATATGGAGCCCTGTATCAGATTAACAAGGTTTTCTTGAAGCATTAACCAATTTCTTAATAAAGGTTATGAAGGCTTATGAGGTTATAGCTTGTGATCAAGATTAAAATTTTATAGATTGTTACAAAATTTTGAAAAACATTTAATTGACTTCATCCTGTTTTTATTAGGGCTTCTTGTTTGGAAAATTAAGTCTCTCCTCTCAAAGAATGAAGATTTTTGCTTTTCTTAAAAAAATGCTTGAGTAATCATTTGATTAAATTAATGACTCTACAATGGCCTGAAGTCCTATTTTGTGATATCAAGTGTTTTTATTTTTTATTTTTTATTTTTTTTTGAGACAGAGTCTCACTCTGTCACCCAGGCTGGATAGCAGTGGTGCAATCTCAGCTCACTGCAAGTTCTGCCTCCCAGTTCATGCCATTCTCCTGCCTCAGCCTCCCAAGTAGCTGGGACTACAGGCACCCACAACCACACCTGGCTAATTTTTTGTATTTTTAGTAGAGACGGGGTTTCACCGTGTTAGCCAGGATGGTCTCAATCTCCTGACCTTGTGATCCACTTGCCTCGGCATCCCAAAGTGCTGGGATTACAGGCATGAGCCACTGCACCTGGTCGATATCAAGTGTTTTAAATCTTTGATATTTGATAAACTTTCCAAAATCAAATTATAAATTATGTCTTTTTCCTAATTAATCCTTTAAGATATTAGGTTCCCTAAAGTCCAAAAATGACATTATTTGGCTTATTTAGTATAAAAATTATCAGGAAGCATTGTCAAATATGAAATGGTGTTTGGTTTTTTGGGGCTGTATTTGTATAAATATGTTATTGGTGTGTGTTCCAAAATTATGGGAAACTCCTGTAATTCTGGTATGACTTAGCATCAGTAATTATCATAATCGTTATGTTAAAATTATTGTGTGACACAGAGGTAACAAGTTTCCTCATCAATTATGTCTTTGTCTATGTCTGGCCTAAAATGTTTTGCTATCCATGGACAATTGTTGTCTTGTTTTGGTTTCTTTAGAAGGTGGTTTTATAATCAACTACAAAACTCTAACAGGTGCTCATGAATGCAGGTTTCTGATAACTTTGGAGATTGTGACATCAGAATAGAGGAAAAATTTTTGGGACTCATGGACAGCTAAAATGTTCATGAGTATAAAGCAGAACAGGAATCAACTGTACGGACTGAACCAATCTTTTTGACTTTTTGCCTAAAATGTGGCTAATCCTCTTTTTTATTTTTCAGAGTCTTGAAACCTTTCTTTAGAGCTATTGACAGTTTTTAACAATTTATTATACTCCTATTAAATCTGGGGCATCTTTGTTTCTCTCTACCTGATTTATCCAGAATCTGGAAACTATTTGTGAGTATTCTTAACTTATGGCAATACAGTTATTTGCGTAAGTGCAATAGGAATCTGTTTTCATTTGTAGCAGGATACAATCGGAGGAAATGATTATTTTACCAAAGCTTTGACTGGAACGGTATGCTTTCCTTTAAGGATTCAAACTTGACATACGAAGCCAATAAAGCCCTTGGAACAACTGGCCTCATATTTTGTGTATCCAGTCCCTGTACAGGGTCCCTGACCTGTGGTAAGTAAAGAATGTCACGTTCTGACAGGGCTAGAAATACCAGGTTTATCTTGGAACCTCAAAAGGGGAGGAAACTCACCCGACTCATAGGTATCTGATGGTAAAAATCCATGACTGGAATCAGCATTAAAAAAGTCTTATCTGACATTCCTTCTATGGAATAAAGTTTCATCAAAGCCAATTTTTTAAAATCCTATGTGAAAAATAATTATTCTTTCTGTACTTTATATAAATAATCTGGCCAAGTATAATAAACAAAATTGGTCCTACCATGATTTGTTTTTAGTAAAAATGGAAAACTGGAAAGAACAAAACCATGTTTCAGAAACTATAGGACACCTGTTATTAGATTCTAGTCTTGCCTAATCTTTTTCAATTATTATTTTCTACAGTTTGGACTGAATTCTAATTTTTCTTGGGTACAAGTCTTCAAAATAATGTTTTCAATTTTTTTCATCTCTTTTTTTGCATTTTTTTAAATTTGGAGTCACTGAAAACTAAGCTGTGTTTTCTTAAAGCCCTGCAAACTGAATCCAGACAACTTAAACTTCAGAAGAAAGTAACAGCAATCTATTTACATATATAAGCCACTTTCATACCTGCCTGGTGATGTATAGACTTCAGAGTAATGTGGCCTATATTGGTTTTCCAGGATTGTTCTTTTATTTGTTGTTGTTTTTCTCCCTTCCTCCCACTATTTTCTCTTCATAGGACATGACAATTCACAACCTTCTAAAAATGAGCTTTCCTAATAACTCCAGACCTATCTGTACAGGAATAAACTATCTTAGCCATGAGAGATAAGATGAAACCTGGGACCAGAGACTCATTTTCTTCTAAAATGCTTTCTGAAAAAGATTTTTTAAAAGAAAAGAGGGGGAAATGTAAAACGAAAATATCTTGGGCCCCCAAAATTACTATGCTAAAGGGAAAAACTCAAGCTGAGAACTACTTAGGGAAAATCTGCCTCCTATTCTATTCAAAGTTATTGTTCTGCTCACTGAGATAAATGCATATCTGATTGCCTCCATTGGAAAGGCCAATCAGAAACTCAAAAGAATGCAACCATTTGTCTTTTAGCTATCTGTGACCTGGAAGCCCCCTCCTTGCTTCGAGTCTTTCTGTGTTTGCTTCAAGTTTTCCCACCTTTCCAGACTAAACCAATGTACTTCTTACATATATTGATTGATGTCTTATGTCTTCCTAAAATGTATAAAGCCAAGCTGTGCCCCAACCACCATGGACACATGTTGTCAGGATTTCCTGAGGCTGTGTCATGGGTGTGTGTCTTCAACCTTGGCACAATAAAATATCTACACTAACTGAGACCCATCTCAGATTCTCTGAGTCCACAAAAGAACACTCGTTTAGAGTAGGTGAGGGTAACATATACTATTTGAAGCATGTTAGATGAATGTATGGGTTTGTGCTCAGAAACCAAAAATAAAATACATAAACTTGAAAGTTTGTATCCCAGTGGAGGGATGACTATGGGTGTAGCTATTAGATTGCCTAGGAAAAGAAAGCATGGAGTGATAAATGAAGAGGAGCTGGGGCAGAGCCTAAGCACATTGTTTAAAGTTCAGAAAGTCAGGAAAAGGTAGATTAAATTGCAAATGAAATGAAGAAAGAGAGGCTGGCAGTGTGGGAAATCAGAATATGTAAATTTAAGCCAAGTTGAACATAGGAAATGTAAGGTCTTTGAATGATTATTTTATTCTCCAAATCAGGTAGAATTTGAGGAGCATTAAGGACAAAGTGGAAAGTATATCCTCCATCGGAATAGAATTGCCCATTTTGTTCTCTTCCAATATAAGGCAGCCCAGAGAAGAGCTTCCTCATGACTGAACTTGTTTGTCCTGCACTGTATTACACCGAGAAGAATGCCCTGACTAGACAGGAGAATGTCTGTGCTGTGTCTTAAGATTAGTTTGCACCTTTTAAGTAGCACCACACTGGCTCTGTTATTATTTTTCACTTCAATAGATTCCTACTTGACTTAAGAAAAACAAGAGAAAATAGGGCATTATTTGGCTATAACCTTTTTTCTGGAAATGTTTTAAGTATTCTGTGGTCTCCATGCTACAAGAAAACCAAATATATAAAAACTCATATATAGAAATATGCTTATAAATAAATATATGCCAGTTCTGCAAAGAACTTAAAATATACCAGGCCATAGCTAGCTATTTTTACCAGTCTCCATGTTATACAGGCATCACCACCAACAGCATCATCCTTATCATAGCTTACGTGACTTGAGTGTTTACTATGTTCCAATGTTCCAGGTACTATCCTAAATTCTTTGTATAATATTTTGTTTAAATCCCAAAGATGTCATTAGGTATTGCGAATTTTTAAGTCTCTGTTTTATAGATGATGCAATAAAGACTTGATGGTAAGTAACTTGCTCAAGTTCCCAGATCTAGTAAAATGTCAAAGTGGGGATTGAAACCCACATGCCCAAAATCTTAACCATTATATAATACAGCCTTTCCAAATACAAGTAAACCATGTTTTATTTTATAACGTTTTGCCTGACACACACTATTACAGCTCTAATGGAAATATAACAACGTGGGGTATGTGTTAACTGTGTACGAATATAGGGCACATCTCAAGCTCACTGAGGATCACTTCTCTTTGAGAACACAGTAATTACGATCTGAAGTTCAAGGACTGCAAGAATGAAACGTGAAAATGAACGCTTTCCACAGGGTGGATGTGGCTAATATTAAAGACATGACTTAGAATATATGGCCTGGAAATGGAATTCATATTTTTTCAAGCAAAGAAAGGGAGAGCCAAGAGCCAGGATGGTGATCAGTTAGAACCCAAGGCTTTGACTCGGAATGGACCCTTCACAAATTTGAGAGGACCAGATCCAAAGAGAACACAAAGAGAATTGCCTAGATTGACATCTGCTAGACACCTCTGTGCCTCATACCACTGGAAAGGTGGTCATCTCTATTTCAGTAATCAATAATGTCCATAACATCAATGGCACCTTTAGAGTAAACAAGAAAGAGGAGTTCTACTTATTTAAAATCATATAAACATAGTTCTTTCCCATCCTCAAAATGATCTCACATGGAAAAAGAAAAGGTCAACTTTCAATTCTTGAGAAAGTTTTGTTTTAAGAAGAAAATTTTGAGATTTTCCTTTAAAATTGATTTAATTGCAAAGTCTTTGAAATTAAAACAAAAAACTACTATAAATCAAATCTCACTTTTCCTTCACTATGGTAGCAAATCATATTTTAAACTAAACAATTGATAAATATACTTTTGTAGTCATTTTTACAGAGTCCAAACAGGAAAACATAATCCACATTAATTACAATGGAGGGTATCTTAATGCAGGGGACTGTTTACATGGGTAATGGAAGACTGAGGCCACCTAGAATTAGCAACAGAAGGAAACCATTAACACCCCTGGGATGGAAATTCAAAGAGAGAGGATGATGTTATTTAAATCCCAGAGCCAGAGTCACCTGATAGAATCTGGAATCCCATGGGCCTGATGAGGAGAAACTGGATTCACAGAGATATATAGGAAGATGCTGCGCAGGACAAATAGAAGGCAAAGGAGTGTCCTGGCTTTTTCCTTTGTTCACTCTCAAATATTCTGCTGGTGCTTCCTGCTAACAAGTCCTAGTCTGAAGCCAGTTGTCATGGGAGTCTGGGAATTGCAGTCTCTAGAAGCCAGCTTTCCTGTAATAACAGAAGTGAGCAGAGGAAGAAAGAATCTAAGGACAAACAGGCCCAGGATAGGCAGAAGCCATGGTAGCAAGCACTATATTTAATAAACTATATTGTCCCATGTAGATAGTATTTGTGATCAGAAATTAAGCCATAGAATTCAAAAGTAGATATCGCTTTAGAGAAAATTAGATGAATTGTTCATTTAAAAAGTATTATATTGGATATCTTTTGTGATTCTAATTTTAGAACCTGGGAATAAATACATGAAGGATAAACAGCAAGCAAGTAAACAGTAAACAATAAAGAGTATGTAAGACAGAGAAGTTTGCTGCTAATGGATGGTAAAACCTTTGGGGAACATTTATTTTGGTGTACTCTGATTTGAATCATAAATTATCCTGGAGATGGTTTTAGTTTCAACATTCAACTTATTTATCTTTAGGCTTGTGTTCAAAAATGCATTGCATCCACATTGCATCTATGACTTGGATTCCAAAAGGCAGGGACTAGAAGAGAAGGAAAAAGCATTGACAACTCAGTTTTACACCTGTACTTTGTCCACATTATTTAAAGTGTAAAGCTAAGAGCTCAGCATATTTTTCAGTCTACACATGCCTTTCAGCCTTCCCCGCACAATTTTATGGTTTCTCTTCTTCTTTTGGCCTATCTTTGATGTTTATTATAACTTGACTATAGTCCTATATATATTTTTGGTACTTAATATATATTCTTTCTGGTGAATATATTATTTTGTTAAAACAGAATCATAATACATGTGTTATTTTATAATATCATTTTTTACTTAGGAATGTTGAACATCCCTCCACATTTTATACACACACATACAGACACATATATACATGCATATACATTTACATTCAGTATTAAAAAGACAAACTGAGGTGCAATAAAATTTTAAAGAGCTTATTTGAGCAAACAGCAATTCTCTAATTGGACAGCTCCAAACTAGAAGTCCACCAAGGATCTCCACCAAGGAAACACAAAGAGGGGGCTTTTATACAATAAATACAAAAGTAAAACAAAGAAAATATTTGATTTATCACAGTTAAGACAGTCATCTTAATTGGTCTATCCCATTAGAAAGTCTCTACTTATATAATTGTTGTATAATTATAAGGTTTTTGGTTGCTTCTGATTGGTTGAACTTAAGTTCTGTTTTCCTTAACATAGGCATTTAGAAAAAAATAGCTCAAATTAAGTTTTGCTTATGTTTGCAAATCTAGCAAGGTTAAGGTCACTCATGAGGTCTATTTGGCTTTGACTGCTCAGGGATTCTTCAGGCCTGGTCTCCATTTTAATTTACTTTAACAAGAGAATTTAACAACAGATGTGTTTGTGTGTGTGTGCATGTATACACATATATAATTATATGTGACTTAAATAAAGTATTATATATAAATATATGCCATCATAATTTTAATAGCAGCACAGTTTTCCACTGTATGGGTATGCTATTGATCAATGAAAAAACTATTAATAAGTTTGGGTTCTAACTTTTTTGTCTAATTTTTAAAAATATAATGAGCATCTCTATTCCTGCATAATTACACACTTTTTCAAGTTATTTCTGGGAATAAATATCCAGAAGTGTAATTGCTAATCAAAGGGGTTTTAATAATTGGTTTGGTGTACACTTTCTACAGTATAAAACAATACAAAAGATATCAGTGACTTGAAATAATAGTTTATTTCTCACTTACACAGATTGAGGGTAGCCTCTACTTGGGTTCTTGCAGAGGGAGAAGAGGCTGGCAACAATGAACTTTTTCACAAAACTTCTGGTCAGAAGTACCTTATATCACTTCTACTCACATTTTGGTGTCCAGATCAAGTTCTGCATCCAGTTGTAACTTCAAGAAGACAGAAAAGTAATTCTCCTGCAAGAAAGAGCTCTAAAGTATAATTATTCTAGGGAGGGAAAACAAATATTTTGAACAACAATATTACCAGAGGGACCCATATTTTTTTCTTTATGACAAAATTCATACTGCAATGATCATTACTGTTATTGTAAAAGAGGACATGGTCGCATGTTTCCCTGTACAGAAAACAGATACTATGAAAGAAAGAAAGAATGTCATATGCTCCAATCCATTTATAGCAGATAATTTAAAGCCACATTATAGAGAAGTAACATGAATGAAAGACCTTGTAGATATAAGTAACCCATTTGACAAACAAAATCTAGTCAAAACTTGACCACCACATATTTTCAATCCCAACAATTGCATGACCACAAACCACAGTTTTACCCCTAAATAATCATTGGTTTCTTGTCCAAATTTGTTCAGAGAGATTTGATTGTATACAGTAGAATTTAACCATGGAATGAGAAGCTTTGTATCAAACTTAAGAAAAAAACAACTAATAATCTATTGATGTATTTGGATCTATAGTCTCAAGTCACCTTTTTTCTTCTTGAAAAGATATGGGGATGACATCATAGTAAAGTAAATAAGGTTAAGATAATTAACAATTTATAGCCTCACTTAAATGAATGTATTAATAGAAGCATCTAGTCAGTCAAAGATAATTAAATATTTTGAGGTTTAAACCTAACCACTCCGAGAAAGAAATTTTTCTATTTAAATTCCAAATGGAAACACATAAATGGATAGGGAAAGCAAGAATGAAAAACCAGGAAGGCCTAGGGGTCTTAGAAGTACATTAACAACTTTCTTGCTGATCTGGGATTGCCACAGTTTTGGCTGACAGTAGAAAGTGACATAAATCTTGTTCAATGAGACACCATAATTTTTTACATTAAAGTAACAAAAGGAAAAGCTCTCTACAAGTCTATGAAGAAATTATTCTAATAAAGAAATGCTTATCCAGGAACAGCTGTGTGGATGATATACTCAGAGACTGATTGATTAGCTTCTGCTTATAAACCATGTATAAACCCTAACAGCAGATTAATATACAACACCAAAGTCATTCTCTGGGAAACCCCATCAAGTGTACTACCTCTTCCAGAGTGGAGGTTATGTCAGAGGTGTTTGAACCAAAACAACTCCATCTTGTATAGAGGCTGGTAAAATAAGGTTGAGACTTACTTGGCTGCATTCCCAGAAGGCTAGGCATTCTGTGTCACAGGATGAAATAGGAGGTCAGCACAAGATACAGGTCACAAAGACCTTGCTGATAAAATAAGTTGCAGGAAAGAAGCCAGCCAAAACCCACCAGAACTGAGATGAGATTGATGACCTCTATTCATCCTCATTGCTCATTATATGCTAATTATAATGCATTAACATGCTAAAAAAAAGGGGGGGTAGGAACCCTCAGTTCTGGGAATTGCCCACCCCTTCCCTGGAAAACTCATGAATAATCTGCAGTGTGTTTAGCATACAATCAGGAAATAACTATAAGTATCCTTAGTCCAGCAGCACAAGTTGCTGCTGTGTCTCTGGAGTAGCCATTCTTTTATTCCTTTACTTTCTTAATAAACCTGCTTTCACTTTACAGACTCACTCCAAGTTCTTTCTTGAATGAGGTCCAATAACCTTCTTTTGGGGTCTGGATTGAGACCCCTTTCTGGTAACAGAGATGCCTAATTTTTCATCCTTTCTATCATAAGTTTTAACTAACGAAGGATAAACAGAAGTTCAAATAAGAAATCAAGCTGTAATAGCAATTGTATTTTCTTATAAAACTGGAGTGGAGAAAATGGCAGGAACTCTACCTCCCACCACAATTAAAAATTTACTCACCAGTTGCCAACACAGAAGACTGAGAGAGCCTTGGACCTTGAGAGAGAAAGAGAAGATGAAGAGTGAGAAGAAGAGACAAGAGAAAAAATAAAAACAAAGCTGGAAAGGGTAAGAAAAGGAGGAAAAATTTTCAATTCAATGATGAGGATAGAGAAAGAGACTAGAATTTCATTCAATACAGTTCCTTATGAGATTAGTGACAGTTTCTTCATGAAAATAGAAAATAGGATTTTTCAACATGAAAGTTTCAATATTCAATCTACTTTATTCTTGAAGAGGGAAGGGAAGACATTGACATAGAAAAGTATTCAGTGAGAATTTAGTGATATCACTTGTGGGAGAGATGCTAATATGGCAATACTACTGTATACATTAATGGGACCAGTTCACATTTTTATTTTTGCATCTAGATCCAAAGAGAGTTGTTTTCACAAATGCAGAAATTTAGAATTTCAGCAGACAGCCAGCCCTCCCTTTGAGACCACATCAAACAGGGTGTTGAAGGCTCTTTGAAAGAGGCAGAGAGTGAAAATCTGACAACCTAATTTGAAGAAGGGAGTAATAACTGAGTTATTTACTAATTCCAATTATAATTAAAATAAATTAAACTATTTAGTGAGGTAAATGCAACCCCCTCTGTTTCCTGATGATTAGCCACATTACATAGCTGTTAGTTCTTTGATTTTTAATTAGAAAACACAAAATATTGGTACTCTGGATATGACAACTTTGGATAGAATCAGCTGAGAAAACAGAAAGGTACCATGATAGCATCATCCAATGGATGCTTCTAATGTGTAAGCTGGCACTAGAGGATAGAATGTGGTAGGGACACTGGAATTCACCACTAAGTGTGTCCCTGTTAAAATGCACACTTGGCCCAGGTTTGAATAAAGCCACCTTGAACAGTAAAAATTACTGCTAACACACAACCAGCTAAGCTACTTTCTTGGTTATAATGACAATTCACCCCTTAGTGACATTAGTGAAAGATTTCCTCTCAATATACAACAGTCTATTTAAAAAATATATTCACCAACTCTTTTATATCAAATCCATCATCATTTCTTTTGCCATTTAATACTTGCTAATACTAGTTTTGATACTTGTATTGATACTTCTATTTGATACTTGTATTGATATACTTTCCTTTTGCTATTTGATACTTGCTAATATTAGCCATTTTGTACTTGCTAATACTAATATTAGATACACAATAAGTACAATTAAAATGAATTTATTAACTGTTTTTTTTTTTTTTTTTTTTTTGAGAAAGGGTCTCACTCTGCCACCCAGGCTGGAGTGCAGTGGCGCGATCTCAGCTCACGGCAAGCTCCGCCTCCTGGGCTCACACCATTCTCCTGCCTCAGCCTCCCAAGTAGCTGGGACTACAGGTGCCTGACACCATGCCCAGCTAATTTTTTGTATTTTTTTTTAGTAGAGACAGGGTTTCACCTTGTTAGCCAGGATGGTCTCGATCTCCTGACCTCGTGATCCACCAGCCTTGGCCTCCCAAAGTGCTGGGATTACAGGCATGAGCCACCGTGCCCAGCCCTTTATTAACTGTTAATAAATGTCTATTATATGAAGAGTTCTCCAGTGGATACAAAAAGATATAAGGAATATTCCTGCTCATAATGAGCATTTGTAGAAGAAAAGATTTCTTATTGTATCAGTTATTTAAGGAGTATTTAGCCATTAGTCAAGCAGATGAACTAAGATTGTGAAAATGAGAATTGAAGAGTTGGCTCTTCAGATGCTAAAAGAGCACTATCCTGTATTCCAGAAATACTCATAAGACAGAAAAAACGGAAATCACTATGGTATTACCAAAATATGCAGGTATTTCCCTCCCATTGATAAATCTGTAGGCTACATTACAAAAAGACAATTTCTCACCATCTCTATGATCAATTTTCACATCTATGCTAAAGGCAGAAGCAGAAAAGAAAGGAGTTTCTGGTAGTGATATAAGAGGGGAGCAGGGAAGTTCTGGGTAGAGAAAGGCAGTGTCCTGGTGAGGGCTCCACACTTGGGCCTCTGCCCATGGATCTAAGCGAGGACAATCACTCCTGTTTTCATGCCCAAATGTTGCACTTTCCAAGACCACTCTGGACCACTATGCCCCCGTCATGCCTATAAAAACTCCGAGGCCCTGGCAGGCGTACACACAAGTGGCTGGACATCAAGCGGAACACACCAGCAGAAGAACAAACCGACAGACTTTGGAAGGCCGCCGATAGTAGAACGACGCGGATGACATAGTATTTGGCCAGGGGTGATCAGAGGAGAGTCAGTCACTGAGGTGTCCAACTCCAGGGGAAGACCATCTTCCCACTCTGTCCTCCTTATGGCTCCCCATCCATCTGCTGAGAGCTACTTCCAGCACTTAATAAAAAGTCTTGCACCCATCCTCCAACCCCACATGTGATCCGATTTTTCTGGTACACTAAGGCGAGAACCCCAGGATACAGAAAGCCCTCTATCTATGCTATAAGGCAGACAGTCTAATTGAGCTGATTAACACAAGCTGCCTGCAGATGGCCAAGCTGAAATAGCAAACTGTAACACATGCCCACTGGGGCTTTGGGAGCTCTAAACACTCAACCCTAGCTACTGCCATGTGTCAGAGCCCAAAAATATTCCCCAGGACCTGTCAGCTTGCATGCTCCTGCTAGGGGTTTGAGCTTCGGGGCACTAAAGAAGTGAGCCACATGTTCATCTCATGCCCTGCAAAGGGCATAAGGGAACTTTTCCTGTTTCAGTAGGATCCACTACCTCCAAACTCTTAGTTCCTGTGTAACAGAGTATCCCCATTTTTCTGAGATGGTTTGTTTTGTTGCAGGAAGTCAGGGACCCCAAACAGAGGGACCAGCTGAAGCCATGGTAGAAAAACGGGGACTGTGAAGATTTCATGGACGTTTATTAGTTCCCCAAATTAATACTTTCATAATTTCTTATGCCTGTCTTTACTGCAATCTCTAAACATAAATTGTGAAGATTTCATGGACACTTATCACTTCCCCAATCAATACCCTTGTGATTTCCTATGCCTGTCTTTACTTTAATCTCTTAATCCTGTCATCTCCTAAGCTGGAGAGGATGTATGTCACCTCAGGACCCTGTGATGATTGTGTTAACTGCACAAATTGTAGAGCATGTGTGTTTGAACAATATGAAATCTGGGCACCTTGAAAAAAGAATAGGATAACAGCAACGTTCAGGGAACAAGAGAGATAATCTTAAACTCTGACCACTGGTGAGCCAGGTGGAACAGAGCCGTATTTCTCTTCTTTCAAAAGCAAATGGGAGAAATATCGCTGAATTCTTTTCCTCAGCAAGGAACATCACTGAGAAAGAGAATGTGCCCCTGAGGGTGGGCCTCTAAAATGGCCCCCTTGGGTGTGGCCATCTTCTATGGTCGAGACTGTAGGGATGAAATAAGCCCCAGTCTCCCATAGTGCTCCCAGGCTTATTAGGATGAGGAAATTCCTGCCTAATAAATTTTGGTCAGACCGGTTGGTCTCAAACCCTGTCTCCTGATAAGATGTTATCAATGACAATGGTGCCTGAAACTTCATTAACAATTTTAATTTTGCCCAGGTCCTGTGGTCCTGTTATCTCGCCCTGCCTCCATTTGCCTTGTGATATTCTATTACCTTGTGAAGCAGGTGATCTCTGGGACGCACATCCTATTCATACACTCCCTCCCCTTTGAAAATCCCTAATAAAAACTTACTGGTTTTGCGGCTCATGGGGCATCATGGAACCTACTGACATGTGATGTCTCCCCTGGATGCCCAGCTTTAAAATTTCTCTCTTTTGTGCCCTGTCCCTTTATTTCTCAACGCAGCCAATGCTTAGGGAAAATAGAAAAGAACTTATGTGAAGTATTGGGGATGAATTTTGCCTGATATCTGGCTGAATTTCCCCTGATATCTGGCACCCACGTGGTCTTTCTTTTTTCCTAAGTGCACGTGGGAACCCAATTCCCTTTGGTACGTACAGTGAAACATCTTTGGTCTGGTTCACAGAAATGTGTATTCGACTCCCTGGGAGACTGGTGAGTGGTCTGTGTATGGTCTGGGTTAACCATGGGTCACGTGGAGTCTCAGCATCATGCTTATCTCTGCTATATTAAACTCCTGTTAAAACAGGGCAGTGCAAGTGCCTATGGAAAATATGGTCACTCTATTCAGAGCAGTAGAGGAATACTGTCCTTGGTTTCCTGAAAAAGGAACCTTAGATGTAGAACTATGGGATCATGTTGGTGCAACATTCAGGGAACTGGTCTCCACAGGAAATTATGTTTCTGTCACTGTTTGGGGTGACTGGGCCTTGGTATGTGCTGTCGTGATGACATACCAATCCCGTGATCCCCTACAGTTACTACAATTTTCTGAATCTGACGATCCTCCACCTTTTCCTCAACCTTCCTCTCCTGCACAGCCTTCGTTATCTGATCAGCCTCTCCCTCCGGCTACTCCCCCCCTACCTGACAATGTAGAGAATTCAATGTCTAACTCTGGTGACTTTGACTTACGGTCACCCCCTGATGATCTTATTTCTTTTCATGAAGAGCCGGTATGTGTAACTCCTGCGGCCCCAACTCACACAGCCCAGGATCATATATATGCTAATTCTTCTCTTCTCAAACCTCCGGAATCACCTAGTGGCTCTGGGACCAAACTACAATTTACCTATAATTCTGCAGGCCCTCCCCTGTCCACTTCAGTCCCTCACCCTCCTGTCATTTCAATTCCTCAACCTGTCACTTTACCATCCACTCAGCCTGCTTCTCTGTACCCTTCTTCACACGTCAACACCAGTAATCACCAGTATACTTCTGCTCCTTCTGCTCCCCCAATGCCTCTTTCTCACACTCTCATCCCGGTCTGACCCTCTCACCCTCAGTTTCCCTTATCTACACATGCTTTTCCTGTCACTTCTATGCTGACTCTGTTTCAGATGCCTACTCTTGAAACTTCAATGCAACGCTTCTTACGCCAAAACAAAGAAAGAAGTGGATTAGACACGTGGACTTATCCAGTCGCGCTAGACCCACCTAACTTCCAAGGGTTACAAATGCATCGTTATGTACCTCTTAATCTTACCTTTTTAAAAGAATTTAAGGATGCTTGTACTCAGTATGGTCCTACTTCTCCTATGTTAAGATGGTTTTACAAACTTTTTGTATGGAGGTCACTTTACTTACTTTAGATTGGGACCTTTTGGCAAAAGCTGTTCTAATCGCATCTCAGCATTTACAATTTTGTACCTGGTGGTCAGAGGAGGCCCATTTGCAGGCTCAGCTAAATCAGAGTAATGGCATTCTAGTTACTGAGGCAGCTCACAGGCTCTGATAGTTTCTCTGATACTTCTGCCCAATTAAACTTTGATGCCCTTACCATAGAACAAGTAACAAAGGTGTATATGAGAGCTTGGGATAAATTACGCACTCCAGGCCAAACTCCTGTTTTTTTTACCATGGTTAAACAAGGTCACTCTGAATTATACCCTGATTTTTTAGCTAAATTACAAGATGCTGTTGGAAAATCTGTCTCTGATGAGCATGCTCAAGGCATTCTCCTTCGTATGTTAGCTTTTGAAAATGCAAACTACGAATGTAAAATGGCCTTGCATTCTGTCCAATGACAAAATTTACCTGATCACGAGGTGTTGCCTGCATATATTAAAGCTTGTGAAGGCATTGGATCAGACACCCATAAAGCTATTCTGTGGGCATGGGCCATGAAGGACATCAACCAAACTGGTCCCACTAATTCTTCTCTTGGAGCCTGCTATAATTGTGGCCAACTTGGTCATACTCGAAAAAATTGCAGTTAAAAACTTATAAGTGGCCAAGCCGGCTCAACACACATGGCCAAATGCTGCTCCTACTTTTTGCCCACATTGTTGCAAAGGTAAACATTGGGCAAATATTTGCTGCTCTAAGTATGATATTGATGGAAACCCCCTGCCACAATGCCAGGGAAATGGGGAGCAGGGCTGGTCCCAGGCCCCGACATCAAATGGGATGCTTCAAACTCAGAACAATGTTGTGTTTCCACTTCAGGCGGTCCCAACACAACCCCCAGCACAAACAAATCTACCTACAGCCAAATCAAATGGGTCCCAGCCTCTCCTGTCTCAGTACAACGATTGTCCACCTCCACAGTAGGAGGCAGGGCGGTTGATCCTGTAGTACTATTCCTCTGAATTTACTACCTGACTCTTTGCCTTTCATTGTCCCCACTGGGGTCACTGGCCCTTTACCTCAAGGTTCAGTGGGCCTGGTGTTAGGTAGGGCATCTAGCTCTGCTAAAGGAATCACCATTCATACTGGTCTCATTAATTCTGATTCCATTGATGAGATTAAATTAATCATGTCTGCCAAGGTTTCTGTTTCCATTCCGGCCAGTTAGTCAATTGCTCAATTGCTTTTACTACCTGATATCGTTTTAAACAAAGGAGATAAGACATGTGGCCCTGGGATGGGCTCCAGCAGTGAAAAGGCCACTTATTTGATTAATGTAATTTCTAAACAAAGGCCCACCTGCACCATACACACTCAAGGAAGAAAGTTTGAGGGCCTAGTAGATACTGGTGCTGATGTTTCTGTTATTTCCTCTAGTTTATGGCCTTCCTCTTGGCTTAAACATCCCCCTAACATGGGACTAGTAGTTTTTGGAAAGGCCAAGGAAGTTTATGGGAGTACATTTATCTTGCCTTGCACTGGCCCTGATGGTCAAAAGGGTAAAATTCAGCCCTATATCACAACAATTCCCATTAATCTTTGGGGCAGAGATTTACTGGCACGATGGGGGGCTGAAATTAATATTCCACATAACTCTTATAGTGTTCCCAGGCAGCATATGATGGAAAATATGGGGTTTTTTCCTGGACTCGGTCTTGGTCCAAAGCGTGAAGGGATTACTAAACCCCTCCCAGTTACTACAAAACAAAACAGGGCTGGTTTAGGTTATCCTTTTTAGTGGTGGCTGCTGCCACACCTCCTGATCCTATTCCTCTACAATGTAAATCTGACACACCCATTTGGATTCAGCAGTGGCCACTTTCTAAAGAAAAACTGGAGGCTTTAACTCACTTGGTTTCTGAGCAGTTACAACTTGGAAATGTGGAACCTTCTCTTTCCCCTTGGAATTCTCCTGTGTTTCTAGTAAAAAAGAAATCAGGCAAATGGCAGATGGTAACCGATTTAAGGGCCATTAACACTGTAATTAAACCTATGGGGGCAGTCCAACCTGGCATGCCTGCCCCTGCTTTAATACCTAAAAAATAGCCTCTCATACTTATTGATCTTAAAGATTTTTTTCATATTGCTTTACATAAATCAGATTGTGTAGAATTTGCTTTTACTGTACCATCTATCAATAATCGGGAGCCTGCAGCTCATTATCAATGGAAAGTACTTCCTCAGGGAATGCTAAATAGCCCTACAATCTGCCAGCTTTATGTTGGACAAGTGCTTTCACCAGTTTGAGCCTAATTTCCTGAGGCCTATATTCTTCATTATATTGATGATATTTTAATTGCTGCCCCCACTGATAAAGAATTAATTGACTGTTACCAAATTTTGAGCTACTGTGTTAGAGGCTGGATTACACATTGCTTAGGATAAAATTCAACAGATCACTCCTGTTCAATATTTAGGAATGGTAGTCAATATACAATGTATTCAACCTCAAAAAGTTCAAATTAGGAGAGATTCTTTAAAAACTTTAAATGACTTCCAAAAACTTTTGGGTAACATTAATTATTTAAGACCTACCTTAGACATTCCGACCTATGCATTGTCTAACTTGTTTTCTATGCTGAGGGGTGATTCCGATCTCCACAGCCCCAGGACTTTGACCCCTGAGGCTTTACTTGAACTGGAATTCATAGAGGAAAGAATCCAGACTGCCCAATTATCTAGAGTACAGCCTTTTCAGCTTCTGGTTTTTGCTTCATTACACTCCCCTACTGGACTAATAGTTCAATATAATGATCTACTGGAGTGGTGTTTTCTTCCTCACTCTGTGTCAAAAACTTCGTCTGTTTATCAGACCAAATAACCATATTAATTGGACAGGCTCAGTGCAGAATACTTCAAATTTCTGGATTTGATCCAAATGTAATTGTAGTTCCTTTAAATCAGCTCAAAGTTCAAGCCCCATTTCAACATTCTGTACTGTGGCAAATTCACTTGGCTGATTTTATTGGTGTTGTTGACAATCATTATCCAAAAAACAAATTGTTTGATTTTATAAAAATGACATCTTGGGTGGTTCCTCGATTAACCAAAGATCAAACCATTCCTGAGGCCATTACATTGTTCACTGATGGCTCCAGTAATGGCAATGCTGGTCATTTAGGTCCTACGACAAACTTCTTTCTACCTCTTATACTTCTGCTCAAAAGGCGGAGTTAATTGCTGTGATTACTGCCTTACAGGATTTCCCCAAACCTTTAAATATTGTCTCAGATTCTGCTTATGTTGTACATGCCACCAAAAATATAGAAACTGCTACTATGAAACATATTGATAATTCTGAATTGGCTTCTTTATTTTCAAGGTTACAACAGGCGGTTCTCCCAATGTAGACACCTTTTCTATATTACACATATTAGATCTCATATTGCTTTACCAGGACCCATGTCTGCCGGTAACCATAAAGTCGACCATTTGGTCTTTTTTACAACCCAAGAAGCTCAGGAGTTCCATAATCTCACTCATGCCAATGCCGCTGGATTAAAAGATAAATTCGCTCTTACCTGGAAACAGGCTAAGTTTATTGTTCACAGCTGCCCTCAGTGCCAGGTCTTCATGCTTTCAAATTAGGAACCTGGCGTTAATCCTAGAGGCCTAACTCCTAATGCTTTGTGGCAAATGGATGTGACTCATGTTAGCGCCTTTGGCAGACTGTCATATGTGCATGTCTCTGTAGATACCTTCTCAGGTTTTATCTGGGCTACTTGCCAAACAGGGGAAGGCATGGCCCATGTTAAAAAAAAATCTGTATTCTTGCTTTGCAGTTATGGGGCTTCCATATCAAATAAAGACAGACAATGCCCCTGGATATATTAGTAAGGCTTTTGATTCATTTATGCAACTGCGGGGAATTTCCCATATTACTGGAATCCCTTACAATCCTCAGGGACAGGCTGTGGTGTAACGGGCCAATCGCACTTTAAAAACCCAATTGTCCAAACAGTCTGAACAACCAAAACATGATTTAACACTCCCCACTCCAAATTACATTTGGCATTGTTTACTTTAAATTTTTTAAATGTTCCTAAAGATAATACTCTAACTGCAGCTGAATGCCATTATACAGGCAAAAAATTCTCCTTAAATGAAGGCAAGGCAGTGTTATGGAAAAACTCCCAAACCAATACCTGGGAACCTGGCACAATTATAATGTGGGGAAGAGGATATGCTTGCGTTTCACCAGGAGATCATCAATCCCCTGTCTGGGTACCCACCAGAAGACTCAAGCTTCGGGTGAATACCTGACAATGAAAACCACAGAGAAATGACGTCTGTGTCAGAGACTGCCCGCAGACATGGTGAGATCTGTGCTGACTCCTCAGAAACAGGCACACCAAATCACAATGGGTTTAAATCAATCCTCCCTGATGGCCATGAAGACTCATCTAACTAATCCCACTTCTAATTACCTTTCTTTTTCTCCTTACAAACCTAAAAATCTCACCATTTCTATTAGCCTTAAAAAAAATCCCTCTGTTCTTCTCTTCCTCCTTCAGCACTCAATCTCCCTTACACTAGGTTTTATTTAATGATTCTCCTCCTCGTACTTTCTATCTCACCAGTTTTCTCTCACACTGATTTACCTGCTACACATAATTATTCTTATTGGGCTTATGTGCCTTTTCCTCCACTTATTCGACCTCTCACCTGGATAGATGCTCCTGCAGAAATCTACACTAACGATAGTGTGTGGATGCCTGGAGCCACAGATGACCGTTGCCCTGCTCAACCAGGAGAAGGAGGCACTGCATTTAATGTTACCATGGGTTATAAATATCCCCCTCTGTGCCTCGGACATGCACTTGGTTGTATGCATCTAGAAACTCAAATCTGGGCTGCTTATCTTCCGTAAAGATAAGCTACAGATAAAATGGGACATTTGGTCTCTGGCCTCTCCCTTTCTCCTTTAAAACAAATGAAAGGAGTAGTAATGGGAGATACCCCATACTTTCAATATAAACCTGCAGGAAAACCATGCCCTAAAAATTTTGAGGGCCCATCTAAAACTTTAATTTGGGAAAATTGTGTTAATTTACATGCAGTAATATTAAAAAATGGCTCATATGGTTTAGTAACAGACTGGGCACCAAAGGGCTATTTAAAAAACAATTGCTCCTCTGGCGGAAGAGAATGCCTGGAGGCTACTTCTTTTATTTCTTATCAGGAGAATGAGAATCATCATTCTACTTTGCATAGGAGGTTCAGCTCATTCTTTCCCTTAAAATGGGAAGATAAAGGCACAACCCCCCCCCCCCCCCCCCAGGCCTCGTACGATACTCCCCATTCTGAGCCCAGAACACCCAGAACTTTGGAAATTGGCTATTGCCATGTCTGGACTGCGAGTATGGGAAGGGAAAACTATTCTGTCTGTTGTCCCCACTACCGTCCCACTCTCTCTCAGTATCAATGTAGATCCAGACATTCTGCTTTACTTTCCTCCAACCTGACTGTTCCTGTACAGAGTTGTGTTAAGCCCCCTTACATGCTGTTAGTGGGAAATATCAAAATTTGGATGAACAATCAAACTTTCCAATGCATTAATTGTCATTTATACACTTGTATTAACTCCCATTTTGACTCCAGGAAAATTGTAATGTTGGTTCAAGCTCAAGAAGGAATCTGGACTCTGGTAACTTTACCCAGACATTGGGAATCCTCCCCCTCAATATGTTTAATTAATGAAGTGCTACAGTGAATTCTAAAAAGATCTAAGAGATTTGTTTCCACTTTAATCACTGTTATCATGGGCCTAATTACAGTTGCTGCAATGGCCACCACTGCCGGAATGGCATTACACCAATCCATTCAAATGGCTCATTTTGTTAATGATTGGCAAGCCAATTGCACCCAAATTTGGAATTCTCAACAAGGCATCGATCAAAAGTTGTCAAATCAAATTAATGATTTAAGACAACCTGTTATTTGGCTTGGAGATCAGGTGGTGAGTCTCGAACACCGCATGCAAATGCAGTGCGATTAGAATACTTTGGATTTCTGTATCACCCCATATTCATATAACAAGACTGATCATTCATGGGAAACGGTCAAAGGACACCTTCTGGATAGGGAAGATAATTTATCATTGGACATAACTAAATTAAAAAAACAAATTTTTGAAGCCTCTCAAGCTCACTTATCCATTGTTCCTGGAGCTGAGGCATTAGATCAGGTGGCAGAAAATCTTTATGGATTAAACCCCATGACTTGGATTAAGTCTATTGGGTGCTCCACTGTAGTAAATTTTGTAATTATGTTTCTCTGTTTAATCGGCTTGTTTTTAGTGTGCTGGACCAGTCAAAGAATCCTGCGTCAAAATCGAGAGAACAAACAAACCTTCATCGCCATGGCACATTTATAAAAAAAGAAAGGGAGTGATGTTCTGGGAAGTCAGGGACCCCGAACGGAGGGACCAGCTGAAGCCATGGCAGAAGAATGTGGATTGTGAAGATTTCATGGACATTTATTAGTTCCCCAAATTAATATTTCTTTAATTTCTTATGCCTGTCTTTTCTGCAATCTCTAAACATAAATTGTGAATATTTCATGGGCACTTATCACTTCCCCAATCAATACCCTTGTGATTTCCTATACCTGTCTTTACTTTAATCTCTTAATCCTGTCATCTTGTAAGCCAATGTAAGCCAAGGAGGATGTATGTCACCTCAGGACCCCGTGATGATTGTGTTAACTGCACAAATTATAGAGCATGTGTGTTTGAACAATATGAAATCTGGGCACCTTGAAAAAAGAACAGGATAACAGCAATGTTCAAGGAACAAGAGAGATAATCTTAAAATCTGACCACCAGTGAGCCAGGTGGAACAGAGCCATATTTTTCTTCTTTCAAAAGCAAATGGGAGAAATATCGCCGAATTATTTTTCTCAGCAAGGAACATCCCTGAGAAAGAGAATGCACCCCTGGGAGTGGGCCTCTAAAATGGCCCCCTTGGGTGTGGCCATCTTCTATGGTCGAGACTGTAGGGATGAAATAAGCCCCAGTCTCCCATAGTGCTCCCAGGCTTATTAGGATGAGGAAATTCCTGCCTAATAAATTTTGGTCAGACCTGTTGCTCTCAAACCCTGTCTCCTGATAAGATGTTATCAATGACAATGGTGCCTGAAACTTCATTAACAATTTTAATTTTGCCCAGGTCCTGTGGTCCTGTTATCTCACCCTGTCTCCATTTGCCTAGTGATATTCTATTGCCTTGTGAAGCACGTGATCTCTGCGACTCACATCCTATTCGTACACTCCCTCCCCTTTGAAAACCCCTAATAAAAACTTACTGGTTTTGCCACTTGTGGGGCATCACGGAACCTATCGACATGTGATGTCTCCCCCAGATGCCCAGCTTTAAAATTTCTCTTTTGTACTCTGTCCCTTTATTTCTCAACCCGGCTGAAGCTTAAGGAAAATAGAAAAGAACCTATGTGAAATATCGGGGGTGAATTTTGCCCAATATCTGGCTGAATTTCCCCTGATATTGTTTAATTATTTTTTCTCTATCTCTTCTTCTGTCCACCTTCCCCACTTCCTACTTAGTCCTTTAGAAGTGCAACTGTAGTCTTTTACCTCCTCCTTTACCAGACTCTCCCTACAGGGCAAGTTCATCTGGCTATGTGCTCCAAGGCAGGACTCTGGAGAGTTAACAGTAGACTTACAAACCAAAGCATGCCTGCTAAGAAACTTTCACCCTCCAGAGGGTTGCCTGGAGAGATAATTGCTTTCCTACAAGGAGTCAGCAGTCACCACCATCTGGTAGATAAAGCAACGGAGCTAGCTCCATAATAATTTTGCCAAGTAAGCAATGTAGTATATGCAGTGTTTAATAGTTTGAGCTCTGAAATCAGACTCCTGAATTTTACTCCCATCTCTTCCTTCTATTTGTATAGTCTTAAGAGAGTATCTTCTTTTGAATACTCTTTTTAAGAGAAACTTAAAACTGGAATTAACACTACCAATCTAAAAGATTAGATGTATAAATTAAAGAGAGAATTCATGGCTTAGCTATAGAACTGTGATAGCACTTGGATGTTGAATGAAATTATGATACAACTATCTTCTTGTCTAGATTGCCAGATTTTCTATAGGAGGGACCATATGTTATTTAGTTTTTTGTCTCAAGCATGATGTATATTTACACAAATATATACTATATATGTAATAAAATGCAATTAGTTTAGGTAAAAAGTGAAGAAATACATCTGATTTTACTTCTTCCATGTTAATTTACATACCAGGATCAATACAAGTTTTTATCTTTTATGAATATAGTTAATCACACAAAAAAATGTGAAGAGAAATGTAGTCATCCAACTGTATAGGTAGGACATCTTAGGTTCCAAGAGTGTATACACACACTCACATGCACACATTCACACACACACACAGTGATAGGCTGAAATAAAAACGGCTTCTTAAAGATATATTCACTTCCTAATTCCAAGGACCTGTAAATATTATATGGCAAATGAGTGAATGTTATACTTTATCTTATACAGCAAAAGATGTGATTAAGAATCTTGAGATGAGGGGCTTATCCTGAATTATCCAGGTCCTGAATCCCAGTACAAGTATCCTTATAAGAGAGATGGAGAGGAGAATTAACATACACAGAGAAGGTGATGTGAAGATGAAGTCAGACAACAGAGTGATACGGCAGCAAACCAAAAAAAAAAAAAAAAGGGCATCCACCAGAAGCTAGAGACGAAGGAACGAGTTCTCCCCCAGGGACTCTGTAAAGGGTGTGTTCCGGCCTACACTTTAATTTCAACTTGTAGCCTCCAGAACTGTGAGATAATAGATTTCTGTTTCAAGCCACCAAAATGCTGATACTGTGTTAGGCAACCCTAGGAAACACACACACACACACACACTCTCTCTCTCTCTCTCACACACACACACGCAAACACACACAGAGTTTCTGGGATCATGATTATATAAACAGCTTTAAAAATACTTGCTAAATATCTGGTTTATGAGTAAAGGGAATTCTCCAGGATTCAAGTGTTCCTGAACCCCTGAAACCCTGGCCAAGAGCTGAGAAATGCTAAAAAATAAAAATTGTGTATAAGTCATCCCCATTTGTTTAACCCTAGGCAAGGCAGCATAGAGACTTGTACATAGAGAGTTTAGCAATAAAGAGAAGGAAAACACAAAGATTTTCCAAAAAATTTAAAGAAACTCACTTAGGATTTTATAGAGGCATAGAAGAGAAATCTAGAACTGATTTTCTTGGACAGTGGTTCTTATCATTTAATAAAATCAGTAGTAGAGTTTTTTTAAGTATAAAGTTAATCAATTAGTACTTCTGGGGAAAGGGGCCCAGACCTTTGTGTTTTCAGAAGCAGAAGGTTGGATAAAAGAACAGAAGCTACTCCTTTAACTATTGAAAATAAATTTCTTTCTTTATACTGAACTGCAGAAAGCTAAGTCTAAGAGTAGATGCCCTTGAGAAACAGAATGGTAAAAGATAGACTGTATCACAAAATTTTAGTAATATGCCATTTACCCTTTCTTGAAAACCAGGCTTAAGTACAGAATATTCCACAGTCATCTCAAAGCTGTGGGTCTCATAAATTTCCCATTTTGGTCCTGCAAAACATCACATAACTTTCTGATCAAAAACATAAGAAGTCTTTTATGGTTAACTGAGAAAATAAAAATGGAAGTACTCTGATTCATTACAAAAGCCTCTTGTCTATAACCAGACTAAATAAAAACTTAACTTTCCTTGTATTAATGATTAAAAATGTAGGAGAAAAAAATCCTTTTGCTCATCGCCACGTTCTATTTCAATTCAACATGCCACTGAGACCCTTTTGCTCTGTTTATATTTGAACAAACTGATAACAAAATGTATCCTCACTATTTAGTACTAGCAATGAATTAGCCAATTTAACAAGTATTTTGAGAAAAACTTCATTTACTAAGCATCTATGTGTGCATCATGATACTTTAAGCATTGGGCTTTGAAATCAGACAAAATTGGTTTCCAATCCTGGCCTATCTATATGATAGCCATGTGATTTTTGGACAAGTTTCTAACATATCTTAATCTTAGTTTCTTCTTCATAAAATAGAGATAATTAAATCTCCTTCATTGACTGGAATCATGGATATAAAGCATCTGGTACATAGGTAGCACTCAGACAAAGTTCTTGTTCCTGTAATAAACTAAGTAAATAAAAGCCTAGTCATCCTACCCAAGATGCTAGGGTAAAAACTGGCAGTCATTGAAAGACTATTAGGTACACTTTTTAAGAACCTAACTAGGCTGAGTTATCATTGTCCAGAGACCACTTATTGGAAGAGCTTAGGTCACAGAGTGAACTAGAAACTAAGTTAGTTTAGGAAGCAGACTCCATAGGACACAAAACTAGTGCCAGTTCTGCTGCTTTCTTGGAGATCCAGCAAGACTGTATCAAAATTAGTTTCTTAGTTCAGTCTGATATAACAGAATACCATAGACTTGGTTGTTTATACAACAGAAATTTATTTCTCACTAGAGTCTGAGAAGTCCGAGATCAAGATGCCAATAGATTTTATTCCTGTTGAAGACCCACATCCTGGTTTTCAGTGGCCATCTTCTGATTGTAATCTCACATAGCAGAGAGCAGAGAAAGAGAAAGCAATCTGTCTCATGTCTTTTTATAAGGACACTGATCTCACTTATGACTCATTACCTCTGTCGATAAAAAGAGCAAAATTCTGTAAAATATTTGAAGAGATTTAAGCTGAGCCCAATATGAAAAATTCTGTAAAATATTTGAAGAGATTTAAGCTGAGCCCAATATGAATGACCAATGGCCCATAACATAGCCTCAGGAGATCCTGAGAACATGTGCCCAAGGTGGTAGGGACACAGTTTGGCTTTATACATTTTAGGAAGACAAAAGATGTCAATCAATACATGTAAAATGTACATTGGTTTGGTGTGAAAAGGCAGGACAACTGGAAGTGGGGGCTTCCAAGTCATAGGCAGATTCAAAAATTTCCTGATTGTCAATTGGTTGAAAGAATTATTATCCGGCCGGGCGCAGTGGCTCAAGCCTGTAATCCCAGCACTTTGGGAGGCCGAGGAGTGTGGATCACGAGGTCAGGAGATCGAGACCATGGTGAAACACCGTCTCTACTAAAAAAATACAAAAAAAAATCAGCCAGGCGCGGTGGCGGGCGCCTGTAGTCCCAGCTACTCCGGAGGCTGAGGCAGGGGAATGACGTGAACCTGGGAGGCAGAGCTTGCTGTGAGCCGAGATCGCGCCACTGCACTCCAGCCTGGGCGACAGAGCGAGACTCCGTCTCAAAAAAAAAAAAAAAAAGATTATCAATATAAATATAAAGGAATGTCTGGGTTACAATAGGAGGTAGCAGACAACAAGGTTTTATCATGCAGATGAAGCCTCCATGTGGAAGGCTTCAGAGAGAATAGATTGTAAATTTTTCTTATGAGACTTAAGGAGTCTGTTCTATCAGTAATTCCAAAAGGGAGCAAAGTATAATGAGGCATGTCTGACTTCTGCTTCCCGTTATGGCATGAATTAGTTTTTTAGGTTAACTTTGAAATGCACTTTCCAAGAGGATGGGTCCACTCAGATGGTTGGGGGGCTTAGAATTTTACTTTTAGTTTACGTTCTTCCCCTTCTGGCCAAGATTTTCCAGAGGCAACATCAGTGGCCACCAAATTTTCATTTTGTCCCATACTGTTTCTGGGGTGTCATGGTTGCCTGCCCCAGGTACATCCTGTCCCTCAGTGTGACCCCCTCTCTCATATGGTCAAGGAGCTTAGAGTCAAAAAACTCACAGCCAATTTAAATGTTCTAGGCCAGACAGGAATGGATGTGGGCAGACATTTATAAATACTTAGAAAGCAATTTTTTAAAGTAAAAAGCCAACAAACAAAAAGCCAAGGGCAAGGTTACAAATATGACTAAGCTACTGTAATGTTGGTTTTAGTTACAGACTTATAGCAATTAGCTATACAAAATATAAGTATTGTTAAAACCTTTTAAGCTAAAAAATTTTGGAGACCTTTGTTGTTCTGCAATGCTTTTTGTGCTCTTTTAGTAATTTGTCCTAAGGTGGCTGATTTTTAAAATATATATCTACCTGTATAAATCTTATAACTAGGAGTATTATTATACCCAGGAGGCTTTTTCACAAGGTTTCTTTATATTCTCTCAGTAATAATTTTCTTTTAGTTCTACAAGAAGCAGAAAATTCTTCATGTTTGGGATGGCTGGAAAGGTGCCACATAATAGCTCAGAAAGCAAAGTCCTTTCTTTTACTAGCTGTTTATGCATCTGTGTGCCTATCCTTGATTTGGAGGGAGGGTGCTTGTATCATTTTATCAGTAGGATATTTGCAGTGAAAAATAGATCAGCCCAGTGGGATGCCTAATAAGAGAGACCCACATGTCTAGTCTTTAGAATACCATGATTCTGGTTTCCTTGGAAGTAAAACTATGAGAGATAAATAACATTAATATTTTGACAATCGAAAGAGTATTTGTGCATCACATCAGGAAATGGAACCTATTCCATTAGGACATAAACTAAACATATGAAGAAAAATTATAATCTGATACTCTTCAGAAGATTATTGTAGCCAAGAAATAATTCATGATTCAATCTGCACTTAAAAACAAATCAGGGCTGAAATCTAGTAACAAATGTTACACTTTTCCTTTGAAACAATTTATCTCTTTCTCTAGCCCTCTTTTTCTGCTGAAGAGAAATTATAGTAGGACCAATTTGTGTGCAAAATAAGTTTTAGGCTTACTACACTTGGCTTAATTATTTGTATAAAGTGCAGCAAGTATTGATGGGCTATATAGGCTCTGTTTAAGTTGGCTTTGCTGGAACTTAACCTAAACATATGTTATTCTAGTCAAAGACTAGGTAAAATTTCCCATCTCCAATTGTTCTACCTTAGAAGAAAAGACTCTTATTAAAAGATGCAAATGACTATATTGTCATAAAATCATGAACAGTTTCCAAATTGGAGGGAACTCAGATAGACATAAAGGCAAATTTGCTCACAAAAACATACTTCACCCAAATTCTAAAAACTGTAAATAACTCAAAAAATTTCCTTGACTTTTCTTTAACCAGAGCAGCAGCTTTCCAAACAAGATGTCATTTGTTCACCCTGAAACTGCCATTCACAAGCCAAGCAGCTCTTGTCAGATGAAAGCACTGTAGAATCTAGCAGTCACTGTAGAACCTAGTAGCTCCTCATATAGTTAGAATCAATCCTAGGGGAAAAGAAGACTCCCTGCTCATGAATGTCTCCCTCTTCCATTCCCAGGTAGCAAGATCCAATGTAAATCACTTTTATTTTATCGTGTAACTATTTTAGATAACATTATTTCCATTAGCATAGGGATAGCTTCAATTAACATTCCAGAGCAAGACAGTAAATGCCCCTTAAGTGGAAATTCTTTAGTCCAGTAGTTGTCATTGGAAAGTGTTCACAATCTTTTCCCGTAAGCCCCAATACATATTCTGCAAAGGGCCATGAAGTGGAGGATTTGTCCCAACAAGCACTGCAGCCTCTACCCTGTATTCTGCGGGCTCAGGCAATCTTACTAGTTCCCATTTAATGTGTCCAGTTAACATTTTTCAAAGGGAAGATTTACATGCCTTCAGTTTTACAGTATCAGATAGGGGAAATATCCCCCAGTCAGATACAGTACCCATTTTCATAAGACATTTAGGTAAAGAAGTCACAACTGCCTTACATAAAGTCTGCTTAAACATCTCAAATTTTATAACCTTATCAAAGTGTACATTTTTTGGTCTGGTCCCAGGAACTTTTCTAGCTTCAGACAATTTTACCTTTTCTGGTAAAAAACGATTTGGGTTCCCAGCAGAGAGTTGAATCAAAGACCTTTTATCAATTTTTGTCTTAATTTGCCTCAAAATTGCCCCATGAAATGTCAGCTTTGTCATTATAACTTTTGCCTTTGGATTTTTCTTAAATTTCTCCTTATAAGGCAAATGCCCCAAACTGGTGTGGGAACTTTTAATGTTGGGTGATCAGCATGGGTTCCCTTTGGTCCACACACACAACATTGAATACTATCGTAAATACCTTTGTTTTATTTATTTTATTTCTTAATAACAATCTAAAATTTTCCACCACAATTTTGAGGTGAGTCCTTTGATTCCCTTTTGCTTTTCCCATTTTTCTGTTTTTTTAATTACCCTAATGTTTTATCAAGTATCTGCAAGACCCATGAGGGACAGTAAATTTGATAAGCCTTCTCAAATAATTGTATGATTCTGTGGAAGTAATGTCACCTGAGGTGCCTATGTAAAAGGGGTCCCCTTAACCCCAACATTGACCATGACCTGGGTAATAGGCATATTCAGTGGGAGATTATCCCAATCATCATAAAGCCAGTCACACATGGCTTGCATATGAAGTGTGAAAGGAAAGTAAATCTCAGGACCTCAAAATCACTAAGCCAAGGGAAAAGTCAGTCTGGCAACTGCATCGGGCAAAACCACCTCCCATTTTATTCCTAAATAAGATAGCTACAAAGATAAAAAGCTACATGCTTCCCTCACAATTTGACCACAAGGAAATTCTTTGTGAACAAAGGACAGACAGAACTCAAAGTCATCCCCTGCTCAGGTGATACAAATACATATCTGATTGCTTCCTTTGCCCTATTATTTCACTAAGCCAGACTAAGGCGTAAGTGACCGTTCCTGTAAATCTCATATTCAGTAAAAGGCTAATCAGAAACTCAAAATAATTCCAACATTTGTCTTTTTTCCATCTATAACCTGGAAGCCCCCTCTCTGCTTTGAATTGTCCCATCTTTCCAGACTGAACCAATGTACATATTGGATATATTGATTGATGTCTCATGTCTCCATAAAATATATAAAACCAAACCAACTCATACCACTGATAGCAACAGGAGTCAACCAAATACGTAGGCAGATGGGGAAGGTCCCCAGTGAAATCCCACCTTCAAGCCAAAAACACAGGCT
The DNA here is from genome assembly GCF_009828535.3 of Hylobates moloch. Classification (NCBI taxonomy): domain Eukaryota; kingdom Metazoa; phylum Chordata; class Mammalia; order Primates; family Hylobatidae; genus Hylobates; species Hylobates moloch. The sequence continues at coordinate 36,460,517 of NW_026652292.1, forward strand.
GAAGGCAGAAAGGGATGAAAACCATAACCCACAGTGGAAACTTCTCTTCCTCTTTGCCCACTGTTTCTTGATTGAATTTTTCTGAACAATGATTTAACCAATCAAATGTTGCCTTTTCTGGTACTACCTATGGCCTGCCCCTCCCCTATTCTGAGCCCATAAAAGCCCTGGACTCAGTCATACTGGGGGAATCTTTCCTGTCTTTGAGTAGGGGGACCACCCCCAGATCCCCTCTCCATGGAAAGCTGTTTCATCACTCAATAAAATTCCCTGCCTTGCTCACTCTTTTATTGTCAGTATATCCTCATTCTTGGACACTGGACAAGAACTTGGGACCCACCAAGTGTAGGTATCCAGAAAGGCTGTCAAGCTGGACTTTTGCCCTAGCCTGAAGAGGGCAGCCACCCTATGTGGCAGGGCCAGGGGCTGACTGAGCTGCTAACATGCCAATGTCCATTGGGCTGTGGACAGCAGAACTAAAAGAACTAATTTGCATACTAACACACCCTCTGGGGTTTCAGGGTCACAGGCACCCTTTCACCTGATCTGGCTGCGGGCCCTGCATGGAGTGCATGGAGCTTGCTCTCATGCTGCACTCAAAGTGGCTGGCCAGATCCCACACAAATCACTCATGTGCCCCCTCCTGCAAGGGGATGAGGAGGGCAGGCCAAGTAGATGGGGCACCCCTGATGCAAGGCCAGCAAAGGGGCCAAGAGAAAACTTGAGTCATTTTGGGAGCTCATCCAGGATGCCTGAAAGCTGAGTAAATCTGGACCTAAACCCTTCACTTTTCTTCAGAGGCTTCTTATCCTAAGACTTTATTCTAAATGCAGATGAAGCACCAAACCTCTGACTACCCAGTTGAAAGTGAACAGTGCAGCTGCAAAGGACAGGATGTGACCCTGCTACCTCACTCTCTTTTGGGTGAAAGGAATGTTGGCTTTGTTTCCCTTCATGGAGGTCTAGCCATCATGTGGGACCAGAATAAGGTCTTGGGGCAACTGAATGCTTCTGGTCGTGACTACACCTTTGGTCTGGTCCAGGAACTTTTCCAGCTTCAGAAAATTTTACCTTTTCTGGTGAAAACGGTGTTGTCAGAAGACTCTTAGACTTGCTCCATCCCCAACTGCCCATTAGGGCATCAGCCAAGACTCCCAGACTTTTTAATGGTATTTTTCCTTCCTTCTTTCACAGTTTGAGTTAGCTCCTATCTGTTCTTTTTTTATAATGTTAAGAGTGTTGCTGCAAACTGCGGAGATATTCCTGGGTAGAATGAGCATTTGTCCCAGCCATCAGATATGCAATTCAGAACAATGTGGTTTCCATCTTTTAAGGAGGGAACAGTGATTGAGAGTTTTTCTTCTGTTGAAGGAACCCATTTGCATAGAGCAAGAGGCTTTTTCCCCTAGGCATCTCCCCAACCCTGCACTTAAGCTGTTTTTGTTTTCTTTTCTCCGTGTCTGTAGTTAACACGGCCCTACAAATACAAGGAGATTTTCTGTGCAAAAGTTTTTTTTTTCTTCCTTTAGAAGGCATCTTACTAGGTTAGGTCCCCAATTCTCCTTTTCCTTGTTTGAGGAAGACTCAGTTCCACAGCTTCACCTTAGCATTCAGATTAGATGGGGCTGTGAGTCCAGCAAAGGGGCTGAGAGGAAAATCCTGCATCACCACCTTGGGCACATGTTGTCATGACCTCCTGAGACTATGTCGCGGGCACATCCTTAACTTCGGCAAAATAAACTCTCTAAACTAATTGAGACCTGTCACAGATACTCTTTATTTGCAGAATCATATCAGCTTCTTCATCTGGGGTGCTCCACTCAGCATTTTATACAGGGAGTTGGGCAGTCCCCTACTAAGAGTAATCAGATGTTACAGTGGTGTTTATTCAGTACACTAGGCTGGTTGTTCTCTGAGGAATAACCTCCCATGTCCCTGGATCACATATACTTATCAGTGATTGTTTAATCGTGAGCTGTGGGTCCTGCATCAACCCAAATGTGCTATTTCACTCTGTTGCATTTAAAATTAAGGATACTTCCTTAAAGTAGTTATTTTTGCAATCCATTGTATAGTAAAAATTTCTCAGGAGGTTGATGATACCAATCTAAAAAATGGAAACATTTCTTTATACCCTCTGGTTTTAATAGTTACTGGATTTTTCCCTTCCCCCACATTGACTATTTTTTAATAACAACAGGTCTCAGAGGTAAATTTTTGTTGCCCTGGCTTAATTTTTCCTTTGTGGGTAGCTTTGGGGCTAGTGGCCTAAGCTGAGACAAACACACGTCTGAGCTTGGTGCAGCCTTAAGGCCCAATGCAGCAATCTTACTTTCATTTTAGCTATTACAGATAACAATAACCATGAGATTAAATATTTTGCTTTTTTCTTATTAGTTTGTATTTCCTTGTACTCTCAGTGGAATAACTCCCTGTGAGTATGGGTATGACTTTATCTCTAAATTAAGTTCATAACTTTTACCTTTAGTAACTGAATGTAGCCCAGCTGCAGCTCCGTAAGATGGGTGACTATGTGGCCACCCAAAAGTCAAGGTTTCTCATTTCCCACTTTTTAATTTTTCATTTTATTCATTTAGATTTATCTATTATAACGTTTGCTTTCATTTAAAAGTGACTCAAATTGTCTGTAAACTAGAAAAAATTACATTTTCATTAGTAAAATCCACATCCTTGTGTTTGTATAAACTTCTCCTACTTTTTTTACCCTCCTAATATTTTAACTTTTAGTAACCCAAATTCCCATGGGAAAAAACCCATTACTTAACATAACATGACTTTAAGATTTTAAACTACTGGAGAGAATTTTGAGATGAAATATACCAAATTAGTCTTACCAAAGATTACCAAGATAATGTGCACAGAAAGGCAGCTGAGCTAGCTTCTATCAAACTCGTGAGCACTTACTTTTCTTTCAGGGGTATCTAACCTTTTGGCTTCCCTTGGCTACATTGGAATGAGAAGAAGAAAAGAGAAGAAGAAGAAGGAAGAAGAAGAAGGAAGAAGAAGGAAGAAGAAGAAGAAGAAGAAGAAGAAGAAGAAGAAGAAGAAGAAGAAGAGCAGCAGCAGCAGCAAGAGGAGGAGGAGGAGTAGAAGGAACTTTCTTGGGCTACACAAAATATACTAACACTAAAATAGCTAATCTAAAAAAAGTCACAAAAAACATACTGTTTAAAGAAAGTTTACAAATTTGTGTTGGGTTACATTCAAAGCCATGCTGGGCCACAAGCATGGGTTGGATAAACTTGCTTTAAGCCAATAGATTAGAGCTCTTTCATATAGTTTGGTAGTGAAATATTGCTTCTACATGATACATGCAAACATATAGACAAAACAGACATACAGACAAAGGCAGATCCAACAGATTTTTCATTTGCATGTTTACAAGAATTTATCTTCCTTATTTTAGATTATTAATTTAAAAAATAAGTTACAAGAACCAAGAGAGGGTGAAGGAGAGAGTTACCATCCTCAACCTTTTCAAAAAACAACGAGCTTAGGCAGCAGGGTACAGTAGAAGGTGAACTTCTAGGATATCCACCTGAGGAATTTAAAAAAGAAATAGATTACAGAATTTAAAAATTGAAAACTTCTTGTGTTAAGAGTAAGCCAGTATTTTCAATAAAATCTTGTTTAACCAATTCTTTTGTTTGTGTTAGTGTATTTTTAATATCAAAGTTCAATTTATAGAAAGACTATTATAATTTCTTTTTAATTATACCTGACTTAATTATATAACTTTTTTCAGAATAAATTCCCTTTTTACTAACTTAATTATGACTTACACTGACCATTCATGGCAAGCTTGGACTTTCTATTTCTTTTCCTAAATCTCTCTCTTTCTTGAACAACGGGTCATTTTATTTTAGGACAAAAAATTCATCACACAATGTTTTTATAAATATCACATTATTTTTCTTTTAACCTGTCTTACCAAAAATACTTCTTTATAGCTATAATTTTCCTTGCATCTATGATCAGGAATCATTTCCTGATTCCTTTTCCCTTGTTTTATATATAAACTTTTAATTAGAGAAAAATATTTAGCTTTTCAATAAGAACACATTTTTCAAAATGTTTTCTTATAATTTTTAAATTGGAAATTACCCAGACATTTAATTAACATCTATACTTAATATAGCCTTAAATTTTAAATTATATGAAAACTATGTTTATAAGCATTTATTCCATTACATTTACTTGATTAATTTATTTGGTAGTTTACCTATATTATTTATGGAGACTGTGATAGTCATCATTCAAAGTTATTTCCCTGTTAACCATTTTTTAAAATTATAATTTAACTTCTGGGATACATGTGCAGAAGGGGCAGATTTGTTACACAGGTATACATGTGACATGGTGGTTTGCTGCACCTATCAACAAGTCACCCACATTAGGTATTTCTCCTAATGCTATCCCTCCCCTTGTCCCCCACCCCCACCAACAGGCCCCAGTATGTGATGTTCTCCTCCCTGTGCCTGTATGTTCTCATTGTTCACCTCCCACTTATGAGTGAGAACATGCGGTGTTTGGTTTTCTATTCCTGTGTTAGTTTGCTGAGAATGATAGTTTCCAGCTTCATCCATGTCCATGCAAAGGAAATAAAATCATTCTTTTTTTGGCTGCATAGTATTCCAGGGTGTATATATGCCACATTTTCTTTATCCAGTCTATCATTGATGGCCATTTGGGTTGGTTCCAAGTATTTGCTATTGTGAATAGTGTTGCAATAACCATACATGTGCATGTGTCTTTACAGTAGAATGATTTATAATCCTTTGGGTATATACCCAGTAATGGGAATGCTGGGTCAAATGGTATTTCTGTTTCTAGATCCTTGAGGAATTGCCACACTGTCTTCTATAATGGTTGAACTAATTTACACTCCCACCAACAGTGTAAAAGCATTCCTATTTCTCCACATCCTCTCCAGCATCTGTTGTTTCCTGACTTTTTAATGTTCACCATACTAACTGGCATGAGATGGTATCTCTTTCTGGTTTTGATTTGCATTTCTCTAATGACCAGAGATGATGAGCTTTTTTTCATGTTTGTTGGCCACATAAATGTCTTCTTTTGAAATGTGTCTGTTCATATCTTTTGACCAATTTTTGATGAGGTTGTTTGTTTTTATTCTTGTAAATTTGTTTAAGTTCCTTGCATATTCTGGATATTAACCCTCTGTCAGATGGATAGATTGCAAAATTTTTCTCCCATTCTGTAGGTTGCCTGTTCACTCTGATGATAGTTTCTTTTGCTGTGCAGAAGCTCTTCAGTTTAATTAGATCCCATTTGTCAATGTTGGCTTTTGTTGCAATTGCTTTTGGTGTTTTAGTCATGAAGTCTTTGCCCATGCATATATCCTGAATGGTATTGCTTAGGTTTTCTTCTAAGGTTTCTATGGTTTTAGGTCTTACATTTGAATCTTTAATTCATCTTGAGTTAATTTTTGTATAAGGTGTAAGGAACGTGGTCCAGGTTCAGTTTTCTGCATATTGCTAGACAGTTTTCCCAACATCATCTAATAAATGAGGAATCCTTTCCCTATTGCTTGTTTTTGTCAGGTTTGTCAAAGATCAGATGGTTGTAGATGTGTGATGTTATTTTTGAGGCCTCTGTTCTGTTCCATTGGTCTATGTATCTGTTTTGGCTCCAGTACCATGCTGTTTTGGTTACTGTAGCCTTGTAGTATAGTTTCAAGTCAGGTAGCATGATGTCTCCAGCATTGTTCTTTTTGCTTAGGATTGTCTTGGCTATACAGGCTCTTTTTTAGTTCCATATGAAATTTAAAGTAGTTTCTTTCTAATTCTGTGAAGAAAGTCAATGGTAGCTTGATGGTGATAGCATTTAATCTATAAATTACTTTTGGCAGTGTGGCCATTTTCATGATATTGATTCTTCCTATCCATGAACATGGAATGTTTTTCCATTTCCTCTCTTATTTCCTTGAACAGTGGTTTGTAGTTCTCCTTGAAGAGGCCCTTCACATCCCTTGTAAGTTGTACTCCTAGGTAATTTATTCTTTTTGTAGCAATTGTGAATGGGAATTCACTCATGATTTGGCTCTCTGTTTGTCTATTATTGGTGTGTAGGAATGCTTGTGATGTTTGCACATTGATTTTATATCCTGAGACTTTGCTGAAGTTGCTTAACAGCTTAAGGACTTTTTGGGCTGAGAAGATGGGGTTTTCTAAATATACAGTCATGTCACCTGCAGAGATAATTTGACTTCCTCTCTTCCTACTTGAATACCTTTATTTCTTTCTCTTGCCTGATTTCCCTGGCCAGAACTTCCAATACTATGTTGAATAGGAGTGGTGAGAGCGTATCTTGTCTTGTGCCAGTTTTCAAAGGAATGCTTCCAGCTTTTGCTCATTCAGTATGATATTGGCTGTGGGTTTGTCACAAATAGCTCATTATTTTAGATATGTTCCATCAATATTTAGTTTATTGATTGTTTTTAGCATGAAGAGGTGTTGAATTTTATTGAAGGCCTCTCTCCATCTATTGTGATAATCACGTGGTTTTTGTCATTGGTTCGGTTTATGTGATGGATTACGCTTATTGATTAGTGTATGTTGAACCAGGCTTGCATCCCAGGGATGATGCTGACTTGATTGTGGTGGATAAACTTTTTAATGTGCTGCTGGATTCAGTGTGCCAGTATTTTACTGAGGATTTTTGCATCCATATTCATCAGGGATATCGGCCTGAAATTTTCTTTTTTTGTTGTGTCTCTGCCATGTTTTGGTGTCAGGGTGATGCTGCCTTCATAAAATGAGTTAGGGAGGAGTCCCTCTTTTTCTATTGTTTGGAAGAGTTTCAGAAGAAATGGTACCAGTGTCTCTTTGTACCTCTCATAGAATTTTGCTGTGAATCGGTCTGGTCCTGGGCTTTTTTCGTTGGTAAGCTATTAATAACTGCCTCAACTTTAGAATTTGTTATTTGTCTACTCAGGGATTTGACTTCTGCCTGGTTTAGTCTTGAGAGGATGTATGTGTCCAGGAATTTATCCATTTCTTCTAGGTTTTCTAGTGTATTTCCATAGAGATGTTTATAGTATTCTCTAATGGTAGTTCATAAATCTGTGGGAACAGTAGTGATCTCTCTTTCATCATTTCTTAGTGTGTCTATTTCATTCTTCTTTCTTTTCTTCTTTATTAGTCTGGCTAGCATTCTATCTATTTGGTTGATCTTTTAAAAAAACCAGCCCCTGGATTCATTTATATTCTGAATAGTTTTTCATGTCTCTATCTCTTTCACTTTTGCTCTGATCTTAGTTATTTCTTGTCTTCTGCTGGCTTTTGAATTTGTTTTCTCTTGTTCCTCTACTTCTTTTAATTGTGATGTTAGGGTGTCAGTTTTAGATCTTTCCCACTTCCTCCTGTGGGCATTTAGTGCTATAAATTTCCATCTAAACATTGCTTTAGCTGTGTCCCAGAGATTCTGGTATGTTGTGTCTTTGTTCTCATTGGTTTAAAAGAACTTATTCATTTCTGCCTTAATTTCATTATTTACATAGTAGTCATTCAGGAGCAGGTTATTCAGTTTCTATGTGGTTGTGTGATTTTGAGTGAGTTTCTTAATCCTGACTTCTAATTTAATTGCACTGTGGTCTGAGAGACTGTGTGTTAAGATTTCTGTTCTTTTGCATTTGCTGAGGAGTGTTTTACTTCCCATTATGTGGTCAATTTTATAGTAAGAAGGATGTGGTTCTGAGAATCTAGATTCTCTTGATTTGGGGTGGTGAATTCTGTAGATGTCTATTAGGTCTGCTTGGTCCAGAGCTGAGTTCAAGTCCTGAATATCCTTGTTAATTTTCTGTCTCATTGATCTGTCTAACATTAAAAGTGGGATGTTAGTCTCTCACTTTTATTGTGTGGGAGTTTAAGTCTCTTTGTAGATCTCTAAGAACTTCCTGTATGAATTTGAGTGCTCCTGTATTGGGTGCATATATAATTAGGACAGTTAGCTCTTCTTGTTGCATTGATCCCTTTCCCATTATGTAATGCCGTTCTTTGTCTTTTTTGATCCTTGTTGGTTTAAAGTCTGTTTTAGCAGAGACTAGGTTGCAACCCCTGATTTTTATTTTTTATTTTTTGGTTTCCATTTGCTTGGTAAATCTTCCTCTATCCCTTTATTTTGAGCCCATGTGTGTCTTTGCATGTGAGATACGTCTCCTGCATACAGTGCACTGATGAGTCTTGACTCTTTATCCAATTTTCCAGTCTGTGCCTTTTAATTGGGAACATTTAGCCCATTTACATTTAAGGTTAATATTGTTATGTGTGAATTTAATTCTGTCATTATGATGCTAACTGGTTATTTTGCCCATTAGTTGATGCAGTTTTTTCATAGTGTTGATGGTCTTTACCTTTTGGTATGTTTTTGCAGTGGCTGGTACTGATTTTTCCTTTCCATATTTAGTCCTTCAGGTGCTCTTGTAAGGCAGGCCTGGTGGTGACCAAATCCCTCAGCATTTGCTTGTCTGTAAAGGATTTTATTTCTCCTTCACTGATGAAGCTTAGTTTGACTGGATTTGAAATTCCGGGTTGAAAATTATTTTATTTAAGAGTGTTGAATATTGGCCCCCACTCTCTTCTGGCTTGTAAGGTTTCTGAAGACAGATCCATTGTTAGTCTGATGGAGTTCCCTTTGTGGGTAACCCGACCTTTCTCTCTGGCTGCCCTTAACATTTTTTTCTTCATTGCAACCTTGGTGAATCTTATGATTATGTGTCTTGGGGTTGTTCTTCTCAAGGAGTATTTTAGTGGTGTTCTCTGTATTTCATGAATTTGAACGTTGGCCTGCCTTGCTAGGTTGGGGAATAGTGTTTTCCAATTTGGTTGCATTCTCCCCATCACTTTCAGGTACACCATTCAAACATAGGTTTGGCCTTTACACATAGTCCCATATTTCTTGGAGGCTTTGTTCATTCCTTTTCATTCCTTTTTCTGTAATCTTGTCTTCACACTTTATTTCATTAGGTTGATCCTATTTGGCCATCTTGCTCGGGAATCCCCCCAGTTAACTATTTTTATAGCCCATGAATTTTAGAGGTTTACTTAAGTAAGAAACTTAAGGTTAAAATATGGGTATTTTGCCAATAGCTCAGGATTTAGCTGTTTTCATTAAACCAACAATATTAAATGTTTTATTTATCAAAAATTACACAAGCAAAGATCTTTCTGTTCTGGGCTCAGTTTATTGTCTCATAACCCTCATGGCAACTTTTGACACCTTGTAGTATTCTGCAGGGGTAAATATGAAACTGCTTGATCAAAAAATGGAACCAAAAGTGCTAACAATTCTTAAGACACTTCTAATATTACTTTACCAATAATTTTGAAGCCAGCCTATTTATTAAAGATTTTACTTAAGTCGCATGAAGCTGAAAAGCATTTGAACTTATTATTTAATTTGTGAGTACTCTAACTTTAAGATAATTCAGTGCCTTGTGGGCAAAACACATAACAAAATACCTGTATATACATATAAACACATACAGGCACACTCATATTAACAAAGATCCTATAGCTTTTACTTTAGAACTCTAGCCCTGAGATATTAATATAAACTCACTGGTTTGCAAAAATGAACAAACATAAACAGTTGGATCTCAATAGTGGTTTTGTTTTTTTTTTTCTCAGTAGAAAAGTAACAGCAGATTTAAAGCAGACATAAAAGAAAACAGAGAAACTAGAAACTCTAAAGTTACAGGTCAACATTTGGGCTCTGAATTTTTTCTTGCAGCAATTTGTCCATCAGTTTAAAACATGCACAAAATACCATTATATGTCTGTGTTATACAAACATTTGCAAGTAGAGGTGCCATAAAACCAATGGGGTACCTGAAAGGTATATTTGTTTCCCATTTCTTTTCTTTTCTTTCTTTCTTCTTTCTTTTTTTCTTTCTTTCTTTTTTGGGGGTACTGAGCTATGGCCTAGGGTTTATTGTAGAGGTACAAGTGTGCTGAATGTGGGTAGGACTTCATAGTGTGTCACCACTGAGTGTTTCAGCTGTCTTATGTGTCTCAGTTTCTCTCTCAGGATATCTAGAACCTCAGAGAGGGCTCAAAACATTAAGTGATCAGCTCTTAAATGTGTTTCCTGAACAAGCCTTTGTAACTAATTTTGTTGGGGGTTCCCTGTGAGAAAAAGCAATGGAGAAGAACCTTTAGAATGCACCTCTGAATTAGAATTAGGATCCCAAACGACTACTTCCTAGGCGCAAAAAAAGAAAACAATAGCTCAGAATAAATGAAGGACTCTCAAACAACAGTGGGGCCAGGGCTCAGGAGAACCTACCAGTTCCACCAGAGAAGAAGCTCAAAGTCAGGGAGGGCTTTCAGTGGGTCCCTGCTGGTACCTTAGTAACAAATTTGGAGACCTGAGTCTTGCCTAAGACCCCATATGTTTGGTGCCAAATTATTGTCAAGGACAAGAGTCAAACTGTGTGAAATACTTGAAGAGATCTATTCTGAGCCAAATATGAGTGACCAATGGCCCATGACACAGCTCTCAGGAGATCCTGAGAACATGTGCTCACGGTGGTTGGGGTACAGCTTGGTTTTACATACTTTAGGAAGACACAAGACATCAATCAATCCATGTAAGAGGTACATTGGTTTAGTCTGACAAGGCAGAAAAACTGGAAGTGGGGGCTTCCAAGTCATAGGCAGATTAAAAAATCCCCTGATTGACAATAGATTGAAAGAGTTACTATCAATAGAAAGGAATGTCTGCGTTACAATAAGGGTTTGTGGAGACTATGGTTTTATTATGCAGATGAAGCTTCCAGGTAGCAAGCTTCAGAGAAAATAGATTGTAAGTATTTCTTATGAGACTCAAGGAGTCTTTTCTATTAGCAATTCCAAAAGGGAGGGGAATACACTGAGGCATGTTCAACTCTCCTTTCCATCATGGCTTGAACTAGTATTTTATGTTAGCTTTGGAATGCCCTTGCCAAGAGGAAGGATCCATTCCGATGGCTGGGGGACTTAGAATTTCATTTTTGGTTTAGACCTCCCAAAGGCCCCACTCTCTAATATAATCACATTGAGGGTTAAGATTTTTGCATATGAATTTTTTGAGGGCAAAAACATTCAGTTCATAATATTGAGACAATGGCTCTTGAGAATAATTGGCTACTCAAGATACACCATCTGATCTCATTTATAGAATAAATTACTCTTTGGACTAGTTGATCTTTTAATCTGTGAGTATCAACCATAAAGTAATTTGTAACAGTGAAATCAAGAAAGGATTAAAACTCAAGAACTTCTCCCTCTCACACACACGCAATGTTCAGCTTAATAACTGCAATCCTGAAAACTACTATTTCTAATTTGAAAGTATTGTTGGAGAGGAAAATATTGTTATCAATCAAGTAGTAACATAAATATCTTTGGGAAATTCCCTGAAATAAACTATAAGCCGTCATTCTCTGTAAATCTTTCTTTTCTCAGAATGATTTTTCCCTCAACTGAAATCTAAACTTGTGTTAGTGAATACCATAAATATAAAGAATACACAGTTCAAACTCTGAATGCATGCTCGTCTCCAAACTATAAAAATCCTATAAATATCAAATACCCCTTAGGATGATGTAGCAGGATGTGTTATGTGCTGCATTTCCCAGGACAAAGGATTCGGCCAGCTGCACTTCCTTCTTCTTTCAGCTGCCTATCACCTCCCCTTTTCCTCAGAGTCTGTAATGTCTACCTCCTTTACTGGTGCCACAGTCAAACGTAGCAAAACTCTTTCTTTATTGAAACTTTCAAATCACTGAGAAAGAGATGATTTCAAACACAGCCATGGGAGCCTTTTCTGATTAAGAAGTTTGCTGTCGATAAAGTAAATTTTTCAAAAAAAGAAATATGTTGGTGCTGAATCATATACAACCTGCCCCGTGGAGAACTTAGTTCTCTGGGTGGGTATCTATTTTTTTCCAATTTGTTGAAAATCACAAAGATCAGTGAAGGTAGACAAGAAAGAAAATAAACAAGGAACATATGTCAGGCCCATGCAAGCGGAAGCTGAGCCTAAGAGCAAGCTCCAGGGGCCTCTATTGTTCCAGCAGAGATGGAGGTTAGGTGAATCAGCAGTCACCCTAGAGAAGGCCTGCAGAGTGACACCCTAGAGTCTAGTGGGCCACATACAACACACTTACGCTATACTCCTTTAGACCAACAGTATGGGGTGACAAAAAATAGGTTGGATATGAAGTTAGGAGACCTCCAACAAGCTGTGAGATTTGGGGCCAGTTGCCTAAATTCCATAGGCCTCAGCTTTCTCTGTTAAAAGCAGAGGTCAGTAAGACAAGTGGCTCTGAAACTTTTTTAAAAAATAGCTATTTTCTCCCCAAATGACAGATAGGTAGATGATAGATAGATGATAGATAGATAGACAGACAGATGATAGATAGATAGTTTTACTATTGGAAACAGAGAGAAGTGAAGCTATTTAAGGGTACTGGACAGGAGTAACCCGATTCCCTGACTTTCCTCTTCTTGCCCCTTAATCACAGTGGCTACTGAATCACTTACATGGAGATTTTAGAGAACACTGGAATGCAGTTTGGAAGTCCTTGCCGGGAAGCCACCTCAGGTCACATCATTTTAGATTTATTTTTCTAATGTGAAGAAAGTACTCATTAGATAGGGAAAGAAAATAAGAAATTTCTGATAAAAGCAAGCTTGGGCAAAGGTCATAAATAGCCAATAAGTCATTTGTAAACTGTGTTACTTTCTACAAGCTACAGCTAGTGCATTTTCCCATGACCTAGAAGTCTAAGGAGTTGGTGTTATGAAATATGGCTGGGTAAACTGAAAGAACTCAACTCTAGGGTGCTGGCATTAACTGTGATGTTTTGCAAGTTTTCTCGCATTCCTATGTTTTCGTTTTTTTATTTGCACAGTCAGAGAATATCTACTTCATATAGTTGTTTTGAAAATTTGATGAAGTAATTTATGAGAATTTAGGGTAGACGCTGACACACAGGAAGTACTGAGGGAATTATTGTTTTTATTGATGATGCTAATAAAAACATGCTGTGCTATCACTGCAAATATCAGCACAACTTTTACTTCTGCATGGCATTGAGGAGGCCACAAAAACTGACTGAACTCAAAGTCTGGCTATATTGTGGCCCCAAAATAAGGCATGACTGTTATTAAAGTAGCAAGGAAAATCATAAGTCAAATAAGGAGTTACATTATCAATATGCAATTCTGCTAATGTTTCTTCTCAAAACTATATTTATTAATGTAATAGGTTTAGGTACTAATTTGAAATTATCATTTTCATATTTTACTGAATATTAAATGTCTTTTGAAATACAAAGGAATGGGTTTTCAGAATTGCAACTCCGAAAATTTCACATTCAGGGAAATTTCACATTCAGAGAAAGGCTAATTCAATTCTCTTGATTTTTCAGATTAATAAACCTATAAGCATTTAATATGCCACTTTAAACACTATATTATATGAAATAGGCTCACAAGATATGGGTGTACAAATTTAGGATGCTTAAATATAAATTCACAATAAATTTTGTATCAATTATGTATCTTGACAACCAAGTTAGCACCATCACTGTATTCTTTCTGTCTAGGCAAGTTGGAAAATTAGATAAGAAGTTGAATTCTAATTAAAGAGTTGTTTCGAATGCACGGAAGTTAGGTATAGAACTCAAACATGTGGCTACTCTACTTGGGGAAACTGAATTGTGCAAATTTACCCAGACTTGGGTTGACAGAACCCTGAGTAGAGCCCACATCTGTTTGACTCCAACAATTATACTCAGTATTAATGACTATGACACTGTACTGGATGTTGTGAAAGATAAAAGAGAAGTATGTCGCCCTCAGAGAGCTTGTAATCCCACTGGGAAGCACCGCTAACATTTATTGTACTATTAGCAAATAATATAAGGCAATATCTAATTGATGCCGAAGGCCCAGGTGTTAATTACAGTAAGAAAAAGTACAATAAAATCCAGAAGAGTCAAGGAAATTCTTCAAAAAGGAGCTAATCAGAATATAAAAGATGAGAATCCTAGCTAGAGGTCTATCAAAATTGTTTACCTTTGCTCATGTTTGAGTTCACAGCTGCTCGTGAGAAGTTAGAATATAATTGGTTTGGGAATGCAAGTTTTTGTCATAGTGTAAATACGTTTTCATGAGGTTCATTTATGTATAGTAGACATTAGTAAAAGTGCTGTACTAGGACACCATCTTCCCAAAAGTACATATCATCAATTATCTTTAATAATAAATTAGTAGCAATTCGTTTGAATTGTCTTGTATTGTTTCTCAATCATAAAACCAGCTGAGAAACAAAAGGTATGTGTAGCCTTTCATTGCAGATTAAAATTGCCCTAACACAAAGGTTCTCAATGGAGAAGTTTATCACACTGCAGGGGACATTTGCAATGTCTGAAGACATGTTTGAGAGTCTCCTTTGGGGTAAAATGAAGTGCCACTGGCAAATAATGGGTTAAAATACAGAGATGTTGATATCCTCCAATGCACAAGACAGCTCCTCTCTGTAAGAATTATCCAGTATGAAGAATTATTCATCATGCTGAAGTGAGAAAACTAGGCCAAGGCTAAAGAAATATCCTGTACAAGGTTACCAGTGCCCAGCCCCCAGACACATTAAAGGCCCTCTAGTTTGAAATTCCTCTATTTCCCCCACCACCCTAACCTACACCCTACACCCTAATTCTTAACTTGAATCAAGATTTGTATTCTAAAAAAAGAAAAAAAGATTTATATTCCAGGAATTATGGGTTTAACTTCACAGAAAAAATTAAAAGTGTGTGTAGCAAAATTTCCATTTTGATCCTTAGCCCATTCTAGGTTTTTTTTAATGTTTGCATAGAATGTATTTTTTTCTTGCTATTCACTTTCTCCCTTCCCTTCCCTTCCCTTCCCTCTCCTCTCCTCTCCTCCCCTCCTTTCCCTTTCTTTCCCCTCCCCTCCCCTCCCTTCCCTTTCTTTCCCTTCCCTTCCCTTTCCTACATGACACCATACTTTGTTAAGATTTCTTTTTCTTTTTCTTTTTTAAAGTAAAGACGAGGTTTCACTACGTTGCCCATGCTGGTCTCAAACTCCTGCGCTCAAGCAATCCTCTCACTTCAGCCTCTCAAAGTGCTGTGATTACAGACACAAGCCATGGCACCTGGCTATATTCACTTTCAACAGGAAAGTAAATAAAAAATTAGATTGATCAAAGATGCACATTTTATGCAAATCAAAAAAAGAAGGCATAATGTTTAGTGATAAAAACAATTTTGTAAGAGAAGGAAGCATGTTCAAGTTACGAATGCTAAAATGCATGAATCTAAAGAAAAAATACTTTCATATTTATATTGTTGTTCAGTTTTTCAACACCTTTTCACATCTATGGTTTTCACTGTGTCCTTGCTGAGATGGACAAAGCAAAGTTATTAGTACTATTGTAAGATGGCAAAAGATGGAAACCAAGAGATCTAAGCAGCATTTCTATGGCCACAGTTCTTTCTTTTATTCCATATCAATTGATGTCTAAAAGTTATTTAGTGATAAGACTTCAGAATCCAGCAATATGCAATAAGAAAAATTCCGAAGAGAAATAAAGCACAAAGTGGTTAAGAAGTATTTTGTGTTCTTATAAATAAAAAGAGAAATGTTATTCATAAGATGAAAAAACAGTCATATTTCCTTCAGGAAGTAATAAAAAGAGAGCTATAGAGGTATTATTGACAAGGAGTCTGAAAACAAAGGCATGCGATGATTCTAAGACTACTTTCTATAAGGGTGTGAAGCAGAATATAGAAATCACATCTCCCACTTTGTTAATTATTCATTTTGCTGAACAGAAGCTTTTTAGTCTGATGCAACCCTATTTACATATTTTTGCTTTTGGTACCTGTACATTGGGATTATAGCCAAAAAATCATTGCCCAGACCAATGTCATGAAGCTTTTAAGATTCCAAATCATAGCTGCAGTTTTACAACTTCTAGGCATATGTGTTTTATTTTATTGATCAGGATCCTTTTCCACAAGAAATGAGACTTACTGGAAAGGCTATTTCAGGGTCAGTATTTGGTAACCTGTCTTTAGTTACTGTGCCAAATATAAGGCACATTAAAAAAAATCTAAGCTCCACAAATGGAAATTAAAATTGGAAACCCCAAAAAGATAAGCTTCATACCAACCCCAAATGATAATGCATCATAATCCTTTAGGAATCCTACTGTAAGAAGTTTCTTATTTTTCCATGAATTACATACTCAATATGTCCTTATTTGCTTAATACTTTGAAATGACGAGGAAAACACCCTTTTCAAACAAGTAATAGACTAATTATCGTGGGCATATCTGTTCTTTCCCAACATGAATGCAGACCTTCTCTCTCTTACTCCTAAAGCCAAAGTTTACTTAATATTGTAATTGATTTGGAAGTGGTTTTCAGAAATTTCTCAATCACTGCGAAGAATTCACAGCAGACCACCAAAGATTCTGCTTTACTTAGTCTCTTTCATGTGAAAATAAATTATGATTTGACTCTCCTAATAGTAAATGTTTATTCTGGGATTTTCACATAAAGTGTAGAAAAAAATAGTCCCAAACATCCTTCATAGCTTTGACCAGCATAGAAAATTCATAGAAGTTTGTTTTCTCCAAAAAACCTGGAGATAACTGTAGAAAATTCTTTTTCATCTAATGCAATTTTACAACCTCTCATTTCAAAAGTATGTGAAACACACATTTTAGATAGAATACTGATTGCCACTAAATATGTTCTAGAACATGTTTGTTTCATGATGTTATTGAATTCTTTTTTATCTAAAGTGTTGTTCTCGCTCTCTCTCTGCCTTCGAGTCAGTGCAGTTCTAATAGCAGCAGAGGAGCTTCTGATCACTACCCCACCTTGATTGTCTCTGTTGTGTAAATAATTTTGTTTTGAAATTTGAAAATTTATTTTAAACTTTTATTCTTAAGTTAAATAATTTTGAAATTATTTTTGCTAATATGACTCATCCTGAATGTATGAGTCAGTGCAAAGTCCAGGGACAATGGTCCAACTTCATGCTTGTTTATCTTTTTTTTTCCAGTTCTCTAATTGTTTTCCTGTATTTTTGAGTTCTTGGGCTCTCTTTATACATTTGATCATATAAGCTTATAGAGAGTATCAGTTCAGGTAACCACTTTTCGTTGTGGTTAACAGAAACCTGTCAGACTTAGGAGATGACAAGTGGCCAGACCATGTGTTGTTATATATTCACAAATGTTAAATCCATTGGGGGATCTAATTCATCCTCAAAAATCAGGTTCAGTACTGTGCATAATCTCCTGATTTAGGTACGTTGCTATCCAAAATAAGTAATGGATGGATCCAAAATCCATTATGGATCCAAAAATAAGTAATGACTTCAATGAATGTATAGATGAGTAGAGGATGAACCAGGATTTCAAATGGCTAGAATGCAAGCAAAAGGGTTTAATTAATATCAAAGAAGAGTTACCAAAAAGAGCAATGTGTTTAGAATTTCTAATGTATTCTAGGTATATGTATGTATTATATATAGATGATTGCATTTAATGTTCATATTAAAATAAAATACTGTGCATTGATTTTACAGATTTTTTTTTAAAAAAAACAGAAGGCCCAAAAAAGATATACATTTTTTTCAAAGTTTTGAAATTAGTCATAGGCAGAGTTAGGGTTTGAATTCAGGTCTGTCTGAACCAATAATGTACATCCTCTCCGAAGGCTATTACACCCATAGGAAGTAATGGGAGCACAGGTGGTAAAAGTAGTAGCCAGAAGAACATCATAAATAAAACGTGACTTGGAATAGGCTATAAAGTAAGGGGCAAGCGGTCATGGAAAAGGATATCTACAACAGCATGAGCACCAGTGCATGTTTTGGGAAGACCTGCTGTTTGATTTTACCATTTGTGTAGGTCAATACTATGAGAAGACATCAGAAAGCTCTGAATAATCTGTGTTTTAATTATCAAACTAAGAAGTTTTTTTTTAATTCAGGATATACAATGTGAGAATTACAGGCTCATAACAACATGACAGAAACTCTGACAGCAGCATGAAAGAAGATATTTCAAAGGGAGGAGAAAGGGGACAAGGCGGGGAGATGAGTTTTCAGTATTCTGGCAAGAGAAGGTGAGAGTCCAAATTGTGGTGATGAGAATGGGACTGTCAATAAGAGCACAGACATAAGAAAAAGGCACCCATGTGGAGAGACACTCAGCTGAACTTGGCAGTGGATTGAATAGGATGAGCAAGAGAGATAAAGAAGACCAATATTCCTCAAGATTTCAATCATGGTTTGATCAAGTTAATGGTGATTCAGTTATCTGATATAAGAGGGTGAAAAAAAAGGATCTGTCTGAGGTTGGGGCGTGGCAGGGCTGAAGATGATCTGTGAGATTTTTTTAATATGATCCCATTACTGGAATAACACTAGATGGGCAAAAACATAAAGTGTTTTACAAGGATTAAATAAATGATTACGGTAGATAACCATTGCCTGGGCCTCTTAAAAGCTAAAATCATAGTAAAAGATACCTAGAGAAACACATTCCAAGTATATAAATAATTTGTTTATGAGAACATTCTTTTTTAGATTAAAAAAAGGATCAGAAGGTCTTTGGGAAATCACTCTCTCACACTTTTTGGTCTCAGTGGTGTTTGAAGTTATTAGGTGTTACTCCTGCAGAATTTGCCTTGATAAGTAGATACTTCCCAGGGGATAAAATCCAAAAATATAATATTAAAAATGAAAAAGGCAAAAAGAGTAAGGAAGGGAAAGGCCAAGACACCTGAAAATCAGTGAAAGGAGAGCTAAAGTTACCTAAAATGTAGTTTGGGAAGTAAGAGTAGCCAGTAAGGAAAACCAACAGAGGGAAGTTTGTGAAATACCTAAAGAGAATTTCTCCCAATGGCTCTGTGACTTAACTATTCTCTAAGCCTAGGTGCCAGCATTATAAATAGGTTTTTTAAATGAAGATGATTAGCTATAATTATTTCCGGTTCTAGAAACGAGGAAATGCTGCTCACAATGAGATTTCCATGATAAAGGACAAGGGCAGGTTACCAGAACTCAAAGGAAGAAAGGCCCATTAGATGGTGCCCAGGAGAGGAGTTAACATGACACTTTGTAGAGAGAAGAAAGAAAAGATTATTTGAAATCTAAGATGCATTTTAAAATATATTTACATTGTTTGGAGTAAATAAGTTTTACACCCATGTAAAAAAATGTCACTAAGTTGAACACTAAATTAAATTGTACAGATCAGAAAAAATAATTTCAGCTGGAGTTTCTGGGCTCTATTTTATTTATTCGTTTTACTTAAATTGAATTTAATCAAAGCATTTATATTAAGTCTGTAAGTTCAAATCAAGGGCAGCCTAGAAATATGTGGTACAAATTGATGAGCCTTGCAATAATTTTGCCTGACAGTGATTTTTGTATTTGCCTGCTGCTGACCTGGGAATTCCATTATTATGGATGCAGTCATTTATCTTAACAGAGTCTCTGAAAGATTTCCGTTCAAAGTGGGAATTTCCCTGAAAGTGTCTTACATACTACTTTTTTATTTACCTCACACAAAGAAAAAGTTATTCAAGGAAAAGCTACACAAAGGGAATGAGGCTTGGGAAATGAATAAGAAACAAGATGGAAAATAAATCCAATAGACTCAGACCAGGACACACAATTTTGTTATCACTTCTTTAAATTCAATTCCCACTTGTAATTTTTTTCTGGACTATTCTGGGATTAGCCTGCATATTCTCTTTTTCTACCACAAAACTTTCTTCCCTGGGACTCCGTCTTCTTGAGAAATGGGGTACTGAAACGTAATTTTTCTCTAGTTCTTTATGTCCTAAGATCAACACATAAATCCTGTTTGTGTTTGCCTGGATTTTCTGGATTTTTTTAACCACAAATGACTTCTGAGGAAAGATAGATTCACATAATACATCCTGAGGAAGTTACAAAGCATGAGATTTGCTAGTTATAGGTAGCCTTATGTTTATCTGAATATGACTGAGGCAAGGCAGCATTGATTTTTAAGATTTTTCATCAGTCTTGCCTAAACCTTCAACTGATCTTGATAAACTCCAAGCAACTTTTTGTCAATTCTGTACCAACACCTCACCACCTTCAACACTTTCCAGGAGGATAACCCATTGTCAAGTGTAAAATCAAAGGGAAATTCCAAACTAGTATTGGGAAAGCCTCTGCTTTCCCAAATAGAATTTCATGTTAAACCACTTATTGCCATCTTCTACTTTGTATAAAATACATGAAAAACAAAAGTTGATTTATTTGAATTAAAATCTTTCCCAATCTTCTCATCCTTTGTTTATATTTCCCCTACTTTCACCCCCACCCCATAAACTGCATTTAAAAATAATGTAAAGCTGTTTTGGTCCATCTTTCACTTCAATAAAATATTAGGGCACTTCGACTGGAGGATATGGAATTTGGGGGTAAAATATGAGCTTATTATTCTTTGGACTTAGTTCTATGATCTTATAAAACAATCAGAAAGCACCCCTGTGGTTTGAATGACAGAACAGCAAGCAGGCCCAAAAACATTTATCAAGCTGGTCGTACTTGGGCACAGTTCTGCCTTTTGTTTCCCTTATTAGCTCTGTTAAAAAGACCAGCCTGGACCATGGGCATGTTGTTGAGAAAACAGAATGATCACTACTCCCAATTCTCATAGACTTTAATTTTCCTTATTTTCCTGTCTCTTGGGACTTGAAGAGAACTTTTAGATAAATAAAATTCACAAATGCATCTGGAAAGTTTATTAATATTGGTAATGAGAGGGTGCTAGACATAATTTCTGAGCTAAGTCAAACAAATATAGGACTGAAGTAGAAAGTCCTCAACGACTCACAGAGTGTAACAATGTCTTACCCCAACACCCTCCTCCCTTTCAATTTTTTCTAATGAACCCTTCTTTTGGATTCCTGGGATGGGATGTTTTTGTAAATTATGAGATATTAACCACACCCCTCCCAAAGTAACAACCTTTGCAAACATATACATTTTCCAGTATTTGAAAAAAAAATCATATTAACGTTTCACAGAGCAAAGATTAATTCAGGGAGGAAGAAAATAAAGATAAGTGATAGAAAAGGGAGAGAAATTCCACAGGCAAAGTTAGACTGTCTGAGTTTCACTTGTGTCCATCACAGCTACTCTGTCAATAAGAGATATCTCCACTTATGTTAATTAGTGGTGTGATGAACTGGCTCCAAACTGCCTGCAAGAGACCCAAAGGTATCTATCTCTTCCCAACTTCTAGTTCACTGATTTCACATTTGTATTGTGAAATAAGTCATGGTAGAAGCATTTATACCATGGGATCAGAAAATGCTTTAAATCAGAACATTTTACTTTTGTAGAGCCCAATTACAAGCTCACTGCTGATTATAATTTACATTAGAGAAAAGAAAATGCAAGAGAAGTCCTATCCAACATACACACAGTGCTCTCCCTGGAAGAACATCTGATTAACATCATGTTTTTTTTTTTTTCATTTCCAGAGATGTCTTAGTATTCCTCATGTTGTAGTGATTCCTTGATTGGCAGTATCACCATTACCTGAGAACTTGTGAGTCAGAATCTCTGGGTTGTGAGGCAACATTACAGCCTTTCGGGGGTTCTGATGCATGCTAAAGTTTGAGAGTTGTACATTGGCATCTAGGTGATTCTTTTTTTTTTTTTGAGATAGAGTCTTGCTGTGCCACCCAGGCTGGAGTGCAGTGGCTCGATCTCAACTCACTGCAAGCTCCACCTCCCAGGTTCACGCCATTCTCCTGCCTCAACCTCCCTAGTAGCTGGGACTACAGGTGCCCACCACCAGGCCCGGCTAATTTTTTGTATTTTTAGTAGAGACAAGGTTTCACCTTGTTAGCCAGGATGGTCTCGATCTCCTGACCTCATGATCCACCGGCCTTGGCCTCCCAAAGTGCTGGGATTACAGGCATGAGCCACTGCACCCGGCCCTAGGTGATTCTTTCAATCTAGTTGTGTGTGTGTGTGTGTGTGTGTGTGTGTGTGTGTGTGTGTGTGTGTTGTGTGTGTGTGTGTGTGTGTGTGTGTGTGTGTGTGTGTGTGTGTGTATGTGTGATGGTTTGAATATGGTTTGTCCCCACCAAAACTCCAACTCAGGCTTGGTCCCTAATGTGGTTGTGTAGGGAATTAGTACCTTTAAGAGGTGATTAGGTTGTTAAGATGGGTTAGTCTCTTGAAAGACTGGGTTAGGTCTCCCAGGAATGGATTAGTTATCTCAGCAATGGATTGGTTCTCCCAAAAGAGCAAGTTGTTATAAAGCAAGGTTGCCTCTCATATTTAGTCTTTTTTTTGAGTACATACCCACTTCCCCTTCCACTTCTCTGCCATATTGTGTTGAAGCACAGGGCCTTCACTGGAAGACAAGAAGATGCCAGTGCCATGCTCTTGGACTTTCCAACCTCCAGAATGATGAGCCAAATAAACCACTTTTCCTTGTAAATTACTCAGTCTCAGATATTCTATTACAGCAACATTAAGCTAAGACAGTGTGTTTTGAGGGGGCAGCAGATGTTAAGGTGCATTATTTAGGGTTTGATTTTAAGATAGGGGGTATATTAAAGCTTATTTGTGGTTAATTCTTAAGATTAAAAAGATCCAAGCCAATAGGAAAAAACTAGCAGTAGGGGCAAGATAGAAGCTACTGAATAGGGCAAGAGAAATTCAATGAAATTCCTTGGCAATAGGATTTGGGACCCAAAATACAGATAATGAAACTAATCTTGAACAAAAACAAAGGCACATTTTCCACCTTCTACCAAACCAGTAAGTCTCATTCTTTAGACACTTGCTCCATCCCTACCCCCTCCCACCTTTTTCATAATAGGATGCCTACAACATATTTTTTAAGTAAAATTGCTTTTTTAAAAAAGAAAAAAAGCAGATGTGATATGTATTGAGATCTATGAGCAACTTGGCTGTCAAACCCTCAGATCTCACAATAAGTTATTTGCATGGAATTTAAATTAAAGCTTTCTGTCACTGACATTACTAGACAAATTAATATAATATGTCATTTATTTCTTATTTGAAGTGGAAAAATGTTTAAAATGGACAAGTATAAACCCTGAATAAGGGCTATCATGTGCTGAATATTCATTATTTCATTTCTTCATAATATTTGTATAAGGCAGTTTCCATTAGCTATTTTATCTGGATTGACTAAAATTCAGAGATATTTAATTTCTGAAGATATCTGAGTTAATCAATTGCCTACAATTGTCTCATAAATATTTCTTAGTGTAATAGATTCTAAAGCTTACATATTCTGCTTACTTATTTTTATTGACATTACTGGCAGAACTAGCAATCTGAAGGAAATAAAGTACATTTTATAGTAAGTTGATAGAATAGAGTCAATAATACAGTAATTTTCAATGAAAATAATTATAGAAAGCTGATTCTTCCTATGACATCAGAAAGAGTAACTATAAATCATACTGATAAAGATGGTTCTATGTTCGCATTATGCAGGAGCAAAGTAATAGACGTGAATATCTTAGAAGAATTTTTATAATCATTTAGTTTGAGAATGAGCAGTTAGCAATACGAAATCAGCAGGGATTTTTAGTAGGCTTTATTCTAAACCTAACCTATTAATAGGGTACAGATCAGACCTGTCAATGTCTCCTCAACTACAACATTTCGAGAAATCTCAGGCTTAACTGCTTAGCTGTTTTCATTTTCTGCCCATTAGTTTTTCTTAAAATTATAAGACAGAACTTTTAATCATCACAAGGCAAGGCTACTACATCAGCCACCTCAGTGTGACCTCTATCTTCATAACCATATAGCATTGTCCTTACTTTTCCCATGTTGGCATGTGACTTACACTAGAGAGATGCTAGATCAACTAGACCATATATATTCTCTTGATCCCAGCTCCAACAACCTTCCAGGAAGCATTTCTTTTTTCTGTCTTTTTTGAAAAGCTGATTTTTTTACCCTCCAATCAAACTTGGTTTTAAAGTAATATTATCCTAGTTTAGAGAATGCTACTTTGGCACTATGAATACTCTCTGTTCAACAGAGTAGAACCAAGTAGAACCTTTCCACTGCAAATGAATCATTTTTTATCTTGGTAGGTTTCAATTGCATGAAGGTAGAAAGCTTTTTCATCTGCCTGTGATTTACCTCTTACCATACCAATTAAACATGAACTGCTATTCTCGAGCTCACTGAACCTTACAGAGAAATTCAAATTATGACAGGACATTCATTCAATGTTTCCCTGTTAAAGGGCTGCAGCTTCAAGTAGTTTTCCCTTGTTTACAGCTTCTCCTTCAATGAATCACTTTTAAGAAACAAAAAGAACCACATACTCAATATCACAACAATACATTCTATTTTTCTTTCCCAGTTTGAAATCACTTTAATTTTGCCATCAGCCTGAAAAAGGAAGTGCTGTATTTTCTTTACATTGCAATAGAAAAATTACATATATATATATCTGTCTGTATATGTGTGTATATATATGTGTATGTGTGTTATGTATGTACATATACATATATATTTCCCACCTTATGAAAACTGGTAATTAAACAACATTCATCAAGTTTTATATATATAAACATATATATATACTATATGTGTAAATATATAGTGTATATATATATAGAATTTATATACAGAATACATATACAAAATCTATATACATATATGTATACACACACATATATATAAACTGATTAACATATTATGTGTATTTCTGTGAGTGTGTTTATGTGTGCGTCTAGTCATATTATCAATGGAAATTCATAAGATCTAGAGCCACAAATATCATGTGGCTTTAACTAATCAATTGTCTATAGGTGAGAAAGAGAATAGTTTTTGTTTAGTATTACAATCTGTTGCCATAATTTCCTAAGATGGCATTGTATGGTTAGTATTTTCTAAGCACTTCAACTGTATTTTGCAAAAAGAATGTTATTTATTCATATATGAAAACATAAAAAACAAATGGGATAATTTCTAAATATAAGCATAGAGAAATGAAATAGACTTTAGTAGGTCATAAAGTTAACATGTTTCTAGTTTGTATAAATAGTGGTTATACGTCATATAACTTGGCTTTTAAAAATTTTGTCCAATGTGTTCTTTCTTAGAAAATTATAGTGGAATTCAATTGTCATTGGAGGCCTGAACTTGCCTAACCAATTTTATAATGTTCAGCAGTACCATGTTTTCAGAAAGAATAATTATAACAAGTGATTGTGTGTTTCAAAGTACATATGTATAGTGGGGTGATCTGCTAGAAATGTTATTCTGACATATTAAATACCTTGATGAGTAGAACTAAAACTTTTGGCTTTTAAATATTGTAAGCAGTTTCCTACATCCCAAAGGGTAAGATTTTAATAGGTTCTATAGAGAGTCTTGTTCCTTTTTCTGGAGAACTTCTTGGATTTGGGTCCTTCAGCTACACAAGCATAAAACATAACTCTTTCCTTGAAGTTTTTATGAGCTACAAAATCACTATCAAATACAAAACCTTCAGTACACAAAGCGTTCACTTGCTAATGTAAACTGTAGCAGATAGTTAAACCAACATTTGGCTTTTAAGGCATTCTAGCTTTCTAATGATGAAGGATTTTTATTTATTTATGCATTATTTGGGTAGAAGTAAGGCCATGAGAGTTTGACAGGGTCAAATAGGTTCCTGGGCTTTGTAAAATTCCGAATGCCTGTTCTCGTGGAATTATGAGTGTTCTTTTATGAGTAGTTGTTTCAATGAGATAAGGTGAGATGGAAGGAATAGCAGAAGACACACAGAGATGATCTCCCCATTCTACGGAGGAAAGCTGTGAAACCTATGAAAAAAAGGAAATAGCTAGACAGGTGGTAGTATGGCACCATGTACACCAGGCTCATGCACAGTCTGAAGCACAAAGACTACGAATTTTGGAAATGCACACAATACTGAATAATGTGCTCTAAAAAAAAATTCAGTGGGGCACATGGTGAGATCTGAAATTCGGTGCAGTTTCTCTGAGGGGAGTGAGCATTCCTACTGTCAGATAAGGGAAAATCAGAATAAAAACTTTAAAGTGGCCTAAGATGGCTACAGGTTGGACATAGAAATACAAACTAGAGCTGTGAACTAAAGCTGAACTCCAACCTGCAAGGCTGGAATCTGTCAAATATTTCACTGATCTGTACTGATTACAACTTCTGTCTATCAGATAAATCATAAAGGCAAGGTATAATCAATCATCCCACTCCAGACCCTAAGATATAGATATGCTCATTAACATTTTACCTTATATATGTTAACCACATATTTGTTTTAGCTCATATACATGACTGAGCATCAGTCAGAATGGCAAGAATGTCATCTTTGCTTCACTACCCACTTCTCCCATTTTCTCTATAACAGAACATGTAAATACTGTGTCTTGTGTAGCACACTCCAGACACATTCTTAGTTTGATCTGTGTCTATTTCCTGGGCTATTAGTCTTTGAATTTGGCTCTGAATAAAACTAATTTTAAATTTCAGTTATAATGCCTGCTATTTAAACTTTCAGTTGACACTACTTTTAATTATTCTGGGGTGGGGGGGGGGGGGACCTGCAATAGGAAATAAGATACCAGAAGGGGCTCATATACTTGGGTAAGAAAAAAATATTTTATTCCTTTTAGACTTAGGTTTTGAAGTTTAACCACGCTTGGAATATACCTAGCATATCCCAACATACATTTAATGTGTACTTATATGTCACTATGAAAATCTCTTAAAGTTTTTTCTGTATAACAAATTCTTATTACATAAGCAAATGCTGCCTTACTATCCTGCACTCTGAAACATTCACTAGGAAACTGGCCAATCAAATTGGCCGAGACAGTACTATGCAAAAAAATAGCTTTATATTAAGACAAATAATTTAGTAACCACTGAATAAACATGTATGCATGCATGAAAACGTAAATGTATGCATTAGGCATTATCTAGTATAATTTTTTTGATAAAGATGTTTAATATTGAAGATTATGAAGCCTCATTCTTTCTTCTAAGGCATTAAGTTTATATAATAAATACCTATCCCCAGCAATACTCAGAATTTGAATAATAATGAGATGTGCTTACATGCTTCAGAGGCAAAAGATTAAAAAATGATGTAACATACCCAACATTTACTTGAAATTCCTCAAACAAAAGCTATTCTACTTATACACCCTGAATTTGTCAGGTGCAGAAAGAATTAAAGAATTCCATAGTGGACACTTCATTTGGGGTGAAGAGTTAAGTATTAGGTCAGCTTTTACTTGACCTAATACTAAATAACAGAATTTATTATATAGAACAAATTTAAGAAAATATCCACAATAACATTAATTTAGTCATTTAGTTTGGATATTCCAGATTATGTTATTAGTAATCAATTCTCATCAGGAGGCTTCTCAGCATAACCTAAACTGTTTTTATAGTTTCAGATAGATTTCCATAAGCTTAAACTTCTGGGCTTTTTACACATAGCACTAATGGCCTGCACGGCCTGGTGCGATGCTCACACTATGTCTTCTTCTCTTATCCACACAAACATACTTGGTATTCTGTTTATTGGTCTCCCTTTTCTACAACAGGTTCTGAGCTGCTGTAAAGGGATTCTGAAACAAAACTGTTTCTGATCCCAAATACTCCAAAAGGTTTTTGTTACTGTTGTTTTTTTGTTTGGTTGTCTATTTACCAGTAAATTAAAGGAATTAAACAATCTTCCAAGTACTTTGAAACTATCCAAAATGTAAAAGAGGACTTGTACAGATTTGTTTTTCATAATACATGAATTCTTCAAAGAAAGATCCGCAAATTAAACCAAAATTAATACATTTAAATTCTACTCACAATAAGTTCATATTTTTCAAATCATTCTACGGTTTCTTTAGACAATAGATCTCTGTTATTCAATAAACCAGATGTCCACAAACTCTGACTCCCAGGTCAACTACTTGATTTTGTACGTAAAATTTTAGTAGAACACAGATATGCTCATT
This sequence comes from Hylobates moloch, assembly GCF_009828535.3. Lineage (NCBI taxonomy): Eukaryota > Metazoa > Chordata > Mammalia > Primates > Hylobatidae > Hylobates > Hylobates moloch. The sequence continues at coordinate 36,488,635 of NW_026652292.1, forward strand.
GATTTTAATATCGTCCATGGCTGCTGTCATACTATAATAGCAGAGATAATAATTGTTACAGAGACTGAATGGCCCATAAGACTGATATATTTGCTTTCTGAACCTTTAAGAAAAGGTTTACCAAGTCCTGCAATAGACAAGATTGAAATGCTCCTAGTCAAACATGAAAATAAAATTTTGAAGTAATGCCGATGCTAGCCATTCTTCGCATGCTGAAGATTCTGCACTCGAGTTGATAGTGATTTTCCAGTTTATGGCAAGAGCAAGTATAACTACTCACTTCCCCTTCCATACCCTGCTCTGTAGAACTGAGGCTGGAAGACTGAAGCTGCATTCCACAGACTCCTTGTTGTCTGGCTTCCTAAGTCCAACTTATGTGAGGCATTGGCAGGAGAACAGAAGATGAGAGACGAGCTTTCAGTTTCTGACTGATGACAATGGAAGTTGTTAGAAGTTACCATCACAGCAACGGGGCAGGACAACTGCAGACTTCTGTAGCCTAGGCTGCGGCAACAACTTCTGCAGTTTCTGCATTTCCAGCAGTGCAGGGGCAGGGGCAGCCCTGTGGGCTCCAGCCTAGGGCTGTTGGCTGTTTCTTCATCTTAGAGTATCACCCCTTCTTCCTTTTGCTCCTCCAGTCTTTATCTTTTCCTCTCATTGATTCCTAGCCCTTCCAAAACATTGTGACAAAGTTCCTATAGTAAACCCTTCCTTTTTGAAATACCTAGCTGCTTTTCTTTGTCCTCAGCCCTGCCCTTGCTGATAGAGTGCCCCATAGCACTCAATGCCGTCTCCTTTCTTCCTCTCTTTAAATGACCGCAGTTTATTCACGCCCCCACCCCCACAACCCACACACTCCACTTATCTATTTTAGGCCTCTAGAATCCTTATTGCTGTTCCCACATTCTGACTGTAAATTTGGATAAATTCACTGCTACTCAGGCTTCAAGCTGATATAATGAATAGAGGGAAAATAGGCACCCAAAGTCAGTAAGCAGCACAGGTGATGATGCCCCTGTGATTTGTGGGATTGTAAAAATACATTGTCTTCTGTTTTCCCTTTTTGCCCAAATCCAAATTTAGAAGAGAACATTCTGGGAATGTATACATAAGAACTGCAACATGAAGGAACAAACAATAACCATGATAAAGCAAGGAGGCAAACAAAAAACAACCCTGTGACTATAACCACAAAGCTGGGCAGCATATAATTCTAATTTAATAGTAGCTGGAGAAGGCTTCTCTCTACTCTACAGTCATGGCTCCCATGCTCAACATGACACTCCTATATTTCAGCTTTTAAGTCATCATAAAATATTAAGGGGCCCGTATTCTTTGACTCCCTAGGTTTCTGGCATTACTTGGATTTTCTGAGCACATTTTCATTCCTTAGTGACACATGCAATGTCAATAATTTTGGAAAAGTATTTCTCATGTTCCCTATTTACCTACAAAATTGTTCTATGCATCTTTTCTTCAAGAAAGATTTAAGGATGAGGAAATTACTATGATACATTGAGAAAGGCCAAAGGAAGCATACTCTAATATATACCACATTATGTACTTAGGCTAAAAAACATTTCATTCCTTTGTGATATTTTCTTCCTTCTGTGTAAGCAATTTGTCATATTTTCTAAAACCATGTCTTTAAGATTTTTCTTGGCTACTCTTTAAACTTATTTACTTCTGAGGTATGAAAAACACAGTTCTTAGTTTGAGTACAATGTGCACATACATTAGGGAAAGAACAGCCTCTTCAATAAATAATACTGGGAAAACTGAACATCAACAAGCGGAAAAATGAAGCCAGACCCCTCTCACCATATGCAAAAATCAACTCAAAATGAATTAAAGACTTAAAGCAAGACCCAAAACTATGGAACTACCAAAATAAGAAACCACAGGAGAAATGTTTTGTGACATTGGTCTGAAAAAGGATTTTTTTTTTTGGATAGGACCTCAAAAGCATAGATAACAGAAGCAAAAATAAACAAATCAGATGACGTAAAACTACAAAGCTTCTGCTCAGCACAGGAAAAACAGAGTGAAGAGACAATCCACAATATGGAGAAAATATTTTCAAACTATGCCTCTGACAAAGGGTTTATATCCAGAATATATAGAGAACTCAACTCAATAGCAAAAAAAGGAAAAACAAATAATTGAACTGGGCAAAAGATCTGAATAGAGATTTCTCAAAAAAAAAAACACACAAATGACCAACAAACATGAAAAAATGTTCAACATTACTAATCATCAGGGAAATGCAAGTCAAAAATCACAGAGATGTCACCTCACTGTAGTTAGAATGACTATTATCAAAGAGACAAAAAATAGCAAATGCTAGCAAGGATGTGGAGAAATGGGAACTCATACACATTAGTGGGAATGTCAATTAGTACTGCTATTATGGAAAACAGTATGGAGGTTCCTCAGAAAATTAAAAATAGAACTGCCATATGATCCAACAATCCCACTAATGAGATTACATATCCAAAGGAAATGAAATCACTATGTTGCAGAGATATCTGCACCCCTATGTTTATTGCAGCATTATTCACAATAGTCAAGCTATGGAACCAATGAATAACTGGATTTTAAAATAAGGCACATATACAGAATAGAATGCTATTCAGTTATAAAAAAAAGAATGAAATCCTGTCATTTGTGACAACTTGGATGAACCTAGTGGACATTATGCTAAGTGAAATAAGCCAAGCACAAAGGGACAAATACTGCATGATTTCCCTCATACGTGGTATCTTAAAAAGTCAATCTCATGGAAGCAGAGAACAGAATAGTGGTTACCAGAGACTGGAGAGGGTATGGGAGAGGAAGGAATGGGGAGAAGTTGGTCAGTGGGTACAAAGTTACAGTTAGGAGGAATAAATTCTGGTGTTCTAATGCGCAGTAGTGTGACTATAGTTAACAATAATGTATTGTATATTTCAAAAAACTAGAAGAGAGGATTTTGAATGCTCTCACTAGAAAATAATGATAAATGTTTGAGGTGATAAACATGCTAATTCCTCTGATTTGGTCATTACACAACATATATATGTATTGAAACATCACACTGCACCTATAAATACGTACTGTTACTGTGTCAACTAAAAACAAGAAGAACTTATCCATACTTCCCTACCCAACAGATGGAGGATAGCTTCTACCACCCCCGATGTGATTAAACAAAATGAGGGATTCTAAACCACATGGTCTATTAAATAGTTAACAATTCCAGGAATGTGAGTCATAACAGAATCTATTTTATTTTATTTTTCATGATTCTATGTCCTTTGTGAACATTAGAATGTGGCATTTTTTAGACTGGGAGCAGTGCCTCACGCCTGCAATCCCAGCACTTTGGGAGGCCGAAGTGAGCAGGTCACGAGGTCAGGAATTCGAGACCAGCCTGTCCGACATGGTGAAACCCCGTCTCTACTAAAGATAGAAAAAGTTAGCCAGGTGTGGTGGTGCACACCTGTAATCCCAGCTACTCGGGAGGCTGAGGCAGGAGAATCACTTCAACCCAGGAGGCAGAAGTTGCAGTGAGCTGAGATCACCCCATTGCACTCCAGCCTGGGCAACAGAACGAGACTCTGTCTCAAATAATAATAATAATAATAATAATGCAGCATTTTTTATAAAAACAAAAACCACCATGCATTCTTTCACACCACTCTTCTTCTCTTCTTGTTGGATTCTACTGCATTTTGCACATTTACATAATGTTGAAGCTTTGCTTTCTAGAGTCAGGTTGACACCAATGTGTTGAAACTCTTGCTGTGAGCCTTACTATCTGCATGGTGTTAGGCAAGTTATTTGACATCTTAATGTTAGTTTCCTTGTCAGCAAAATGAAGAGAAGACTGCTAATAACTCTCTTAGGGCCTTGAATGCTCTAAGTTGTCTGTAATTGGTACATACATATGTAAATGTTTATTTGAAAAATCAATACTTTGAAAGCAAAGAAAAATGGAAAAATCCCATACAAAAAGCATTGGGCTGAACAGGGAGTATGATTTTAACCTAATCACTGGGACACTGAGTTAAGACTTTGCTGCTGCTTAGGCCTGTAAGACAAGAGTTGGAGAAAAACTTCACAAAGGGCTCCTCCAGGTGTAACATTATTTCACTATGGTTAATTTCAAATGACAGAAATATGGTTTTACATGTTTTGTCCATTAAATATAACCAAGCTTAACTCTTTTCTGGCACAGATGTCATTTTGTCTCTTCCTTGATTTTCCAGGTTGAAGAAGTCCCAGAGAATCAATTCCTGACCAAATTCCCCAATGATTAATGTGGGATTTTCTCATCTCGACATTTTATCCTCTTTTTTCATTTAGTAACCAAAACAGAACATTAAATATTTACATCATGTGATATCTATGGTCAAATTACCCATTTCATTAATGAATTTACGATATGTTCATACATTTGGTTTCCAGGAAAATGTCCATTTCAATCTTCAGAGTGCAATATTTTTTTTTTTTGAGACGGAGTCTCGCTCTGTCACCCAGGCTGGAGTGCAGTGGCGCAATCTCGGCTCACTGCAAGCTCTGCCTCCCGGGTTCACGCCATTCTCCTGCCTCAGCCTCTCCGAGTAGCTGGGACTACAGGCGCCCGCCACCACGCCCGGCTAATTTTTTTGTATTTTTAGTAGAGACGGGGTTTCACTGTGGTCTCGATCTCCTGACCTCGTGATCCGCCCGCCTCGGCCTCCCAAAGTGCTGGGATTACAAGCGTGAGCCACCGCGCCCGGCCCAGAGTGAAATATTTTTAACGTTTGTTAGTGAGACATGGCTTATTACACAGATCAGTATGCAGCTCCGGCCTGAACTAATGCCAACATTACTGATCCAATGCAGAGCTATGCCTAGATGGGGAAAAAAAATATTGCAGAGAAACCTAAAACCATCTTAACTTACCATTCCTGGGAATCCTGACACCTTACTCATTTAAAACTCTACCAATAAGTAAATTCTACTATTGGAAATATTCTAAAACTAAAATAACACTGGATCTCACTAGATAAGCTCAATTTGGTTTAGTTTCCACCTACTCATAGGATATGAAAGATCCCATATATCTTATTTAAAATTTAAGACAAAATGAGAATGTAAATTTATATAGCCATTATGAAGAAAAATGTAGAGAGTTCTTAAAAATGAAAAATTACCATATAATCCACCAATCCCACTACTGGGTATTTATTCAAAAGAAAAGAAGTTATATATCAACGGGATACCTGCACCACCGTGCTTATTACAGCATTATTCTTAATAGCAAAGATTTGGAATCAACCTAAGTGTCCATCAAAGGATGAGTAGATAAGAAAAATGTAGTAAAAATAAGCAATGGAATACTATTTGGCCTTAAAAAAGAATGAAATCCTGTCTTTTGCACCAACATACATGGAACTGAAGGTCATTATGTTAAGTGAAATAAGACAGGCACAGAAAGACAAATATACATGTTCTGTCTCATATGTGGGAGCTAAAAAGTTAAACTCATGGAGGTAGAAAGTAGAATGATAGTTATCAGAGTCTGTGAAGAGTGTGTGAAAGGAGAGGAGGAAAAGAGGTTGGTTAATGGATACAAACATAGTTAGATAAAAGGAGTAAGTTCTAATGTTCAATAGAAGAGTAGGGTAACTATAGTAAACAACAATATATTGTATATTTTAAGTTAACTAGAGGAGAGGACTTGAAATATTCCCAACACATAGAAATGATAAATGCTCGAGGTGATAAATATCCTAAATATCCTGAATTGATCATTACACATTCTATGCATGTAACAAAATACCACATGTACCCCATAAGTATGTACAACTATTATGTATCGATATATTTTTTTAAAAGATTTAAGGAATGAGGTTGGGGCTTGAGACACTGCTAACCTTCTGCCAGGACATGTGGATTCTACTGATAGACCCATTTAGTTTTTCTGAAACCAGCTCCTAACCAAGTCTTCAGGTCTCTTTTCCCATGTGACACCTGAACAAGCGAATGCAACTGCAGACATGATATTCAAATTTTGTTCACCATGTCTCAGTAGCCATGATGGATTCAGTAGCCAAACAAGATTCAGCAGGAATTCCTGCCTGGTGTAGTTCTCACTGGTTTAATTTGATTCGGTATTTAACAAAGGCTGCAGAGATTAACCCAATTTATGTTATTCTTCAATCCGAAAGCCCTTGGTGAGGTTTGTTGTTGCCTAGGTCTGAAAATTGCCAGTGTAGCTTAGATACACACTCATCACCACCAATTGCTCCTCACTTTGGACATCTCAGAGCTATGTAGAGTTGTAGAGTTTATACTAGACTGGATTTTAATTTGCCCTTTGGAAGCCCCTATTATAGGCCCTTTACATGTGAAGGGATAGCTGGCTTTGGCCAGCTACTGTTCTAACTGCGGCAGTGTCAGCTGATGACCCAAAATGTAATTGGCTAGGACTACTGTACTTGCTCAGCCCTCCAGCTTGGACACGAACTTGCCCTGAAGCCTGGCAAGTCCATCTTTATTTTCTTCAAAGTACATTATCAGATTTAAGAACTCTGATGTCTGTGCCACTGTCTATTCTCACATTTAACCCATCAGATTCTGATTTCATTCTGTTTAATGGCCCAGCTTTGGCACTATTCATGCAAACACTAGTTATAGTTTTATTTGTCATGAGTTGCAAACAGATTAGCATAAAACTCAGAAATAATGTGACCTTCCTTGTTTTTCTTTGCTATTTTATAAATCTATTCCTCCTAAGAGCAAAGAAGGTTTTCTAAATTTTATTTAATTTTTAATTTTTTGGGGTACACAGTAAGTATATATATTTATGGGTTACACAAAATACATTGATGCAGGCATACAATGCATAATAATCAAATCATGGTAAATGGGGTATCCATCACCTCAAGCATTTATCCTTTGTTCTACAAACAATCCAGTTATACTCTTTTAGTTATTTTAAAATGTATAATAAATTTATTATTGACAATAGTGACACTGTTGTGCTATCAAATAGTAGATCTTATTGATTCTTTTTTCAAAGAAGCTCTCTTTATAATCTTAGAGTTAAATTCTGTAACTTCTGAGATTTCTTATTGCTCATTTCAGGTTTAAATTAAGATTTTCAGCTCAAAAATTAGGATTTCCTTTCTAAACTCTCATATCAAGATTACAGTCTAAAACAAGAGCTATAGCAAGACTGTATCATTGATAGTAGAATTGTCCACTTCATAATCTTTACATATTGTGTGCTAGTGCTGCTGATATGTAAAATAATTATGTTATAGATTTTGTTTGACAGCATGCCTAGGCTGGTGCTATACAACAGTAATATAACATAAGCCATAGCTATTATTTTAAATGTTCTAGGAAGCACATTCCTAGATTCATGTATAACTTTTTAATTCCCCAAAAACTTAACTACTAATAGCCTACTGTTGACAGGTAGCCTTATGGATAACATAAGCAGTCAAGTAAAACGTATTTTGTATGTTATATGTATTTTATACTTTCTTCTTACAATAAAGTAAGCTAGAGAAAATATTATTAAGAAAATTATATTTACTCTTTATTAAGTAGAAGTGGATAATCATAAGATATTCATCCTCATTGTCTTCACATGAGTAGGCTGAGGAGGAGGAGGAAAGGAGGGATCCATCTTGCTAACAGGAGTGACAGAGGCAGAAGAGGTGGAGGATATAAAAGGGGAGGCAGGAGACACAGCTTCATTCAGTGTAAATTACGGAATTACATTGTAATTTCTGTCTGGCTTTTTGTCTTGTTATTTCTTTAAAAATGTCTCTATATGGTACCAATCCTTCTTCCATTGTTTGCTTTAGTTTCAGTGCCCATTTTATAGGAGAGTCTATGTCATAAAAGATCCAGACCCTCTGTTGCCATCACATAGGAGCCTGTGGCACAGCATTCATTCATACAACAGGAGTAACTCTGTCCAGGAAAGTGATTTACTGGGTTTAACACTTCCACAGCCTTCTGGTGTGTTTCCATTTTCTTCCTAACTCAATAATAAAAGCCTTGGCCTGGTGAGATGGCTCACGCCTGTAATCCTAGCACTTTGGGAGACCAAGGCGGGCAGATCGCCTGAGCTCAGGAGTTCAATATCACCCTGGGCAACGTGGTGAAACCCCGTCTATGCTAAAATACAAACGATTAGCTGGGCGTGGTGGCGTGCATCTGTAATCCCAGCTACTCAGGAGGTTGAGGCACAGGAATCGCTTGAGATCCAGAGGCAGAGGTTGCAGTGACCGAGATTGCGCCACTGCACTCCAGCTTGGGCTACAGTGTGAGACTCTGTCTCAGAAAGAATAAATAAGTAAAATAAAATTAAAAAATAAGAAAAATCTTAGGGACAGTTGCTGTCAGATATTAAGACTGAATGAGGCTTAATGGTGAGCATGTGGCAATTCACTAGAGGTGAGGAGAGGAACACTGAAGAGGATGGGTATCTTGTAGAACACAGGAGGTTGTTGGTGGTCAAGCATTATGATAGCAGATGCTGAGATGTTTGAGGTACCAGATGTTTACCGGGGCTCAGCATCGGTAAGAAGAAAGAGAAAGAAGAGGATTGAGCAGAGGGAGAAGCTAACTGCGTGACACAGACCTGACAAATCTTCAGCCTACCAAGTAGAAAGCCTTGGAGAAAATATTGCTTATCAGAGTTGTCCTGTTTTGAGACAAAATGGTCAGATCACTTTATCACTACCTCCCTGCATGAAGGCTGATCCAGGAACGGCATGACCTCACATGAAGCAGCTCTGTTCATTTGAGGCAGACCTTGCAGGAGGTGACAGCTGGAGGTGGCTGCCAAAGCAAGTCCTTCTTTGAAGGGGATCTGGATGGGGCATCTCCTTGTTTACCACAGAGTTCTAGCCACAATTCAAGCTATATTTGACAGCAAGGTTTCCAATCAGATAAACAAGGCACCAAGATAGAAGATTCAAGTCTTGAGAGGCAGAATATTCTAGAAAGACTGTCCCTGGTGTTTAGGATTTAGCTACAAGAACTATATTTTTGAGGAAGAAAACAGAAACAAGGCAGAATGGTGAAATGCATGGCTGTGGTGCTGGGCTTTAGGATGTGACTTTCGTTATAGACAAAAATTGGAAAACAAGAGAAACCAGAATTTGAGAGCGGTAGCCAATGCAAAGCTCTGTCAAGTAAAATAAACCACTAGCACAGGCAGGAGAGGAAGGCAGTGAGTAGAAAGGGAAACCCAGTACTGGAAATCATTGCATAGAAGGAATTCAGAGACAGAAGGCCAGAGATCCACATTTGTTACTGTAAACAATGATGCTTAGACAAGCATTCTTCCTAATGCATCAAGAAGTGTCCAATTGAGTATTACTTTCCATTACTTCAGCATTAATATAGAGTTTTCATTAAAACAAGTTGCATCAACTATTTAACCAAGACTTTTGTTTTTTAAGTCTCTCAATAGGTAGACATGATTCATAAATATTTTTCATTTGTGAGAGTGTTTTTTTTTTTATTTTTTAAATTTTTTTAGATGCAGTCTTGCTCTGTTGCCCAGGCTGGAGTTCAATGGCGGCATCTCGGCCCACTGCAACTTCTGCCTCCTGGGTTCAAACCATTCTCCTGCCTCAGCCTTCCAAGTAGCTGGGATTACAGGTATGCGTGACCATGCCTGGCTAATTTTTGTATTTTTAGTAGAGACGGGGTTTCACCCTGTTGGCCAGGCTTGTCTCAAACTCCTGACCTCAGGTGATCTGTCCGCCTCGGCCTCCCAAAGTGCTGGGATTACAGGTGTGAGCCACCGCGCCTGGCCAAGAGGGTTGTAATGGCACAGGAAGACAGCAAAGTTAACACTTTCGGGAAAAGGTACAGGTCTTTTGGCTTTAACTGAAAATAATTCTAACTTTATTTCCAAGATAGCAAAATTGGTTCTGCTTTCTGATACAACAAGGCTTACTTAGTTTACATGGCCAGGCCAGTCATAAGGAAGCAAAAGCAACATTCTAATAATTTAATTAAAATGCTTATTTTTACCTTCATGCTGCTTAAAAAATATTACTTTCAATTTTGGGGAAAAAATGAAAATTGAACTGTTACCAAACATTGAGAGTATCAGGCTGAAAGCAATTTTAAAAATAAATATGTTCATACATTTAAAAAAATTGATGCTAGTGGTAGCATGCATTTTATAACATTGTAAGAGAGAAGATAAAAGTTTTACTTGCCTAAAGCACTGAAAAGATCATAGCTCTCACATGATAAACAAATAGCTGCTACTTTTTTATTTGATTTTCCACTTTGTCCACCACACTCCTTTTTCATTCATCTTTTAGGAAAAAGATGTTATAGTAGGTTGTTTAAAAATTTGAATCAAATACCTTTTTTTGTTGTTAAATGAATTATGCTCAGGAGTGTTACTATAAAAAGCTACTAAAGCAAAAGTCAGGAATAAATATCACTAGATGATTAGAAATAAGGACATTAACATATTAGGGATTCAATGGTTTAAGAAATCCTAATTTTATGGAGATGATAAGCCCTCTATGACAACAACTATTGAAGTAATTACCCTTATTGTTTTATGGATTGATTATGTGCTAAATTACTTAACACCAGTTTGTAAGATTTCTTTTGAGATGATGAAACCAGATGCAAACTTCATTTGCTTTTCCTCGTCTGTTTATACAAATATATGTATTTGTTTTTTACGTGGTGTATAAAAGTACAATCAGAGCTAATCTGTGCTATAAACTAAATGTTTGTGACCCCTGAAAATGAATATGTTGAAACCTAATCTCCAACATGATGGTATTTGGGGTTAGGGCCTCTGGGAGGTGACAGGTCATGACAGTAGAACTCACATAAATTGGATTAATGCTCTTATAAAAGAGACCCCAGAGAATTCATAAATCCCTTCTGCCATATAACAACACAGTGACAAGATGGCCATCTATGAAACAGAAAGTGTCCCCTCAGAAGACATTAAGTCTTGATTTCTGAATTTTCTGTCTCCAGAACTATGAGAACTACATTTCTGTTGCTTATAAGCCACCCACTGTTTGGTATTTTGTTATAGCAGTGTGAATGGACTAATACAATCTTGAATTCTTTCAGCTGGAAATCTGTAATTGGTGTTTTTTCCATATTTACAGTACAATGACAAATGACATCCTTGGTGATATCAGAAGGCCTGGTAGGAGGTTAAAGCATTTTCTGAACAATTAAAATGGATTATCTCATGTTTAGTAGATCGGTAGTGTTCTGAGTGTGTTTCTGTGTAAAAATTTTAATTGCTTAAAAAGTCAATAATATTTAAATTCTAAGCATATTAAAAAATTTGATTAAAATATCTCATCCTCTAACCCTCATATGTTTAATATGTCTTAGAAAGTAGAATTCATAAGTTTTAAATTCTCTTAATATTGAAACTACACATAACAAAAGAAATTTTTAAAAATGTATCTACCTATCTAAAGTTAGACTTCCCAGAGTCTTACTGGAACAATAAAAAATACTTGCACAATCCAAACTTAGACCCACACATTCAGATTTGATTTTTAAAGACAGATACCTTGAGTCAAGAAAAAGAAAATCACCTGCCATAGCTATAAACACAGTTCTTTAGGAAAATTTTTATTATTTTTTCTTTTATTAATTTGGGTTAGAGTGAAAGAAAAATAGATCTGAGCTGGGGAGTTTTGGGTAAAAATAAAAGGGAATGAAATCAATATTTATTGAATGCAAAGTGGGCCATTTTGTTGATTATTTTTGCTACCTTGAGCGTAATCGACAGAAAATGAAATTCAGTTTGAAATTCAAAATTGTTTTGCTGTGGTCATCCTATTTTGCAACATAATCACTAACACTTATAATAAATTGCAATTTAATTCTAGTCCTTTCTATAGGTTATCATAAAATAATCAATGCGGACACATCTTTCTCCAAGTCAGTCCTACCCTCAGAAACTGGCCACAGCATGAGACTTACAGGAAATTCAGAAGTAACAGTTCTCAAAGAATATTACCTTTATAGGATAGGATCTCCTACAAGACGGCCAACTAGACACAGCCAGGAAACACCTCTCCCCTGATAGACACCAAAATATCAAGTAAACTATTCCACTTTTAACCGATCTCTTGATAGAGAGGCGATGCAGGCACTGGGGTTGAAGAGGGAGGAAGGTGGGAAGCCTGCGCGAAGTTGCTGAGTGCGTAGACTGGCTCCTAATCCTGTACATGTCCTAAGGGGCCGGTGAGGGAAGGAACTCCGGGGCACCACATGTCCCACTGCAGACCTCTGGGATCCTCGCTGCGAGAGATTCCCTGATCCCTATAGACATTTGAACTGGCAAGGAGAACTACCCAAAGACTTGAACCTACACAGAGCCCCAAAGGTTTTGCCTGTGGGGCAGCTGCCCCAAACACATCTACGGCACCTGTCCCGCGGGGCTCTCCACCTTGCTCTGAATAACTCTAGCCCCTGCTGACCGCCAGTCTGGGAGATAGCAGGGCTGCCTTTCCTATGGAACTGGGCACACCTGATCCATGCACCCGCTTGTCTGCCAGACCCTCCCAAGCCTGCCTACCTGGCCACTCCTGCACAGCTTCCTCTGCCCCACCAGTGTTTTATCATTGGCCTAAGAGCAGTTGGCCGCCTTCCCCGCAGTGGGAGGCCAGAGGACAAAGCCGCAGGTCTCAATGCCCCTAAGATTCAAGCACACCATCCAGGAACATTGAGCTGAGATCTGTGGTCTGAGTTGGAGCAGGGGAGGAGCCTCCACTCTCAGAACAGAGAAGAGAGTAAGGCGCTGGTTCCAGTGCCGGTGCAGGAGCTAGGTGTCCCTCCCTCTGCAAGACCAGTCCGGGAAGCGTGTAGCCTGTTGACATACCACAGCTTCTGCCTCGGGGAGTCCCAAAGCCTGGAACACCTGGAATAGTATGGCAATCTAGGTCCAGAAAGCTTGGGACAAATCTAGCTCCTCAGGGCTACTCCTGGGGCAGAAATCAAAGGGAAACCCAGTCAGGGGAGCATGACCTGGGCAGTCATTACAGCCATTTGCTAGGCAAAAAAAAAACCCGGATCACGGTCATTATACCAGATGCGCATCCATGACACCAATACCTGCCTAAGGGTCCTCTGCCCTTGACGCACTGCATCACCGGACCACCCACAGACATTCCCCACAACCTCCTCTGACTCTGACAAGCTCAGAGAACCAGTGAATCTCTGGGGAGGTGTGGGTCTCCTGTGACCTAATCTTCAGCTCGGGCCACTCCTAAGGGAGGGGGAAATGCAGGCTACCACAGCACCCCTTGGGGTTGAGAAAACACAAATGTAACACCAGTGATTGGAGGGACTCTCCCGCCCAAGGTCAGGGAACAGATTCAGTAAGGAGGTCATCGCTCTCTCTCCCTTCCCTCCTTCCCCAGAGAACTGCTGTGAATGCACTGACATGCAAAAGAGGCACATGGGTGGGTAAAAGCCTATTTGCCAGCCCTTACTCTTAAGCATCATCTACTGGATCGCAGCCTGAATTACACCAGCAAACAAAAATAAATTCCTTTAGCACACACAATGCCTGTGAAACCCAATGGCTAGGAAACTAGCCACAGCTAAGGAACCCATACAGAATCTTGGCCCTCTGAAAGCCCCCAGAAATGAAGCTAATCGACTATACACAACATACACCATAGTTAAACCCTCAGGGGGAAAAAGAATATATAAACAAAAAGCCATCCAAATGACAGCAACTTCAATTTTTTTTTTTAAATGAGCTCCCACAAATGAGAAGGAATCACTGCAAGAAGTCCAGCAACCCAGGAAGTGAGATTGTTTCCTTACCTCCAAAGGATGGCACTAGCTCCCCAGCAATGAGTCCTAACCACATCGAAATGTCTGAAATAACAGACATAAAATTCAGAACCTGAATTGCAAGGAAGATCAAGATTCTAGAGAAAGTTGAAATCCAAACTAAGGAAGCCAGTAAAACAATACAAGAGTTGAAATATGACATAGCCATTTTAAGAAAGAACCAAACTGAATTTTTGGAACTGAAAAATTTACTACAAGAATCTGAACATACAATTGGAAGCCTTAAAAACAGACTAAACCAAGCTGAGGAAAAAAATCCAGAGCTCAAAGACCAGTCCTTCAAATCAACCTGGTCAGATACAAATAGGAAAAGATTTTTAAAATAAAAAAACATTTAATAATGAACACAGCCTTCAAGAAATATGGGATTATGTAAAGAGACTAAACCTATGACTCATTGGCATTCCTGAGAGAGAGTAAGCAACTTGGAAAACATATTTGAGAATACAGTCCATGAAAATTTCCCCAAGCTCATTAGAGAAATCAACATGAAAATTCAAGGAATTCAGAGAATCCTTGCATAATACTATACAAGATGACCATCACTAAGACACATGTCATGAGACTTTCCAAGGTCAATGTGAAAGAAAAAATCTTAAAGCCAGCTAGAAAAAAGGGCCAGATCACATACAAAGGGAACCCCATCAGGCTAATAGCAGAATTCTCAGCAGAAATTACAGGCCAGGAGAGACTGAGGCCTATTTTCAGAATCCTTAAATAAAAGAAATTCAAAGCAAGAATTTCATATCCCACCAAACTAAGCTTCATAAGCAAAGGACAAATACAATCTTTTCCAGATAAGCAATCGTTAAGGGAATTTGCTATCACTAGATCAGGCTTATAAGAGTTCCTTAAGGAAGTTCTAAACACGGAAACAAAAGAATGATACCTGCTACCACAAAATACCCATAGCCTACAGACATTACAAAGCGACTACACAATCAAGACTACAAAGCACCCAGCTAACAACATCATGACAGGATCAAAACTCACATATCAACATTAACCTTGAATGTAGACAGTCTAAATGCACTACTTGAAACGCACAGAGTGACACACTGGATAAAAAACTTGTAGCCTCTATCTCCCCAGTCTCACCTGGTGGTCTTCCCATCTCAGCCTCCCAAGTACTTGGGGACTACTCAAACCTTCTTCCTCTGGCTTTTTTTTTTTTTTTTTTTTGAGACGAAGTCTCACTCTGTCACCCAGGCTGGAGTGCAGTGGCGTGATCTCGGCTCACTGCAAGCTCCGCCTCCCGGGTTCACGCTATTCTCCTGCCTCAGCCTCTCCGAGTAGCTGGGACTACAGGCGCCCGCCACCACGCCCGGCTAACTTTTTGTATTTTTAGTAGAGACGGGGTTTCACCGTGGTCTCGATCTCCTGACCTCGTGATCTGCCCGCCTCGGCCTCCCAAAGTGCTGGGATTACAAGCGTGAGCCACCATGCCCGGCTTCCTCTTGCTTTTTTCTAAGCCCACTTTCAGTTTATTTCCACAGTATTTAGACTGACTTGCTGTTGGATGTGTCTCTCTCTTCAGGAGACACATCTCACATATAACAACACCCATAGGCTGAAGGTAAAGGGATGAAGAAAGATCTATCATGAAAACCGAAGACAAAAAGAGAGAAGGGGTCACTATTCTTATATCACTTAAAACAGACTTTAACAACAATAAAAAAGGACAAATAAGGGCATTACCTAATGATAAAAGTTTCAGTTTAACAAGAAGACCTCACTTCATAAATATGCACTGAACATTAAAGCACCCAGATTTTTATTTATATATATATATATAAAAAATAATACTTCTAGGCCTACAATAAAACTTAGACAATCACACAATCACACAATAATGGGGGGCAGGACTTCAACACTCCCACTGATAGTGTTAGACAGATCGTTGAGGCAGAAAGCTAACGAAGAAATTCTGGACTAAAATTTAACACTTAACCAATTAGAAATAATAGAAATAATAGACATCTACAGAATATCCCACCCAAAAACTACAGAATATACATGCTTCTCATCTGCGCATGGAACATACTCTAAAGCTGACCACATGTCCAGCCATTAAACATGTCCAGCCATTAAATATGTCCCAGTAAATTCAAAAAAATTGAAATCATACTACGCATACTTTTGGACCACAGTGAAATAAAAATAGAGACCAATATTAAGAAGACCTATCAAAGCCACACAATTACATGAAAATTGAACAACTTGCTTCTGAATGACTTTTGAGTAAACAATGAAATTCATGCAGAAATCAAAAACTCTTTGATATTAATGAAAAGAGAGATACAGCATATCAAAATCTCTGGTATACAGCAAAAGTAGTATTAAGAGGAAAGTTTAGTGCTGAACACCTACATCAAGGAGTTAGAAAGATCTCAAATTAACATTCTAACATCACACAGAGAGGAATAAGAAAAACAAAAATAAACTAACCCCAAAGCTAGCAGAATAAAAGAAATAGCTAAAATCAGAGCAGAACTGAATGAAATTGAGAACTGAAAATCTATACAAAGGATCAGCAAAACCAAAAGTTCCTTCTCTGAAAGGATAAACATGATCAATGGACTGCTAGCTAAATTAATAAACAAAAAAAGAGAGAAGATCCAAATAAGCACAATTAGAAATGACAAAGGTCACATGACAGCTAATCCCTGAGAAATAAAGAAGATCTTGAGACTATTATGAACACCTGCGTGCAAACTAGGAAATCTAGAGGAAATGGGTAAATTTCTGGAAACACGAAACCTCCCAAGATTGAATCAGGAAGAAATTAAAACC
The DNA here is from genome assembly GCF_009828535.3 of Hylobates moloch. Classification (NCBI taxonomy): domain Eukaryota; kingdom Metazoa; phylum Chordata; class Mammalia; order Primates; family Hylobatidae; genus Hylobates; species Hylobates moloch. The sequence goes on from NW_026652292.1 coordinate 36,505,300, forward strand.
CTGAACAGAACAATATGAGTTCTGAAATGGAATCAATAATAATAATAATAAAATCCTACCAAACAAAAGAAAGCCCTGAACCAGATGGATCCACAGCTGAATTCTACCAGATGTACAAAGAAGAGTTACTGATTCCAAAAAATTGAGGAGAAGGAATTCCTCCCTAACTCATCCTATGAAACTACCATCATCCTGAACCAAATTCTGTCAAAGACATAATGAAAAAAGAAAACTACAGGCTAATATCCTTGATGAATATAGACACAAAAATTCTCAACAAAATACTAGTAAACTGAATACAGCAGCACATGAAAATCTTAATTCACCACAGTCAAGTAGGCTTTATTCCTGGGATGCAAGCTTGGTTCAATATGCACAAATCAACAAATGTGATTTACCACATAAACAGAATTGAAAACAAAAAACGCATAATCATCTAAATAGACACAGAAAAAGCACTTGATAAAATCCAACATTCTTTCATGATAAAAGCTCTCAACAAACTAGGCATTGAAGAAACGTAACTCAAAACAGTAAGAAACATCTATTACAAACTCACAGCTAACATCATACTCAATGGGCAGAAGCTGAAAGCATTCCCCTTAAGAACTAGAACAAGACAAGTATACAGACTCTCACCCCTCCTATTTAATATAGTGCTGAAAGTCCTGGAAAGAGTAATCAGGCAAGAGAAAGAAAGAAAATACCTCCAAATTGGGGAAGAAAGAAGTGATCTCTCTTCCATGACAAGATGGTTCTATACTTGGAAAACTGTGAAGACTCCATCAAAAGGCTGCTAGAACAGTAAATAACTTTAGGAAAGTTTCAGGATACAAAATCAATGTGCAAAAATCAATAGCATTTCTATACAGCAATACACTCAAGCCAAGAACCAAATCAAGAACACAGCCCCATTTACAATAGACACACAGACACAGACACACACAAACACACACACACACACACACATACACACACAAAACCTACAAATACATCTAACCAAGGAGGCAAAAGATCTCTACAAGGAGAACCATAAAACACTGCTCAAAGAAACCAGAGAAGGCACAGATGGAAAAACAGTTCATGCTCATGGATTGGAAGAATCAACATCATTAAAATAGCCTGACTGCCCAAAGCTATTTGCAGATTCACTGCTATTCCCCTCAAACTACCAACATCATTTCTCACAGAATTAGAAAAAAAAAATCTGTTCCAAAATTCATATGGAACAACCAAAAAAGGAGCCCAAATAGCCAAAGCAATTCCAAGCAAAAAGAACAAAGTTGAGGAGGCATCACATTACCCAACTTCAAGCTATATTACAAAGTTACCATACCCAAAATAGCATTGTAGTGGTACAAAAACAGACACATAGACCAATGGAAACAAATAGAAAACCCAGAAATAAAGCCACACACCTACAACTAGCTGACCTTTGACAAAGTAAACAAAAATAAGCAATGGTAAAAGGACTCCCTATTCACTACATGATGCTGGGATAACTAGCTAGCCATATGCAAAAGAATGAACCTGGACCCCTACCTACCACCACACATAAAAATTAACTTAAGATGGATTAAAGACTTAACTGTATGACCTCACACTGTAAAAGTCCTAGAAGAATGCCTAAGAAATACTCTTCTAGACACCTGCTTTGGCAAAGAATTTATGACTAAGTCCCAAAAAGCAATTCCAACAAAAACAAAAATGACGAGTGGAACCTAATTAGACTAATGAACTTCTGCATAGAAAGAGAAACTGTCAACAGAGTGAACAGACCGCTTATAGAACAGGAGAAAATATTCATAAACTACGCATCTGACAAAAGTCTAATATATCCAGAATCTGTAGGGAGCTTAAATAACTCAACAAAGACAAAACAAATAATTGTCTGTTATTGGTGTATAACAGACAATTAAAAAAATGGCAAAGAACATGAATGCACACTTCCCAAAAGAAGACACAGAAGTGGCCAACAATCATATGAAAAAAAATATGCCATATCACTAATCATCAGAGAAATGCAAATCAAAACTATGAGATACTATCTCACACTAGTCAGAATGGCTTTTGTTAAAAAGTCAAAAAATAACAGAAGTTGTTGAGGTTGTGGAGAAAAGGGAATGCCTATACACTGTTGGTGGGAATGTAAATGAACCCACTGTGAAAAGCAGTTTGGAGATTTCTCAAAGAACTAAAAGTAGAACTACAATTTGACCCAGCAATTCGTTTTCTGAGTATATACCCAAAGGAAAATAAGTTATTGTTCCAAAATTACACATGTACTCATTCATCACAGCACTATTCACAAAAGCAAAGACATGGAATCAACTTAGGTGCCCATTAATGGTATATTGGATTTTTAAAATGTGGTACATATACACCATGGAATACTACACTACTATAAAAAAGAACAAAATCATGTCTTTTGTAACAACGCAGATGCATCTGGGGGCCATTATTCTAAGTGAATTACTGCAGAAACAGATAACCAGATTCCACATGTTTTCACTTATAAGTGGGAACTAAACATTGAGCACACAGGGACTAAAGATGGGAATGATAAACACTGGAGACTAATAGAGAGGGAAGAGAGGAAGTTGAGTTGGGGTTGAAAAACTACCATAGTACCCTACCTATTGGGTACTATGCTCACTACCTGGGTGACAGAATCAATCATGCCCCAAACCTCAGCATAATGCAATATGCTACACATGTACCAAACCTGCACATGTACCCCTGAATCTAAAATAAAATCCGAATTTTTTAAAAAAAGAATAGACTAAAAGAGAGAAAATTATCTTTATAGGATAAGAACTTTATCTTTTACATATCCTTTTTACAATATGCTATAAAATAAAAACTCAGTAATTGCATGTCTCTATAAAACCAACAAAATAACTGATTGAAAGTACCAGTTCTTCTTCACCAACACTTGTAGGTGATCCATGTCAGCAGAAACAAAGAATGAAATTGACTCAGGGAATGGTGACTAATAATTCAACAGGATGTAGTAGAGGAAAGTCTCATCGCTTCATGACTAAGCCTCTTGATTTACTAATAGAGACTGGACTATGAAAAAATAGCAGATTCCCCTTAACTGGACAGGGAAAAAAAGATAATTCTTAGTTGATTATATTTCTTGATCTATTTATTTCTTCTAAGAAATACTCATTTTTTCATTGACTCACTTTCATAAGCAATCAATCTGATTAAAAAAACAGTTACTTTACTTCATTTTTTGCAACCTTTTTTCATCTGCTATAAACGAATTCTGAAGAATGTGGGGTAGCTAATACTCCATGGATATTATGTAAAATGAATTTCTAAATAATGAGACAATAACAAATGGGTCAAAAAATAATCAAAGGATCACAATAAGGGTAAAGACAGATTAGCCTTCAATATCAGCATCCTCAAAATGTAAAATGAAGCAAAATAATTAAGACTCCTTATAATAGAATTTTATTTTGCTGTGATTTTCCTTCACACTTTTGTGGTCTTTATTTAATACCTGTTGATGTGGACTAAAGAACCAAAATTGACAAGACTAACTGCAAATAAAGACATTGGTATGTGTATGAGATTTACACCATTTCAATAGCTCGCCAGAGAATTTCCATTCTAAAGTCCTAAGATGAATATCTAATCTGACCAGGCATCTTGTAGATGTAGTCTTCACCCAGGTGTTTGTCAGAATGGAATTCCATGTAATGGAGGCAAATTACTACTGTTTAAAATATGACCAGGAGGAAAGAACTGGGATGTGTCATTACAATCTATCACCTCTATAAGAATAAAGTACTCAATGCCTTCAAAAATAGCTTAGAGAAGGGAGATTGCATTGTGAGATTTGGATGTGGGACCTTTAAAGGTAGAAGCAAGAAGTGTAATCTTTAACTCCCAGTCCTTCCCTTACTCCTCCAATAGAGACTTAATTCAAATTCTGGGAAAGGGAAAGTGGTTGTTAAGGATTATCCTAACTCAAAACATGTAGCTTTAGAAGGCCCTGTCTGTTGGTCAAAATAGTTTCTTGCCAGGTCATAATCTGTTTATTTGATAAGTTTTTATTGGGTGGCCTGTAGTGCCAGTTACTGTGCCAAGTAATAGAAATGCAAAGATAAATGAGGCAGAGTTCTTGTCCTTAAGGAATCTGTATTCAAGTCAAGGAGCCAGATAAGCAAGACACTGACAACACAGTGAAATGGGTGATTTGTTCCAACTGAGGGCAAAGGGAGAGGTCAAGGAAGCTCTCCTTGAAAAGTAACCTAGGAAAGAAATTTTGGAAGGTAGGAAAAAAGTACATATTAGCAAATTGCTTCAGATACATGAAGGAGATGTTCAAAGTGTGTAAAGAAAGCACAGCAAAGACTTGTGCAATTAATAATGGCTGAATTGTTGGAGTAATCAAGGGCTATATTGTGAGAGCTCTTACGTGCCAGGCAGTTTGAAGGAAGGCTCTGAGGAACAATTAAAGAATGGTAATCAGGAAGTGTTTTAGAAAGTTTATTCCATATTAGTGAGAGAAGAGAGACAGACCCTCTCAAATTGTTTTATATTGTTTTATGCTGAGAAAAGGAAAGAGAAACGACACTAAAGGCAAGTAGCCCGGCATCTAGGATCCAGACCCAAAACCAAGGAACCAGACCTGAAACTAGGCCTGGGCCTGCCTGACCTAAGTCTGGTAGTTAAAATTCAACCCCTGACCTAGCAACTGATGCTATCTATAGATTCCAGACATTGTACAGAAAGACATTGTGAAGCTTCCCAGTCTGTTCTGTTTCACTCTGACGACTGGTGCATGCAGCCCCTGTCACGTACCACCTGCTTGCTCAATCGATCTCATTTGGACCCCCTTAGAGTTGTGAGCCCTTAAAAGGGACAGGAATTGCTCAATGGGGGAGCTCGGCTCTTGAGACAGGAGTCTTGCTGATACTCCCAGCCAAATAAACCCCTTCCTTCTTTAACTCGGTGTCTGAGGAGTTTTGTCTGTGGCTCATCCTGCTACATTAGGGTGAAGTCAACCATAGACTAAAAACATTTACAAAGTAGAGCAAAAGTCAAGGTAGTCTGGATTGGGAAAAAAAGTATTGAGTGTGAAAAATATTAATGATGTTGAATTAAAATTCTGCTGCAGATGGGTATCCTCTATTTTGTGTCCTGATTTCCAAAATTCAAGAAGCTCCTACTGTTTCTTACCTCCTGAAGACTTCTTAAAATGTCTCTTTTTCCTGCTTGCATGGTATTGTCCCAAGGCATGATATTTTTCTCTCAAGACTTGATGACCCAGAATTCATCTAAACATATAAAGTATATTAAATAACAAATTTATTTTCAACAATACATGCTCCAAATAAATATCTGATGAGACACATTATTCTCATCAGTTTGTAAACTCAGAATTATAAATGCTTTCTTCAGAATTCCTCAAAATTAAAAATATCAAGCAACTTTGACAATATAGAATATTTCCTTCTCATTTCTTAACTGCTGATTTCTATACTCTAGAAAAGCAAGCATGTCAATATGTTATCTGATTCATAATCATGCCCTATCCTATTTTTTCTCAATATGACCTAATTCCGACATTATCTTATTCTAATTATTTGTCAGTTTTTCTCACTCATCACTTGCCTGCTGTTGACACCAAAATCTATCTACTATGCTGTAACTCATCTCTTCAACTGCCGTTCATCTTCTCAAGACTTCACAAACTACATCATATATACATGTGTGATTTTGTATATGTACAAAGCCAGCCTTGATATCCAATCATCATACTATCTAATATCATAGACATTAAGTTACTCATTTACTAGCAAGACCTGGGACCCTAAAGTAAACTTGATATTAAAGTTCTCACCCAAGACACTACATTCTATTCATAGAAACAGATATTCCGTCATATCTGGCTATGGTATGAAAGAGAAAAATCAGACTCAGAACAGTTACCATACATGGAACAAAAGACTTACCTTCATAGGATACCCTACAGCCAACTCTAACGATGCTGGCAGTAAAGACTCAACCCTTGCCTGATATCTGATCTTTTAATAATTACATATGCGTGCCTTGGTCTTTTGCTTTTTACCTTGTTGCTTTTCACTTTTACCTCATCATCACTACATCCAGTCTTCTGCAATTTCTTGATACCAAGTTTGTTGTCCTAACTTTCCCTCAGCTTCCATGTTAAGTCATGGAATTTTATTCAATGTCTTCCTCGACTTAGTTACCACCCAGTTCTTCCAGTCATACAATCTGGATAGCCATAGCCCTGATGATCTATTCATTCTTAGAATAAAACTGAGTTCCTCTCCATAGCCTCATGTTATTCCACAGAAACTGATGATTTGGGCACTCCAACAATTTGTTTGTGTACATATACCAAAATAAATCAGTATGAGATGTTGTAATATCTTAATTCATTGGTCTATTACCTCATAAAAGGGGAGTAACCTCAATATTTAGGTGGATTTATACACTTTGGTTTGCTCGAATTGCTTTGGTTTGGTTTTTATCAGCATTCTCAAAGTCTTTGACTTCTGGTGTTTGTCAACTCTATAATTAATTTTAGTGTATACTAAGCCCTGAAATAATGTTAGCAAATCATTTCCATAAATTTATTATTTTTCTAATACATTAGAAGCTATGTAATGATGAATGATTATCTTAATAGAAATATCCCACAAAAAGAATTTTCTACTCAAGTGTAAATTCCTAAAATTTACTATATCTACTTAAGTGTAATATTCCTAATTTTCTGTAGCAGATGCATATTGTGCCCTTAATACAGTTACAGTTTTAGTCATGACACACACTCACACATGGAATGAATTTCAATATCAACTATCCTTATTTGGATAGTACATGTGTGCTTATGTTGTACAAGTTTTGTTCTCCCCTCAGAAGAAAAGTGTAAATAAGATTATCATCTCATAATCTCAATGTAAGCAGTACAGAGGAGAAATGACCAATTCCATATAATTATAAATTATAAGCGATTCAAAGTACAGGTGTACCTTGGAGATACTGTAGGTTTGGTTCCGGACCACCACGATAAAGTGAATAAAGTGAGCCACACTTTTTTTTTTGGTTTTGTAGTGCATATAAAAATTATGCTTACACTATTGTCTAATAAATGTGTAATAAGACTATGTCTAAAAATTCATATATCTTAATTAAAAATACTTTATTTCCAAAAATGCTAACAATTATATAAGCCTTCAGTAAGTCATAATCTTTTTGCAGGTATAGGGACTTGCCACGATATTGATGGCTGCTGACGGATCAGGGTGGTGGTAGCTAAAAGTTTGGGTGGTTGTGGCAATTTCTTAAAATAAAACAACAGTGAACTTCACTGCATCAATTGATCCTTCCTTTCATGAAAGATCTTTTGTAGCATGTGATGCTGTCTGATAGCAGCATTTCACCTACAGTTTCAAAACTGGAGTTAATCTTCTCAAATCCTGCCACTGCTTGATCAACTAATTTTTTGATGTCCTTTCAACAATGTTCATAAGATCTTCACAAGAAGTAGATTCCATCTCAAGAAACCATTTTATTTATTCATCTATAAGAAACAACTCCTTAACTGTTCAAATTTTATCATGAGATTGTAGCAATTTGGTCACATCTGCAGACCCCACTTACAATTCTCTGTAATTTCCATCACATCTGCAATTACTTCCTCCACTGAAGTCTTGAACCCCTCAAAGTCATCTATGAGGGTTAGAATCAACTTCTTCCAAACTCCTGTTAATGTTGATATTTTGACCTCCTCCTATTAATCATGAATGTTCTTAATGGCATCTAGAATGGTGAATCCATCACAGGAGGTTTTCAATTTACTTTGCTGAGATCCATCAGAGAAACCACTTTCTATGATAGCTACAGCCTTATAAAAAGTATTTCTTAAATAATAAGACTTGAAAGTTGAAATTACTCCTTGATCCATGAGAATTGGCAGGCACAAAAACAACATTTTCATGTCCATCTCCATCAGAGCTCTTGGGTGACCAGATGCATTGTCAATGAGCAGTGATATTTGAAAATGAATCTTTTTTTCTGAGCATTAGGTCTCAACAGTGGGCTTAAAATATTCAACAAATCATGCTATAATCAGATGTGCTATCATCCGGGCTTTGTGATTTCATTTACAGTGCATAGGAAGAGAAGATTTAGCATAATTCTTAAGGAGCCTACGATTTTCAGAATGAGTTTGGCTTTAAGTTAAAGCCAAATGAGCACTGGCTTTAACTTAAAAGTCACCAGCTGCATTAACCCTAACAAGAGAGTCAGGCTATCCTTTGAAGTTTTGAAAGGAGACACTGACCTCTAACTATAAAAGGCCTAAATGGCATCTTTTTATAGTGGAAGGCTGTTTCGTGAACATTGAAAATCTGTTGTTTAGTGTAGCCACCTTTATCAATGATCTTAGCTAGATCTTTTTGGACATTCGCAGTAGCTTCTACAACAGAACTTGCTGCTTCACTTTTCACTCTTACGTTATAAAGATGGCTTCTTTCCTTAAATGGTATGAACCAAACTGCTAGCTTCCAACTTTTCTTCTGCAGCTTTCTTACTTCTCTTAGTCTTCATAGAATAAAAGAGAGTGAAGGCCTTGCTCTGGATTAGACTTTGGTGTAAGAGAATGTTGTGGTTGGCTTAATCTTTTATACAGACCACTCAAACTTCGTCCATATCACCAATATGGAGCAATCAGTTTCATTTTCTTATCATGTGTATGTTCACCACAGGATGTGCATGTTCAATTTCCTTCAAGAACTTTTTCTTTACATTAACAACTTGGTTAACTGGTGCAAAAGGCCTAGTTTTGTCCTATTGTAGCTTTCAACATGCCTTCCTCAATAAGCTTAATCATTTATAGCTTTTGATTCAAAGTGAGAGATGTATAAGGCTTCCTTCCACTTGTATACTTAGAGGCCATTGTAGAGTTATTATGTGGTCTAATTTACATTCTGTTTTGTCTCAGGGAATAGGGAGGCCAGAGGACAGGGAGAAAGACAGGGGAATGACATATCAGTGGAGCAGTCAGAACACATGCAGTATTTGTCTATCAAGTTTGCCATCTTATATAGGTATGGTTTGTAGCACTCCAAAACAATTAAAACAGTAGCATCAAAGACCCCTGATCACAGATCACATAGCACTTATTCTAAAATTAACCACATAATTGGAAGTAAAACACTTCAGCAAATGCAAAAGAACATAAATCACAACAGTCTCTCAGACTACAGTGCAATCAAACTAGAACTCAGGATTAAGAAACTCACTCAAAACCACACAACTACATGGAAACTGAACAACCTGCTCCTGAATGGCTACTGGGTAAATAACAAAATTAAGGCAGAAATAAATAAGTTTTTTGAAACCAATGAGAACAAAGACACAATGTACCAGAATCTCTGGGACATAGCTAAAGCAGTGTTTAGAGAGAAATTTATAGCACTAAATTCCCACAGGAGAAAGTGGAAAAGATCTAAAATCAACACTCTGACATCACAATTAAAAGAACTAGAGAAGCAAGAGAAAACAATTCAAAAGCTAGCAGAAGACAAGAAATAACAAAGATCAGAGAAGGACTGAAGGAGATAGAGACACAAAAAAACCTTCAAAAAATCAAGGAATCCAGGAGCTGGGCTTGTTTGTTTGTTTGTTTGTATGTTTGTTTGTTGAAACAGTGCCTCACACTGTCACCCAGGCTAGAGTGCAATGGCATGATCTCGACTCACTGCAACCTCTGCCTCCTGGGTTAAAGGGATTCTCCTGCCTCTGCCTCCTGTGTAGCTGGGATTACAGGCACCTGCCACCACACCCGGCTAATTTTCTGTACTTTTAGTAGAGACGGGGTTTCACTATGTTGGCCAGTCTGGTCTTGAACTCCTGACCTCATGATCCACCCACCTCAGCCTCCCAAAGTGCTGGGATTACAGGCATGAGCTACTATGCCTTGTCCGTTTTTTGAAAAGATTAACAAAATAGATAAACCGCTTGCCAGACTAATAAAGAAGAATAGAGACAAGAATCAAATGGACACAATATGAAATGTTAAAGGGGAGAATCACCACTGATCCCACAGAAAGGCAAGCTACCATCAGAGAATACTGTAAACACATCTATGCAAATAAACTAGAAAATCTAGAAGAAATGGATAAATTCCTGGACACATACACCCTCCCAAGACTAAACCAAGAAGAAGTCAAATCCCTGAATAGACCAATAACAAGTTCTAAAATTGAGGCGGTAATAAGCCTACCAACCAAAAAAAGCCCAGGACCAGATGGATTCACAGCTGAATTCTGCCAGAGGTACAAAGAGGAGCTGGTGCCATTCCTTCTGAAACTATTCCAATCAATAGAAAAAGAGGGACTCCTCCCTAACTCATTTTATGAAGCCAGCATCATCCTGATACTAAAACCTGACAGAGACACAACAAAAAAAGAAAATTTCAGGCCAATATCCCTGATGAACATCAATGCAAAAATCCTCAGTAAAATACTGGTAAACCAAATCCAGCAGCACATTAAAAAGGTTATCCACCATGATCAAGTCAGCTTCACTCCTGGGATGCAAGGCTGGTTCAACATATGCAAATCAATAAGCGTAATGCATCACATAAAGAGAACCAATGACAAAAACCACATGATTATCTCAACAGATGCAGAAAAAGCCTTCAATAAAATTCAACACCCCTTCATGCTAAAAGCACTCAATAAACTAGGTATTGGTAGAGTGTGTCTCAAAATAATAAGAGCTACTTTTGACAAATCCACAACCAATATCATACTAAATGGACAAAAGCTAGAAACATTCCCTTTGCAAACCAGCACAAGACAAGGATGTCCTCTCTCACCACTCCTATTCAACATAGTATTGGAAATTCTAGCCAGGGCAATGAGGCAAGAGAAGGAAATAAAGGGTATTCATGTAGGAAAACACGAAGTCAAATCATCTTTCTTTGCAGATGACATGATTGTATGTTTAGAAAACCCCATTGTCTCAGCCCAAAAACTCCATAAGCCAATAAGCAACTTCATCAAAGTCTGAGAATACAAAATCCATGTGCAAAAATCACAAGCATTCCTATACACCAATAATAGACAAACAGAGAGCCAAATCATGAGTGAACTCCCATTCACAATTGCTACAAAGAGAATAAAATACCTAGAAATACAAATTACAAGCGATGTGAAGGACCTTTTCAAGGAGAACTACAAACCACTGCTCAAGGAAATAAGAGAGGACACAAACAAATGGAAAAAAACATTTCATGCTCATGGATAGGAAGAATCAATACCATGAAAATGGCCATACTGTCCAAAGTAATTTATAGATTCAATGTTATTTCCATCAAGCTACCACTGACTTTCTTCACAGAATTAGAAAAAACTACTTTAAATTTCACAGACCACTAACCAGACTAATAAAGGAGAGAAGAATCAAATAGATACAACATAAAATGAACCAAAAAAGAGTCCATATTGTCAAGATAATCCTAAGTAAAAAGAACAAAGCTGGAGGCATGATGCTACCTGACTTCAAACTATACTACAAGGCTACAGTAACCAAAACGGCATGGTACTGGTACCAAAACAGATATATAAACCAATGGAACTGAACAGAGGCCTAAGAAATAACACCACACATCTACAACCATCTGATCCTTGACAAACGTGACAAAAACAACCAATAGGGAAAGAATACCCTATTTAATAAATGATGTTGGGAAAACTGGCTAGCCATATGCAGAAAGCTGAAACTGAACCCTTTCCTTACAACTTATACAAAAATTAAATCAAGATGGATTAAAGATACAAACATAAGACCTAAAACCATAAAAACTCTAGAGGAAAACCTAGGCAATACCATTCAGGACATAGGCATGGGCAAAGATTTCATGACTAAAATACCAAAAGCAACTACAACAAAAGCCAAAATTGACAAATGGGGTCTAATTAAACTAAAGAGCTTCTGCACTGCAAAATAAACTATCATCAGAGGTAACAGGCAACCTACAGAATGGGAGAAAAATGTTTGCAATCTCTCCATCTGACAAAGGGAAAATATCCAGAATCTACAAGTAACTTAAACAAATTTACAAGAAAAAAACAACTCCATAAAAGTGAGTGAAGGATATGAACAGACACTTTTCAAAGGAAGACATTTATGTGGCCAAAGAACATATGAAAAAAAGCTCATCATCTCTGGTCATTAGAGTAATGCAAATCAAAACCACAATGAGATATGATCTCACTCCAGTTAGAATGGTGATTATTAAAAAGTCGGGAAACAATAGATGCTGCAGAGGATGTGGAGAAATAGGAACGCTTTTACACCATTGGTCAGAATGTAAATTAGTTCAACGATTGTGGATGACAGTGTGGCAATTCCTCAAGGATCTAGAACCAGAAATATCATTTGACCCAGCAATCCCTTTACTGGGTATATATCCAAAGGATTATAAATCATTCTACTATAAAGATACACGCTCACGTATGTTTATTGCAGTACTGTTCACAAAAGCAAAGACTTGGAACCAACCCAAATGCCCATCAATGATAGAGTGGATATAGAAAATGTGGCACTTACACACCATGGAATGCTATGCAGCCATAAAAAAGAATGAGTTCATATCCTTTGCAGAGACATGGATGAAGCTGGAAACCATCATCCTCAGCCAACTAACACAGGAACAGAAAACCAAACACTGCACGTTCTCACTCATAAGTGGGAGTTTAACAATGAGAACATATGGGCACAGGGAAGGGAACATCACAACCGGGGCCTGTCAGAAGGTAGGGGACAAGGGGAGGGATAGCATTAGGAGAAATACCTAATGTAGATGATGGGTTGATGAGTGCAAACTACCATGAGACATGCATACCTATGTAAGAAACCTGCACGTTCGGCACATGTATCCCAGAGCTACATAGGTTAAACATGTGCAATGGTGATTTGCTGCACCTATCAACCCATCACCTAGGTATTAAGCCCAGTATGTTTAAAAATCATAAATTTTGGGCCGGGCGTGGTGGCTCACGCTTGTAATCCCAGCACTTTGGGAGGCCGAGGCGGGCGGATCACGAGGTCAGGAGATTGAGACCACGGTGAAACCCCGTCTCTACTAAAAAATATAAAAAAATTAGCCAGGCGTGGTGGCAGGCGCCTGTAGTCCCAGCTACTCGGAGAGGCTGAGGCAGGAGAATGGCGTGAACCCGGGAGGCGGAGCTTGCAGTGAGCCGAGATCGCGTCACTGCACTCCAGCCTGGGTGACAGAGCAAGACTCTGTCTCAAAAAAAAAAAAAAAAAAATCATAAATTCTGAAAGGTTACTAGATATAAGATCTATCAAGATACCAAGATCCACTGTATTTCTGCCTATTGGCTACAACTAAGTATAAAACTAAGTTAAAGACATGATACTGTTCACAATAATTAAAATGTCATAAATGAGAGTATTTTTAAATAAAAATATATAAAATCTATACATGGAAAACTATAAAACTTAAAACAGAAATGAAAGAATAACAAAATAAATAAGAGATATATCATTTTCATAGATTAGATGACTCAATATTATAAAGGTAAACAATTTTCCCAAATTTATCAATACTTTCAATGTTATCCTAACAAATATCAGAGTTGTGGGTTTTTTTGTTTGTTTTTTTTTAACTGACGCACTGATTCAAAAATTCACAGGGAAGGGCAAAGGGCCACGAATAGCCAAGACATTCTGGAAGAACAAAGCTGAAAGTTGTTTGGCAGATAATTTCTGCAATAAAGCTACTGTAAATAACAAAATATTGTTTGGCCAAAGGTTAAACAAAGCAATCAATAGAACAATAGTGTCTAAAAACATATGCAACTGTATATTTATGAAAAATTAACAACATGATTTTTGCAAAAAGTAACAGTAAATTTCAGTAAGAAAGTTTGCAGTGGTCTTTTAAATAAATGTTTTTGTGTCAACATTGGATACGCACATGGCAAAAAATAAACTGTGGCTGCTAAGTCAAAACCATAAAGGAAAAAATCAGTTCCATATGGATTGCAGGCCTAAATGTGAACTGTAAAATAAAAACTTGTAGAATTGTATTTATTTATTTAGAGACAGAGTTTCGCTCTTGTCACCCAGACTGGAGTGCAGTGGCATGATCTCGGCTCACTGCAACCTCCGCCTCCCGAGTTCAAGCTATTCTCCTGCCTCAGCCTCCCGAGTAGCTGGGACTAGAGGCTCACGCCACTACACCTGGCTAATTTTTGTGTTTTTAGTAGAGACGGGGTTTTACCATGTTGGCCAGGATGGTCTCACTCTCTTGACCTTGTGATGCGCCCACCTTGGCCTCCCAAAGTGCTGGGATTACAGGCGTGAGCCACCAGGCCTGGCCAGGCTGTAGAATATTTTGTACCTTTGAGGAAGCAAAGATTTGTTAAACTAAACAAGTTGTAAAGAAAAATCTGAGAAAAACAGGAGCACCTGTCCACCAAAAGACTCCAGACATAGTATAAAAAGCAAGCCACAGACAATCTGACAAAAAGGTCATATCAAGGTTATATAGTTTCTGAAATAGAAAAAACAGAGAATCAAGCATTAAAATAGGCAAAAGACACAGACATTTTAAAAAGAGAATATTTAAAAGACATATGAAAACATTCTCGACAACACTACTCATCAAGGAAATGCAAATGAAAACTACACTCTGATAAAACTAAACATGCTATACTCAACTCCAGTTGGCAAATATGTTTAGTAACTAGAGTTTGCCATTTGTGAGAATGTAAATCAGTACAACCATTTTGGTAAACTGTATGACAGCATCTACTAAAACCAAACATCCTCTAGTCTATGACCCAATAATTCCACTCCTAAGTATATAATCAACAGAAATGCATGTCCAACAATGTTCACAGCATTGCCCCCAAACTGAACATTTTTATGATGCCCACCAACATGAGAATGGATTTTAAAAATGTGATTTATTAACACAAAATAATACTTTGAAGCAATAGGAATGAACTATCATTTTCATAAAAATCTCATGAAAATTAGACAATATATATAGAAAGGGATGTCTGTACAATATTAACATAACTTTTTGGAAAAAGATAAGTAAAGTCAAAGCAAATAATAGACTTGCAAATTTGTTTGTAACATATGGCAGAGAAATGGTTAATCTTATTTACATCACTAGCAATCATATGCAAGCAATCATAACACTTTTAAGAAAACAAAATTTCCTTAATTAATGGACAAAAAGTATAAACATATGAGTTATAAGCAAGATCATATAAATAGTCATTAAATATGAAGAGATGTTTACTTGAGCAGTTGGTAGAGAAAATAATTAATGCTCTTTTTTCCCATTAGATTAGAGTTGTTGGATTACTAACATGCATTCTGGACTGGTTAGGATGTGAATTGCTATGATATTTTTCTGGAAAATATTTTGATAATACTAGGAAAACTTAAATATATAAAGTAATATAAAAATGCTAGTTTTAGGAAGTTATTCTACAGTACGACAAAGTATATTCACATATTTATCACAGCATGATTGAGGTAAAAATAACTAATGTAAAGGTCCTTCAATCAGAGATTAGCTCAATAATTTAGAATCCATTTATAGATGGATTCTAAGTTATTATATATTATTATTCTAAATTATTATTATAGAACATAATAATATTCTATAACAATTGACCTGGAGCAATGAACATGACATATTGGTAACCAGGAAAAAAGAAAAAAAGGAAGGAGGGAGGGAGCAATGAAAGGAAGAAAAATAATGGCAGAAATTTCTGATCATAAAGTGAGGTGTGGGAAAATATAAACCAAGATATTATACGTATTTTCAATTTTTTTAAAAAAACTTATTTAATTATTGCTTTTTTAAGGAATGTTTTTCATTTATACATTTTAATATTGCTTATCTTATTACAATGAAAGTACATTTCATTGTAATAGAAAAAAGATGATAAATCACATTTTTAAATTTTAAAATATAGAAAGATATGAAGACAATTTACACACACACAAATACATATAACTAATAAATTATCAAAATATTTTACACATAGTCAAGGATATAAAATTATCACATTGATAAGTAAAGCCATTTTACTGATAAAAATGATAAAAATTAGAGCACACAGAATGCTCAGTGTTGGCTAGGGCATAGTGAAACAGCAGTTCTATGCATACTTGACGGTTATGCCATCAGCTATTTCAAGAAAACTGATAAGAAGTATATAAAGACTTAAAAAGTTTTTTATACTTTGATACAATCATTTCATTTCCAAGACTTTTCATAGCCCACCTGGATCTCAGATGAAGAAAACAATCCCAGATAACGAAAATGAAGTTCCTCAAAATATCGCATAAACTTGTAAAAAATGGAAGAATACAAAATATACTATAAATAAGAGTATATGAAATAAATTATGGTAATATTTTGATGGAATATTAGGCAATCACTAAAAGGTCTTATATCAAAACCAGGGGTAGTTCTATAATATCATAAATATTAAGTCAAAAGCAGACTACATAACAATAAAATAACTGTTTATTCATCATTAATATCCATATATGAATTCATTCTCTCTTGTAATTATATAAAATACTAGAAGTAAATAGGTCAGTGTTAGTAATTTATTCTTATTTTTTATTTGTTTATTTATTTATATTTTGAGACAGAATCTCCCTGTCACCCAGACTAGAGTGCAGTGGTGCGATCTTGGCTCACTGCATCCTCCACCTCCTAGCTTCAAGCGATTCTCCTGCCTCAGCCTCCCCAAGTAGCTGGGATTACGGGTGTGTGCCACCATGCCCAGCTGATTTTTGTATTTTTAATGGAGACAGGGTTTCACCATGTTGGCCAGGCTGGTCTTGAACTCCTGACCTCAAGTGATCCGCCTGCCTCAGCCTCCCAAAGTGGTGAGATTACAGGCATGAGCCACCGCGCTGGGCCAGTAATTTATTCTTATGCATGAAGACAGGTTACTGTGTTACCTACCTTTCCTAAAATAAGAATATATTGATTTTTCTTTCCTTTTCTTTAATTTGTTTTTCAGATAGGGCCTCACTCTATTGTCCAGTGTGGATCAAAGATAATAACTGGCGACAGATAAGACAATAATCATGCCTGGGCACTTATAGAAGAGACTGAGGACTTGGCCCAGTTTTTATCCCAGCAAAAGGGTAGAGGATTCTTACCTAGTCATAGAAGTTTCCCTGAGCTAAAAGTGGCTAAAATGAAATCTGTTCACAGTCTCCCTTAAAGCTAGTCTCAGAAATTTCCCAGGGAAGTTATCAGTTCTTGCCCTGAGAAATTCCATCAGTCTTTAAGCAAAAGGAATACCTTCTCTCTAAGTAAAGAAGCATGAATTTAAGGAGAGAATTGGCACATGTTTATCATTCCTCTCTGTGGCTTCTTTGGAGAGGACCATGGCCACGATCTATTACCAACCTCTATTCAGGGATTTTCCAGAGTTTTTCCAAGCATTGCCCATAACATAATACTGTATGGGGGAGTGTGGGAGTGAAAAAAAAAATATGGAAAATTAAATCCAAATGTTTTAGGGCTTAGAGACAGGGAAATATCATGTCTAGCTCAACCAGATCAGAATAAGTCTCCCTGATTGAGAAGCATTTAGTTTAAAAATGGAGAGAAAGAAATTAGAGAAAAGTAGGTTAAGAGAACGTTCCCATAGGATAAGGGAGGGTTGTGCTGATGTGAACTTGGTTAGAGGTAGTGGGATGGAGATGAAGGTAGGAGGTCCAAAGATGCCAGTAATATAGAGTGAAATACTAGACAACCGACTGGCATGTGGAGGGTCAGAGAGAGGTAAAAGATAAAGATTCTACCCAGACCTGTGGTCAGAGTGGCTGGAATAACTGATAATGCTATTAAAATAAAGAGTGAAATCCCTTTTTTTGAGACAAAAAGTATTGGACTTGTTATCTTTCAGGCACTAGTCAGATATGCTTATAGGGCTATGTGGTAAGTAACCACATGTAAGGGACGAAATGGTCAAAGCCAATAATAGCAATGCCTAGCTTTTATGAAATACATTATATTCTTCCAAGTCTTGATGTGATGCTCACACTAACCCTATTAGGCAATCAAGAAACTTATACTGTACTTACTGTCAATTTAAATTTTGTAAGGAGCCACCATGATAAGAAATATTACATTGTGCATAGCAGGGCTGGAAACTTGGAGATGCCTGGTACACTTAGTACATTTATGCCAGAAGAGCCTAACTATCTTATCAATTGAGATATCACTGAGATAATATGAATGGATTCTAGACTACTCTAAAGAAAACAAGAGTTATTTGGTTCATATTTATTTGGTATAGATTATTTAAATGAAAATTAAAGGTAGTTATCAGGGGCTGGGGGGAGGATGGGGAGACATTAGTCAAAGGGTACAAAGTTTCAGTGAGACGGGAGGGATACATTTTTTAGATCTATTGCACAGCAAGGTGACCATAGTTAATAATAACGTGTTGTATATTTCAAAATTGCTGAGCATAAATTTCAAATGTACCACCAAAAAAATGAGAGGTGAAGTGATTGATATGTTAATTTGCTTCATTCAATGATTCCATGTTGTATACATATATCAAAAACATCACATTGTAACCCATAAATATAAACAAGTATGATTTGTTGATTAAAAATACTGTTTATTAAAAAAGAAAAACATTGGCCATTTTCTCTTCAAGCTGTTCAACCTTATTAACCCATTCATAATCAATGCGTTTATTCGAACTTGTAGTATATCAGTGTGTTAACCATGTCTTTTCTTTTTTGATGCTTTGACAATTTGGGTCTTCTTGACCCTGAAGCGATTGCTCATCCCAGGATTAGCGTATTCCTAGAGATAGCAAAGGACCAGCCTGCAAGAGTGTCTTTAATATGCAAGCCAACCAATCCAGAGCGCATACCCCCAATCATCTTTTTTATGGGACTCTTACATACCTTGCCCTAATCAACCCAGGGCCAGGTACAAAACAACTAGAAACTGCCCCCTGTGCCCCAGGTCCCAGTGAAATTATTCAAAGTAGCTAATTCTAAACCTGCTTACCCTGCATCACCTGTTTCTTCCTGCAAAGACTACAGTAATGGCTCTTGACCATGCACTCTACCCAATGCGCCTCCTGACCAACTCTGGTGCTTTCCTGAGTGGCTGCCATGGGATCTGTGAGTATAACTAACTGATTTTCAATGGCAGTTGTCCCTTGATCTGTTGGCCTTACCATACCTAAATCATAAGAAAATCTACATTGTAAAGCAACCGTTAGAAAAAGAGGTCTGAAATAATTAAGAAAACTGAATGTGAACAGATTCCCATGTGACTTGAAGAGCATAGCCATCATTAAAACAAAACGCACCAAAACTGTCAAGGTGACAGGTATAATGACTGAAAGGAAAGACATTTTTTTAAAAAGTGTCTCTCATATAAACATTATGTAGAAAACCAGATTATTTCAACAATGTCAATTCATCAAAATGAACGTATTAAAATTTTTAATAGTCTTTATTTTCTAGTACTAAATATTTTTATTTTTAAATAATTTTGTCTTTGGACCTTGATGTACATATATGCATAATATCACAAAAAGATCATTACACCAATAATCATCACTTTTCACATTTTAACTTTTCTGTATGTATATCTTTACTCATATAGTTTGTATATAATAAAATTATATTGCATATAACACTGTATAATGAGAAAATTTTTTCCATTAATATTATATTTCCATGTGGACAAACTCTGGGCAGCAGGCAAACCTGGGCTACTACTTACATTTTTAAATAAAATTTAATCAGGACACAGCCATGCCTACTCATACATGCATTGTCAATGGCTACTTTTCTACTACAACGGTAGAGCTGAATGGTTGCAACAGATAACAGATGGCCTACAAAGCCTAAACTTACTAATTGGCCTTTTATGAAAAAAAGTTTATCAACTCTGATATAGTATGTGCATTTTTCATGTTACTTCAATATAATAAAATATAATATAATATAAAAGTTTAAATTGTACAGTAATTTATTACAAGTACATACTATAATTGAATAAATCAGGTGCCAATTCTTGGATCAGAATGTTGGATTCATAATTCTCAGAAATAAACATTTTCTATTTGTTTTTAGACTATGATGTTTTAAAGAAGTCTAAAAGGAGTACTTCTTAAATAATATATTTAAGCATTGTTAAACTTTAAACTGTAATTAAAAAGCAAAATAATGATTTTGTATATTAGGACTTAAAAGTCCATGGCACTTTCAGAGTATGTAACAATAGCACAGTCAATATTAAGCATGAAATAGAGAAGTCACACACAAGTACTCAAAATGCCCATGTTCTGCTCGACCACATATATTCTCTCTGCTTGTTGTCTATTTAAAAAAAAAAAGCCAGTAGAGCATATGAATAGTTCATAAACTCTTACATAAATGTCCCTCACATTTTTGTACCAATTTGATAAGGTAGAACACAGTCATGAAGTAGGAGTGTGGGAGGAGGAGGAGGAAGAGGAGTAGGAGACTAACATTCTTGTGCTCTATATAATTCTTTCTCAAAAGATCCATCAATGATTATGTTAATAAAAACTTGAATATGTGGAATGGCATATGGAAAGACTGAAGCTCTCACAAAAGAACCTAGTTCACTTCAAATTACACTCTCATCTCCGCTCTACAGAATGAAATCAGGACTGACAGAACTAAAAGACAATAATGGGAGGTACACCAAGAAGACCTTTATACTATGTTAATAGTAATAAGATACCTGGGATTATGCTTATTTTTTAAATGAACTACATGTAATAAACATTGAGTTTTAGTCTGCCATGTTTGGATAAATTTACTTATTATTGAGACTTCCTAACATGTAAAATAACTTCAGACTGATGAAAATAATTTTAGTATAAAACAAAAGTATGTCATATCACATTATATTGAAACAAATTAGTGCCTATGTGCCTCTCTTCCACATCCAGATTTTGATGAGTTATCTTAGCTTTATAACTTCTTATAAAACTTCTAGGCCAGGCACGGTGGCTCACGCGTGTAATCCCAGGACTTTGGGAGGCCGAGGTGGGCAGATCACCTGAAGTCAGAAGTTTGAAACCATCCTGGCCAACATGGCGAAACCCCAACTATACCAAAAATACAAAAATTAGCCAGGCACAGTGGTGGGTGCCTATAATCCCAGCTACTCAGGAGGCTGAGGCAGGAGAATCGCTTGAACCTGGGAGGAAGAGGCTGCAGTAAGCCAACATGGCACCAGTGGACTCCAGCCTGGACAATAGACAGAGAGTAGATTTCAAAAAAAAAAAAACTTCTATATGATTTTGTTATTGAAATTAGTAGTGCAAGAGTAATATAATAAGGGTAAAGAAGGAAGAGTCTATAGAGGTATGCATAGGCTGGGCAGGAGAGAGATAATCAAGGTTATTGATGAAAGAACAAGACGTGAGTGATTTTAAGCAGTATCTACATCATTACAGCTAAGATTATGGAATCATTTCTAATCAGCTGGTCTATTAACTTAATACCCTTGAGACTTGTTCATGATCATTTAAAATCTCACTTTGAAAATCACAACATCTTAAGTTTATTGGTAAATGCAAAGATAGGTAGGCACTATTTGTTCTTGTTGTATACAATTAAGTAAATATAATCAATAAATGAATCAATAGAAAAGAACAAGACTAAAGCTTTACCTTCTTTTCTCTGCCTCTGCTGATTTTCTTTTTTATCTTTGTTTAATTTTGCCAATAATTAGGAGACAAGGTAAATTCAGGACAGGAATGATTCTATAAAACCATGCTTCTGGTTTATATTATCTGACATACTTTTTTAATCCATCACAAGATGTGCTTCAAACTGACGCAGACAGCATTACCAAAGAGGACAGCTGAGGTTAGACTACTCACAAACAATTATAAACAAATGAATTGTTTACTTAATTTGTAATGTTCGAGAAGTCAATTATGCTCCAATTTTCAAAGCCCTGCAAGCACCCAACCAATTTGCCACCAGATTCCTTTCCTTAATGCAAATCACAGGTTCGTACTGCAACTCACTACTGTCTCAGAGCTAAAGCTTTCCTGTTTCTCATTTGTTATGTTCCACCAATGTCAAAGGGAGCACAACAGTCATGAACTTATCAATAAATCACGTTAATGTCAGGCTCCAATTGTGTGGTAATGTCCTGGAAAAATGCAGCCAGGGCTAAGTAAATAAGTCTAGCTGTGTTATTATTTCAGAGGTGGAAGAAGCCATTTTACATAAGCACACTAAATGGATAAGAACTAGATTGTCCCCCCTTCCAGAATGTACTTCCTGGTATACGAAGAGAAGCATTACTCTTAACAGGTTATTTAATGTCACTTAAGTGCTCTCTTGACCTGAAAGAAACACAAGTCCAGTTATTTCTTAAGGATGAGAGTTGGTGAGCTTCCAAGATGGGTTTGGAGGTATTACAGGTGCAGTTAATATTAAGGTCTCCTTGCCTCTGACTTCTCATAATCTTGCTTTAGATACTACTGCACTCTTTTTACTCTAGATTTTACTATAATAGAATGTATCATTCTTAAAAAATAAATTTGCCGGTTGAAAAATAATTCAAATGTTAAAGTCAAATAAAGGAAATGCTAAGGTTAATAAGGTTCTTCCAAGATTCCTTTCTGCCACCATCTGCCCCTGCCAAAATCCCAGACCTCGAGGGAAACCATTCAACAGATGAGCGTAAAAAAATGCCAAAACATCTAGGGCATACACAGGCATAGCATATATTTTTAATATGTCAGGAAAAACTATACCATCCTGTTAGATTACTTTAAGAAATTTACTTCTCCATATAGCACAAGTGGTACCTATAGAGTCACCTCACATTCTTTAACAGCAATGTAATGTTTTTTGATGTGGGTATAATGTGATCTATTTAACCAATCCTCCATAAAGTATAACGTATTTTATACTATTTCTCATTCTTTAATTCTACAAATGTGCTACAATGAATATCTTGGAACACATTAGCTGGCATAGTATTTATTAAAAATTACTTAGTGTTTACTATCCTCCAGGCACTGTTACAAGTCCTTTAATCATTCAATTCTCATAAGAAGTGTTTGAATTCAGTACTTTTATTATCTCCTATTTGGAATTAGGAAAAAGAAAAAGAGACATAGAAAAAGCAATTTTTCCATATAGCTATTAAGTGACAATGCTGGTTTCAAACTGAGGCTGTCAAGCTCCAAAATCAAAATTCTTAACAACTGCACTGTACTGCCTAAAGTGCCTTTGCTTTGGATGAAGGTCTGAAATTTAAAAACTCACCTCTGTGTTGTTCTGAATGTGCTTAGATCTTTAATTACCAGCCAGTTTCTAGATTAAATGTTTCACCTTGACACCAAGCTTAAATGGACAAATCACTCTCTTGACTGTATTCCAGTTCTTTGTTCTCAGCCCAGTTGTGGTTCCCTCACTCTAGAATTCTGATGTGCTTCTGTGATTTAAGCCCACTCATAGATTTGGCTTGAAAATAAAATGACTTGATCACAGTTAGCAGTATAAAAATGTGTAAGGAGTCTGTGTCAGTTATGATACTTGGGAAAAACATGAATGTTTAGGACACTGAAGAATACCTTTGCTCAGAATCAATGGCCTGAGCTTAATGTGTGGGTTTGTTACCTTGAAATTTAATTTCCTATCCATATGATCAAGAAATTTACCAAAATTATCCCTCAGATATCTTTCAGCACTAAAATTTAGCGATAAGTCCCTATGTTTCCTGATTCCTGATTCAGATGTCGGCTATCTAGTTTGTAGGATTTTCCTGATCCTATGAGTCTGAACTGTCATCACCTCAGCCATTATGAACATCAAAACGACCAATGTGAACAAACCATCAGTTCTAACTTTTACTGATCTGGCTGAACCAGTGTAAATGGATCAGCAGTTTTTTCTTCCTCGACTTAATGTTCTTGAGGATGTTACACAAAAACATTCACATAAAATGGAGCCATAAGAAAAAAATAATTCCTGGCATGGCATTTTAGGATTTTTTTGTTATAAATTTTGGGGAAAATGTGTTTGATGTATAAGATGAAAGTTTCTCCTGCATTTGTGCAGGAGAGCTTAGGCTCTTGGGCCAGAGACCAGACATTGAGGGTGGGGATCAACCAGGTTTTCAGACTATGCAGTATGAAAGGTAGGAAGCTGTGAAAAGCATTGAAGAGGAACTAAAAAAGATTTCACATGAAATGGCATACCAAAAGAAACAGACATTTTTAAGGGGAATTTACAGCCTTGCCCGAGGGTCAAAATAATGTATTGGTCAATCTACACAGAGGCTGTTTCTTAAAGTGAAATTTTAAGTATTATATGACAGATGGATTATCGGAAATAAAATTAAGGAAGAAAAAGGTACTGCAATTAAAGAGTCATTTTTTAAATTCAAATCCCAACTCATGTTAGTTGTGTGCGCACAGAAAAATCGCTTAACATCTATGAGCCTCCATCTCAAACTTACGAAAGGGAGCTATTGGTTTCTACCTTGTAGATCTTTCATGAGTATAAGCTGAGTTAAAATACTTGTAAAAGATTTATAAACTATGAGTATCATGTAAATATATAGATAGTTCTTGTTATCATGATTGTATCACAATTTCTCAAAGTAGGACTCCATCTGCATGAATATTGGTGACTAGGATACTTTCCTACTGTCCTTGGCCTTTTACCTTTGTCCACTCCAAATACGCTACAGCTGGCACATAAGTGGCTACCAAAGGGAAAATGTAATTAATTCCATTTGTTCCTTGGTTATTCTCAACTAGCTGTTCTTCTCATAGATTTCAAGACCTGATCCCAGCTCTTTCAATTTTTATAAGCCATTTTTTGAATTACTAGAACATGACTTTTATAGTTAAATCCTCTACGTTTTATTTTCCTGGAATTTCTGCTTCAGCCTTTGTCATAAATAATTATTGGGGGAGGTGGATTCCTATAAGTTCTGAAGTCATAAAGTCCAACAATTAGCAATCTATACATTTTCTCAAGAAAGGTGCAACCATTTCATGTTATTGGCTTATAAATGAGCAACATCCACAGAGATTGCATAGAAAAAAATTGAATTTTAGAAACCAAAGTACAGACATTGCATGTTTTTTTAAGAAAAACAGGACATTCACAACAATAATATACATATCAAGGCTATTTCTGTCATATTTATTCTAACACATTTCAACAAGATGAATGGTCCCACATTGCCTCTCCTGGAACCAGCACTAGGCCAGCTGCCTCAGAGTCACCTTGAGAGCTTTGAGAAAATAATTATTCAGCCCTTCTACTAAATTATTAAATGATAACCACTGAGCATGGGATTCAAGATTCAAAGTATTCTTTAAAGTTTTCCAGGTTTGAGCACATTCTAATGGCAAGCCAAGTTTGGGTGCCACCTTTGAGTGCCAAACTTGATGATATACACGTGTACATGTAGCCATGGATTTGACATCCTAATTCTAGGTATTCCCTTCTCTCTTCATATTAGGTAGCTGTGAAGGATTAACCTTTTCAACTGTATAGCTCTATAACGTAGTACAACAAGTGGCATGTGACACTTACTTGATGCATCATTCAATGCACAAAGACTGAATTCTGCTGAATTTTATCCCAGCATTATTTGAGAACAAACCTCAGAGTAATATAAGACAGGGCAATTGAAAAATACAACTGAGACTGAATACATCTTCCATTGTTATTATCTAAACAACTGAATTTCTGCAGCTAGTCAAATTGATTTGATGTAATGTTCCCTTGAAATAAAAAGTAGATAAAAGGAAAATATTAGGATTAATGGAAAATCATGTACATCTTTGTATGTCAGAGAGAATAAGACTTTCAGATAATCTAAGAAAAAATGTGGTCTGTGGATGGAATCATTCAAAGATACACAAGAAAAGTTAAATTCTTTAATTTCTGTGAAATCAAAAACAAGTTTACTATTTGAGCTACAGTGACTCTCATAAAATAATTTGAGCTGTATAATTTCACTTTAGAAATGGTGCTTTGGAGACAGATTTTCTTAAAATGTCCCATTTCTCTTTCTGATCCTTTTGACCATAAAAATGTTTTTGTATGCAAATAAATTCTAGTTGTAGGTCACTCAATCTTTACTCTCTAACACTGGAACAACTCAATTAGGTTTCATAAATTGGTAAAAGAGGAATAGAATCAAATACACTCATACCTGATAAAATGTAAATATGCATTGGTTTTATTAATTAAAGCACCAATTTGTTAAATATCCTACTCTTCTTCCATATATGTGGCTTCTTTTTTTAGGTCACAGAGCAATTTTATTGCTTTTCTCCTTAGAGGACCTTGACATCTACCACTTCTCAAAGTTAAATCCATTTTCTCTTGGCTCACTGCAACCTCTGCCTCCCAGGTTCAACCACTTCTCCTGCCTCAGCCTCCCAAGTAACTGAGATTACAGGTGCCTGCCACCATGCCTGGCTAATTTTTGTATTTTTGGTAGAGACGGGGTTTTGCCATGTTGGCTAAGCTGGTCTCGAGCTCTTGACCTCAAGTGATCCACCTGCCTCGGCCTCCCGAAGTGCTGGGATTATAGGCGTGAGCCACTGTGCCCGGCCCATTTTCTCTTTTCTTAAAGAATATGTGTTAGATTTTGTAAAGTGCTGATTTTATTTACCAGATAGCACAAAATCCAGTACATGGTAGGTACTTAACAAATGTTTTTGAATAAATTAATAGCTTAAGGTTTTCAACAAGCAGAGCTCAAGGAAAAAAAATGTTTAGTCAAAATGAAATAATTTTATTCTAGAACTCATTTCCCAAACACTGAAGCAAGAACACAGGAAAATTCCTTAGTACTCAACTAACGGTGAATGATACGACTCCCAAGATATACAGTAGTCTCTCCTTACGAAGCATCTTATTAATTACTAGAGGAAAACTTATTAGAGGCCAACTACTAGACTATAACACAAGATTAAAATAGATCTACCCATAAATGGTAGACAGAAAATACTTCTTGATTTCTTCAGTTTGATTTCATCAGTGTGAGATGATAAAGATGACTCCAAATCCCTCCTTGCATCCCCTTGTGTTATGTGTCATTGCAGAGCCTCCTATGAAAAGGTCAAATCTGTTTCTCACTCCTTGAGCTTGAGTTGGCTAAGTGGCCTCCCTGGTCCAGTGGGGCATTAGCCAGCCTGTCACAAACAGGGGACTAAAAAATGCTTGTATACTGGAGTTCACCCTCTCTTGCTGATCTTGGAAACCCTAAAACTACTACTATGTGGACAAGACTGGAGTGGCCAGATGGATGCTAAAAGACACTTAAGAGAGTTACTCTCATAACCCTAGCTATCACTGCAGTTGAGAGAAGGACAACTGGTACATTATTGACCTATCAACTGTCATTTAAGTGCAGAACCATAAATGATTACAAACAAAGAACAGCCAACAAAAGCCAGCCCAAATTGCTGACACTCAAAGTTGTGAGCTAAATATCCTAAAGCCATTAACTTTTGGAGCAATGTGTTAGGGCAGCAAAAACTAACTTATACAAGGAGATAAAATGAAATTCAAAATATTTTTTAAATTTCCCTTTTGATTTCTTCTTTGACCTAGTAGTTCTTCTGAAGTGTGTTGTTTAATTTTCCCATATTTGTCTCTTTTTTTTTAGTTTTCCTCTTGTTATTCATAATTTTGTGGTCAGAAAAGATTGATGATTTCAATCTTCTTAAATTTGTTAAGACTTATTTTGCAGCCTAACATATGATATAGCCTGGAGAATGATTCCTGTGTACTTAGGAAGAATGTTTATTCTGCTGCTATTGGGTGGAAGAGTCTGTATAGTTCCATTTGGTCTAAAGTGTAATTCAACTCCAGTGTTGCCATATTGATTTTCTGTCTGGATGGTCTACCTGTTATTGAAAGTGGTGTGTCAAAGTCCTCTACTATTATTGTGTTGCTATGTATTTCTTCCTTCCCAGATCTGTTAATATTTGCTTTAGATATTTAGGTCCTCTGATGGTGGGTACATATATATTTACAATTGTTATATCCTCTTCATAGAGTTTTTATGGTACTTTTGATGGAGATAAGTTATTAGATTTAATACAATCAAAATTCCCCAACATGTTTTTTGTGTCATGTTTAAGAAATTCGTCAGTAACAAAATCCATAAAAGCATTATCTTATGTTATCCTATAAAACCTCTATGTCTTTGACATTTAGACCCTTCATCCACCTAGAACTAATTTTTTTTACAATAGTCATGTTCTTTACTGATCAGTGTGTACATGCTATTCACTATGTTCTCTTATTACTCATTTTACAAGAGCCCATTCAAACATTATCTACTTGGTGAATCCTTCCACCAAGTCACAGTTTACTAATTTATTATTGATGCTTTCATACTATGGGTGTAATCTAACAATGCTTTTTGAGAACAAATATGTTCTGGGTACTAGACTAAATTCTGGAGACACAAACAAGAGTAAGTTACAGCTTTTGCCTTCAGCATTTCATTGCTCTCTTCAAGGTTTTTTTTCCTTTTCTCTTCTCCTCTTTTTTGGTGCCCTGGGCCCTCTGGGCACTCTGTTGAAGTCTATGAATTATCTTTTTATCTTTTTAAAATACTATTTTATATTTGTAATGATTAAACAAACAATACAACAAAGGAATCCTATATATTAGAATAGTTGTCAAAGTGCTAAAAATTGTAATACCATAATACATGAGTTTCTTAATAGTCACATGAATTAACAAGGTCTGGGGAAATAGAATAACTACTACAATTTTGGGGTACTAGTGAACTCAATATTTTTACATAATTGAAATAATCATAATATGATATAAAATACCATATTTATTGGTGACAATGTCACAGTATTAGTATTGCTAATATTACTGTGGCAAGTTTCCTGCAATCATAACTGAAGGTAATGCTAAATTTTAGTTCAATATTAGTGAAACTAAAGATACTATTTTTTCCTATTCAGGTTTGTGATCTCTATATTCTGTGGCCTCAGGTTATGAACTCCTGGTATTCTGGAACAACTTGAAACATTTGTTATTATCAGCTGCAGTAAAATATAACTTTGACATCACATTATATCTATCTATCTATCTCTCTATATATAGTATATAAACCATCAACAATTACCCTTCCTATATGTAGTGCAGTCTGTTTTTCCATTTTATTCCACTTCACTTTAAAAAATTCAGATGGGATCCCCAAAACTTATTTCACAATTTACCAATAGATTATATGAAGTTTGAATAACACTGTTCTAGTGGAAATGTTATGGTTCATCCTTATGTTATTTTTTTTAAAAAAAGAGTTTCTTCTTCCATTATATCGATTGCTTTTTACAAAACTCATAGAGTTTCCCCTTTTATATCGTAATTATGGGTTTTCATCTTTGTTGCATTGAACCATAACATATTCATTGACTATTTCATTTTCATGATTCCTTTAACTTAATGGCCTGATAAACATTGAGTCAAAGCCTGTAATATAGCATCCTCATCTCATGTTATCAGATCCACACAGAACAGGCACATTAGCCAAGCTGTTAGCTGCCCGAATGTGATTTGGCTCAGGAAGTGTGCATTAGTCACACATTTGCCACAATCATCTACCACATGGAATAGAATCTTCATCTCTTTCAGAGTTGCTCCCTACTGTTAACCAACCCGAGAGACCAAGTGTATCTAGTCTTTCTGGAGGACATTCGAATTCTCCCATGACCCCTTCATCCCACCAAAAAATGAAGTCTTGTTTCATGATCCTCATTAGGCTCTGAGCTCATTTGCCAAAGTGGGATTGTGTATATACTAAGATTTCCGAGTTTTAACTCATAGGTATCTTAGGAAAAGTGCTGCTCCAGGGTCCTGAGGGTGAATTTAGTCTTTCAGCCCCCACAACCTTCCAATACTATTCTCATCTCTCTCCCCTGCTTCATGGTAGTCTTTTCTCTTTCTTCATGTAGTATCCTTCTTCACCATTTATGCTTCTTTTTTCCCCTGTCTTGTCTTTCTAAAATTTACTCACACTAAGCTATCCCCTTTAAAATGCAAATACTCGTACTAAAAGAAACACAACTGTGGAATTTCAAGCATAAGAAGGCAGTTGGAACATTTAGGAAGGCAGAAGGTGAGCTCATGAAGAGGTTTTGGACAGATTTGCATTACACACTGAAAACATAAATCTTAGTAGTATCACATATTGAGAGCAAAAGTTACTTGTCAAGAGAAGCAAATAAATCTCACTGGCTTGGATATTATATTATAGTTTTTCATAATTTAAATTAGAAATCTGTCTTTAATGTGAGGATTTGTTAGTTAAAAGAAAACAATGTAGCCGGGTTTGGTGGCTCACGCCTGTAATCCCAGCATTTTGGGAGGCTGAGCGGGAAGATCACTCGAAGCAAGGAGTTTGAGGCCAGCCTGGCCAACGTGGTGAAATCCTGTCTCTACTAAAAATACAAAAAAATTAGCTGGGCACAGGGACTCACACCTATAATCCCAGCTACTCTGCAGGCTCAGGTGGGAGAATTGCTTGAACCTGGGAGGTGGAGGTTGCAGTGAGCTGAGATGCCACCACATCACTCCAAAGTGAGACCTTGTCAAAAAAAAAAAAAAAAGAAAGAAAACAATGTGATTTTTTATTATTGAGTAGATTTACCTCTCTCGCCTGCAACTGGAAGGTTTTATAAGAACAAATACATTTTAAATATGCTAATTGGGAAGAACATTTTAGATGAGGGAAAATTTAAACTTTCAAAAACTTCAGCATAAAAATACAAAGACTTTCTTCTTTTGGGAAACTTATATTAAAGAAAAATTGCTAAGTAATCCAAAATTTTTAAAAGTTAGGCTCTTGTTTGTATGTATGTATTAAAAGTTAATTTATTTAACATGTATTTATAAAGTACCAACTAAGTATCAGGAATTTTTCTAAACACTAAAGATACAGCAGGGAACACGACTGATATTTTACTAGCACTTGCTCTAGTTGGGTGACAGAGGAAATAAATGTATATATATATTTCAATGTATATATTTGAAACGGAAGATCAATTCCAGGTAGTAAGCAATACAGGAAAAAGTTATTTTAAGGATGGGAAAATATAGGTTCTCCAACAGACATAACCATATGAATGAAATTAAATAGTCGTGCCTTTAAAATAAATTTGTATTGATATTCTCATGATTTCTAAAATAAGTTCATTGTAGAAAAGATGGAAATGTATCAAGAGTAAAAATGTCAATATCATGGCTAATCTTTACTGAGAATTGCAGCGTATGATTTTATTATAGTGTCTGATTTAATTTTCAAAAACATCCAGTGAAATCAATATATTTACTATCCTCATTTTGTACACAAGAAAACTGAGACATGGATGACATAACAAAGTCTACATATATTGAATGGCAGCTTTTGAAATAAAAACAAGGTTTATTTATTATATGTCTCTAAGCCCATGCCATTACCATTACACTATTGTGGTAGACCAGAAAATCACTCTCGAAATGTGTCTCTACCCTAATCCATGGATCCTGTGAGTATGTTATGTTAATAGAGGAAGGGACTTTCCAGATGGAATTAAGGTTGCTAATCAGTGGCATTTAACAGGTTCATGGATTATCCAAGTGGATCCAATCTAATTTCCTCAAGGCCTAAAAAGCAGAGAAGTTTCTCCAGCTGGATTCAGTCAGAGAGATGCCATGGAATAACAAGTCAGAAAAGATGTAAATCATGAGACCTCACCCACTGTTACTGGATGTGAAGATGAAAGTAGCCATGAGCGGGTGGATCACGAGGTCAGGAGATCGAGACCATCCTGGCTAACACAGTGAAGCGCCCCCCCCCCCCCCCCCCCCGCCCGTCTTTACTAAAAATACAAAAAAAAAATTAACCGGGTGAGGTGGCGGGCGCCTGTAGTCCCAGCTACTTGGGAGGCTGAGGCAGGAGAATGGCATGAACCCTGGGGGGCGGATCCTGCAGTGAGCCGAGATTGCACCACTGCACTCCAGCCTGGGCGACAGCGAGACTCTGTCTCAAAAAAAAAAAAAAGAAAGTAGCTATGAGCCAGGAAGTGTGGCAGTCCTTAGAAGTTGAGAACAACCCTGGCTGACAGCCAGCAAGGAAACGGGGACCTTGGTCCTATAGCCACAAGAAGCTGAATTCTTTCAACAACCTAAATGAGCCTACAGTAGATTCTTCTTCAGAGCCTGCACGTAAGAGCCCTAACTGACTAGCACCTTGATTTTGGCATTACGGAACCCAGAGCAGAGAAACAAGCTGGGCCTCCTAGAGTTCTGACTATGGAACTGTGAGATAAATTTGTGTTGTTTTAAACTATTAAATTTGTGGTAATCTGTTATAGCAACAGTAGATAATAAATGTGCTACTCTAATTCCACTTAAAGAAGCAAAAAAACCTCTAATCCTGCCACCAAGAGATAATTACTGTAAGCATTTTAGTGCATATAGATTTACCCCTTCATCTATATATAGATATATTGTTATAAGTTTTAGGTTATGCTGAACATATTTTTAACATCCTTTCTTTTAAACCCAGCATTTCATGATGAAACTCTTCCCGTGTTTTGAAAGTCTTCTAAAAGAATTTTAATAGCTAATACTATTCCACTGAAGAGTTATACCACAGTTTAATACCCTACTTTGAATATTTGTTTCCATTATTTTATTAATATTCACATAAGCTAGATGTCTAATAGGGCCTCTTGCCCACTGAGGTTTAGATAGGTTTTCTTGAAGATACTATTTCCGTAGCCCAAAAGAACTGAAATCTCATGAAACACTTAGGCACTTGCAGCTCAAAAGTAGGATCCATCTTCTCATGCTATTTCTGAGACATATCACTCTTATTCTGATAAAAGAATTATTTTTAAGTTATCCAGAATAAATTTTCTGCCACTAAATCGTTAATGACTAATTAAAACTTTATGAAAATATTTTGTATGTGAACCTATATTGACAATGGGGTCAATTTCCTTCTACATTTTCTTATCAGTTAACATGATTGACCTTTCCTTAACTGAAGTTGGAAGTCAAAGTTACTGATTAATTTTTTACTGTTTCTTAGCATTGCAATAAATATTCTTATACATACGTCTTTATACATGTTATTATTTCCTTAGGCTAAAAGGCTTTGATCTGGAATACCAAATCCAAATGTATACACGTTTATAGCTTTTTATTCTTCTTTATAATAACCCAATTCTTTTGACAAATGTATTGTTCAAATACAAATCAAATGCTAGAAACTTTATTGGAAGTATATTTGCATTAAAAGTCAAAGGAAGGCTGGGCGCAGTGACTCACGCCTGTAATCCCAGCATTTTAGGAGGCCTAGGCAGGTGGATCATGAAGTCAGGAGATCAAGACCATCTTGGCCAACATGGTGAAGCCCTGTCTCTACTAAAATACAAAAAATTAGCCGAGCATAGTGGTGCATGCCTGTAGTCCCAGCTACTCAGGAGGCTGAGGCAGGAGAATCACTTGAACCGGGGAGGCGGAGGTTGCAGTGAGCTGAGATTGCGCCATTGCACTCCAGCCTGGCGACAGAGCAAGACTCTGTCTCAAAAACAAAACAAAACAAAACAAAAAGTCAAAAGAATATGTTTTTCTTTCATATCTGCAAATAGTTAAGTTTCTTGGTTTTGGCTTCGTATTTTTCCTCAGATGTAAAATGATGGTCTTGGTTATAAAGGATCACATTATGTAATGCTTTAGAAAAGCAAGCTGAGGATTTTCTGGTCTAAGCAGTATATTATAACAATCATCTAGGATTAAATATATTTCTTTAAACAGTTGCCAATGTCATGTTGAGTCTGAATTATTCAGGGAGAAATTACAAATGTGCCTTTACTGAACCTCTTATCTTATTACAGCATATTTCCTTCACAAATGTTTACCGTGCAGGAAATAGAAGGGTTGGACCTATTAGAAAACTTTGTGCATTGCTCATTTCCCTAATTATTAATGAATACTGTTCTCCTAGCATCACAAATTCATTTCTGAACTCATAATTAAATGACTAATACATATAAGGTTCTGTATCCAGTAAAGGAAATAAGCAAATAATTTTGTACATTTGATAGCTTTGGGGTTTATTAAAAGCACATGACCTCATTCTTTCTGATGCCAACATCAGGGTGCCTTAGAGAGAAGTGGTGTGAAAAAAACTTGTCATTTTTTTTGTTAAAATGGATTTCAAATATGAAGCACCAAAATTTACCTTTCTTAAAAGAAACCTTGATAACGAAAGCCAGTTTTTATTAATTATAAAAGGAAATTTCTAATTTATTAAGAAAATTAATGGCTTGATAAGTACATGGAGAAATTTCTTACATATAAGTTAAGATTCAGTCATTTCTCTGCTCTCATAAACAGTTATAATAGCTAACTATTTCCACCATTTCCAAAGAATTGAGAATTTGTTTCTTAATAGATGATTATCTTCATTGGAATATTCTCACAGATGCAGTTTTTTTTTTTTTTTCTTACGGTGTTCTTATGGGAAAAAAATCTTACTTATGCTGGATGTGCTTTTAGATGACGGAAATTCTAGGTGTTAAAAATCCTGGTGACTCTGTAATTATAATGCGTAAATTCCAATTGAAATTGTGCATTTGGTTTGATTCTTGGATAAAACCAGAGCTTTACTCTCAGAGAATATGCTTCTTACTGATTTTGCATTTATGGATCCTGAGTAAGAGAAGCATGTTCTAAAATCATGGTTCTCCAGCTTTGGTAGGTATCAGAATCTCCTGGGAAGCTTGGTAAAAATATAAAGGTCTGGGTCCTATCTGAACCCAGTGAATCCGTGGCTCCAATTCTCCTGTTGATTCTGTTATACACCAAGTTGGAAAACCACTTTTCTAAAATCCTGTTTTAAAGTTTTTTCTTCCCCCTTTAGTGTGTGTATGAAAAAACTGAGGACTTTAATAAAATACAGATTCTGACTCAGAGTGGAGCTGGAGTGAAGTCTTAACAATCTATACTGTTGGCAACTACCGAAGTCATACCTATGCTCTGATCCATAGTCCATATTTTGAGTAGCAAGGCAGAGTCCAAGGGAATGGCTTGTATTACTTTTCGTACAATATCTTCCTCAGGCCAGTATGAATAAGTTTCCCACTTCCAGCGCACTTGCCTAGGAGATATCAAAACTGACTTTTGTATTTTATCACAGCTGGCTCTAAATAGCTTGATATTTTCCTGAACTTTGAGTGACCTGGATGCCAGATCTTTACTGAACCTAATTGAAGACACTATTATGAAAAATGAACAATGAGACTATTTTAGCCAAGTGTACACAGACCTATGGACTCACTCTGTCCTCTCAAGAGTGCTAGTTTTCCATGCTTAGTATAATTATGAACTCCTTCTCTGTAGTATATAAAAACCTCTGACTTTTCCCCTTCAGCAAATAACTCTATTAATTGAATTTCCTCATTAGCATGTGTTTCCTTCCCTGACAAGTTAGTAGTTTGGTCTTGGTTTGTTACTGTGGTTGTTATTATTGTTGTTGTTATTGTTTTTGCTCTGGAAGGCTTTATTTTATTATTTGACACCAGGTGTAAGACATAGTATTATCCAGAAAAACTCTGTTGGATCTTTTATGCCTTTCTCGATCATGTCTGCCTAGGGAACCCTACCCCATCATTAGCTATTTGTGGGTTCACTTAACTCTCTGTGTCTCAGTTCCAGGTAAGGGAAAAACATCTTCCCTGAAGATTAGCTGCATCCAGGTAGACTGGCATTTGAATTCATATTACATACTTGGTCAATGCATGACCAAGAACCTCTAAACTGAGAAATAAACTTTATATAGTTCTGTGTTTTATATCCTGGGCATTGGACAAAAGCAGAGGGAAATGGACGTACCATCAAATCAAAGTTACCAAATTATAAAAAAATAAACTCCCAAGAGCAAGAGCTAACACGCACGTGCACACACACACACACACACACGAACAATTTGCCTTGTAAGCTTTTTGGTATTACATTTATTAGAATCAAAATACAAAATAAGCATGTTTTAAATGTGTTTGGAAACGAAAGAAAACAAAAACTTGAACCAAAAAAAAAAAAGCAAAAAACAAAAATAGCAGATGAACTAAATAGATTAAATATACAGGAAGAGAGAATTGATGTGGTAGATTGATTAAAAAATGAACTTAACTCTTCATCCCTGCCTATATTTAAACCCTCTGCAGTGTGACTTTGCAGAGCTTCTCGTTAAATTAGTGGAGTCTATTTTCCTAGTCTTAAAGTCTCGGCTTGTCTTTTGATTGGCTTTGACCAAGAGAATGTGGCAGAAGTGATAGCATGCAGGGCTGACATTCATTAAGCATGAATGTCACAATTCCTAAAATTCCTGGGGACCATAATACTTTTAGAGGCCCGTAAAAATGTTTTAATATTAATTTATTTTAAAGCAGAAAAAATACTAGGTGTTGTGGCTCATGTCTATCATTCCAGCACTTTGGGAGACCGAGGTGGGATGATCGTTTGAACCTACAAGTTTGAGACCAGCCTAGGCAATATAGTGAGACTGGGACCTTATCTCCACAAAAAAAGGTGTAAAAAATTAACCAGGCCCAGTGGCACTTACCTGTAGACCCAGCTACTCAGGAGGCTGAGGTGGAAGTGTGGCCGGAATTGGTGGGTTCTTGGTCTCACTGACTTCAAGAATGAAGCCGCGGACCCTCGCGGTGAGTGTTACAGTTCTAAAGGCGGCGTGTCCGGAGTTTGTTCCTCTCTGATGCTCGGATGTGTTCGGAGTTTCTTCCTTCTGGTGGGTTCGTGGTCTCGCTGGCTCAGGAGTGAAGCTGCAGACCTTTGCAGTGAGTGTTACAGCTCATAAAAGCAGTGTGGACCCAAAAGAGTGAGCAGTAGCAAGGTGGTGGGCGCCTGTAGTCCCAGCTACTCGGAGAGGCTGAGGTAGGAGAATGGCGCGAACCCGGGAGGCGAAGCTTACAGTGAGCCGAGATTGCGCCACTGCACTGCAGCCTGGGCAACAGGGCGAGACTCCGTCTCAAAAAAGAAAAAAAAAAAAAAGTTATTGCAAACAGCAAAAGAACAAAGCTTCCACGGTCTGGAAGGGGAACCCGAGCGGGTTGCCGCGGCTGGCTGGGCAGCCTGCTTTTATTCTCTTATCTAGCCCCACCCACGTCCTGCTGATTGGTAGAGCCGAGTGGTCTCTTTTGACAGGGCGCTGATTGGTGTGTTCACACACCTTGAGCTAGATACAGAGTGCCGATTGGTGTGTTTACAATCAGTGAGCTAGACATAAAGGTTCCCCACATCTCCACCAGAGCAGCTAGATACAGAGTGTCGATTGGTGCACTTGAGCTAGACACAGGCTGATGATTGGTGTATTTACAATCCCTGAGCTAGACATAAAGGTTCCCCACATCTCCACCAGACTCAGGAGCCCAGCTGGCTTCACCCAGTGGATCCTGCACCGGGGCTGCAGGCGGAGCTGCCTGACAGTCCCTTGCCGTGCGTTCGCACTCCTCAGCCCTTGGGTGGTCGATGGGACTGGGCGCCCTGGAGCAGGGGGCGGCGCTCGTCGGGGAGGCTCGGCCGGCACAGGATCCCATGGAGGGGTGGGAGGCTCAGGCATGGTGGGCTGCAGGTCCCGAGCCCCGCCCCACAGGAAGGCAGCCAAGGCCCGGCGAGAAATCCAGCGCAGCGCCAGTGGGCTGGCACTGCTGGGGGACCCAGTAACCCTCCGCAGTCACGGGCCGGGGTGCTAAGTCCCTTATTGCCCGGGGCAGCAGGGCCGGCCGGGTGCTCCGAGTGCAGGGCCCGCCCAGCCCACGCCCACCCGGAACTCCAGCCGGCCCGCAAGCGCAGCACGCAGCCCCCGCTCCCGCTTGCGCCTCTCCCTCCACACCTCCCCCCAAGCTGAGGGAGCCGGCTCCCGCCTTGGCCAGCCCAGAAAGGGGCCCCACACTGCAGTGTGGTGGGCTGAAGGGCTCCCCAAGTGCCGCCAAAGTGGGAGCCCAGGCAGAGGAGGCACCGAGAGCGAGTGAGGGCTGTGAGGACTGCTGGCATGCTGTCACCTCTCAGAAGGACCGCTTGAACCCAGGAGGTCAAGGCTGCAATGAGCCAAGATCATGCCACTGCACTCCAGCCTGGGCAACAGAGTGAGACCCTGTCTCCAAAAATAATAATAATAATTAATTAAGTAGGAGAAAAAAGATGAAGTTACAGTAGTAAGTGTAGCTTGGATCATATTAATCTTTATACCAATACCATTGTAAAACATAATTTTTGTACTTTTTAATGAAGTGATGTTTGCAAAGGCAACATATGTAGGGTTCACAAAAATAATAATGAAACCTGATAGGTGCCAGCTTGAGCCTTGGCCTCAATGGGGTCCTGCTCGATCACAGCCCCATAACCACCATGAGAATATGCCTAGTAGCCTGAGGAGAGAGTACCCAGAGAAGAGCTGAGTCATCTTAGTTGAGACCCCAGACATTTTGGCTAAAACCAGCCAAAATCTGCAAAGCCAACCCACAGCTTCCTTCAGACACCTAAGTGAATCTCACTGAGATCACAAGGATCAGCCTGCTGACTTGGTTCATGAGCAATAGTAATACATGCTCATTGTTTTAAGCTGCTGAGTTTCAGAATGGTTTGTTATGCAGCAGTGATAAACTGATACAATTAGTGAACTGAAAGAAGATTCCTATAATGAAACCAAGAGACATAACGTGAAATTATAAAATTAAAAGCATGAAAGATGAGAATAAAATACTTTCAAATACATTTGTTTAGAATTCTCCATGGCAGCTATAGACAGATTATTTTCAAAATGACGATGACTAAATTTTTTAGAATTGATAAAGAGTATATAAATTGTAGATTTAGTAAGGATAATAAATCCCAAATAGTGAAATAAAAAGAATCCATATTTACAAACATTATAGTGGAAAGTAAAACATCGAAAACAAAATGTATTTAAAACAGAAGGAGAGTAAACATTACTAAGTACAGACAGTGTCACAAATGTATGTCAGGTAATAGAAAGCTTTTTATAGGCACTGTCAAGGTGCAAAGCCATGCAAATTCTACCTACCCCATCTACTCTTCCCTGATCATCTAACCTGTGAAGGTTTTATCTCTCTTCTGATTTTTGAAGACTCCATGTGGGAATCTCTTATGTTGTATGTATCCCTTATCTCATCATTCTTAGTATCATCATTATTTCTGCACAAGTCTAAACTTTTTTCTTTGACTAGACATTTCTTAAAAGAAGACATGCAAATGGATGACAGATTATGAAAAAATGCTCATCACTAACCATCAGATAAATGCAAATTAAATCACAATGAGATATCACCTCACACCTGTTAGAATGGCTACTATCAAAAAGATGAAAGATAAAAAGTATTGGTGAGGATGTGGAGAAAAGGAAAGCTTGGATACTGTTGGTGGGAATGTAAATTAGTTCAGCCATTTTTGAAAACAGTATGGAGGTTTATCAAAAAACTAAAAATATTAATAGCATTACCATATGATCCAGCAATCATTGGGTATATATCCAAAGTACTTAAAATCGGTATGTTAAAGAGATACCTGTATTCCTAAATTCATTGCAACACTATTCACAATAGCAAGATATAGAAACAACCTAAGTACCCATCAATGAATGAATGGATTTTAAAAATGTGGTATAGGTAAATGATAGAATACTATTTAGCTTTAAAAAAATGAAATTCTGCGGGAGGCTGAGGCAGAAGAATTGCTTGAACCTGGGAGGCAGAGGTTGCGGTGAGCTGAGATTGCGCCATTGCACTCCAGCCTGGGCAGCAAGAGAAAAACTCCATGTAAAAAAAAAAAAAAAAAATTGAAATTCTGTCATTTGTAACAACATGGATAAATCTAGAGGACATTATGCTAAGTGAAATAAGCCAGGCACAGAAAGACAAATACAACATGATCTCACTTATATGTGGAATCTTAAAAAAGTCAAATTCATAGAAGTAGAAGGTGGAATGGTGGTTACCAGAAGCAGAGGAGGAGGCAGGAAATAGGTAGGAAAAGGGAAAATGTTCGTCAAATGGTACAAAGTTTCAGTTAGACAGTAGGAATAAGTTCTGGTCATTTATTGCACAGCACAGTTAATATAGTTAATAATAATCATGTATTGTACATTTCACAATTGCTGAAAGAGTGGATTCTAAGTATTCTTACCCCTAATAAATGATAAATATGTGAGGTGATAGGTTAGACTAATTTCATCACTCCACAGTGTACACATGACTCAAAACATCACATTGTACTCCATACTTATCTATAATTATTATTTGCCAATTAAAAATAAAATGAAATTTGAAAACTTTTTTTTGTTTTTTTGATTGCAGTTCTTTTTCCTTGTTTTATTGTGAAAAATTTCAAATACACAGAAGGGTTGAAAGAACAATACGATGAATACTTGTATACCCAGCACCTAGACTCAATTGTTAACATGAAAACTTTTTAAATAAGGGAAATTACCTCTTTTAATTCAAAAGCATCTTATAAAATAGTAGTAATATCAATACGTTGTTATTTGCTGTTGGATAGTCTTATCAAAATATTGTTTTCATATTTTCCCACATTATTTAGTCAAAACATTAAAATATGTGATTGATGGTAGCTCGCTGTTTTACTAACTCTGTATATTTTCACATTAAAACATTGCATTCTAGTTAATAGCAGTACATCAACATAGAAAGTGACTAAAGTAAGCAACAGGGCATGTCTACAAGAAGAGTGCTTGTTGAGAATGCTTTTCAAAATCTCATTATGTAAGGTTCGATACATGTTTAATAGAATTGTAATTCTTGATGCAGATATGATTTGATCTACAGACACATGCTTTCTCTCTATCTTGCTAACATTTACTTTGCAATATTGGATAGATAAGTATTCAGTTCCTCCATTATTAAGCACATATAAATGCTATTCACAGCTGTGCCCAGTAGTACATAGTGATTACCTCTTTTTTCCTGCATATTTGCTTTTTCTCTAGTGATTATAGTTGTCTTAATTTTTTACTTATTGAAATTTCTTTGTACATTTTTTAACAGTTCAGACCCAAGGTTTCTCCAAAGTTTGTAAATACCTCATCAATACATTTCAGCACATTATTTTATCAATATAATTATTTTGAAACAATCTCTCCTGAACCCCCTGACTTTACATATCTTGGCTGATTGGCTTTTTTTGTGACTAAGTGATCCTCTAGGGCAAGGATTGTATTTTTATGTCTTTAAAGTTCTCACTGCCAGCACAGTGACTTGCATATTGTCAGCTTTCAGTAAACTACTCAACAAATGATGCCTGTACTGAAAGAGGAAAGCAAATGGAGAAGCAGCTATGGGACTGAACCACCTACTCCAGAACATTCCAGTCAACTGACTACAGAAAGCTTTTATTACCTCTGGCCTGTAGTAATAGGAGAGCCTAGATCTGTGCAAACAACTGGCAGCTCCACTCATTTAATTGACCTGTTACTTGGGTATAACATAGCTACTGTGCACTACGTACTTCTTTGAATTGGCAACTAGAAAATCATTCAATATCCTTCTTAGTCTATGAGTCTTCTATTTTACATAAATAGTTAATGAAAAAAACACATAAGTACCATTTTATTATCATGACCTGCAGAGCACATTTCAATATCTCTGAAAGTAACCAATGCAGGAAGGCTTTGATGTTCCAAAATCAAGGGAGAGAATCTTGTTTCTTTCAACATAATTGGAAACCACACCACAAGTCAAATGTACTAATACCTGAGAAATGCAATTATATGATTATTTTACAAATTTTATGTTTGTTTCTTTCATCCTAACCATGGAAAATGGCATGTTTATAATATAAGTAGTACAATGGAAAAGCAAAGAGCAGATAGAATCTAAAATATGGAGACCCAACCCTGAGACCTAGTTATGAAAGCCTGGCAGACTTCTCTGAGTCTCTATTATTTCATATAAAAAATAACAATAATACTAACTCTAACTTCCAGAATTTCTTTGACCATATGAAAAGACAAAGAGTATTATAAAAATTTGTAAATCTCAAAATACACTTTCATCAGGTATTTTAGATAGAACCATGGTATAAACATTTACAACGTATATGAGAAAATAATAAAAGATCATGGACAATGAAATACTGTAAAGTGTCAGGGAACAGGCATGGTTTAAAAGCATGAGATCTATAGACAATCTACCTTGGTTCAAATCCCAGCTCTAATATATACTGGCTGAGTGATTATAGATAATTTGCATATCTTTACCTTTATCCATTTTTCTGTAAATTTGAAATATTAATAGTATCCATCCCACAAGGTTGTAAGTCAAATCAGTGTGTAAAGCATGTAGCTTGATGCCTAGTGTATGAATATGATGCCATATCTTTTCTAATTGTAATTTCATAAATTAAGCATAACCTTGAAATGGATTAAATTTTTAGCTAATCTAGAACGGAAATAATGCTGCTTATCTTATTTTGTCTTTGTTTGTAATCAGATGGTAGAGATTAGACATCTTTCATTATTATTGCTCAACAATAGTGTTAGAGTTCAATTTACCTTAATCTTTCCTTATAAATCTAGAATATTCTGTGGCACTATTTTATAGTTGTGGGGAAATATGCAGTTATTTTGTTAAACCACTGATGTCACGTTATAACATCAGACGTTTAAGCCAAAATTAAACTTTAGGGAAGATTTAATCTAAAGACCTCAATTTTCAGATGGAAAACTGAAGCACAGAGAGTCCATTTACTTAATTTACTTGATTAAGACCACTTGTTAGTGGCAGAGTTGACAATAGAATCCAGGGCCTTTGACACAGATTGCTGCTTTCTGGATACCTTCAGTTATCTCCAAAAGTGTACCAGAAACAAATGATTTTCCAAATTGTTAGAATTACTAGTATACATAGCTGCCTTAGCACGGGCCTTTTGTGCACATTCTTCTCAATGAACTTATTCACTAGAATATAAAAGAATGTTTCAAATAAGTATACATATACATATATATACACGCCTATGCATACACAAAGTTATGTATTATATGTGTGCATATTGGAAGATAGGCACATTTTTCAACAGTTATCTGTAGTCACTTACTGGAAGTAGAGATGCCTTGAGAAATTGAAACAATAACTCATAATGTATTTTCAATTAGCTGATGCAACTTCTTTTCATGTTGAAGCTTGAAATACTAGCTAAATCCACTTACACTTGCTTAAGTTTTGAAGTGT
The DNA here is from genome assembly GCF_009828535.3 of Hylobates moloch. NCBI lineage: Eukaryota > Metazoa > Chordata > Mammalia > Primates > Hylobatidae > Hylobates > Hylobates moloch. The sequence continues at coordinate 36,548,685 of NW_026652292.1, forward strand.
GACAATCCCTGTCTGAAATGGGGCTACAAAAATAACTGGCTTTGTATTTACTCTACAATCTATTGTTCCCTTCAAGGAGGTCGTTTTAGCATCACTCCCATAAAAAATAGTAAAATTAAACAGAAAAAAGAGAGGCAATTGAAATACAATAACCTGTAAATAGCTTCAACAGCTTCTCAGAAATGAGTAATTTCTATCTGGGAAAAAGGATCCATAAAAACTCAAAGCAGGGTGGGCATGGTGGCTCCTGCCTGTAATCCCAGCACTTGGGGAGGCCGAGGCAGGCAGATCACTTGAGGTCAGGAGTTCGAGACCAGCCAGGCCAACATGGTGAAACCTTGTCTCTACTAAAAATACAAAAATTAGCCAGGCATGGTGGCACACACCTGTAATCCCAGCTACTTGGGAGGCTAAGGCAGGAGAATTGCTTGAATCTGGGAGGTGGAGGTTGCAGTGAGCAGAGATCGTGCCACTGCACTCTAGCCTGGGCAACAGAGTGTGACCCTGAAAAAAAGAAAGAAAAAGAAAGAGAGAGAGAGAGAGAGAGAAACTCAAAGCATTTGTGTCGAAATCATGAGTTTCCCTGTGTGATTTGAAAGATGGCAGGTTTATCCATACATAGGATATAATGAACCAGGACAATCGCCCCAGCACAGTCTTGGGGGGACCTCATGCATGCTACTGCTGCTAAGGTAGATGAGTAGAGACTGAGGAAACCAACCAGTGAGGAGAATAACGTCTCAACTAGCTCATTCTGCCATCAAGGAAGCTTCTTGGTGTTTGTTTTAATCTGATTTTACATGGATCCCATGCTGTGGCAACTTGAAGGCAGAGAAAAACAAGATAATCTGTCCTGAGCTCTGTATGTCCCAATGGCATTTTTTAAATCTTTGAAGTCCCATTTTAAAAGTGCTGAAAAGTAGAGTTCACTGATAAGAAATGAATGTGATGTTGTATCTTTTCTAACTATAATTTTATAAATTAGCATAACCTTGAACTGGGGTTAAATTTTAAACAAATCTAGAGCAGGAACTATCCTACTTTTTAATCTTCTTTCCTGACTCATTGTCTTGCCCATGAGGACCCTCAGTAAACTGGAACACAACCTCAACCCAGTGCTTTTTCTACTCGGCATGGACTGCCTCCTGAATTCATTAATGTGTGCTCTCTCCTAAGCCGTCATGCACATTGTCCTTTATGCCTTCAACATGTTATTCTTTTTGTCATAAATCTGGCTTGAGTGCAGCTAACAAGCAAAGCATTCAGTCTCTTAGTTGCTGTGGCTCTGTTTAAGAAAGTATATTTCTTTATTTTCAATATATAGTTAGTTGTTGGGTTTTTTTTAAATAGAAGTTCCTTTACTTAGCCTGTTTCTCAAAGGATAATTTTACACCTGTTGAAAGAAAACCAAGAATACAAAGGCCGTATGTTTTTTATTTATTATACTTTATATTATAGAGAATTTTAAGCATATACAAAAGGAGACAGAATTCTGTAACTCATCATGTACCCTCATTCAACCTTAGCAATTATGAATTCAAGATAAATCTTGATGCATCTATTGTCTATTCCTTACTTAGTCACCCTCCTGCCATTATTATGAAGCAAAATATTATGATGTATTTCAAAATTGTTTGTTTGTTTTCTGAAACAAGGTCTCACTCTGTCACCCAGGCTAGAGTGCAGTGATACAATCATAGCTCACTGTAATCTCAAATTCCTTGGCTCAAGCAAGCCTCCTACCTCCCTCCTGAGTAGCTATGACTACAGGCACACACCGCCATGCCCAACTAATTTTTTATTTCTTTATAGAGACAGGGTTTTGCTATGTTGCCCAGCCTGGTCTTGAAATCCTGGCCTGAAGTGATTCTCCCAAAATGGCTTCCCAAACCACTGGGATTACAGGTATGAGCTACCAAGCCCGGCGTAAAGATACTTTTAAAACATACGTAACAATATTATCATTAGAGATTTACTATTTTTAATATTAATATTACAATTATTTAAATAAGAGTTTCTTAATAATAGCAAATATCCAGTCAGTGAAAACCTCTACTTCTAGCTACAACAAAGTAGCTTGTAACAGAACAAGACAGCTCCAAGAACTAGAAAAGATGGATGAGGCACAACTCTGATGCTTGAAGATGTTTTTGAGGCAGGAAGGATTTGAAATGTCAAGATCCTAGGGGGAAGGAAGCTTGAAACTCTTTATGTTGTTATTTCTTTTGCAGCACTTGCCAGTTCCTCAGCTTCAAAAGTGAGAGGTTGACAAGCTAAGGAGTGTGCCCCTATTAAGAGGCAAAAAGCCAGAAAAAGCCAGTACAGATTGGCATCTGGAGAGAGAAGAGCTGGAGTTTAGCCTGGCTAAGACAAGCGGGGCTTGAGAAGCTAAAATCCCTGACTAAAGAGAGTCACAAGAAAATGACCCCAACACTCTGCTGATTTTCCGCTTGAGGTAATTGCCACATCTTTAGATGTGTAGTAAAAAAAAAGAAGGCAAAACAAGAGCTCAAACAAAAAGCAGCTAAAAGCAGAGCTTTCAATGCTTGGGCGACAAAAAAGCTGGAGTCCAGGGCTTTATCAGACCCTGATAAACAACCTAGGCTCTCAATCAGAACCTCAGAGGGTTACACTCTAACAGGGGATAAATCACAGGTAAACTGATTAGATTGGGGTGATCTGTCTGTATTTAGCCAGAGCATAGGGTATCTCTTCTCTAAAGAAAGAATATCTGTAATTCTTCATGCAAAATATCAAGCAGTCAATTAGAAATTACCAGGCATGCCAAGAAACGACAAAAACCAAAAAAGAAAAAGGATCACAGGTTTTTTAAATATTGGTGTTATTAAAAACGGTCTGTTAAAATAATCATGATCAATATGTTCATGGATATATACAACAAAAAGGAAAATTTAATCAGAGACCTGAAATCTGTTTCCTCAGAAGAAGAATTATATATTCCCAAATTGATAAATGCAATAATTAAAATTGACATCCAGTTGTATTCAGATTTATCTTAAAAATGTTTTATATTTTGGAGGTTTTAAAAAATAATTTTAAATGAGAATTAAATAAAGTCATATATTTTGCTCGGTTGATATATCTCCCAAGTGTCTTTTAAACTACAGGTTTAAAACTGCCTCACCACAAAACAGTAAGTATGTGAGGTGATGCTTGTGTTAATTAGCTTGATGGAGCCATTCCACAAAACATCGTGGTGTACAACAATATATACAATTTTTACTTGTTAATTAAAAAACTATAATTAAAAAAATAGAAGAATGTAGATTTCAACCTATAGTTTTCTTTTCATTTCTTTGCTTTTTCTTTTACAGAGTTTCTTTATAAAGCCAGGTTGTTTGTCCTGTAGTTTCTACACTTTGAATTTTGCTGCCTGTTTTCCTACAGTGTACTGAGCATACCCCTCAGTTCATATTGCTTATTGTGTATTTGTAGTTAGATATGGATGCTTCATGAGATTCAGGTTCAGTGTCCTTGGTGAGTACTTTACAGGCTGTGACATGTTCTCCCACCAGGAGGTCAATAAGGAGGAATAATCTTTCATTTCATGACGTTAGCAGCCGTCAGTGACTATTGCCTAGATCCATTATTCCATTAGGAGTCACAAAGGGGTGATATTCTAATTTTATCATTGCTTCATCATTTATTAACTGAAATGCTTCTATAATTCCTCTCACCACTATTTGGCCACCACTCCAAGAGATAGTTCATATAGAAAATGCAGAATAAAATTGTGATTCTTTTATTTACAGGTTTTCCATGCTCAGAATTAATGAATTATTGGAAGCCTATTTATGTTGGCTCCGCCCTTTTGACAGAATCTTAGCTGTCTTTGATAGCTTCTCTGTCCACATGTTTTTAGCCTGAATCATTTTTAAGGAAATAGAGGCATTATTAGAACATATGGATGTAAGTATTTCTGTGTATATACATACACACATATTTGTATATATCTAATGGAAACATCATCTAGGTATGTCACAGTTGCCAACTGAAAACAAAGAAAGGAAAACCTAAAATTAAAGAATAGATTAATTCTACTTATACACAAGGCCGTTGAGGAGAGACTCTACATCAACTACCTGTCCTTTCCTCTACCTACCATATATTTTGTGGCATAGTTATATCTACAATAGAACAAGGAGGAAAAGTGCCCACATTATTTCTTTTTGAGGATAAAGAATAAACTGTCTTAAAATGTAGTGAAAAAACTGTTTAAGCCTTTGCATCATGTGTTCGAGTTTTAGTTTATATGAAAAAAATTATGTGGGTATAGAGAAGTAGGAAGACTGGAAAGAAAGCAGAATTTCTGAAGTAGATTATAGTGTCTTAAGGAAAAAAAAAAGTTGATTTCTTGGGTGCTTAAGGTTGGTGTGGAAATGAACCCTCTGAAAAGAGATGAGAAATTGGATGATTTTCAGGCATATAGTTCTGTCAAAACTTCTAATTTCCTATGATCAGTTCAACAGGAATAAAATCATTGTAATTTCTTATTGTTTTTCATGCTAACCCTGGATAATTGGCGTCCTATTGTTTGTACAGGACAAAGTATTACAGGAAGAACACCATGTGACTTGGGTACGTCTAGATTCTCGTGGGAACATGAAGATTCTTAGCGAGAGGGGGAAAATATACAAACAGCATAACCACAAGCTCACTAATGGGCATTCTCTGCTTAAAAGTGGGAATTGAGGGAACTTTACATGCTTGATTTATTTTTTCAAAAACATTTATTTTTCAAAAGTAAAGCAGGGAAACTGGAATATTTATTACAATTCTTGTTTGTTTATTTTTTTTTTTGCCTTGATATATGAGGCTGTACTGTTCACAGCAAAGTATAATTAAGCTATGTGCTTCATAATGTGTTCTGGTGTAGTTTCGTATATTCATTTTGCTCAGGTAGACTTTCTCAATTATTTGTGGTTGTGAGGGTTACTGACAGTGCATTTATTAAGTATTGTATTAGTTTCCTCTGGCTGCTATAAAAGATTACCATAAATTCAGCGGCTTAAAACAACTCAAGTTTGTTATCTTACAGTTCTAAAGGTAAGAAATCCACAGTGCATCTCACTGGGCTAAAATCAAGGTGTTAGCAGAATTGCATTCCTTCTGGAGGTTCTAAGAGAGAATCAAATTCTTGCCTTTTCCAACTTCTAGATGCTACCTGAGCTCCTTGGCTCATGGTCCTGCCTCACTGCAATTTCTGCTTCCCTAGTAATGTTTCTTTCCCTGTGACGTATTTCAGGTTCCAGGGACCAGTATGTGGACATCTTTGGCACGGGGTCATTATTCTGCCTATCAAAAAAATACTTAATATGTACTGAGCACTCTTCTAAATAAACTCTTTTGTTAATATAGCTAATCTGTCAACCACAGATTAGGTAGTAAAGTATGTAGCATTATATTTTCCATTTTAAAGATGAGGAAACTGAGTTACAAAAGGTTGGAATTCTAGAAAGTGGTGGAGCTGATACATATACCTACCAGGCTCAAGTAGCCAGTCCTTAGCTTTAGACCGTACTGCCTCCTTGAAAATAAAAACAGCATGGAAAATTAGAAGACAAAGATGTCCCCAAACCTCATTTTAATCAATAATGTCATACATTCCAAGTATAGCTTTTGCAAGACCTAAGATTGGAAGTGGCATTTGCTGTTAGGATTCTCAATTATTCAGCAATTAGTTACTGATTGCCAAGAATTGGGATGAATGTTGAGAATTCACAAAGTCCCTGCCTTTAAGGATTTGCTTAGAAAAATAAAATGAAAACATTTAAAAACCACTAGAAAACATTACAAAAGTATATGCACTCAAATGCTAAGTGGAATAACACTTTATTTTTTTAGTGGAGTTCAAGAGACAAATTCAGGCACCGTCAGTGCTCAAATGTAAGTTCTCCAAAAAAAGCAAAATAGGAGAATCAGCCAGGTGCATGGGCAAACTATAGACTGCATTTCTATGTGTGGGTAGCTGTTATGTTTATTCATTCTTAACCTTCATTACAATGGGAGTGATTTCATAGTCAAATTACAGTAGTGCCCCCTATCCTCGGGGAGATCTTCCGAGACAGCAGATAGTACTAAACCCAATGGCTGTCAATCAGAGCACATTTCTGTCCATTTTCCACCTACCGCCACTTTAATGCCTTTTCCATCTTAACTAAGCACTTATCATGCACTATGGCTGTAATTTTTGTAGTTTGTTGTGTGACAGCAACTCTGGCACAAATTACTTTTTCGCTCTTTGCAATTTCATGGATAGAAAATTTCTTCCTACCATAGATCTTAGCAACCTCAAAATAAATTTTTTCCCCTCTCCTTATTAAGTCCAAAACTATCACCTTTTCACTTAATGGAAGCACTTTCTCTTTGGTATACCTGAAACACCATCATCACTACTCTGCACTTTGGGGTTATTATTAAGTAAAATTAGGGTTACTTGAACGCAAGCACTGTGACACCGTAACAGTCAATCTGATCGCTCATATGGCTGCCAAGTGATTCATGGGCAAGGAGTATTTACAGCCCGGAGATGCTATACAAATGGATGGACACGCACCAGGATGATGAGAGACTTCATCGCACTATTCCAAATGACGTGCATCTTAAAACTTATAAGTTGTTTACTTATGAAATTTTAAATGTAATAGTTTTAGATTGTGGTTGACTGTGAGTAAATGAAACCATAGAAAGTGGAACTACAAATAAAGGAGCACTACCATAGGGATTTTTGGTAAAATTAAAGGGGTACAAGTGCAATTTTGTTATGTGCATATATTGCTAAGTGGTGAAATCTTGGCTTTTAATGTATTTATCATCCAACTACTGTAAATTGTACCTGTTAGGTAATTTCTCATCATCTTCCCTGCTTCTGCCCACCCACCCCTCTGAGTCCCTGGTGTCTAACATTGCACGCTGTTTGTCCATGTGTACACATTATTTAGCTCCCCTCTATAAGTGAGAACATGTAGTACTGGACTCCATTTCTAAGTTATTTCACTTAAGATGATGGCCTCCAGTTCCATCCATGTTGCTGCAAAAGACATGATGTCATTCTTTTTTATGGCTGAATAGTATTCCATGGTGGATTGATCTATCTATCTATCTATCTATCTATCTATCTATCTATCTATCTATCATCTATCTATCTATCTATCTATCTATCATCTATCACATTTTCTTTATCCATTCTTCCACTGATGGGCATTTAGTTTGTTTCCATATCTTTGCTATTATGCATATTGCTGCTATAAGCATATGAGTGCAGGTATATTTTTGATATAATGATTTATTTCCTTTGGATGGATACCCAGTAGTGGGATTGCTGGGCTGAGTGGTAGTTATATTTTTAGTTCTTTAGACATCTCCATACTGTTTTCCAAAGAGGCTGCACTAATTTACATTCTCATCAATAGTGTAGGAGTGTTCCCTTTTCTCAACATCCTTGCCAATATCTGTTTCTTGACCTCTTAATAATTGCCATTCTGACTAGTGTAAGATGATATCTCATTGTGATTTTAATTTGCACTTCTCTGATGGTCAGTGATATGGTTTGAATGTTTGTCCCCTCCAAATCTCATGTTGAAATGTGATCTCCAGTATCGAGGGTGGGCCTGGTGGATGAACAACTTGGTGCTTTCCTTATGGTAATGAGTGAGTTCTCTCTCATGGTTCACTCAAGAGCTGTTTATTTAAAGGAGCCTGATGCCTCTTCCTCTCTCTCTTGCTCCCTCTCTTGACTTGTGACTCACCAGCTCCCCCTTCACCTTCTGCCATGAGTGGAATCTTCCTGAGGTCTCACCAGAAGCTAAGCAGACACTAGTGCCATGCTTGTACAGCCTACAGTACCATGAGACAAGTAAAATTTTTGTCTTTATAAATTATTCAGTCTCAAGAATTTCTTTATAGTAACGTGAAATGGACTAACACAATTAGTGATATTGAGCATGTTTTTGTGTATTTTTTGACCATTTATATGTTTTATTTTGAAAAATGTCTGTTCATGTACTTTGCCCACTTTTTACTGGGCTTATTTATGTCCTTTGTGTTGAGTTATTTGAGTTTCTTATAAATTCTGTATACCAGTCCCCTGTCAGATGCATAATTTGCAAATATTTTCTCCTATTCTGCAGGTTGTCTGTAGTTTTATTGATAGTGAATACATGACAGAAATGCCTTAGTTTGGATAACCTGGCCAGTCATCTTTCTTTTCCATGGGTGGAGAAGGAAAGTATCTGAAGCACTCTTTGATTATTTTGACTGCTTCCAGATCTAATTATTTTGAAATAAACTGCTTTCTGTAATAGAATAATAGATTCATGTTATCATCATTTATCAGAAAGGATTCATGGGGACAAAGAATATTGTGTCACCTCATTGAAGACCTGATATTCAAGTTATTGACAACATGAGTTTTATAGTCTACAAGTGAATGGTAAAGGAACAAATGGTAGATTATGCTATTGGGAGCTGTTCCGGAGGAGTAGAGACTGGAGAGATTTAGATAACACTTTTGTTAATTGATCTTATCTTACAAGAGCTGAAATAATGAAAATAAGGGATAATTTGTCCTGAAGTACTCAGAAATGAATTCTGTGAAACTAGGCTTAAAAGCAGATGATAGAACCTGTTCATCTACATGCCCTGAAGTAATTAGATATTCTCCATTATCATTTCTAATATTCAGTGTGACTAATGAGGCTATTAATCATGCAATTGCATTTTGGGTTTTCTTTTTGCTTTCTTTTTGGGAGGGCCTTCTTTAATTATGCAATTAACTACCTTTCATTCAATTTTATTTCAATCTATTCTTTTTGGCCTCCAGCTAAATAGCTAAATAGTGGTGAGTGACCCTGAGCTACACCACATGGAGAAGATTCGCTTAACCAATGCCTGCCTGAATTCCTGACCCACACATCATGAAATATAATAAAATGATTGTTGCTATAAATCCCTAAGATTTGAAGTAATACATGGTAGATAAAAACAACAGATAACCAGAACACTGGGTCTAATACTTTTCAATGCAGAGGATTCTGAACACCTCCATAATCTCTGCTGGCTAACAAAAATGATCTGTTATGGTACAGGCTAATTGCTGGAATGAAACCACAAATTTCACTGATTTAACACAATATTTATTTCTCCTTTACATTACAGTCAAATGAAGTTCTGAAAAAGTATCTCAGCTACACAGTCTGTTAGGCACTATAGGCTCTTTTCATCTAGTGGTTCTTCAATGTGCTAGTGCTTCTTCAATGTGCTAGTGCTTGAAATTCTTCATTAGATCTTCTGCATTTGGGCAGCAGGCCAGGGAACAGAGGAAGGGTAGCAGATAGTGCAGAAGGTTTGACACTTAAGCCTTTGAGTAGCTTACATCACTTTTGACTTCTTTCCATTGACCAGAATATAGTCATAGGCTGCACTGACCTGTGAGAGATTGGAAAAATGTGGTCTAGCTCTTTGTCCCTGATGAAAAGGAAACAGGGTTTTATGAAGATATAACAGTCTCTGCCACATATGGCTGTATTAGCATGAAATGGCATTGTCTCCTGATCTGTGAATTTTGCCACTGTACGAGCAAGCCAGATGCAGAGCAGAGTACTTTTTTGTGTGTTTAAAGAAAGACTACTACATTCACAAATGCCCTGCTCCTTAAGCACTTCCTTGATCCTTCACTACAAATCCAAGAATTACGGTCATTACAATTGTTTCCTCTCCACTGTGCTACCTACTTACATGTAAAGTCTTCAAAGGGGAGAAAAAGAAAAGAGCCATGTAGTTTAGGATATGGTGGGAGAATAAGGCAGGACTCTGGCCAGCTCAGAAGTCAGCTGCCTGAGTTTCTATCAGGGATCAAAGACTGTACTTAAGCCAAAGCCACTTCATGTTATCTTTCAGCTCTTTTGTTTCCCTGATTCGACTACTCTGTCAAGCCCATCAAAGCTGTGATCCTCAAATCCCTATGAGTTACATTTATGGTTTTCTCTTTAGCCTTCAATATTGCTGTCAACCTTGGTGCATGTGTGTGTGTGTGTGTGTGTGTGTGTGTGTGTGTGTGTGCATGCATGTGTCTTTATAGGTCTTCAATTAGAAGTTGAGAGAATTATTATACATAACTGGGCTGCCACCGTAAGTGAAAATTTTCCTCAAAGTTGTCTTCTTTGAAGTTTAGTTTTATTTGTTGTTGTTTATTGTTTTGTTTTTTGTTACTTCCAGTATAGGCTTTGAGTTCAGTGTAAACAATAAGCAACTACATCATAGAATTCAACGTTAGTGTTTCAGGAAGAACAAAATCAAAAGACAAGTTTCAGAGCAGAGACAACATCTCAGACATCACTATTTGAGGCTGGTACTATTTACCACAAAGTTTCATTGTAGCCTTAAAGTCCTCAACCTATCCCTTTGGGTAGCCACTGCCAATCAGTGTGGACATGTGATACTGTGTGATGCTACTGAGCCAAGATGACCTTATTTTGCTCAAATGGTTTGCTCTATTAACAAGTATTTATTAAGCATCTACTATGTGGCAAGCAGTTTGGCCTTTGCTGGAGATAAATGGTAAAGAAGAGCATACTCCATACCACCAAGGAGCACATAGCCTTTTGGTGAAGACAAATAACTAAAATTACACACAACGTAAGCCCAGGATGCCATGGAAGCACCTGGACCAAGCATCCAACATAGTCCTGAGGATCAGGAATGGCTTGTGGGAGGAAACAGAGATTTCATGGATAGTGGGAATTAATCAAGTGAAGTGGAGAAGCAGAGTCTTCCAGGTATTCCTTAAACCCCATCTCAGCATTTATCCTATTGTTCAGCCATGTTCCTCAGAAATTCTCTCTCCCAGGGACTCCTGAGCCTAATTCCTCGGGTATGACATGGATGTGAGCGACATTATTATGTCATGGTGAATCACTTGTCTTTGGTTGTGGTGTTGAAATTGCAAAGGGATGACATAACCTGGCTGTGGTTCTTATTTGGGAAACCTATAAAACGAATTTTTGCTCTTCTTTTTTCTTTTTATAGAACTCCGCCCTCCATTTTCTCCCTTGGTGGGGCCTTCTGGGAGAAGTTCTTCGGTCACAGCAGACTTTCCTGAACTACTGTAGAACTACTGTCTCATAGAAGCCACCTCTACCCACCAAAGTTGGCTTTTATTTTTGTCTTCACAACAAAGAGTTTAGGAGACCACAAATCATCAAGCCAAATTTTTTTATCTTATCCTCATTAGTATAAAGAATGATTTTGTTATCATTTGGGAAGAGTTTTTTTTTTTTTTTTGAGATGGAGTCTTGCGCTGTCACCAGGCTGGAATGCAGCGGCACGATCTCGGCTCACTTCAACCTCTGCCTCCTGGGTTCAAGCGATTCTCCTGCCTCAGCCTCCCGAGTAGCTGGGATTACAGGCATGCACCACCATGCCTGGCTAATTTTTTTTTGTATTTTCAGTAGAGACGGAGTTTCACCATGTTGGCCAGAAAGATCTCAATCTTTTGACCTCATGAACCGCCCACCTCGGCCTCCCAAAGTGCTGGGATTACAGGCGCGAGCCACCACGCCCAGCCTGGGAAGAGATTTCTTTGGGGAAGTATGATTATTTTTCTAACAGTTTCCTCATGTAAATGATCCTGAGTTGTTGAGTTTGAAAGAGTCAACCGCATGCAAAGACGTGGGATAATGGGCATTGCAAGGATCCCCTGCCCTCAAACTTCTTCCTTGCTCCCAGCCTAGCTTTTGATTCCCCTAATTAAATATTGCTGCTTTGGAGTTACCCAGAAAGTTTGTGGCTAAAATGAATTATGTCTGGTCCTGATAAAACCTTCATGCCTCAGCTTCTATTCATATTCTAGCTTAGCTATCTTCCAGCTTTGTTTTGTTTTTTAAGTTAGCTGTAACTAGCAGAGAGCTGGCCTTGTGAAAATAGAACTCAGAGCAGATCTTGTCTGGTAGGAAGTAGTTAAAAGGATTTGCACCACCTGAGGGGACATTTCTGGAAGGGCTTTCCCAGTTATACTCTCTGTTAAGTATTAAATGTGCAATGGGGAAATAAGTTAAAATCACAATATATAATGATAATTAAATTATTAGAGGTTTCAAAGACAATAAGCACATGAACATGTTTCATTTTTGAATCAAATATCTTCTCCCCGCACTTTCACTACCAGGAACTGAATTTGGATATGTTGTTTCTGTTTAAGCCTAAGAAGAAATAGGGGAAGGGTGGAGGAAATAATAGATCAAGTAACACTTTAAAAAGTTGAATTCAGTGAGTAAGACATCTGATTGTAGCCTTTTGTTTCTCTAGATCTTACTCTCTGTTTAAGTATAGCCTCCTTAAATGTTTATACTTAAGTAGTTTAATATAGTATTATAATATTTTTAAAAAGCATAATCACGTAGACAAAAATGCTGCTTATAACCCTAATTTAGTTCATTCGGAGGAATCTGAATTGGTGGGTGTAGGAGAATATAGCCAACTTATTAACCTAATACTAATGATGGTTTTATAGTAACTGGAAGTCACAGTGTTAAAAAAATAAAATAATACATTTTAAAAAAACAAACCTACAAGCCTGAACTATAAAATAATTGCAAGCCTCTCAAAACATACAATATTTTCACCATGTAAGCATAATGTAAAATTTCATTTAACTGAACCTAAAGTGCTGGATCCCTCAACTAATAGTATTTTTAGTATTTTATTTTTTAGGAAGAGGGCATAAGAAAGCAAAAAAATCAGACCATGTTAGAAGACTCAAAAAAGTGTATTCCAGCGTAAATCCAGAGGTGAGAATACATTCAGAGTAGTCTCCCAAGCTTCTGCATTGATTCTGCTCTGTGTTAAAGACATAAGCTTTAAAGGCAGGAGAGTGATTAATGCATGTCAGAAGAACTTTGAATAACATTTTTGAAACAAAAAGGGATTTTCCACGTTAGCCACAGCTGACCACAAAACACAATTTAATGACTTGCCCCACTTCCTAAGTATCTTGGTTGAGGCTTAACGTTTGCAGCTGGTGAAGCATTTTGCCATATTCTAGTTTGTGCATCTCATCCCTTTTTGGACCACATACTCACTTAGAAACAATCCCAGTCTCATTGTTTTGTTGCACAAGGTCTTCTGATGATCAACTATATAGTAGGGTGACTCACATCTTACCAACTCAATATAAGCAGCTGAGAGAACACAGTGCCAGTTTATGTCCCATAATTCACTGCATGGTGGTTTCTCTGAAATCTTCTTAATGGAATGCCCCTCACACAGGCGTAGGCACACATTATGCACTCCGTACACACTCTACTCACTACATAGGGGGACTATAACTCTTACACTTTCATTTATACCCAAACCATGTGATTTGGATAATTTTGACTCTTCTGGTTTGTTTTGAAATCCTGGTTGCACTTTATGTTTTCTGTTGAAAATTATATTTTATTTAATATTTGACGAGAGGTTGAATTGCCTGCTTCATTTTCTCTTCTGAGTCCTTGTATGATGCCTTCAGTCAAGTCACAGGTGCACTTTGGAAAGCTTAACTTCACTGCTGAGTCATGTTGCTAAGCAAGCCAAAACTTCCTCCCATCCCGAGAGGCTCATTCTTCTCCAATTCTCTTCTTTTTCTAAGGACACCAGGACAGGATGAGTAAAGTGAACTTAATTTCTAAGTATGTGAATTTTTAGTGTTATCCATTTCCAGAAACATTTATTACAATACTTAGATTGTAGGACCACTTCTGTGTTAGTCCATCCTCACGCTGCTAGTAAAAGCACACCCGGCCAGGCACGGTGGCTCACACCTGTAATCCCAGCACTTTGGGAGGCCAAAGCGGGTGGATCACGAGGTCAGGAGATTGAGACCATCCTGGCTAACACAGTGAAACTAAAATACAAAAAACTACTCTACTAAAAATACAAAAAATTAGCCAGGCATGGTGGCAGGTGCCTGTAGTCCCAGGTACTTGGGAGGCTGAGGCAGGAGAACGGCATGAACCCAGGAGATGGAGCTTGCAGTGAGCCAAGATCACCACTGCACTCCAGCCTGGGCGACACAGCGAGACTCCGTCAAAAATAAAAAATAAAAAAATAACACCCAAGAGTGGGTAATTTTTAATGAAAAAGAGGTTTCATGAATGGACTCAAAGTTCCACATGGCTGGGGAAGCCTCACAATCATGGTGAAAGTTGGAGGAGCAAAGTCATGTCTTAGGTGGCAGCAGGCAAGAGGGCATGTGCAGGGGAACTCCCCTTTTTAAAACCATCAGATCTCATGAGACTTATTTACTATTATGAGAACAGCATGGGAAAATCCTGCCCCCGTGATTCAATTACCTCCCACCAGGTCCCTCCCATGACACGTGGGGGTTATGGGAGCTACAATTCAAGATGAGATTTAGATGGGAACACAGCCAAACCATATCACCCTCTAATACATATGATCTAATAGAGACCTGGAAAAATATTTAGCTGGTCATACACACTGACACAAACATTTCTATTTTAGTCTGATAGAAGCCAATACTCAAGTTAGGAACTCTGGGTTTTAGTTTGTAAACCTGTGTGATCTTGGGTTTTGGAAGCACTTAGACCTTCTGCTACTACATCACTTGATCCTGGGACCAGAGGCGGTAGAAATAGGCTGTAGACACAAGCCACAGAGAGCTCCATGGAGACAGCAAAACTAACATCTACATCAAGAAGGAGAGATCTGTAGAACCATGAAAAGATGCACAGAAGGACCAATCAACTCAGCTTGAACAGTTAGGAAAGGGGACACTGAGAAAGTATCACCTACTCTAGAAAATGGACCGGAATTATTGAGGTAAGAATGAAGGAGATGGGAGTGAGATGGTGTCCCTAATAAAGCCATGGTTTATGCAAGTGACCTTGGAAGTAGGAAGAGTATGTATAATTCAGTCTGACTGAAGATTAAATTGCAAGGAAGTAGGAGATGGTCAAGGGGTAAGACTAGAAAAGCAAACAGTAGCACTCGGCAGTGTTATTTATTTTATTCCCTGAAGTCTAACTGTGGACTGCCATAGATTCCTGGGTATGGAGTAGAGTCACAAGATACATGCAAGAAACTGTGAGAAGAGGATGTCAATTAATACCTAAAAATATTCTTCCTCATAAATCAGTAGGCAAGTGCCCTAAATAGCCAAAAGCAGAATTTTTCAGTGAAGGTCTTAGAGTACAATAAGAGATTAAGTGGTGATATCTTGTTTTATCACGGTTTTCCCCTCCCAAAGTAACTAGGAATTCTTTCTTTGCATTTTGGACAAAGGCTGCTCTGATGCAAATCATCAATGTGAGAGGGATGTGACAAAAACACGTACCAAGAAAGACTGCATTTGTGCCTTTTACCTGGGACAGAACAGAAGCCCACACCATGCTTTCGCCACAAAAAGGAAAAACAGAAAGTAGATGTCTGCACCAGCCTCTTATTAGTCCATGAAACAGGAAGGCAAAGGGATACAGGAGCATGACTTCTTGCATTTTAAAGCACAGTAAGCTTGTTCACAAAAAAAAATTGAAAGAAAAAATAATCAAATAAGAAAATCAATGAGTGAATAAAAAAGTATTAAATAGGGTAAGTAAAAGGAAAGGAAAATGAGAAAAATGAGATTTGGAGCTCTTAAGACGTAGGAACATATTTGGCTAGAAATTTCATTGGCTGTGATTCAGATTTATAAATTGTTAAACATACCTCATTCTAAGCCTGTTTAGATCAAATAAAATCATGTATTTGAAAGCATATTATAAGCTGTACATGTGATAAAAAGAAAGTTATTACTATCCACTTTTACTAGTGTTACCATAGGCTTATTGCATAAATTTCAAAAAGGTGGAAAGACCATCTCAAAATGTAAGTATGTGTGGAGCATCTGATGTGCCTGATTTGCTACCGGGCATAGAACATTTCAAAACACAGAACTTAGGAAGAAAGCCAATAGGGGCAGTTGCTCTGTCAAGCAAGACTTTCCACCAGATCAACAAATGAATTCAGTCAGCCAAAGGAGCAGAAATGTCACAGCTGAAATTTTCAAACCAGTCAATGACCCTTAATATTTACAAATGGCTGTGGACCTAGGAATTAACATACTTGAACTTTTTCCTGTTACGACTATAGCAGACACATACCCAGATTAAGGCTGTGCCCAGCCATCTGTTAGGGGAAATAAATGCCTGTATGTTTTTACCATTCCCTTCTCTTCCATTTCTCCTTTACTCTGTCATTCAAAAAGGAGTCTGAAATCCATGGCCGAATACACAGGATGCAACAGAACAGAAACAAATAGATGAAGAAATCAGTATAGGATCAAAATGAAGGTGAGAAAACCAGGTGACTCTAGGGATAGAAATGCAAGCCTCATTGATAGGTTGGTATTTTAGTTCTGAGCATCCCAGGGACCCAATGAGGCAATATGATTGTTCCAAGATACACAATAACCATGAGATAAAAGCCAACTGCATTTTTAGGAGAAACATTTCAAATATAAACAGTGTTGAAACATTTTCATTCATCACTCTACACAACTGTTGGGCCATTGCAATAGAAATTTCCAAGTTTCCCACCAGATATTAGAGACAAATTCCAGTCTAAACTGAATCTTATGAATTGTTTTTCTTTCTTTGCTGAGGTAATGTTGAACACGAGACACATTAATAGAGAATGACTCTCATTTTGCTAAGGAATATGTTTGTTACATCACTAATTTGAAGCACCTGTTGCTTTAATAGAGGGTGGAGCTTTTTTCTTTTTACTTTATTCAATGTGTTCTGCCTGTCTCATGCATTATATACCTCTGTGATGAATCTATTTTCATGTTTGGACCCTGCCTTAGTGGGGGTTAATTGATGAGGTCTATTCTTGTTTAGTTTATTGGCTTCTATGCTTACCCTCTTTTATTACCTAAATGCCAGCTCTTTATTGTTCCATCCCCTTCCCAGCTGCTCTCAATATCCATGTAGGGGCCTGAGGGCTGGGCTGGGCTGGGCTGGGCTGAAAATCTCCCAAGTCTGTGAGAAAGGGGTGGTGGTGGAGTCAGGGGGCGGTGCAGTATAAACTAGACTCAGCTGAGCAGCCTGCTTCACATTATGTGGGGGATGAGTTAGTGCCTTCTGTGGACATCCCTCATGCTCTTTTCTGTGTGCACTAAATTCCTTAGGTTGACAGAGCCTTGTAGACACCTTGGAGTTCCCCTCAAATATTGGTTCCTAAGGAGAATTTCACCTATCACCATAACCAGCTGCCTGCCTCACTCCTGTGTATTAGGAAAAAACAAACAAACAAACAAACAAAAAAAAGCCAAGAGATTTGTATCTCATACACTTTGTATTAGTTTTTTATTGTTGCCATAACAGATTACTACAAGTTTAGCGGCTTAGAAAAACATCCATTTATTGTCTCACACTTCTGTGGGTTAGAAGTCCCACACACATTTCTCCAGGCTAAAATCAAGGTGTCAGCAAGTCTGTGTCCCTGACTAGGGCTCTAGGAAAGAGTCTGCTTCCAAGCTCACTGACGTTGGCAGAGTCTAATTCCTTGTAGTTATAGGACTGAGATTCCATTTCTTTGCAGGCTATCAGCTGCGGGCCATCCTCAGGTTCCACAGGCCTCTCTTCAGTCCTTGCTCGTGGCTTCCTCCATCTCAGAACCAGCAACAGCGCACCTATGCTTGGAATCGCTCTGATTTCCCTTTCTGCTGCATCTCCTTCCTGCCTCCTCAAATTTAAAAAAATATTTGCGATTAAAGTGGGCTCACTTGAATGATCTGAGATAATCTCCCTATGTTAAGGTCTGTAACTTTAATTAGATCTGCAATGTCATTTTTGCTATGTTGAGCAACATATTCACAGGTTTCTGGGATTAGGATATGGACATCTTTGGGGGACCATTATTCAGCCTAACATTTGCTTAGTTTGAAGCCTCTATGTAATTTCTGTTTGGGGTTTCTCAAGCTGCCTAGACTTTCAAGAGACTTTTTTCTGGCTTTCTACCTGTCAAGCCCCAATTAGACTGTATCTTAAAACTATTACCTATTTCCTGTAGGGTCTTCGTTTACCTTATTTCCCTGTGTTCGCATGAGCAGGATCACCATCTCCCAGTGGCATATCAGTATCACTGCTACACAAGTTAAATGTTAACAAGTACCCGTCCCCTCCCTACTCCTTCCCCAACCACCAAGCCAACACTCTTGATGTTTATTTTTAATAGAGAGGCTAGGAAAAACAAAACATCTTGAATTCCCCTAAATAGCTATTATTTTCATACACACAAAAGTCACATTACAGCCTATGGCTTTCTGCAGGACATTATTACAAATACCAGGCCATATTTTTCTAGTACTCCCTAATATAACAGGAACAGAGGCAATAAATCAGGAGTCTAAGTTTAATAACTAAGCTCTGGAGTTTTTCTTCCAGGCCGCGTGTATTCTGAAAAGTTACAAAACATCTCAGGAAAACTCTATTTAGCCAGGCCAAGCGATAATTTGATAGAATGATGAGATCTGAATGGTCTAAATCTATGCAAACTGCCAAACTAATGTAAAAATCATTTACCGGGTTTTATGAGATTTATGAAGCATAAATCATCTGGGCTCTAGATAGTTCTTTATGTGCATCTCACATTGTGTGTGTATGAGAGAGAGTTTGAGTGATTATCTGTCAATGGAGAGAAGTAAGCTAATGACAGATGAGCAAGTAACCACTTAGATGACCTCTCCACAATCATTCCCACCTCCTGCTTTTTATGCCCTTGAGT
The DNA here is from genome assembly GCF_009828535.3 of Hylobates moloch. Classification (NCBI taxonomy): domain Eukaryota; kingdom Metazoa; phylum Chordata; class Mammalia; order Primates; family Hylobatidae; genus Hylobates; species Hylobates moloch. Next base: position 36,567,468 of record NW_026652292.1, read on the forward strand.
GTGGGCCAGAGTGAATGGCTAGCTACTAATGAATTAAATACAGCACACCTGGTGGAAATTGCCATGGTTAGGTTACAAAAAGACGGCAGCTTCTGTCTCGGGCATTCTCTTGTCCTCTCTAGGAGGGCTCGCTCTATCCCTTTGGATGGTTTACCATGGAGGAGCCAATTGCCAATTCCTGAAGCCTCCCTGTGGACAGGTCAATGTGAGGAAGTTTGGAAGAAGACCTACTCTCAATGTAACTTTGAGATGACTATGGATCTGGCCAACCACTTGACTGCAACCTCATAAGAGGCTTTCAAAGATCTAGCTAAGCCATGTCCATACCCCTGACCCACAGGTACTGTAGAATAATAAACATTTGTTGTTTCAAGCTGCTAAGTTTGTAATTGTTTACACAATAATTGATGATATGTATTACTAATTATATATATGTAATAAATATATACTTACAGCACAATTCAATCTTCAAAACCAACAATTTATGAACAGTTCCTAATAGTCTTTGTATCCAAAGCACTCTATTTAAAACAACGTGAATAAAAGAAAAATGATTATCTTAGAAAAAAGATGACACATTCAGAATGAGGTAATTTCCAGGCCCGGTGTGGTGGCTCATGCCTGTAATCCCAGCACTTTGGTAGTCCGAGGCGGGCTGATCACAAGGTCAGGAGATCGAGACCATCCTGGCTAACACAGTGAAACCCCGTCTCTACTAAAAATACAAAAAATTAGCTGGGCATGGTGACAGGCATCTGTGATCCCAGCTACTCAGGAGGCTGAGGCAGGAGAATGGCATGAACCCAGGAGGCGGAGCTTGCAGTGAGCTGTGATCACACCACTGCACTCCAGCCTGGGAGACAGTTCAAGACTCCATCTCAAAAAAAGGAAAAGAAAAGCAGAATGAGGTAGTTTCCATAGTAAAGTAGTATGTACTTGATCTAATCATATTTGACACATCATTATTTTGTTTTATGAAGTACAGGCTCTGTAAGAAGTTTGAGTCTGCCACCAACACATGAACAAACATTATTTAGTAAACTTGGATATTAGCCATAACTCCATTCTAAACCAGCTGTGTGACTTTGCCTACGTGGTTTAATGCTACTACAGTCATTAAATCTAGTCATTTGTTCTTGTACTAGCACTATATTTGCTGATTTCTTCTGGATGAGGCATCAAAACTTCCTAGAAGTTAAAATGACTATGACATAAAGTACCACGTATAGCAATGAGGAATTTAAAAAAAATGAAGCCATATGAGAAATCATGACACATGATTAAAATGTTTTTACTACAGTTTCCTTAGAGTTGGAATAGAGCCTACAGATTAGTAGGAAGTATACGGAGTCTCACACACAAATAGATTGAAATCATAAAGAAGCCACAGAAATATAAATTTGAAATGTGAAAAATGTTAAAACCTAATTAATAATCAAAGAAATGCAAATTAACCTGTAAAGTATGTTTAAGGGACACCCTATCAAGTTGGTAATGATAAAGAAGAAAACTAAATATTGGTGAAGCTGTAGTAACATGAACGCAGTAACAGGTTTCTTGGGAGCGAGGAACCCTTTGTAGAGAGCTATCTGGCAACATGCATCAGCTACCATAAAAAGTTGAACACTTTGATTCCTGACGCCCACATCTAGAAATGTTTTCTAATAAAATAATATGAGATGTAGTCAAATATTTATGTAGAGAGATATCATGAGAGTGTAATTAATAATAAATAAAAGGAAAGAAGGAAGAAGCCATCTTAATATCCATCCTGGGAATGACATAGCAAAACATGACAAAACCATACCATGAACAATAGCAAAAACAAGCCACACATACACAAAAACTAAGTAACAGTAATAGAAATAGTAATAGCACAGCTTAAAAACTATATAATATTTTAAAAGTCTATATGATAGAAATAATAATAGCATATAAAAATTTCTGTGGCGTGGTGGTGTGTGCCCTTAATCCCATCTACTTAAGCGGCTGAGGCAGGAAGATTGCTTAAACCTAGGACTTCAAGCCTGCAGTGAGCTATGATCGCACCACTGCCCTCCAGCCTGAGTGACAGAGTGAGACCCATATCTAAAAATTGTAAAGTTTATGCCTTTTATAATGTTAAGTAAAAACGATAGCATATAAAAATATTAAACAAGATTCTAATTTTATATACAGTGAGATCCTAAAAATTTAATTTTCATATTGATATCTTGTTATCTATATAACCTGAAAAACAGTGTTTCCAGTAAATGAATGTAGATACATTTTTTTTCTCTTTCCTTTGACTCCATATCAGAGGATTTTACGAAGAGAGCTCTTGGTGAATTTATTACTTAGTTTGATTCTTACACATCTTTTTACTTCTCTGAAGTTAGTATCAGTCAAGACTTAACACTTACATTGTATCTGCATGCGCACACCTCCTTACATAAAATCTTTCACTATACTAATTTTTTAAAAGCTACAGTAGTTCTGAAAATTAGAATGCATAATTTAATAGGGAAAGAAATGAAAATAAGCCATAAAATGCATTCTTCAATTGTTGTTGCTGTTGCTGTTTTTTGAGATGGAGTCTCGTACTGTGGCCTGGGCTGGAGTGCAGTGGTGTGATCTCAGCTCGCTGCAACCTCCCCCTCCCGGATTCAGGAGATTCTCCTGCCTCAGCCTCCTGAGTAGCTAGGATTACAGGCACATGCTACCATGCCCAGCTAATTTTTTGTATTTTTAATAGAGGTGCGGTTTCACCATGTTGGCCAGGCTGGTTCTGAACTCCTGACCTCGTGATTTGCCCGCCTCAGCCTCCCAAAGTGCTGGGATTACAGGCATGAGCCACTATGCCCCGCCACATCCTTCAATTTTTACAGGAAAAAGTATTAGGCAAAGAATTGGCTAAAAGTCATCTACGAAGCATTTTAATGAATTATGATTTGGGAGGAGGAAATAAGGTGTGGATTATTTGTTGCTTGTAATGTATATAAAATGTATTAATATGTATTTGTGGATTGTTAGAGTAAAACTTACCCAGAAACCTTATTGCTACCTTCACCATTTTGGTCTCAGTGATAACTCTTGACTTTGCCCAAGAAAAGTGTCTTATTTTGAAATTCAAATTTCCAGTTCAACAGAAGTAAATAAATTCTTTAGCCACTGAATTTAAGAAGCAGATGGGAGTGGCAGATGACGTGATCCTATCTTCATCTCCAGAAGGCTAGAATCACTGCATTAACCTTGGATAATGTTTTTTCCTGTTCAGAGCAAGTGAAATATTAATGGAGAAAGAACAAGGCAGGTCTGTGCCAGATTTTCTGAAATAAGATATGAAGGCTGCTATCAATAAGTAGACACATGGCCATCTATCAGTTTGGGGGCCACTAAGAATTATAAAAGAATGAGATTATTATAATTGTTGGAAAGCAACAACAACAATAATAACTACGAAAAGTGGGATGACATTCTCAAGAAAAATGAAGATAAAGGGGAAAAGAAGAGAGAGAGAGAAATTTCATGTCTTTCAAAATGAAAACATGCAAGTGCTTCATGAAAGAATCAAAGTGGCCACAAAGGTATTTACTGATTTCCTTTTTGGTCAGGACTTCTCATGAATGGATGAGGTCATAATGAATTCACATTTAAATGATGCCTTTTTGGTTTGCTAAAACAAGGATGTTATCCATCCAGATAGGGGTCATACCCAATAAGAAAGATTTCACTTTTTAATAAATACAGTTTACTTGTGGGGATGAACATCCTAGGACACTGAAGAATGAAGAAGTTCAGGATATATTCTGAGATGCACACATGATAATATATTCTTACAAGTTATTCTAAGCATAAATCACACATTCACACAATTTAATTGTTGAGCAGAACTTACCTAACCTGTTGTCTTTGTCCATTTTATGTTGCTGTAACAGAATACCACATAAACCAAAGAAGCTGATTTCTTACAGCTCTGGAGGCTGAGAAGTCCAAGGTCAAGGGGCTTGCAGCTGGTGAGGATTTGGAGTGAAAACTTCTTGAAGGCATAGATTAGCTCATTCATTTTTGCATCCCTAATAGAACTTAACACCTTGCATTATAATACCTATGTCCAAACTGTTAATAATTACACAATAGATAATGGAACACCCTACATCATGAAAGTCACTTATTTTGCCTTAGCTGCAGTTCATTCTTCCATCCAGGCACTTATCACATTATATTGTAAATATTCCCTTATTTGTCTCTTTCTTCCCACTGGATTGGAAGCTTATTAAAAGCAAAAAGTCTCTGATCTTTGTATTTTTAACACATAGCCCACAGCATCCTGCTAATGGCCTCCCAGTAAATATGTAATTAATGAATTAATATTTGGAATCTGTTCTTGTAGATTTCTTTATTTGTCAGTGCTTTGCTTCCCAAATAAATCTTTCTATATCAACGTCCAAATTACTTTACAAAGCTTGTGATTTAACTAATGTTTTTATTATAAAGCACAATGTTTCCACCTATACAATATTCAGTAAGTTTGGGTCAGGGTCATATGGATGTCAAGGTGTTATGAAAAATCTACATTTTCTTTTTAGAGGCAGAGTCTCACTCTGTTCACCCAGGCAGGGGTGCAGTGGTGCAATCTTGGCTGACTGCAGCCTTGATATTTTTAGTTCAACCAATCCTCCTGCCTCAGCCTCCCTAGTAACTAGGACTACAGGCATGCACAACCACACTCTGCCAATGTATTCTATTTCATTTTTTGTAAAAGATGGCATCTCACTATGTTGCTCAGGCTAGTCTAGAACTCCTGACCACAAGCAATCCTCTAGCCTCAGCCTCTCGAAGTGCTAGAGTTACAGGTATAAGCCACCATGCCTGGCCCTGCACTCTCCAGTATGGTATCCACTAGCCAAATATGGCTGTGTACATTTAGAATTAAATAAATTCAATTTAAAATTCAGTTCATCAGTCACACATTTCAAGTGCTCAATAGCTGCATGTAACTAGTGGCTACGCTATTTGGATGGCGTAGATTATAGAACATTTTCCCCATAGAATAGGCAGAAAGTTCTATTGTAAAGTACTATCATGGCATAGAACTTGGGAGAAACTCCCAGCTTTGTTTTATTTGTTTGTTTGTTTGTTTTTGAGACGGAATCTTGCTTTGTCTCCAGGCTGGAGTGCAGTGGTGCGATCTTGGCTCACTGAAACTTCCACATCCCATGTTCAAGCGATTCTCCTGCCTCAGCCTCCCAAGTAGCTGGGACTACAGGTGCACACTGCCATACCCGGCTAATTTTTTTTTTTTTTTTTTTTTTTGTATTTTCGTAGAGATGGGGTTTCACATGCTAGCCCCCAGCTTTTACAGAGTGGACCGTTCAATTCTGAGGTGGGTCTGGGCATTGGTACCGCCAACTGACAACAATCCCCAAACAATAAACCACTTTTGTCAATAAGGTGGCCAGTTAGCTTGCACAACTCAGTCCACCGCCCCTCCCCTCCCTCAGAGATCGGATTCAGGAAGCCCCAGGTGGGGGCAGAGGTGAGGTTTGCAGCATCGAGAGCCTGCAGAAAATGATTTTTACCTTCCTCGCTTTCTGGAAGGTGGTATCACTTTTAGTAAGTTCCCTTCAGTGCATTCAAAAAACTGAGAGCTAAATCCCAAGAACAAGCCCTCCTACTTATGTTCAGTGACAGAGGGAGCATAATCAATAAATATTGGCCACAAAGAACTCACAAGTAGTGTTATTTGTTCTGAATGGACTCTATTTGATGCATGTTTTTTGTGACTCAGGTTCTCCTGTGGTGTTCATTCCTGTGTTAAATGCTGTGCTGTTGTACAAACTATGAGACATTTGGAATTTTGTTTACATCTTAAAGCAAACAGTGCAATATATTTCCTAGATTTCGCTGGGCCAATGTTACCTTGTAGGGTGAGTTTTGTATTAAGGTATTAGGTTGGTGCAAAAGTAATTGCAGTTTTGCCATTTCTTTCAATGCAAAAACTGTAATTTACTTTTGCACCAACCTAATATTTAAACACCAGGTTACCTCTAGTTCAGCCTTTAGAGTCTTACATTGGGTGTTTCAAGATAGGAACCACCAGGCAAAGGGCATCACTTGCCCTCAGTGTTCAAAATCTGCAAAACTACATAGAGCTTACACACCAGAGGCCAAGACATGTTCCCTTTAGTGGAGTAATTTAGCAATGAAGATCCAGTTCATACTATTTCCAAGAGGCATGTAGATAGGGCCTATCCCTTGCTGAAAACATTTTTTAAATTATTGTAGTCCACAACTATAAAGTTCCAGAAGATTTCTGGTAAATTCTGGAGTCCTGCTGTGGTAAGTGAAGCCCCATATGTAAATATAGATGAATCACCCTGTGGTTTGTATTCACGTGTTCTCAAACGACTTTGTGTTTATTTCACTTTAACCAACACTACATTTAGATGCTATTATTAAGATAAAGACAGCATGTAATTGGAGAATGGAAATTTTACCGTTGTTAAAGATCAAATAATACTTTGTTAAAAATTATAATCACTCTATTTCCTTCCTTTTTATGTTTACTATTGCATGTATGCATGTGCGTGTGTGTGTTTTAATTGTGGCTCTCACCCTCATCTTGACTCTCTCCATTCTCGCAATTCCATGTTCCTCTGGTTTTCTTGGAAATAGTTTAAAATCCATATCCTTTTGGAAGTCTTCTTTGATTTACCAAGTTGCACTTCCATCAAATCCCAATTAATTTTACTAAGCTAATCTTTGTGAACAAGTGAAAGGACATTTATTGAGTTTGGTACATATATCTGTTTCTGTTTTCCATACAAACACATCTACCACAAGACTTATAGGGCATAATGGAATAATAATCACAAAATATTTAAAGATATAAAAAGACCTAACATTTCCAATCATAAGCAAGTCCCTCATATAGGACATAAACCACAAAAGCAACAAGACATGTATGGGAAAAGTGCTTCTTAAGATCATTTTAATATAATGTACAATCTCTTTCTGATTTCAATATAAGTTTAAGAACTCTTGTCTCAAATCGATGAAGGAAAGAACTAAATTTGTAGGTTATAATTTATAAAGATTATCAGGGAAAATGCTAAGAAAAAAGAGAAAAGAATGAATTTGCATACATATTCATGAATTCCTACACAGTTGTCTTTTTTAACAATGGAGCAATGAAAATACAATCTGAATAACTGGTGCTTTTTAAAAAGCTGATTGTAAATGGTCAACTGCACATTTGAATCAATTACTAGGATACATGGCAAATAATAGAGAGCCCCCAAAAGTGTGTGAGGCATATTTATTTCTTTTGATTTTTTCATTTATGAACATGAGTGCTTATCTTATTTATAATCTTCCGATTGGATTGATCAAGAAAGACATTAAACTTGGTTGAAGAAGGTAGTCAGGAGTCTGCCCAACTGGTCTTTCTTAGAGCAAAGTTACTCAGTAATAGTTCCTGAGTTCCCTCCCCTGGGCTCATAATTAGTGGCAGCAGAGAGGGAAGAACAATCTAGAAACTGGCAGTATCAGAATGAGAGTAAGAGCACCCCAGCTTGCTCACAAACCCTCCAAAAACTAAGAATGCCCTCATGACCATGAGAACATATCTGCTTCCTATAATAAGATACCACAAATCTCAGTTTCTCTCTGCCATTGTTACTTGTGATAAGCTGTATCCCACAGACCCAGTTTAGCCCCCTGATCAAAAGCATGGCTACAGACTAATAATATCCTAATTCAGTGAATGGGCCTATGAGTTTTTCTAATGTACCTGAACATCCAGACATATTGTTTCCATTTTTGCATTGTCTGAAATCTTCTGTCAGTGTAGCAAGTGCGCCTTAACTGCTAAATAGTTTACCCCACTTAGAAAAATAACTAAGGGCATGGAACTCCCCCGCCTTCAGTAAATTCTGATAGCTGTCAGTGCTGTTTTCACCTTCTAATCACCAGTACAAAAAAATTCCACACTCTAGACTTAAATCTTACATCAACTGCTTCTGTCCTTCAGAAAATTATTTAATCTTTCTGGGTCTCTAATTTCTGATCTTTGAAATTAGAGTAGTGGTTTAAATTCCTTCCAGCTGTACATTCTATTATTCTCTACTTGCATTTGATTTGTGTGACTAAATACCATCTTAGAACAGACATCTTAGTCTGTTCTGAGTGTAAAATTCCCAAAAGAAGTAATAATTCCCAATCTAAATTATATAACATCACAGCACCTAAACTGGCATCAGGCAACCTATGAACATCCAGTGCATATGTAATGATGGTTCTCAAAGACAGTGGTTTCAGGATTGAACTCTTAGTTTCACTGCCCCGTTGTGTCTGCTTAGAGTCAATGTGTTGAAGTGAGGTAGCCAATGAGTCAAACAAAAACTTGGAATAATCGTGTAATGTTTTAGTCTTGAGTCAGGAACTTGCCTTGTGATCTTGTATCAGATAAATATTAGGTCTGGAAAAATACAGAATTCTGATTTATCTTGTGTCAATTCAATTAGGTACACTGCTGAGCACATATAGTAGTTAGGATTATTGTTCAATAAAAGTTCATTCTACCTCTCATTCCCACTCTGCTTAGAGCATATCTGCCTGCACCACCGATATTAGACTTGGCCACGAGACCTGCATTAGCCAGCAGAATGTTAGGAGACACAACGTAAGCACAGGCCTCACATGCTTGTGTGACTTGACTTGACTTTTAGACTCTAGTGATCCGACATGAGTAGAACATGTCCCAGACAGCAACTTATTTCAGACTAGAAAGGAAAACAGAAGAAAACAAAAGGGGACAGAACTATATCCAACCCACAGCCTAGAAAAAAACATCCAATCTTCAACCTGAAGCAGGGCCACCTAGCTGAATTGACTTTATATCAGCCAAACCCCAGTTGATCCACAGATCCTGGGGCATAAGAAAGAACACAGTTTCTGTAAGCCACTTGTTTTTAGAGTGGTTTTTTTATGTAGCATTATTGTGGCAATACCTGATCAAGAAAATGTGGATCTGACACAAAAATATATATTGGATCATTTACAGGACAATAGTTATCCATCTCTCCCTTTAGTACAACTGTTAAGAACACAGGTTTCCCAAAGTCCTGAACAGAACCAAGGTGTTTTAACCCAGAAACAGACCAAGACCAAAATTGGAGAAAAAAGCCAAATCGAAAACTACTTTAGTGACAATGAAGTACAAAAGGGATCAGAAGGCTAGGACTGATTTTATTTGATATAAAATAAAAACAAACAGATACTAACTATTGATCTATTCAACAAATGGAAGAATCTCAATTTTTTTGTAAAGTGGAAGAAGCCAGCCACAATACACTACATATTCTATTATTTCATTTACAGAATATTCTGGAAAAGGCAAAAATCCAGGGACAGATAGAAGATTAATGGTTGCTAGGGTTCGGGGGATGGAAAGGGCTAACAAAAAAGAGACCACACACACAGAAAATTTGGGATTGATGGAACTGTTCCATATCACAAGTATGGTGGTAGATACATGGCTCTATGCATTTGTCAGTAGCCATAGAACTGTATTCCACAAAGAAAATTTCATAGTATACAAATTAGCAATTAAAAATAACTCAGCAGAGTCAACAAATTGAAAAGTATTAGGCTAGCTGACCTTTAAATCTTACTTCCAGACCTAAATATTGATGTGATACATACCCCATTTTCTTTTATATCTTTTGTAAGCTGGTACTTTTGCTATGAGTGGAAAGCATTATCTAAATCTGTTTTGTATACTTTTTATGGCCATAATGAAATGTCTTCCAAAACACATTTGCAATGCACTGCCCGTGTTATTATACTTTTATCTTCATAAAGAGCAAGCCATTGGATATTTACCAGTCCATTGTTCTCTTAGGATAGTATTTGCAGTGGGCACTCGTAGATTTCAGTTAACCATAACCATGAAGCTGACATAGAATAAAAATTTGTATATGCACAGTCTGTCTTAAGAGCCCCTGTGTCTTTCCTTTCCAAGAGGGATTCCATCTCTTAATTTAAGATAAAACTGTAGAAAACAACTATTTCTTGCAAAAGATGTGAACTTTCAGATGTGACATGAGAGTGAAGGCAAAGGTTTCCCTTACTCTTTGTATACTCCTCTACCTACCTTCAAGAGGCCTCAATAATTCATGCCTCCTGGTATTTGCACCCTGGTTTACCCCTTTCTTATTCTGTATGAGGGTCAGTCTCTGTAACCAATAGCATTCAGGAGAAGTGATGATATGTCATTTCCAAAATCAGATTATAGAAATATTGCATCTTCCTATTTAGATGAGCACCTTCTTGCCCTTGGATCACCCACTCTGGGGGAAGCTGTGTCATGAGTAGTTCTATGATCAGGCCCATGTAGCCAGAAACAGAAAGCTCCTGCCAAGAACTGCATGAGTCATCTTGGAAGTGACCCTCCCCAGTCATGCCTTCAGATGACACTGCAACCCTGCTGGCAGTCTTTACTGAAACTTCTTGAGAAATCTTGAGCCAGTACCACATAGCTAAACTGCTGCCAGATTCTTGACTCACAAAAACTGCAACGTGGTAAGTTTTATTTTTTTTTTATGGTGGGGCAGGGGGCTGTTAGTTTATAAGGTAACAATAGATAACTAATACAATAATATACCCTCATATAAAAAACAAACAAAATGCCCTGGGTTGTTGGCCTTGCCATGTTGTTTCTCCTCAGTTAGTTCTACTGAGGATCCATGCCACTTGGCTAGTTTAAGTTATAGTTTTGTTTGTTTGATGAATTTGAGCTCCTTATTTTTATTGAAGATATGGATATTCTATTTTTTAAACTGCTCTTGGTTCTGCTTTCATGGAAGATTTTGATTCCATTTGCTCATCTCCTTTTATTTTTTTTCTAAATTCTTGCCATACTTTACACATTTACTTTACCATCTGTGGCAGATTATAGATGGCCACAAATTCTTTGAAACTTTTCCCATATAGATGTGATATCTATTCACCCTCGTCTTGAATCTGGGTCTGATTATGACTGCTTTGATCAACAGAATGTGGAACTGACACTAGGCCAGTTCTGGGCAGGCCCACATATTCTCTTGAGCCCTAAGCAGTCACACAAGAGGTCCAATTACTCTTCCAGAGAGACTATATAGAGAGATGTTGAAACTATATGGAAAAGGGGAGATCCAGTTGAACCCAGACTTCCAGTAATCCCTACCAAAATATTGGGTAACATTGAGTCTGACATTGACCTTCCTGACCAGCTTGGCCTTAGATGAATACCAAGTAACTCCTATTAATGCCATGTGGAACAAAGGAATTGCCAACTAAACACTTCCCAAATTCATAACCTAGAATTTGTGAGATGTAATATATGGGTTTTGCTTAAGTCACCAGGTTTTATAGTATACAGATATATGTATTATTATTGTGTGTAATTATGTATTTCACAAAAATATATAATCAGAATATTATCTATCAATTTATATATCTTTTAGTGTATATTATTGTTTTTGTATAAATTCTAATGACTTCTAAGTTTTAGTATTTTCTTTTCTTTCTTTCTTTTTTTTTTTTAGATGGAGTCTGGCTCTGTCACCCAGGATGGAGTGCAGTGGTGCGATCTCGGCTCACTGCAAGCTCCGCCTCCTGGGTTCACGCCATTCTCCTGCCTCAGCCTCCCTAGTAGCTGGGACTACAGGTGCCCGCCATTAGTTACTTTTTAATGTTTATCCCTTATCTTCATGCAATCAATGTTTTTTCATTGATTTCAACATCATTTTTTATTTAAAATCACTTTTTTTCCTATTAGAAAATTTATTCTCCCCTTTACTCTAAGTATTATTTATTTTTAGCCTTTAAAAATGTTAATATCACCCACTGGTTAAAATTAGAGAGCTGAGTGATATTTGAAGGAAAAAGAAAATGTTGCTATTTTTATGTATAAACTTTTATAAGGTTTAAATATTTACTATAGCAATGCATTTGTGAAGTGTTTTATACATGAAAGGAAGAAAACAAAAGACCAAAAAATCTTCTATTTTTTCTTAACTTTTTAATGTTTTAATTTCTAAATTTATATTTAGGTTTATTATCAAGTTGTGATTCTACCCTTCTTGGCAACTTATAACATTTAAATTCTGCTTTTTATCAGAATATATTTCAAACTCAATCCAATAAAAACTAAAATTTTGTATATTCTCAATCAATAGGGGAGATTTTGTATTAAAAAGTTAAAATAAAAGTCAGTAGATAAGAAAAAATGTCAATAAAATATATCCAACATATATTTTATCACAGTTAAAGTTGGGTCATCCAGAACATCTAAATGTTTTAATTTCTACAGCACTGAGCACTAGAGAGCCTAGACATTTTGACCCCAAATTTCTGCTGCTGGAAAAAAAAAAAAAAAACTGAAGACTTCCTGAAATTCTAGTGCCTCAAACCAACTGGAAAGAAAACTTGCCTAATCCAATCAAGCAAGTCCTCAGTGAGTAGCAACATAAACAAACACATAAATTTAAGTCAATATTTAAGTCAATATTTTTATTAAAATGCACACTGTTAAAGCCAAGATAAAAGATATTACAGGAAACATCTTTTTCCATAAAATCTGAGTTTTGGTATCTTTTTGGACTACTACTTGGAGGGCATACAAGAAAGATGCCAAGACTTTAGCTCAGAGCCTGGAAAGGACAAGAGAGGCAGGTGTGATTTTGTCCTTGAGAAAGGATTGGTTATGGCTGCAACCAAGGGTCAGCTGGTATGCTGAGTTAAGGAAAAACAGTGAATTCAGTCTGGCTACTGGCTTAAAAACAGCAAAGTGCAGCCCAAACTTCTCTAACCCTGGAGACAAGGATTAGGAATATTTACCTTAATGTATATCATACAGAGCATCTTGAAATATGAATGCTTCCAGAGAAATGATCTTTATCATGTTTCTATGGAGAAAAAAAGTGGACAGAGTTTGAGTGGCTACTCTAAAGGAAGTGGAAATGAGTCAGCAGCCCCGAAATGTTGAGACTAATTACTTTACCTGACTTTCTGCTGTAGAATGAAACCAACTAGACTAGTGTTTGACTATTGACCTCCTCTGAAGAACACATGTCGATTCCCTGGGGTCATTAGACTCTTTATTCCCCCAAAACTTTTTGGCTGAGGTAGAGACTCAGAAATGGTAAATGGCAGGTTTGAGGGGTTGCAATTAATTTTCTGCTTCTCTGTCCACCGCTTTCTGTTGACTCTACATAATACTACTTCCTTGTTGACTTCAACAACATCCACCAGCACAGTAGTCTGTGGTTAAGAGTGAACGAAATTTCCTTTAGCTGTCTGTCTCCTCATTTGGAGCAAACAGGAGAACATTATTATGGTCAAGATTAAATCACCCACATAGAAAAACCTCTTTCCTGAAAATTGTAAAATGCCAGCACCAGTCTTAGCTTTCCCACTAGCCTGAGACAAGTTACTTGACTTCTGTGGACATCAACTTTCCATTGTCATTCTGAGGAGACTGAAGTAAATAAGAAGTTTTTAACAAAGACTTCGTGGACTTGGAGAGGTGGTGGTGATGGAGAAAAGAGCTTCAAATACTCAGAAATGTAGTACAACTTTTAAGTTATACTACATTTTTTTTTCTGAGAATAAGCTTTAGTCATTTTTAAAGAGGTTTGTGACCTAAAATTGTTGAGGACTAAATATTTTTATTCCGTAAACATATATTGAACAAGGCCTTGGGTTAGGCAAAGTGGGAAACACAAAATGAGTGAGACAAGTACCCAAATCATCAAAATCAGATGTACAATATGCTACTGCCACAGAGATGAAAAGACCATAGTATTTATAGAAGTGAGAGATTATAGCTGTCTAGAGGTAGAGAAGTGAGAATGGGGGAATTCTTCAAGGAAAATAGTTCAGGTCTGTGCATGTAAAGAGAGCAAAGTAGTTGATGTAAAAAGAATAATAGGAGCTAGGCATAAACGCAAAAAACCCTATGAGTGGTGGTTGCAGTGGCTCACGCCTGTAATCCCAGCAATTTGGGAGGCTGAGGTGGGAGGATCACTTGAGTTGAGGAGTTCGAGACCAGCCTGGCCAACATGGTGATACCTTGTATTTATTTAAAATGCAAAAATTAGCTGGGCATGGTGGCACAGCCTGTAATCCCAGCTACTTGGGAGGCTGAGGCACGAGTATCACTTGAACTCAGGAGGCAGAGGTTGCAGTGAGGTGAGATCATGCCACTACACTCCAGGCTGGGTGAGAGAGTGAGACTCTGTCTCAAAACAAAACAAAACAAAATACCCTATGGGTGTGAGGCAACGATATGCAGTCGGACACATTTGGCTAAGATACCAGAGATGGGGAGAAAAGAAGGAGAGCAGTAAAGCATACAGCCAAGTAATGTATTTTAAAAATAAAAATAGCACACACATGGAAACACAAAACTGGCTAAGACTTATGCTAAGTCTATGCTAGTGCTTAGATCTCAGTGGTTTTTAATTTTGTGGAAATATGTGCTTGGCTTCTATTAATACGAAATATCCCACACCTGATGTCAGATAGATGGATGAATAGATAGATAGATCGATAGATAGATAGATAGATAGATAGATAGAAACTTCCTTTCAACTTACAGAATTACTATACATCTATGGATGTAATATATGCTGTTAATTCTCAATATTCATGGAATTATGTTTACAAAAATGCTGTGAGCACTGAATTAGCAAATACTGAAACATTCTTCCTAGAGAAAAGACAGGAAGAGGTTCCTATAAGCCTCTGGTCACATTTTTATCAACAGATCAATATATAACTTTGTTTTATGAATGTTTCTGTTTAAAGACAACTTTTCTTAAAGGTTCACTCAAGAACTGCTGAGTAAATAAATGTTGGTTCATGAACATCAAACTTATGACCTACAGTACTATAGGCCATACGTGAGTTAAGCATATCAAGTACAGATATATTCTCCATGAGGTTCATCGCAGCCTTCCTGTGCTTAGGAACACTAGTCAGCACTTTGGGACTACACTTGGAAGCCATTTTAAATGGTGAAATCACTAACAAGAAGCACACAAGAGTAAAAACCATGGCAATAAATGGACTATGGAAGGACCCTTATTTACGCTATTATACATGAAACAAAAAGGCAGAGTGCTGCCTTGTTTAACCTCAGCTGGGCATATGTGCATTGAATAAGTCAAATTTTTTTCACTCTGCTCATGTATGTGAATAACCTCAAAAGTGCCCCAAGCATTTATTTTCGGTTACAAATAAATAAATTTCAGCAAGTAGGTGAATTTGTAAATATAGAAACTGCGAATAATGAATTTTGACTATAAATGTACATCTATATATATGTGTGTGTGTGTGTGTGTGTGTCCCCAAAATTCTTATTTTAAAATTCTAACCTGTGACATGGTGGTATTTAGAAGGAAGGCCTTTGGGAAGTAACTGGGTCATGACATTGGAGCGTTTGTGAATGGGATTAGTACTCTTAAAAGAAGAGGCCAGGAGTGGAGCAAGATGGCAGAATAGGAGACTGCACTGATTGTCCCCACCATGCAGGAACACCAAATTTAACGACTATCTGCATAAGAAAAGCACCTTCATAAGAACCAAAAATCAGGTGAGCACTTACAGTACCTGGTTTTAACTTCATGTTACTGAAAGAGGCACTGAGAAGAGGAGAAAAAGCAGTCTTGATTTACTAAAGCCACCCCTCCCCCTAACCCCTGTGGCCGTGTGATATGGAGAACCTGTGCACTTGTGGAAGAAGAACACAATGACTGTGAGACTTTGCATTGAACTTGGTTCTGCCGTCACAGCAGAAAACAGAACTGAGCTGTAGTTAGCTGATGCCCATCCACAAAGGAGCATTTGGACTGGGCCTAGCCAGAAGGAAATTACCCATCCCAGTGGTTGAACTTTGAGCTCTGGCAAGCCATGCCACCACAGGCTAAAGTGCTATGGGGCTCTGAATACATTTGAAAGGTAGTCTAGGCCACAAGGACCGCAACTCCTAGGAGAATTCTATTGCTGAGCTAGACTCAAAGCCAGTGGACTGAGGGGGCACACAACCTACTGAGATACCAGAAAGGGTGGCTAAGGGAGTGCTTGTCCCTCCCCTGCCCTAATCCTAGTCTACATAGCTCATGGCTCCAAAAAAGACTCCTTCCTTCTGCTTGAGGAGAGGAGAGGAAAGAGCAAAGAGACTTTCTCTTACATCTTGGATACCAGTTCAGCCAGAGTAGGATAGGGTACCAGGCAGAGTTTTGAGGCCCCCATTCCAGGCTCTAATTCTCAGACAACATATCTAGACACACCCTGGGCCAGAAGACAACTTGCTGCCTCACAGGCCAGGAGAGAGTAGCATAACATATTTAAAGTGCTGAAAAAACGTTTACCCTAGAATAGTATATCTGGTGAAAATATCTATCAAACATGAATGAGAAATAAAGACTTTCCAAGACAAATTAAAACTAAGAGATTTCATCCATTCCAGACCTTTCCTACAAGAAATGCTAAAAAGAGTACTTCAATCAGAAAGAAAGGACTTTAACAAGTAATAAGCAATCATGTGAAGGTAAAAAAAAAAAACTCACTGGTAATAGTAAGTACACAGAAAAAATACAGAATATTATAACACTGTAACTGTAGTGTATAAACTACTTTTATCTTAAGAAGAAAGGCTAAAAGATGAACCAATCAAAAATAATAACTACAACAACTTTTCAAGAAATAGTACAATAAAATATTGATAGAAACAACAAAAAGTTAAAAAGCAGGAAAATGAAGTTAAGGTGTAGAGTTTGTATTAGTTTTCTTTTTGCTTATTTGTTTTTTATGCAAAGACTGTTAAACTGTTATCAGCTTAAAATAATGGTTTATAAGATAGTATTTGAAAGCCTCATGGTAACCCGAAATAAAAAAAAAAAACAACAAATACACCAAAAATAAAAATCAAGAAATTAAATCATACCCCCAGAGAAAATTATCTCCACTAAAAGGAATACAGGAAGGAAGGAAAGAAGGAAGAGAAGACCACAACAAACCAGAAAACAAATAGCAAAATGCCAGGAGTAAGTCCTTACTTATCAATTATAACATTGAATGTAAATGGACTAAACTCTCCTATCAAGAGACATAGAATGGCTGAATGGAAGAAAAACAAGACACAGTGATCTGTTGCTACAAGAAACACACTTCATCTGTAAAGACACACATACACTAAAAATAAAGTGATGAAAAAAGGTATTCCATGCCAATGGAAACAAACAAATAAAAAAATAATAATAATAAAGCAGGAGTAGCTATACTTATATCAGACAAAACAGATTCCAGGACAAAAACTGTCAGAAGAGACAAAGAAAGTCACTGTATAATAATCAAGCAGTCAATTCAGCAAGAGGACATAACAATTATAAATGTATGTACACACAACACTGGAGCAACCAGTTACAAAAAGCAAATATTGTTAGAGTGAAAGAGTGAGATAGATCCCAATACAATAATAGCTGCACACTTCAACAACCCACTTTCATCACTGGACAGATTTTCCAGACAGAAAATCAACAAGGAAACATCAGACTTAGTTTGCACTATAGACTACATGAACCTAATAGATATTTACCTAATATTTAATCCAATGGCTGCAGAATCCATGTTCTTTTTCTCAGTACATGGATCATTCTCAAGGATAGACCATATGTTAGGTCACAAAACAAGCCTGAAAACATTCAAAAATTTAAAATAATGTCAAGTGTCTTCTCCGACCACAATAGAATAAAAAAACACAAATGACAAGAGGATTTTTGCAAACTACACTATTAAACAATGTGCTCCAGAATAACCAGTGAGTCAATGAAGAAATTTAGAAAAAAATAAAAAAAATTATTGAAACAAATGATAATGAAAACACAACATACCAAAACCTGTGGGATACAGCAAAAGCAGTACAAAGAGGAATGTTTATAGCTATAAATACCTACATCAAAACAGAAGAAAAGCTTGAAATAAACAACCTAGCAATGCATCTTTAAAAACTAGAAAAGCAAGACCAAACCTAACCCAAAATTAGTAGAAGAAAAAATAATAAAGATCAGAGCAGAAATAAATGAATTTGAACTGAAGAAAACAATACAAAAGAATTAATGAAACAAAAAGTTGGTTTCTTGAGAAGTTTAACAAAATTGTCAAACCTTTAGCCAGGCTAAGAAAAAAAAAAAGAGAAGACTCAAATAAATAAAATCAGAGATGAAAAAGGAGATACTACAACTGATACTACAGAAATTTAAAGGATCATTAGTGGCTACTATGAGCAACTATATGCCAATAAGTTGGAAAATTTAGAAGATATGGATAAATTTCTAGACACTTGCAATTTACTGAGATTGAACCATGAAGAAATTCAAAACCTGAATGGACCAATAACAAACAATGTGATTCAAGTTGTAATAAAAAGTATTCCAGCAAGTAGAAGCCTGGGACCCAGCCTTCACTGATAAATTCTACCTGTCAAACATTTAAAGAAGAACTAATAACAATCGTACCCAAACTACTCTAAAAATAGATGAGAAGGGAATACTTCCAAACTCATTCTATGAGGCCAGTATTACCCTGATAACAAAACCAAAGACACATTAAAGAAGAAAACTATAGGCCAATATCTCTGATGAATATTGATGCAAAAATACTGAACAAGATACTAGCAAAATGAATTCAACAATACATTAGAAAGATCATCCTTCATGACCAGGTGGGATTTATTCCTGGGATGCAAGAACGATTCAACACGCATAAATCAATCAATGTAATACATCACATCAATAGAATAAAGGACAAAAACCATATGACCATTTTCACTGATGTTGAAAAAGCATTTGATAAAATTCAACATCCTTTCATAATAAAACCCCTCAAAAACCTGGGTATAGAAGGAACATACCTCAACACAATACAAGCCATGTACAAGAGATCCACAGCTAGTATCATACTGAATGGGGAAAAACTGAAAGTCTTTCCTCTAAGATCTGGAATAAGACAAGGATGCCTACTTTCACCACTGTTATTCAACAAAGTACTAGAAGTCATAGCTAGAGCAATCAGACAAGACAAAGAAAAAAGGAAGAAGTCAAATTATCCTTGTCTGCAGATTATATAATCTTATGTTTGGCAAAACCTAAAGAATCCACCAAAAAAAACTATTAGAACTGATAAACAAATTCAGTAAAGTCACAAGATACAAAATCAACCTACAAAAATCAGTTGCATTTTTATATGTCAACAGCAAACAATCTGAAAAAGGAATTAAGAAAGTAATCCCATTTACAGTAGCTACAAATAAAATTAAATACTTAGGAACTAAATTAAAGAAGTAAAAGATTTTTACAATTAAAACTATAAAACACTGATGAAAGAAATGGAAGTGGATTCAAAACAAAAGGAAAAAATATTCCATGTTCCTGGATTGGCAGAAAAAATGCTGTTAAAATGTTCATACTAGCCAAAACAATACACAGATTCAATGCAATTCCTATCAAAATGACAATGACATTCTTCACAGAAATAGAAAAAAAAAATTCTAAAATTTCTATGGAACCATAACAGACCCAGAATAGCCAAAGGTATCCTAAGCAAAAAGAACAAAACTGAAGGACTCACATTATCTGACTTCAAATTATACTAAAAAGCTATAGTAACCAAAACAGCATGGTTCTGGCATAAAAACAGACACATAGACCAATAGAACAGAATAGAGGACCCAGAGTTATATTCATACATCCACAGTGAACTCATTTTTGACAAAGGTTCCAAGAACATACATTGGAGAAAGGAGAGTCTCTTTGATAAATGGTGCTGGGAAAACTGGATATCCATTATGCAGAAGAATGAAACTAGCCCCCTATCTCTCATCATATACAAAATCAAGTAAAAAATGGATTAAAGACTTAAATCTAAGACCTAAAACAATGAAACTACTAAAAGAAAACTTCAGGGAAGCTCTTCAAGGCATTGGAGTGGGCAAAGACTTCTTGAGTAACACCCCACAGGCACAGGCAACCAAAGCAAAAATGGACAAATGGGATTACATCAAGTTAAAAATCTTCTGCACAGCAAAGGAAACAATCAACAAAGTGAAGAGACAACCCACAGAATGGGGTAAAATATTTTCAAGTGATCCGTCTGACAAGGTATTAATAACCAGAATATATAGGGATCTCAAACAACTCTATAGAAAAAAATACAGTAATCCAATTCAAAAATGGACAAAATCTTTGAATAGAAATTTATCAAAAGAAGACATAAAAATGGCAAACAGGTACATGAAAAGGTGCTCAACATTATTGCTCATCAGAGAAATGCAAATCAAAACTACCAGAGATCATTTCACCCCACTTAAAATGGCTTTTATCAAAAAGACAGGCAATAACAAATGTTGGTTAGACTGTGGAGAAAAGGGAAACCTCATACACTGTTGGTGATAATGTAAATCATTACCACCACTATGGAGAAAAATTTAGAGATTTCTCAAAAAACTAAAAATAGAGCTATGATATGATCCAGCAATCCCATTTCTCGATATATACTCAAAGGAAAGAAAATCAGTATATCAGAGAGATAGCTGCACTCCCATATTTTTAGCAACACTATTCTCAATAGCCAAGATTTGGAAGCCACATAGAGGCCTATAAACACATGAATGGATAAAGAAGACGTAGTACATATACAGGATGGAGTACTATTCAGCCATAAAAAAGAAGGAGATCCTGTCATTTGCAACACCCTGGCTGGAACTGCAGGTCATTATGTTAAGTGAAATAAGCCAGGCAGAAAGACAAACATTGCATGTTCTCACTTATCTGTAGGAGCTAAAAATTAGAACAGCTGGACTCATGGAGGTAGAGAGTAGAAGGATAGTTCCCAGAGGCTGGGAAGAGTGGTGGGGGGTGGGGGCAGGGAGGAAGTGGGGATGTGGAATGGACACAAAAACACAGAAATAATGAATAAGACCTAGTATGTGCTAGCACAACAGGGTGACTGTAGTATGAAATAATTTAACTGTATATTTTAAAATAACTAAAAGTATAACTGGATTGTTTGAAACACAAAGGATAAATGCTTAAGTTGATGGATACCCCATTCACCATGGTGTGATTGCTACACATTTCATGCCTGTACCAAACTATCTCATGTAACTCGTGAGACAGTCCACTCTCCATTTCCATCCAGGGTATTGCAAATGATGGGATCTAAATATGTACACTTACTATGTACCCACAAAAATTAAAATAAATTAAAAACAGAAAAAGCCAAATAGCTAACATTCTCTTTCTACAAGTGAGGATACAAAGAAAGAGAAGTCACAGCCTGCAACCTGTAAGAGAATGCTCACAAGACCCAGACCACACTGGGACCCTGAGCTCAGACTCCAGCCTCCAGAACTGTAAGAAATAAATTTCTATTGTTTATAAGCTGCCCAGTCTAAGACTGTCATAGCAGCCAGAACTAAAACATGTATATATACCTATACATCCTCCAGGCAAATTACAGAATTACTAAGTAGGAAAATTCACACATAGTAAATGATGATGTTAAGGGTAATTTGGTTGTCTTCTAAATACTCAGTATTCATTCTAAATGGGAAACCAAATAATACTCTGAAAGTGGCTTGGTTAAGATGAAACTGGAAAACATTACTTACATTATTTGATGGTTTAATAGTATTAAGCCAAAGGAGGCAAGTCCTTAGTGCAATGGAATATTAAGTAATGCGTAAATTAATATAAATTAAGATGCTTTGGGAAAGTTAGCCAAGTACTCCTTTGGCTATGACAGCCTGGATTTTCAACTGGTACAGGGAGGACAAGTATTTTTGTGGCAACTTCTCAGGGAAAGTAGGCTTGTTTCCAAATGGCACCCACATATATAGTTTTAAAAGACAAATTGTTTCTTTGGATTCCTCTTTCCAACTTTTATTTTTGATTCGGGGTACATGTGCAGGTTTGTTGCATGGGTAAATTGTGTGTCATGGGGCTTTGGTGTACAGATGATTTCATCACCCAGGTAATGAGCATAAACGCCATAGGTAGTTTTTCAATCCCCATCCTCCTCCCACCCTCCACCCTCAAGTAAGCTCCAGTGTCTACTGTTCCCTTCTTTGTTCCCATGTGTACTTAGTATTGAGCTCCCATTTATAAGTGAGAATATATGGCATTTGTTCTTTTGGTCCTGCATTAATATGATAATGGCCCCCAGTTCCATCCACATTACTACAAAGGACGTGATTTCATTTTTTTGTTGGCTGCATAGTATTCCATGGTATATATGTACCACATTTCCACATCCAGTACACCACTGGTGATCATTTAGGTAGTTTCCATGTCTTAGCTATTGTGAATAGTGCTGCGATGAACATACGCATGCATGTGTCTTTATGGTAGGACGATTTATATTCCTTTGGGTACATACCCATTAATGGGATTGCTGGGTCGAATGGCAGTTCTGAGTTTTTTTGAGAAATCTTCAATCTGCTTTCCACAATGGCTGAACTAATTTACATTTCCACCAGGAGTGTGTAAGTATTCTCCCTTCTCTGCAAACTCACCAGTATCTGTTATGTTTTGACTTTTTAATAATATTCATTCTGACTGGCATGAGATAGTATCTTAACATAATTTTGATTTGCATTTCTCTAATGATTAGTGATGTTGACCATTTTTTCATATGCTTGTTGGTCTCACGTGTATGTCTTCTTTTGTGAGGTGTCTGTTCATGTCCTTTGCTCATTTATTTAATAGATTTCATGTGCGTCTGTGTGAAGAGCCCACCAAACAGGCTTTGTGTGAGCAACAAGGCTGTTTATTTCACCTGGGTGCAGGTGGGCTGAGTCCGAAAAGAGAGTCAGCGAAGGGAGATGGGGTGGGGCCGTTTCATAGGATTTGGGTAGGTAAAGGAAAAAGGGGGGTTGTTCTCTGGCAGACAGGAGTAGGGGTCACAAGGTGCTCAGTAGGGGAGCTTTTGAGCCAGGATGAGCCAGGAGAAGGAATTTCACAAGATAATGTCATCAGTTAAGGCAGGAACAGGCCATTTTCATTTCTTTTGTGGTGGTATGTCATCAGTTAAGGCAGGAACCGGCCATCTGGATGTGTACGTGCAGGTCACAGGGGATATGATGGCTTAGCTTGAGCTCAGAGGCCTGACAATAGAGTTGTTTATTTTTTGCTTGTTGATTTAAGTTTCTTATAGATTCTGGATATTAGACCTTTGTTAGATGCATAGTTTGCAAATATTTTCTCCTATTCTGTAGATTGTCTGTTGACTCTGCTGATGGTTTCTTTTGCTATGCAGAAGCTCTTTAGTTTAATTAGGTACCACTTGTCAATTGTTGTTTTTGTTGCAATTGCTTTTGGTGTCTTCATCATGAAATCTTTGCCAGGACCTGTGTCAAGAATGGCATTTCCTATGTTTCCTTCTAGGGGTTTTTATAGTTTTAGGTTTTACATTTAAGTCTTTGGTTCATCCTGGTTGATTTTTGCATACGATGAAAGGAAGGGGTTCAGTTTTCATCTTTTGTGTATGGCTAGCTAGTAATCCCAGCACCACTTATTGAATAGGAAATCTTTTCCCCCATTGCTTGTTTTTGTCGAGCTTGTCGAAGATCAGATGGTTGTGGGTGTGTGGCTTTATTTCTGGGTTCTTTAACCTGTTTCATTGGTCTATGTGTCTGTTTTTGTACCAGTAACACGCTTTTTTGTTTACTGTTGCCTTGTAGTACAGTTTGAAGTTGGGTGCTGTGATGCTTCTGGCTTTGTACTTTTTGCTAGCTAAATTATTTCTTAATGAAGACCCATAAATAAAAATAAAATAACTCCTATCTTACCTGACCCAAGAGAGAAAATATTGCAACTAACCTGGAGGAAGTGAGGCTGAGTTTGAGTATGAATGAGTAGAGAATCAGGTGGAAAGGTGCCGGATTCAGGTAATGATGAGTTCCCATTTCCTCCAGAGTTCTACTTGGTGATAGGCAGGGACCACCAGGAGTGAATCCCAATTACTTCTTCATATTTCTCACCTAGCCCTACTAGTGTTGACTTGAAAATATATCTCAATAAATGCACATCTTTCTCTACTCCTTTCTCTTGGCACTTCAACCAAGAGACCATTCTTTATTCTTGAATAATCTAATCCCCCTTTTTCCCATTATTCTCCCTACTTGAAAAGATTTTCCTCTAGCCCTTCAATGGATGGCTGATCTCCCTCCCTCAGATCTCAGCTTAAATGTCTCCTACTCAACAAAGTCTTTCTTGTTCAGTCTGTCTGATCCTAGGTGTCCTTGCTAGGTCCTCAACTGTTTATTTCCTTCCTATAGTAGTACAGCGTGTAGTGATCTTGCTTATTCGCTTGTTCACATGATCATTATCTATCTCCTTCCCCCAAACACCATGAACACTAAGAACATACCACCTTGTTTACCACTAAATCCCCAAAGCCTGGAAAAATGCTTGCCTCAAATTAGTTACACACTATATGTTTAATGAATAAACATAAAGTCTACCTAAGTTCTTAAGTAGACTTTCTTAATAATCCTACAAAATAAAGACAAATTAGTGAAATTATAACTTATAATTGCATTGCAAGATTACAGTCCTCTGGTTGAATTTTATGGCTTTTCACATTGAGGCCAGGAATGTTCAGCATGTAATCCTAACCATGCTGGTGAATTTGTAAAGTAGGCTGTTGAGTGCCAGCTTTCAAATATCACTAACACCACCTGTTAAGACATTTAGCTTATTGCTTAATATAATATATAACACCATCTATCTCCACAAAGTTTCAGCAGTGTCATGAAGGGAATAGGGCAAGAGCAGAATTTATTAAGAATTGGAAATTTTGTGTAAGATGGAGGAAAAGTGAAAGGGAGGACTTGATTAGGATTGCATAAGAATTAACCAACTTTTCTGGCCTGCTGGAAATAGCAAGGTAAAGACGTTGGCACAAAAGATTCAAAGATCTTTCCAGTAATATAGACAGTGAGGTTTAGTTGTTTTGCTTTATTTTGTTTTGTTTTGTTTCAGAGGGGATGAGGACTTAGGTAGTTTTGGTTCTCAGTGTCCAAGCAATGTAGGGCAGATGATTTTGGTTTCAGGGTGAAGGCTGGATCACAGTAACACCTTCCCAATTCCATGCTCTCGCAACTAAACCAAACCAAGAGTTTAGAACTAAGTGGATTATCTTCCCCACTCCTTCAAAATGTACATTTTGAAAACAAGTTTCTAGGAAAAAAGCTACATATTTAATCTGATGAAGTAGGACAATTTTAAATGGGAAAAAATAAGAACGCCATTCAAATCACGTTGCTGCTCATGAGGCACCTCTGAGAATAGCTATACTTACAAGAGATTGATAAGAATTCCATTAATACACATGAATATTTCAGTCTATTTAGAAAAAATACATATTCACTTAAAAATGGTTCTTTGCTTTTGTTAGGTATAGCAGTAAAACACAAAACTCCCCGTGAGATTTAATATGTGGATAAATAATCTATCTCATATGATATGTGTATTTTAGCACCTAATGAGGGAGGGACCACATAGTTTGAATTGCATAATCTATGCAGTAGAGAGTGGCTTTTTTTTTTTTTTTTTTTTTTTTTTGGTGGTGTATTTTTTTTGCCTCCAAGGGCGGGATGTGGGCTCACTGCAAGCTCCGCCTCCCGGGTTCACGCCATTCTCCTGCCTCAGCCTCTCCAAGCAGCTGGGACTACAGGCGCCCGCCACCACGCCCGGCTAATTTTTTGTATTTTTAGTAGAGACAGGGTTTCACCGTGGTCTCGATCTCCTGACCTCGTGATCCGCCCGCCTCGGCCTCCCAAAGTGCTGGGATTACAAGCGTGAGCCACATTCAATTGCTCAATTGAATCAATTAAATAATATGCTTAATTGATTGCTTTTCTCTCCAATAAAAATAACCTTATTGGACTGAATATGCCAAAATTCCAATCAGATATTTTGAAGTTACTTGTAGTCAGAAATCAGGATATTCAATATTCTTTGTCAAAAAAATCTCATAGGTTTTTGTAAGCATCCATAAAGTCTCTCGGATTAGAATTTTTTAGGTTTAACCACAGACCTAACCATTTCTGAAGACAAAATTGATCAAATATTGCAAATTTATATGGTACACCTTAATAGAATTTGAGAGCTTGATGAGGTCTTCAAAGACATATGGTGCAATCAAACTCCTATTGGAAGCTGGAGCTTATTAGAAATAAACAGGTTGCAAGAGTCAGTCAGCTTGTGGTCAGACTTAGGACTGAGAATCCAACCTTCTGACGTTTGCCCACTGCATTCTGCTCAGAGTTCATGCCTTGACTTCCTGACAAGTTTTAAAAGTAACATCTTTTAAAAATAATTGTTGCATTTTGGATAATCTAGGCTACTGATTCATTCAATATGTTTAGCTTGGAAATGGTTGGATTTTTGCTTCAGTCCTTAGTTAATGGAATATTATTTCACAATAAAGTGAGATTGTCCTGTCTTTCTAGTTTGGCTCACAAGCCTCTCGAAAAACTTATTTTGGAACAGCTAATCTTTTTAGTAGACTCATTTTCCTTTAACTATGATCCAGTATGCTTAGGCACATACGAAGGAGTTTCTGTTAATTGGCTAATGACAGACACACAAGATTCGAAACTCATTCACAACTCTAATTTCAGCATCAATGTCCGTAGAGCATTCAGTTCCTTAGAGCATTAAAACAATCGCAGATCAAACTATAACAACTTGATACTTTCATAATAATTTATTTTATAAAGCTTTTTCTGCAGGTTGGAAATCATTGCATAATTCACTATAGAGCCCCTTTTATGAGAGTCAACGGGAGTGTAGTTGTGCCTATTTAAATTTATACTAGGCTCTGGGATTGAGTCATAGGATAGAGCATCAGATGCCCACAGAAGCATTCTCCACACTATCCCTGTGTCCCTGTGGCTTCACAAGAGGTGGAAGATTGCAATTCCTTCAAAAGGGAAGGAAGAAACTTAGTAGCCTTGCATGCTATTTGACTGCATGTTTATAATGGTGCCTTAGGAGGAAAACATTTTTGCCAATAGAAAAAAATAGATTTAGAAAAACATTCTAAATAATAAAATAATAAATAATAAAACAGATTTTTTCTATTGGCAAAAATTTTAAACACTTGTTGTGCAAAATGTGAGAAAATGGAGACCTCAGGGTAAGAATGTAATCTGGAACAACAACTTTAGAAAACAATACAAGAAGGTCTTGAAAGTTACACAAGTCCATTCCATATGGCCCAGTAATTTCATTTCTAGATGTACACTGTAGAAACATTTTATATCTCTGCAGGAGGATAGTGTTGTATAAATTACTGGTGTTGTATAAATTTATATTTTATTGGTGTTGTATAAATTTATCTTGGTGTTACATAAATTTATAGTTTACTAAATTTTCCAGAGTTTGAGCACCTTCTTATTTCTGGTGGGCGAGGACGGGTCACAAAAGTTCTTTCTTCTGTAAATTGCCTTTAAATTTTCTTTGCCTATTTTTATTTGGGCTGTTTATCTTTGTCTTATGATTCAGGAAGCATTTGTTTCTTAAGTCTAACTTATTGAGTTATGTTTATATACACGAAAATATATCTGTTTTAAGTGTAGAGTTGAATTAGTTTGAATATACACCTGTTTAACTAATACCACATCCAGATAAGAAATATTTTCCTTATGGCAAAAGTTCATTATGTCTATTGGTAACCAATCATACCTCTCCCCTCCTACCCTCGAGTCCCTGGAAACCACTGATCATTTTATTTCTCTGGAAATGTTTATTATTTTTCCCTGGGCCCTGACAATCTTCCAATAGAAGTTTTGCCACTATTTTCTCTTGATAGACAACTACTCTCAAGTCAAGAGCTAGACCTACCTCTCTGGGTTCTCTTTTCTTAGATTTTGCATCAATCCTAGGTCCCCTTACCAGCTGGCTTCCTGCTAAGTTTGGCTAAAGGGAGGTTAAAGCTCTCCTCAGGTGGCATCTTCTTTATGGCTCTAATTCTCACTAGGCTCCCATAACATTTTTCAATACTTAGTCAGATAGTTGATCACTCCTTCTTAGTCTTCATTTTCTGTTTGCACAGAGTCACAAAATCAATGAGAAGTAAGAGCTTAAGGACTTTTCACTTTTTTTCTGAGTATGCTTACAGTCACATGCATGCTGTAGTGTTTTAGAATCCCAGAAATATCTTAGGGCTTTCCCAAAACTCCTACTGAATTTTTGTTTACCTGATTTTTCCTTTTAGCTTCATGGTTTGTCTACTGTTTGCCTCAACAGTCATTCATGGCTTCAGTCACACATGAAGTTAAGCAATTGCCTGTGATTGTTTTTGACAAACACCCTCAGAGAAGAGGCTTTTTGCACTGTTAGCTCTGACTGAGGTCAAATAAAGACAGCCTTGCAAGTGAGGTCTTAAGTAAACCATCAACAGGACAAGTAATGGCAATGCTCTGGCAAAGGTCTTTGAAGAAGCTCCAGTTTTCACTCTGATGCAGACTGTCAGTTTTCAAGGCTACCACAGAGCTGGATGCTAGAAAGTGGAAGTACGATAAATTAAAACATCGCAAAGCTTTCTGTTCTTACTGAGATTCCGCCACTTTTCCTGGGGTGGGGCGGGGGGGCGGGGAATGCACTTCATGTTGCTGCAAGCCTTTTGTTAGTTTTTAGAGTTCTGGAAGTTTTGATTTTAACAAGTTTTTGCCAATTTTCTCATTGCTTTTACGGAAGAGAGAATTTTCAAAAATCTTTAAAAAAATATTTATTTTCACTAAAGTCCTACAATCAGTTTTAAATTCCCCAACTGTCTTGATTCAGGTTAAAAAAATATTTACATTTCCTTGATGATTGATAAGAAGAGTGTTTTTCCCTCCCCTTCTAGATACAAATTATTATGCTAATTATGCTGCCTAAAATCTCTAGTTAATAGCTTACTGTGCACCTAGCATGAGCTAAAGACTTAATAGAGATTGAGTATGAAGTATGATTCCTTTGCAGTTACAAAAATAAGAATATAAAGGCTATTTTAAAATATTAATAGAAATTATTTACGTGGTTATTTCTTCATTAGAAGCAAAACCTAGCTGACGAAATTATGTCTTTTTCCCCAAAAAAATCCAGTATTCTAATTTCAATTGGCACTATTTTAATTAATGAAAGACTTCATAATAAATCATTTGTCAAAATTATAAATATACTAAATTTCACACTGACGTATCTCTGAATTGCTTTAAATTAGATAATTTGTAATGTGATTCATCTTCTTCAGGCAACACCTCCTGTGGCAGTGAAATGGATCCGTACATTCTTTTGTTTGCCTTTTTGCTCTGTTCTGACACATCACATAAGTTTCTTGGAGAACAAAAATAATTTCTTAAGAGTTTTTGGTTTTGTATGCTTTCAACAATACCTTTGGGTAGCCAAAATAACACTTGAAATGCATTCTCCATTGTCTCTCCCAAAGTACTTGACATGGTCTAATTTATAAAACAGACCCTTACAGGCCGGGTGCGGTGGCTCATGCCTGTAATCCCAGCACTTTGGGAGGCCAAGGCGGGTGGATCACGAGGTCAGGAGATCAAGACCATCCTGGCTAACACAGTGAAACCCCGTCTCTACTAAAAATACAAAAAAAAATTAGTCAGGTGTGGTGGCAGGCACCTGTAGTCCCAGCTACTTGGGAGGCTGTGGCAGGAGAATGATGTGAACCCAGGAGGCGGAGCTTGCAGTGAGCAGAGATCGCGCCATTGCACTCCAGCCTGGGCTACACAGCAAGACTCTGTCTCAAAAATAAATAAATAAATAAATATAAAACAGACCCTTATAAAAGTGACATATTTCAGCAAAATACACTCCATGAGATATTTTATTACAATTTATGGACAATTCTACAGATGGAAGAAGTTACGCATACAATCATGTTACAGCCTCACACATCTGTAGATGTCTTTGATACTAGCGCTTTCTGAAAAATTCTGACACGAAATATCACTTGGCCTAGTAGAGATGATAAAAAAGAACAGGCTATCTGAAAGAATCAGCATTAATTTTCTATCTTTTTGTTCTTGCTTGGCATATCTCATTTTACCCTTTTTATCTGGGAGAGTTTTGTGGAATTAAGAATCTAGCTTCACATTGGAGGCCCTGCTGGAAATATGGATGACAGAAAAATTTGCTAATATTGTCAAACGATCAGTAACCACAACAAGAATGCAATTAGGTACAGAAGAGATGTATTTCCATCTGACTTTTAAACCATGAAACTGTGTGATAATTCTGCAGAGATATTTTGTCAGCAAACAAGCTGCATTGGCAGTTCCCATAGGTAAAGTGCCAGACAGCTCATGTACAAGGGAATTGAAACATTGAAAGGGATTTCTTCCCTTAGTTCCTTTCATAACCGTACATACCTGTTATAGTTAGAGGGAGAATACTTGAAATTATTTTTGGAAGATACAGGAACTTTTGGGTGAAAAAGGGCTACAGAATTTTGCCTGTAAAGTCATGCTAATCTCTCTACAGAAATGTCTCACAATTCAGAAGCTGAAACACAGCAAAATCTCTACTTTAAGTGTCAGATAAAGCTTAACATCAAAGGAAAGGGCAAGAGTCTCAGGAGAGAGGTAAGCAAATAAAACTAGCTCTACAATAACCACAATGTCATTTAAAAATCTGCAGTATCCCTGCCAGATTAAATGTACTGAGAATTTATCAACCCGAAAAACTATAGGAAATGTCCTCTTATTGAAGTTACCAGGGCCCTGGAAACATTCTCTTCTTCTCTAAATTTTCTCAGTAAACTCTAGAATTCTCTTATATAAGCCGTATGGAATCATAAATTTGTTTATCTAATAAATTACAAAGATGACTAGCAGTACATCAGAATTAAGGGGTATCTTTTACCTATTGTTCTCAGCTTTGGAGCTGTGGCAAAAACTCTGAAACAATTAAAAGTCTCAATGTACATACTGTTAAACATATAGCTGATAACAGTCAGGGAATAATCATGGTGGTCCAGACAAGGAAAAATGGCAACTTGAACTAAGCTTCTGTTGATATAAATAGACTCGGACAGAAAGATATTATAGATTGAATACCTATTTTAAAGTTAACTAGGTAATAAATTTGATTTATGTTGGAGGGTGGGGGAAGATAAAAGTAGACCCCTAGATTTTGGACATGACAAAATAGATGAATAATGGTCCCATTCATCATATAAAAAAAAAATTGAAAAGGATTATATTTGATGTAACAAAATCATGAGAATGATATTGTACCTTTGAAATTTGAGAATTTTTTCAGATATCTGAGGGACAATATTGAGTGTATAGTCCAATATGTGTCTGGAGTTCAGAAAAGAATTCTGGACTAGAGAAAAAATATCCAAGAGCTATAAAAAAATAGGTACATGGTAATTGAAACCATGGTTAAAGATA
The DNA here is from genome assembly GCF_009828535.3 of Hylobates moloch. Classification (NCBI taxonomy): domain Eukaryota; kingdom Metazoa; phylum Chordata; class Mammalia; order Primates; family Hylobatidae; genus Hylobates; species Hylobates moloch. The sequence continues at coordinate 36,598,966 of NW_026652292.1, forward strand.
AAATTTCCCAGCTGGGTGCAGTGGCTCACGCCTGTAATCCCACCACATTGGGAGGCTGAGGCAAGCGAATCACTTGAGGTCAGAAGTTCAAGACAAGCCCAGCCAACATGGTTGTTAAATACAAAAATTAGCCGAGTGTGGTGGTGCCTGCCTTTAATCCCAGGTACTCCAGTGGCAGAGGCAAAAGAATCGCTTGAACCCAGGAGGCAGATGTTGCAGTGAGCCAAGATGGCACCACTGCACTCCAGCCTGGGCAACAAAGCAAGACTCTTCTCAAAAAACAAACAAACAAAAGATGAGATTTTCTAATATAAAAGTAAAGAGTATGAAAAGAAAAAAGATCTACAAATGAAATTCAAATGATCCCAGTAATTGATGGCCAATATGAAGAGAATGTGCACCCAGTGATGACAAGAGATTAAATGCCAAAGAGGTAGGAAAGGAAACCAGAAAGATATACTATTTCAGTAACCAATAAAGAGATCATTTAAATAAATGAGGCATATTCAATGATGTCATATTGTGCTGAGACACTTATAAATAATTTTAAATCTCCATTGCATTTGGTAGCATGGAGGTGGCTGGTGACTTTAGCCAGTCAAGTTGGAACAGGTTAAGGGGTGAGTGGAGGGTTGAGGAAATAGCAACTGCAAGTAGATACAACTCTCTTCAAAGATATGCTAGGAAATGAGAGAAAACTAAGATAACAGAAGGAAGAGGTGGTGGGGTAAAATGTGTTTTTTAAAGAGTTGAATAGATCTGAGGATAGTTAATTGCTGCCAGTAAGAATATCATTAAGAAATACAACAGGGTTACTATAACAATGCAGTGCATATTTCATATAGCTAGAAGAGATTTTGAATATTGTCACGAAAAATAAATAATAAATGTTAAAAGTGATGGATGTGGAAATTACCCCAATTTGGTCATAATACTATGTGTATTTGCATTGAAACATCACATTGTATCCAATAAATATATATAATTATTATGTGCTAATTAATTATAAATAAAATAAATAAAGTGTTAATTCTCAAAGAAAAGCAATATAACCAACAGGATAAATTCCTTTGAAAGACAGAAGATGAAAAAAGAAAGAAAGAGAGAAAGAAAGAAAGAAAGAGAGAGGGAGGGAGGGATGGAGGGAGGGAGGGATGGAGGGAGAGAAAGAAGAGGAAGGAAGGAAGGAAAAAGAAAGAAAGAAAGAAAAAGAAAAGAAAGAAAGAAAGAAAGAAAGAAAGAAAGAAAGAAAGAAAGGAAAGAAAGGAGAGAGAGAGAAAGAAGGAGGGAAGAAGGAAGGAAGCAAGGAAGGAAGAAGGAAAGAAGGAAGGAAGGAAAGAAGGAAGGAAGGTAGGGAAAGAAAAAGAAAGAAAGAAAAGAAAGAAAAAGAAAGAAGGAAGGAAGGAAAGAAAAGAGAAAGAAAGAAAGGAAAGAAAGAAAGAAAAGAAAAGAAATGAAATGAAAAGAGAGAGAGAGAAAGAAGGAGGGAAGGAAGGAAGGAACGAAGGAAGGAAGGAATTTAGATAGGATATGAGAAAGAGGAAACCCTCAAATATAACCAAAGAGAAGAAAAAGAGAATGGGTATGTGTTATGGCTTTCATGCGTCAACTTCACTGGATCACAAGATGCCCAGATATTTGGTTAAATAGTATTTCAGGTGTGTCTGTGAGAGTATTTCTAGACGAGATTCATGTTTGAATCAGTATGCTGAGTAAAGCAGATATCCCTCTCCAGGTGGATAGGCATCATCCAGTCCACTGAGGGCCTGGATAGGACACAAAGGTAGAGGAAGAATTTTCTTTCTACACCTGACTGAACTACTACATCAGTCTTCTCCTGCCCTTAGACTGGGACTTACACCATCAGCACTACCAATTGTCAAATGTTCGGACTCATACCAGAGCAACACCATTGGCTTTTCCGTGTGTGTGTGTGTGTGTGTGTGTGTGTGTGTGTGTGTGTGTATGTGTAACATATATATGGAGAGAGAGAGAGAGAGAGAGGGAGAGAATGCACCAAAGGGGAAAAATACAAACAAGAATGAATGCTGACTTCATATGAGAAATAATGCATCCCACAAGACAATGAAACAGTATTTTTAAAGAGCTAAAAAAATTTTTTTTAGTCACTGCTAACCTAAAAGTCTATATTCAGTAGAATAGCCTTCAAATATGAAGGTGAAGTAAAAACATTTTCAGACTAACAAAGCTGACAGACTTCATTGCCAGCAGATTGGAACTATAAAAATTGGTGAAGGGAGTACTTCAGCTCTAAGTTATGATACCAGATAGATACACAGGTCTACAGAAAGAACTGAAGAGCATTAGAAATGGCCAGTATGAAAGACTTTAGTTAATAATTTCTTTAAAAACTAATTACCCACTTAAAGCAAAAATAATAATAATCCATTATGTAGTTTGTAATATGCGTAGAAGTAAAACATATGAAAAAAGTAGCATAAAAACCAAACATTAAATGTATTACAGATTAGTTATTAACAAATATTTAAACTAAAATTCTAAAGATTTCAGAAGCATATATAGGAAAACATAATTTATGAATTGGAGTAGTAACATATTTTTTGGATGAGAAAAAAGAACAAAACAAAGGAGAATGATTGATAAGTTCAAATATACTGAATTGAGTAGGATAGGGAACTATAAACAAAAATAAAAGACAAATGATAAACCAGGAAAAGATATTTATCCACAAATTGCAAAGAATTAATACTTAGATTACTATATAAAGAATAAGGATCAAGTCAATAAGTAATAAAAGAGTGATCTAAAGCCAATAAAATGACCAAAAGGTCAGTATTATTCATGGGGAGGAAACTAAAAGTATTAATAACTATGTTAAACACAACTCAAAGAATTCAGGACAATTACCACTAAAACAATCATATGACACTAGTTGATGTTCATTCAACTGACAAAAAATTTAGAAGTCTGGCAATAAGAGGCTGTTTTACTTCTCTTATGCTACTGATGAGTGTGAATTGGTACCTGCTCTTTGGTAAACGATTTGGATTTGGCCTTAGCTGATAAAGTTGAAAATGCATTTTTCCTATGACCACGTAAGTTTCTTCCTGGAAACTTTAACACACATAGGCGTAAGGGACATGGACAAGCATATTCACGACATCTTTTTTGATAACAGCAAAAACCGGAACAATCAAAATTCTGACTAATCAAAAAAGAAATAAATATATTTTATATATTTTTACGAGGGGATAATTCACAATAATTAAACAATAAACAATAACAGCAATTTAAAATAAGTACAAAAGCAAAATTTCAAAATGATAAATTCAGAATACTATTTATATAAGCTTAAAACAAAACAAAACTGCGTTTATGAACCCATACCTATGCATATTTATTCATTGTATGAGGTGGGCAGATGTCTCACAATGATAGGTAATTATAATCCACACGGTTTTACTACTTTTGATGACAGAAACTAGTCTAATCCATCCTTGTTTCTCAATACAGAATATGTAATAGGGGCTTAATAAATAATTGATAAATAAATTAACGATAAAATTCAGGTTTCATGACTCTCAACTCCAGTTCTCATCATATTTAGGCAATACAAGGTAAGGCCTTTGTAAACATTCAATATATGTTGAAAGAGAAAAATTAGCTGGTCTTCAGAGTAGCTGAAAACAAAAACCAAAAAACTTTGCTAATTTTAGCTTTAAAAAATCTCGAAAGTTATGGGTAACACAGTAGCATTCCTACTCAAAGGACCATATATTTGAAATATTGTTCTTCAAATAACTATGCTCCCATGTACTAACAGGAAAAAGAATGTCAAACTCTCAGGCTATTTTATGTATACTTCCAACATCTTTTCTTTTCTCATGAATGTCTGAAATTACATCATTCTCCAGATGCCAGTCACAAGACCAAGTCTGACCCGTTAATAGTTTACTAAAGACAAGCCCAAATTGTCACAAGTCCAGAAAGACAAAACTGTATCACTACATTCTTAATTGAGATTATGATCATTGTAAAGCAAATCCATTTAATAGTAATTTTCCACCTTTTTTATTCTGCTACACCTCATATGTAAATATGTACAATAACAATTCCATGGGTACACCTAGCAAGAGGCATCATTCAATATACCCTCCAACTCACATTTTAGTTTCTCAAAAACTTTTATCCCAAGCAGAAAACACATACTGACTAGTGTGTCCTCCCCACTCTCTCTCCTCCGCTTACGTCATTGGACATCTGTCCTTGATCTTTTAATTTGTGTCAGTCTAGGCCAGAAACACTATGTGGGCAAAGAAAAAGACCATTACTGTTTTACATTTATCTCTCGTCATCTGAGAAGTTGAGATACACAGATGTGTGACAAAGGAATTTTGGAAAAAAAAAATTAGAAGCTAGGAGATGTCATTTATGTGTTATCCAAAATCTATTTTATTCCAACAGTAATTAAACTGTCTAAATCCACATTCACCTATGAAATGGGTTCATATGTGAGCATATGTATTACAGTAGAGAAAAGGCAAAGAACCACAGTTGTTAGGTAAATCTCAACTGCTTTGAGATCTCTTAGTGTAGTCCTGCCAGGAAAAGCAAGCCCAACTGGAAAATGTTTTCCCTCCATCACAAAGTCAAGTTGTAAGCTTATTACATAGGCTACCAATAAGTGTCTGCTGTCCCCCTAAATTATACAATTACCCTTTTAATTCTTACAAAATAAAGTTCATATACCTAATAGGATAACAGTGATCTTTCTCTCAAACCATAAACCAGAACTTAGTGTGCCCTTCTCATCTACAAGATGAGTGTGATGGTTAATATTGAGTGTCAACTTGATTGAATGGAAGGATGCAAAGTATTGTTCCTGGGTGTGTCTGTGAGGGTGTTGCCAAAGGAGATTAACATTTGAGTCAGTGGACTCGGAGAGGCAGACCCACCCTCAATCTGGGTGGGCACAATCTAATCAGCTGCCAGCTCAGCTTGAATGAAAGCAGAAGAACGTAGAAGGACTAGACTGGCTAAGACTTCTGGCCTCCATCTTTCTCCCGTGCTGGATGCTTCCTGCCATTGAACATTGGACTCATAGTCCTTCAGCTTTTAGACTCTTAGACCTATGCTAATGGTTTGCCAGGGGCTCTCAGGCCTTTGGCCACAGACTGAAGGCTGCACTGTCAATTTCCCTACTTTTGAGGTTTTGAGACTCAGACTGGTTTCCTTGCTCCTCAGCTTGCAGATGGCCTATTGTGGAACTTCACCTTGTGATTGTGTGAGCCAATACACCTTAATAAACTCCCTTTCATATATACATCTATACTGTTAGCCCTGTCCCTCTAGAGAACCCTGACTAATACAATGAGTATGGATGTGCCCACAAAATCTCCCTTGCCAGTAGTGGTGGGGTAGAAGTAGGCAGTCACCATTAGGCTCTGAGGCTTAACCAAGCTAAACATGGTAATCTAGTACCCACAGTCTAGCTTCTTTGCTATGGTGGGCTCATTAGGGATAAGAAGTGACTTGAGGAATGGAGAGAGAGCTAAGTTGTTGTCAGTGGATTTAACAATATCATTCTCACTTGCAGTATGCTGACTTCCAGGGCCAGTTCTTCAGAATCTGCTTTTTCTCCTGAAATCAGGCCATGCGAAAAGACGATATTGCCTCCTGGCACAGATCATTCATCCTGCCTGGTCCTCAGTCAAGTCTTCAGAAGCTTGAGATGTCTGAAGAATGACAAGCCTAAGAGTCAAGGCCTGGGGATGCCCAACATACATTCTACAGTAATAAGTGGGGAAAGTGGATAAAATGTTTTCTGTGTGGAAAGGACAAATAACACTTAATTTCTACTGGAAAAGTAAACAAAAACCGTAATTAAAAATGCTCAAAAGTAAATTCTGATGCATGGCTTTGCTCTCCTGATGCGTGTTCCAAAGCCTTCAAACCCAGAGCACATAGCACCTTTTCTGTAATCCTTTACCCAGTACCTATCAGGGGACACAGTTACCTGCTGCTCTGGACCAAATCGTCACCCATCTTTCTAATACTATGATGTACTTGCGTGATGGTCAGCTTACCAATGTGTTTGAGTATGCAATGGGATTGCAAACTGATCAAAGATTTTGTGAAGAATATGAGGTTGGTAAGGACCATATCAGTTTTAAAGGTGAACCATGAACCCCCATCACCAGAGCCAAATGAAAGCCCTTTAGTTCAAGCTGTATCCAAATGGGATGTACAAAAAAACTGCTTCTCTTCAATATTTGGCCCACATTTTTCCAATGGCAGCATTTTTCTCATCTGACTGGTGTCAACTGCCAACTTGTAAATAAAATATAAGCTTAGTTTTGAGCTGATTATGGGCAATATCATAACCTCATTTATTCAGACAAGCTACCCAAATTACAGACAGTTCTTTAACTAGCCACTTTTAAGAAAATACTTGCCAAATAATGGGCTTGTTAAATAGCAAATGTCAAAAACAGATTTCTAATGTGACTAACAGGCATTCACTGAAGCTGAAGCAAGTGTTTGAACCCAGTGGAATGTTAATCTAATATGAATATGCTTATGCTAGCAAACACTAGAGCTAGATGAAAAGCATGACATAGTTTTAAAAACAGTAACCTCATATAAATATGCTTATGCTAGAAAATTTTAAAATTTAGATGGATCATATTTTTTAAATGGTAAGCTGTGCATATTTTTACATATATATGCAAAACATCGTGTAATTTAAATGTATTTTAAATCTCAATCTATTTCAGGGTTACAGTGTTTTGATTAGTAACTATCAAACCCAGCCCAGAGAAATTTAAAAGAATTGGTTTAGCTGGATATGGTGGCTCACATTTCTAATCCCAGTACTTTGGAAGGCCAAGGCAAGGCAGGAGGATCAGTTGGGCCTAAAAGTTCAAGGCCAGCCTAGGCAACATAGTGAGATCCTGTTTCTCCAAAAAAAAAAAATACAATGTTCTGAAAAATAGCCAGGCATATTGGGGTGTACCTGTAGTCCCAGCGACTCAGGAAACAGAGGTGGGAGAATCACTTGAGCCCAGGAGGCGAAGGCTGCAGTGTTGCTCATCACTGCACTCCAGCATGGGCAACAGAGTGAGACTCTGTCGCAAAAATAAAATAAAATAAAATAAAGAATTGGTTTAACTTTCCAGATTTACAGATATTTCTGATAGGTGTTTGGATTGAACTTGGTTAAAGAAGAAATGGTTAAAGAAGACGAGGGATACAGACACAGCAATCCAGCAGTTAAAGTAAAAAGTCTGGAGGTAGACAGGTAAGAACTAGAATTCTAGCTCCTATACTTGCTAGCTGTAATATTTTAGACATGTTATTTCACCTTTCTAAACCTCTATTTTCTTTACCCGTAAAATAGAAGTGAAAACACCTGACTCACTGGGTTGTTTTAAGGATTAAATTAGATATCATTTGTAAACTCGTAACCCAGAGTCTGACCCACAGCAAGTGCCAGTAAATGGGAACTTCCATCACTTTGCATACATACTTCCCATGAACTCTCTTACTGGAAGATACTCCCGGATGCCTGCTATATTCTGTGAACTCTAACCCTAGAAAAATAAAATATTTTCTTTTATCGTAGTTTCATTGTCTTTTTCAAGGTTAAGTTTCATTCATATTTTGCCATCATACGAAAATATTCCCAACTTAAGAATGTTTTTCCTACACAGTTCTTGTCCTCCTCCCACTCAATAGTATTGTAGTTCTTTACGAGATAAGGTACTTGATTCCATTCATTTCTTAAATTTTCTTTTTTCAAGAAACCTCATGCATAATATTTACCTGGCAGGAGAGATCCCATAATCACAAAGGTGGTTTTCTCAGAGTGAGGCTTAACCATTGCCTCCAAGGTGCTGATTCCTGATATTCCCCCAAATGTGAGACGCTCGACTGCATAATTTATGGTAGTGGGGGCCTGAGTTTGCACTCTCCCCTAATGTTTTTGATATAAAAAAAAGAAACTTCATGTCCTCAAATCTTTGGGGATTCCTCAAATATCTATTTACTAATTGCATGCTATTATCTTTATTCAAAACCTTTCAGACAAGGACTGATTGAGGAAGTTAACTTTTTCTAGGATAATGTTAGATTATCTTGACCTTGAATTCCACTTCAGCTAATTTTTTTTTCTTTACTGGAGAGCCTTATCATTAATCCCATATCCCATTAAGAACTGCTTTGATCCCCGGTCAGCCTGCCTAATCTAATGTTTTGGAAAAGATATTCGGCTCTCTGTTCTGGAAGACTTATTTTCCTACGTTTGGTCAGAAAAAAAAAAAAATGTCAAAGGTTTGAGAGACGATAAAAGTGCTGAATGAAGCTCTAGGTCCACATTGTGGTTCTGACAGTCTGGTTATTTTTTGGGTGTCTGCATTTGGTTTGCACGACTCCTGCCTCCATTTCACTCTTGGTTCACTGTCTTTGAAAAAGTAATCAGAATCCCACCTTGTGCCATGAGCAAGATTTGCTGTGTTGGATTTTGACCTTTGGGAAAGAGTTTTGTTATCTAGTCTTGGACATGGAGTTGTCAACTTTTAAAAAATCATCTTAAATGGGAGTGAGCATTTCTGACCCTTAGGAGGGAAAAACAACTTTAGATATCTTGGTAAATGGGAACAAGCATAAGGTTGAGATGAAGGAGAAATGCTTCCCTGGACACAGTGCAAATTGTTTCTACCAGCAATCGCTGGTGGTGGTTCCAGCTGAGCAGGATGGGGCAGGCACCCTTGTGCCACTACCACAGGTGTTCTTTCTGATACATGCAGCTCTTTCTGCAACAACCAATCCTCTTCATCTGGACTCTTCAGCCTGATTCATGGCCCTCTTTTCTGCCTCATTTTTAAAAAGTGTTGGCAATGATACAGCAGAGACTTAAAGTCACTGAAATCTCATTGGGGTTCTAAATAGAAAGTGGCAGAAAATTGTGAGGCCTTGAACAAATCATTTCCTTTTCTTGACATCAGTTTTTTTTAACCTATAATGACTGGCTGAAAAGAAAAAAAAAAAAAAAAAAAAAGCACGAACTCTGAGAGCCTTCCAGCTCTGGCATTCTTTCCTTTTTAAATATTTTTTTTTTCTGAAGACCTCAAGCACATTGTATTTGTAATTGTTATTTTTAAGCTATATACACGCGGCACACAAGCATATACAGTTTAAATCTCTCTGTTAGTGAAATGTGCAACCAGTGCCAAATGTAAGATAGCCTTCACATTGGACGGGATATGCCTTTACTACTCCAGACCCTCAGTTAACAGAGCAGGTGATGAACATTGCAGTTGCAACCCAAGAGCATAAAGACCACTCCAACCTCCAACAACAATCTAAAATGGCAGACTGCTGGGCATTTAGCAGCATCTGCTTTATAAATTACCACGTTTATGTGGTGTTCTCAGAAGGATTCCCACTGTCATTTACTCCTCAGTGTTCGGTGCTAAACATCAAAAGAACCCAAGCACCAAAATGTCAAGTCCAGGGAGGAAATGTTTCAAGAGAATTTATTTTTGTACCAATTTAACTTTTCTCTGAATTTCAAGAACAAGGGTGTGGACCTGACATCGGACCATTCTGTCAAATGGGATTCATCCAGTTCTCATTACTACGCCCTTCTACAGGCCCAAGGACGCCACTCTATGCTTGGCACATGGAAGTTACTGGCTGGACAGATTGTACTAAACAAAAAAATCTCCCTAATTACAAATGATTAGAAAGAAAAATAAAACCTGCACTACAACTCTGAAATTTGTATTACTTTATCTTGAGGTGTAAAGGATTTGAGAGAAGGAAGAGGAGCTGAGATTTTGTTTATGACATTTTTAGGGTGTATTTCTTTCAAAGAATTTAGAATGCCAGGAGCTTTGTCTAGAGTAGTTACTTGTGCACAGTTTTTTGTTTTTGTTTTTGTTTTGCGATCTCCTCTTCTCATTTTTTTCAATGAAAAACAGCTGAAGAATAGTTTTATTAGTTCTGGACATATGAGTGGTAGTTTCTGGAGCAGCTGTTTTCACAACCTATTCCAAGCAAGATGTCTTTTTTAAAGACTGTTGCTTCTTTTCCACTTACTAATTACAATATTAGTCTTTCTCTTTGTTAGTTCTCTGTTTTCTTTTAGTCTCATTATTTGATCATTTTAATCTTATGATAGGGAAAAGAAAAAACTAAACATTTGCAAATTTATACCTGTGAAGCCTACTATGTGCAGAGAGGTAGGCCAGTCAGTCTCCACATGCAAAGAATGAAGAGCCAGACATTGCACAATGAGTGACAAAGGCATTAGATTCAACAGAAATTCAGGAAAAAGAAGAAACTTTATAATGTCTGACCTATTAAGCAGATAACATTGAAGTTGAGGGGACAGGTTCATCCAGGGATCAAACTTGCCCTGAGAAGCCTAACTAGGAACAAAGACTTTGAAATAGTAGAAACTTTGAGGGCTGTACTTATCTCCCACAATAGTATGGATTAACCAAAACTTTTGATCTCTTCCAATTCTGCTTCATTCATCAAAATGAACGTATATTTTCTCACAATACATTTTTCTCTTTCAAAGAGCAAGGGCTTTTGAATGTCAAATTTTCTGCAATCTGGCTCACAAACACTTATCAGAATAGGAATAAGAAGGCAATGTTAACCTGAAGAGTCTTGCCATGGAACTAAAAGTGCACAATACACTTAAGACACTCATTATACTATATGAGTATATATACATTATACTTTAAAGCACATGATACTCATGTGTTTTAAAGTAGATACTGGGAGGAAGAGAGACGATTTTTAAATTTTCTCAAATCCATGAGAGTCCTTGGGTATGGCATGCTGAAGATAGCTCCCTGAGGATTGGAGTAAAACAAAATGGAATGTGGTTAGAACATGTAACTTGGGATCGAGGGGCTTCCCATAGGAAAATAGTTGTAGGCCAAAAAGCAGGAGATGGAAAGCTGAGCATGACACCTGAGGCAGCCTACCGAGTTGCAAAGGAACCATCATTTGCAACTGAGCACTCAGTCATGGTCGGCTGTTTTTAAAGCATCATTACACTTAGAGAAGTACTTATCACATTTGCTTGGCTTATCACCCATTTTGCACTCTGGGTAATTGAGTTGCAAACAAAGACATCGTTATTTCTCAAAGGATATAAAATACAAGCTTTTGTATCACAAAGTATACAGCAAAGTAAAAAGGATAGATTCCCTAAAGCAGTGATTTTCCAAGGGTGGTTCCAGGGTTGGCAGCAGCTGCTGGGAACTTGTCAGAAATGCAAATTCTAGCAGAATCATAATCAGAAACTCAGGGAGTGTGACTCAGTGATATCTGTTATAACAAAACTTTCAGATAAAGTTTGAGAAACACTGTTTAATGAATAGGTGGAAAACAGCATACTTTAAAGTTCAGCTTCTTAAGAGACCAAAGACTTTATTTATTTTTAAATTTTTTATTTCCATAGGTTTTTGGGGAACGGGTGGTATTTGGTTCCATGAGTAAGTGGTGATTTGTGAGAACTTGGTGCACCTATCACCCAAGAAGTATACACTGAACCCAATTTGTAGTCTTTTATCCCTCACCCCCTTCCCACTCTTTCCCACTGAGTCCCCAAAGTCCATTGTGCCATTCTTATGCCTTTGCATCCTCATAGCTTAGCTCCCACTTATGAGTGAGAATATACTATGTTTCATTTTCATTCCTGAGTTATTTCACTTAGGATAATAGTCTCCAATCCCATGCAGGTTGCTGTGAATACAATTCATTCCTTTTTATGGCTAATATTTCATCATATATATATATATATATAAAAAACACATATATATTTTATATATATAACACATATATATTTTATATATATAACACATATATATATTTTATATATATAACACATATATATTTTATATATATAACACATATATATATTTTATATATATAACATATATATTTTATATATAACACATATATATATTTTATATATATATAACACATATATATATTTTATATATATAACACATATATATTTTATATATAACACATATATATTATGTATATATAACACATATATATTATATATATAACACATATATATATTTTATGTATATATATATAACACATTTTTATATATATATATATCCTATTAGGTATATGCACTTTATTTTGTAGGAATTAAAAGGGCAATTGTATAATTTAGGGGGACAGCAGACACTTATGGGCAGCCTATGTAATATATATATGATATATATATTACATATATACGGTATATATATTACATATATACACCAAAGTTTCTTTATCCACTCATTCATTGATGGGCATTCAGGTCGGTTCCACATTTTTGCAATTGTGAATTACAACCACTATGGAAAACGTTGTGGCAACATCTTAAAGAACTAAAAGTAGAACTAACATTTGCTCCAGCAATCCCACTACTGGGTATCTACCCAGAGAAAAATATGTCATTATACAAAAAAGATACTTGCACACGCATGTTTATAGAGACCAAGACTTTAAATCAATTTGTAAAGAATGTGCTGTGTGTTTACTCTGTTTGCCTGAAGGAGAAATTTGAGCACTGCACAGCAATTAAACAATGAGTCAAGGCAGGCCGTCATCAGGAAACCATGTCAAATGTCTGAGGAGGGCTATCAGGAGGTAGGGAAGAGATAAGGGCAGTATAAGCTGAAGGCATCAAGAAAGAGTAAAGACAAGATGCAATGGGGTCCTTATAGGAAACTTGCCTAACACACCAGCATTTCTCACTCATAAGGGTATGCTTACTCTGTTTCTGGGAAGTAGGAGAAGAAGACTCTGCTTCCCATTGCTTTCATAAAGGGTAAACAATGGCCTCCTTCAGGCACAAATTGATGACCCTCTTCAGCCTCCACTTTCTGTGCTGAATGTACAAGAGTTTACAGCCAGCCAAGAAGTAAGAGGTGGACATGCTCCTTGATGAGTGGTTTCAGGCAACAGCCTGTAGCACCAAGTCTTCTGAAAAACCTCCCAGGTCTGAAAAAGACTATGAGAAGAGTGGGAAAAAAAAAAAAAAAAGTGTGTTGGGGCTGCTTCTGGCCAGATCCTATTCAGAGTTCCACAGCTGAGCTTCCCTTTGGAAGCTAAACAAAATAGATGGGAGATGTGTCCCACTGAGGAGCAAAACAGCCAAAGCCATTACCCCTCTAAGTAAGCACAGCCCTGAGCCAGGAACAAAAATTGGCCCATTGTGTGGGAACGTGGGTCTGCCAGGCCTGTCTAGAATCCGCTCCCAGGCAGTGGCAGTAAGGAACATGCTGGGAAATGTTATGCTACCCCTCCCCAACCAGGCTTTTGACTCAGAGATTAAGGAACCACCCTCATTTCCTTGAATTAGCCACTATGAATTGTTAAATGTGAGTCTAACCAAATCTTTTTCAGGTTACTTATATTTTTACTTATTTTACTTATAATTTACTTATTTACTTATTTTACTTATATTTTTACAGATTTGGTATTCTATAGGCACTACTTCCTGGATTGCAATGGGATTTTAGATTGACAACCCTATACCACAAATATACATCAGTTCTTGATAGCAGACAAAGGGAACCATGCCTTACTTTAATCTTTCCTAAGTATGGATTGTTGGCCATCTATAAAATAATCCCCCAGATTCTTGTTAAAAAATAGTGGTTCACAGGTCACATATCAGACCAGTAAAATCAGAAATGTCAGGGTGGACACTGGGATTCTGCATTTTTAACAAAACTGCCAAGTAATTTGTATTTTCATTAATATTTAAAACATAGTCAGTTGGCTTAACAGTCAAAATCAACTTTGCAAAAAAGTCCAATCATACCCACATGCATTAATTATTGTTATGTACTTTGCCTTGGCAATGATACAACAAGACAGAGAGAGAGAGAGAGAGACAGATAAATGGACAAATGCAGAAAAGGATAGAAAAACTGAAATGAGGCAGAAAAGAAAGTGAAAATGAGCTACACTACTATCCTTTGCAACCCATTACACAAACTGGGAAGCTTAAAACAACAGAAATGTGTTCTCTCGCAGTTCTGGAGGCAGAAGCCCACCATCAAGGTGTCAGCAAAGCCACGCTTCTTCCAAAAGCTCTAGGGCAGAATCCTCCCCTTGCCTCTTCAAGTTTCTGGTTGATCTTGACAATCCTTGATTTGTGGCATCATCACTCTCATCCCTGCCTCTGCAGTCCCATTGCCTCCTCCTCTTCCCTGTGTGTCTCCTATGCACCTGTACCCTAAAAGATACATATGATTGAATAACCCAGGATAAGCTCCCTCTCCCAGGATCCTTAATTTAATGACATCTGCAAAGACCATTTTACCAAATAAGGTCACATTCACAGGTTCCAGGAATTAAGACATAAAACACAGACACAGCTTTCTGTGGCTACCATTAAGCCCACTATAGAATCAAAGAGGGGAAGGAAGTGAGAAACATGTAAGAGAAGAAAACAGCAGTTTCTTTGCCTTGGGCACATTTAGCCCTATTAGCCAGGAAAGCTGAAGTGTCTTGGATTGAAGGTGAGACCTCGTGTCAAAAGAGATTGAAATTTAAATAAATGGAAAAGATATCTCTATGCCCTGTGTTCTTTTAGGCATGCTTCTGTGTTCTACACAACACTGAGGAAGTCTGCCTCTTGTTGATGTCAATAATAATTTAGCCAAAGGAAAATTACAAGCTGAAAAGGGTAAGTACAGCTAACCAGATGCAATGCTATTAGCCTGAGTAAGAAGAGTTCTGGAAATGTGACGTTAACAAAACATCTGTTAGTGTATCAATCATCTCCTTCATCTTTGGAGACACTTGGGGGAGAGGGCACCTAAAATGAAAACTTCAATCTCTCATGCATACCAAATCCTCTAGGCTTGGAAAACTTACTTCACACTAAAGCACGCTAAAGTCATGTGTGCCAAGCAATAAAATCTCATTGTGAAAATCATATGTTCTGTTTGCAATAAGAGACAGTAACACTTGGCTTAAATTATTTGTGGGTAGGGTAAATTGCTTCAGAAGTATAGGAAAGCACAATCGATTCATGTGTAAGACATAAAGAACTTTAGAAAGTGCAACTTAAATAATCTAATTCCAACCTTGCTAATGCACAGGAAGTCACTTTAGCACACAATGGAAGGTCATCACTGTCAACACATTGTCACATGCAACTCACTCATACTGAAGTGTGCACAGTCTAAGATATAATTCTTCAGAATTCTGCCCCTTCACATTTTAAAAACTCACATGACGGGATTTCCTATGTACGTGATATTAGATCACAATTTGGACTTCACTAATGCATGTAAAGGGAGAGAGAATCCTGTGCCCAAGGGATCATGTTGAGATTGTGAAATATCTCCCAGAACTTTCTGGAAACTTAGAGATCCTGGGCCCTTACGTGGAATTCTCCATGCCTGAATATTAGACACTGGCAAATCCTGCTCATGGCTCACTTCTTCCTCTGTCAAGAGGGCAAAGAGAGCGAACTGAAGCTAGCAAAGCCAATCTTGAGGTGTTAGTCTCACACTAACCAGTATTATTGGGAAGAACTTTTTCATTTTTTAAATGTAACGTGCCCACCTAAGGACAGGGTCTTCCTGCTAATGATATGAGTAACAACTCTTTGAAAACAAGTGATATCTCATTCTTTTCAAGTTATTTCATTTCACTTCCCAACTTTAAGGAGTACATAGCAACCCCTATTTTACAGAGAACGAAACTGAAACTTACAGAAGTGAAGCCACTTGCCTAAATGCACAGTTAGGAGGGGAGAGCGAGGTTTCACTTCCAATCTATCTGACACCAGGCCCAGGCCCCTTGCCTGTACAGCCTCTCCTCTTTGACCCCCACTGAAGTGATTTCTTCCTGGGCCCAAGTATCACTTTGAATGTTCCTCATTTTCTGGTGCTGCTGGCAGAGGTGTGGTATGATCTGCTCATCTGCCTTGACTAATTTTTTCTTTTCAGCTTCTTTGATGTAGTTTCAAATTTCAAATCTGTGAAACCTACAGAAGGTAGTATGAAATCATGAGCATCTTTGCTTCCTTCCTCTTTTAGGTTTATAGAACAGATCTCTAAACTTTCATCAGCTTTTTTTCTACAAATTCTCTCTCTTCCGAGAAGTAGCATAAATCCTGGGGAAACTGATCGTTGTACCTTTGAAGTGAGTCATCTAAGCCATAGCAACTTTGTCTGGACGTTCCATTTCCTTGCAGCATCACACTGCTTTTTGAAAAAACATAAATATAGGTTTGGCCTTGGGGACTTCCATCTCTCAGCCTTCTACTCATTTCTCAACACCCAGCACCTTGAGGCTCAGATTATTATAGAGAAATTATCCCCTGCCAATGTACTTTATGAGCTCAATTTTTTTCCAAGCTTCACCTACACGTTGCTGCATTCTGTAGCTAGCTTCCTGACAAAAATTATTCCTCTGCTAATACTGCCATAATTTATTGTCCCTCCCCAACATATGTTTTACAAAATCACCTCTAAATGTGGAATTTTAAATACAGGGGCAAGCTAACAAAACAGAAAATTTTGACAAAATTGTCCTAAAATCATGAAATTTTAGAGCTCAGAACTTTAGAAACCATCCAGGTGAAATTTGCCTAAAATTTTGGAACATTTAAAATTAAATTAAATTTTTAAAAAAGAACTTTAGAAACCAGCGCTTTTACCTCTCCATATAGCCTTTGTTTTATGGTTAGGAAATTAAAGCCCACAATGGGAAAATTTATCTGGAACCAGCCAGAATGCAATCTGGGTCTCCTATTCAATGACTTTCAATGAACAGGTAATCTTGCAAATTCATCCTACATTATGCCAAATCTATAGCTGTTGATTCTCACCTTCAGTCAGCCACCTTGGTAAGTATTCAGGAATATGGATCAAGTCATTTAAATTGGCTTAGCTCAGGCTCTGCTCACAGAGCAGGCTCAGCCAGACAGCACCTTGTTTTATTTGGTCTGTGTTAATGTCCCATAGCTAGTGAGATGGCTTTCAACTGTCATCTCTCTGTTGAGAGACACACTCTCCCCTTGCTGGGCTTCTTGCTACCTGAACCTCAACTGTTCCCCCAAAGTCTTTTACAAGACTTCCCCAGAAAGTGATGAATGCTGCAAAAAGGGAAAACCCAAGTCAGTGAGGAGGGGAAATTGGCAAGAATTTAGAGTTAGAATGAGTGACTGGAAAAAAAAACTCTGGAAGTAAACAGGGGTGAAGCATAGGCAGGTAAAAGAGAAAACCAAAGAGATGGTGCAAACATATCTAGATTCTGCTATGTAAGTGAGCAATGGAGAGGCCTAATGATGTTAACAGGGAAGGAGCTGTGCCTGTCCAGGCTGAGGGAGGAAGGAGGCATGCTGGACGCCTGCAGCACTGCTGGTTTGGGTTAGAAGAACCTAGCAGAGCACTTTCTCCAGAGTTGTTATCCCTGCCTCCCTCTCTTATCCACTTCCCATCCATAATTGACAGTTTAATAAAGAAACACTCCATTTAGATAACACTTTCTCCCTTTTTACAGGACTCAACAGGGAGAAGTTGGCTATTTAAACATACTTTCCATAGTTGGTCATTTGAACACACTGTGTGGAAAGGAAATGACTGTCATGCCAAGGGAAGGAGAGGGGATCATCACTTTTAATAATTCCCCCGACTTTCTTCCCCTGAGAGGTTGCTCAATCCCTGAACTAATGGACACTCGTAAATTGGGAAAGAAGAAGTTATTAAGAAAACCCACTGAACATCCAACCACACTAAATTCTCCACTCTAGTTGCCTTACACAACCCAACTTTTTCCTCTTTTACATAAGAACAGGGGAGCAAAAGTTGTATTTAATGAAGAAAACTAAATTTGAAAGATGACTTAGGTTAAAATTGTATTCCAGTCTCTTTTATATTTCTCACATAATTTATTACCCACATTAATGTAATTATGTACTCTTGAAATCAAGTCAAAAAAACAAAAGTTAGCATAATATGTCAAAAGGTTACTGCAGGTCCATAAAAGATGCTAGTAGTTTTAATACAAAAATTGGTTAAATAATCTAGTGTTTAATTTGAAGCTGCCTTTAACACGGTTTGAAGAATTTTTGTTTTATGAAAGCTATACAAAGTCCTAACAACCATCTGAAATTTTTTCAATGTCTCCTGTTGCAACTAAATTGCTACTTCTGGCAGGGTATAATGGCTCACACCTGTAATCCCAGCATTTTGGGGATTTATAATGGCTCACACCTGTAATCCCAGCATTTAGGCCAAGGCACTAAAATCACTTGAACCCAGAAGGCAGAGGTTGCAGTGAGCCAAGGTGGTGCCACTGTACTCCAGCCTGGGCAACAGAGCAAGACTCTGTCTCAAATAAAGAAATAAATTGCTACTTTTAATTTTATTTAAATATTCTGTATGTGCTCTGAATCATTATGAGAAAATGAAATAATTGGCAGGATTCTGCAGTCAGTGTTTTGTTTGGTTAAAAAATAATTTGAAGTATATAGTGGATAATACATATGAGAAGACAAAAAATGAAAAATACATGTCTGCTTTATAAATCTCTATAAAATCTAATTGGAGCCAGTTGTTGTATAAGCAGAGAATGAAAAGAAAAGCTAAATATAAAATTGAAAATTTAAAAATACTCTAAAAACTCTTATGAAAAAAATTGGTCAGCCTCTCCTGGAATGACTCAGACAAGCTCTTCTTTTTGGTAATGGGCCTGGAATCATATCAAACAACACTGTTAAGAAAACACTATCTTTTTTTATATTATGAAACTAAAATTCATCAAAGGATAATTTGGAGATCTATGGGAACTATTTTAAAATAACAAATGCCAAAAAAAAATATAGTCCTTAATTTGTTATGTTAATGATTTGAAACATATGTGGTAATATCAAAATATTTAACTCAAATGTGGCAACTCCACATGTGTTTTACCAAGAATAACTTTGTAAAAGCAGACTCTCTACCCCATGCTCCTAGAAAAAGGAGAGAAACAGGTACAAAATTTTCTGCTTAAGTCAAATCTATGTGGGTATCAAAAACTAACAACCCTAACTATTGTGGTAGTCTCTGAACCCCTTTAAGAATCAGAATCTTCTTCTAGAGAAAAAAAAAATAGACCTACACATGCACAGAATTCTGGAGGCTTAAGAACTTGTGAAGCCAATTTATAAAATCCATGCTAAGAACCCTGGAGCCTAAGGTAAACTCCTGGCAGAAAGAGAAACAAATGTCAAACAAGCCTTTAGATAATATTTTGTATCAGTCGTGGCAAAGTGTGATCTCCATCCACCCAGAACCACTCAGGTGATTTATGACTTTGTTCGGTGTTGGGAGCCTGAGAGCTATAGGACATGATTTAGTGGCTCCTACGACACTGGGAGTGTGGCCTGGGTTGCTGGTAAGTGTCAAAGAAGTGGGATTTTTTTCAGGTTGCCAGCAAACTGGGTGACTGGAAGGTTGTAGGCTGGTACTGAAAATTGCTCACTAAGCAGTGATCACCCACCCTCCACCCACCACTCTGTACCCCCAAATTCACCCAGTTCTCTCAGTAGCTGAAACATAGGATAGCTTGCTGTTGGTTTCTTTAGACCTGAATAGATATGGGCTTGGCATTTTCCCGTGATGTCTTTGAAGAAGAAAGCAGGAGTAAAATCACAATAGTGGGAAAGGAAAATTCTTTGATGTTGGCATCTTCATTCTAAGTAGCCCTCATCCACTGGTACACTTGGGGTGAATTTTGTCATCTGCAATAGGTGAGAAAAAATAGTAGAACCGAGTTGTAAATCTCCAGCAGATGAGAGGCGAGACCAGAGTTTTCACACGAGGAGGAAGCAATGGACATCCACAGTAATGTCTAGACTGGCTCTGACCATAGCACATAGTTGATCATGGCTGCAGTGTAGCCTCCCACAGTGCAGGCGTCAGGAATGTGCAGGCATTGCTCTGATCCCAGGGCCTAGGATAGGGCATGCACAGAGTAAGGTGCTTTCCCAACATCTCTGGAAGGAAGGGAGAGAGGAGAAACGGAGGAAAAGGTGGTAATGGAGAGTAGTAAAATATACATGGAATGTGATCAAAGGATATATTAGTTTGCCAGAGCTGACATAAGAAAATGCCACAAACTGGGTTGCTAAACAACAGAAATTTATTTTTTCACAGTTCTGGAGGCTGGAAGTCCAAGATCAGGGTGTCAGCAGAATTGGTTTCTCCTGAGGCCCCTCTCTTTGGCCTGCTGATGGCCACCTTCTTGGTTTTTTTCTCACATAGTCTGTCTTCTGCGCTCACGCACTCCTGGTGTCTTTCTGTGTGCCCAAATTTCCCGTTTTGATAAAGACACAAATGAGGCTGGATTAGGGCCCGTCCTAATGACCTCATGTTAATGTAATCACCTCTTTAAAGGCCCTGTCTCCAAATATACTCACATTCTGAGGTAATGGGGGTTAGGGCTTCAACATATGAATTTGGTAGAGATACACATCAGCCAAAAACAGAGGGAACTACTGGTTTCGTTGAACCCTAGCCTCATCTCTTCTCCCTTTCACATCCCAAAATCTTAGCTGGGAGATTAGATTCTGAGAGATGAGGCATGGTCAAGAGTCCCAGACCCTCAAGTGAAATGAGCAATGGCACTAAGAAGTCTCTCCAGCTCTTCCTCTAGGACACCCTACTGACTACATAGACAGAGTCATAAGTACCAAGAGGGCCGCAGACAGCCACATAGACAAAAGACACTCCCAATGGTACTGAGGTTCCCAGGTACCAGCAAACCATTCGACTCTTCCATACAGAGCCTCTTGCTTTTACAAAAGTCAAATCTTAGGTACTTTCTGAGGTTGGTATCTGCTTTTTGTCAGTATCAAGAACATATAAAGGACTCCTTCAAATTAATAAGAAAAAGGCTATTTTTAAAAAGGACAAGATTTGAATGGGCCCTTCAGAAAAGAGGAAATTCAAATAGACAGTAAACATATTAAAATATATTCAAAGAAATGCAAATTATAACCACTTTCAGACACCAATTGATACCTTTCTGAATGGCCAAAAGCAAAAGGAGTATCTATATCAAAGTTTGGCAATTATACGGAGCAAGAGGAATGTGTTTATAAAGGGTAAATTGGTAATAATCGTTTTGAAAAAATATATATAATGTTAAGGTATTATTAAAACAACAATAAGACAAAGCTATACCTTGAAATATCACATATTCAATATGTTGGGGAAGAAATATGTTATTTGATTTTGGTATTCAATATAGAGCAAAATATGAGAATCTTTGAATTAATGCAAATTAAGTGTGTTAAATTTTAATAGTATTTCCTGTACTTGACCAAAACACTATGTTTTTAGAACACTCGGAGTAAGTCTAATGTCTCCTTCACATGGCAGCTCCTCAGAAATTAGAAGAGAGTTTGTTTTCACATCCTTTTGGGACTTCTCTGCCCTTGGTAGTGCCTTCATCTGTTTTTCTGCACCACCCTGATCGCTTTCCTATGAACAAATTCTTTTTTGGTTTATATCTCTTTAACTGTTGGGGCCCAGAAGAAAACACATCACTGTCTGTACATTTTGACAAAGCAAACTAGAGTAAGACTGACATTTCTCTCTTATTCGATACAAAATTTTCAGTAATGCTAAAGTCCCATCAACTTTTTGATAGTCACTTAACACTTTACCCTTTTGGATACACATTACCTCCTCTGAACTAAAATCTTTAAGTCTTTTCTACACATATTGTTACAAAGTCACCCTCTCTTTTGTGTATTTTTAACCCACTTGCACACATTTATATACACCAATTTTTAAATGCATTTTGTTAAATTCAACACAATGCTCCAAACTCCCTTTGGGATTTCGTTTTTGTCATCTAATATGTACATTACCTGAAAAAACGGTACAGCATGACCTCCATGTGTGTATGTGTGTCAGTGTGTGTGCATATGTGTGAAGATGGTTATAGATAAACATAGGTATAGATATAAATATACAGACAGACATAGATATATAAATATATATTACTATAAATCTATATGGCAAGTTATAACTACAGTTATTACTAAGTGACAGGATTGGGTGTGATTCCTATTTTCTTGCACTTGATTTTTATATTTCCTTTGAAATGTGTATCTAATGAGGCGGAATGCTCAAAATTAGTGCCATCATCTTCTATGTTTACAGGTGGAGAAGGCAAGTCATAATGGAACAGTTTAGTCCAGATAATACTTGGGTTACAGATGCATGAGAAGAATCTTAAAAAGGAATATAAGTTTGCTTCAGATTAATGGGTACCATCAGCAAAGAATATAGATTTGTTTAGAGATTAAATAGAAAATGTACTATGGCTTGATCAGCAATGACTTTGAATGTGTACCAAAGAGTTTATTATATAAATAATTTATTCTAGAGACATTAGAAAAAATTAAATAGTTTTCAGGAAAAGGATAATATAATTTGACCTATTTATTGGAAAGAGAAAAGGTATTACCAGCAAAAACACTAGATTTAGAGATGAGAGGTTAGAAATAAGGTTAACTGTTAAGTGTCCACTCCAGAAACCTATAGCAAGATGACTGGGTTCAAATAGAAAAGTGTCAAGAAAATAAAGAGTGGATTCAGCAGTAGTTCCCAAACTATGTTCAACAGAACACTATTATTTGCCAATAAACATCTTTAAATATTTATTAGTGTCAACATTATTATTAACATTTATATTATGGCAAGTTGGAGGGATTGTGTTTGATCAAACTTTAGAAATGTCATCTATTACATTATCCTGTTAAACATTTGAAATGCATACAAACATATTGAAGACCTGAGAAATCTTGCTATAAAGAAGCATATTTAACATTCCTTAATGCACCATTTTCCAAATTCATTTGATCGCATGGAAAGCCTGTTAACATCTCACTGGATACTAGTATTCCATGCACCTCAATTTGGGAAACACAGCATTATAGAAATATTGAGAAGGCAGAAACAACAAAACAGTATTTGATTGCCTGAGAAAGAAGAGAATTCAAAGATGATGTTACGTTTTTAGCCACCCTGACTAAGAAAACAGGCTATACCGTAATTATCAGGTTTATGAGAATAGATTTTTGGGTGGGAATTAGTGCAGGTTTGGGTTAGTTAAGTGTCAGGGTATCAACATTTGAAGATATTCATATAATTAACATAAATATCTGCAAAAGTTATTTCAAAAACAGTAATGGAAATTCAGGTAAACTATTTGCAATTATTTCATGAAATGTTGCTACCAATCAAAATGCAATGCCTAGCAGAGCGCTCCAGCACATGGTACAGCTAGACCATGCCGTGCCCCATGATGTGTCACACATCGGGGGATAAGAACAATAGCAAAGATGCTGCTAAAGAAGCCACAGTAAATGGTTCTCATAATTGTGAAAGCTGAATAATTATGTCCACAGGATACTCCTTTCCTAGTCACCATAACTAAAGAACTTGGAGCCTCTTGCCCATTGACACATGAAATTCCAGGAAACGCCTTTAATCTGTATTTCCATCTCCTAAAGTTTCTTGTTATTTAAGAGCTTAATTGTTATGACTGTGCTAAGGCAGACTCAAGAAGGTAAAAGGAGATGTCAACTACTTGGACCTGAAATTACAGAGCATGAAGTAAATTCTCAGAAATAACATTAATATTGAGTAGCTGCAGATATACGTCATACCTGGGAGAAAGTGTTCTTAACCACCCTCTGGCATGCCCAATCCAGCCAAGCTCTGAACATGTGTGAGAAATCCATTCCCCTTCAGAAAGGAGAAAGGGAGAATGCAAGGACAGTTTTTCCTGATTCCAGTTGTTTTGCTGAACTGCTCTGTGAGCTGAAGCAATTCCAGGAATTTATCTTCCTCAATTCCACATCTGCAGAAGGGTAAAAACAGCAATAGCAAGGTACTTTGGCTCTCAGCTCTTCGGGCTTGCTACAAATTACCAGAACAATTCACACTTATAAGTATGGTGGCAGGAAAAAGCTTTGGGGTCACAAGAACAAAGACTACATTCCACAACTCCTTTACCAATTAAAAAATATGATCTTGGGTAGATGTTAGCTTTTGGGACCTCTAGTTTTGTCATCTGTAAAATGAAAATAATAATTCTAAAATTGTGAGAAATCATAGAATTAACTAATATTTATACACATTTTAAAAATTATTTAAAATATGTGCTAAATATTGTAGTTATATTATCTATCCTGTAGAAGTAAGATTAATGGACATACCTGATTTCTGTGTTAGAGAGACTATACATACATATGTAATTCCCAACACTAAATAATAAACCATTTAGTTCCAAAGTTGAATGCCTTTCCTCACACTCTGCTCAATCGTTTTCAAAAAGTCTACTTCATAATTAAAGCACTTGTCTCTTTTTCTCTGCCACTAATTGATATTTCACTATTTTTATTTCCAACTTTTCCTTAAGTCATTCATCCGGAGAAGAAAAAATTTTGTCCCTAAGAAGGAGATTTTCTTAGTACTTTCTGTTAAATTTAGAAGTGGCTCCCAAGGAGTGAGCTCTTTCAAAGACCCCTTTACCTCTCTAGTTAGTGAAAGTTTAAGACCCTTTATGGTGCAGGCTTTTGTTTGTTCATTGAATTGTCTAGTTAACAAGAGAATAAATCAGAATTTTTTTTGTTTCATCTATTCATGTTTCTAATAAGCTCATCTCTCTTGTAAACATAGTTAAATCAGTCTTTACTGTATGGAACTCTTATCTGACTCAAGGCTGTCATTTTACCTAGAGATTTTTACATTCTAGAAGTTGGGGAACAACTGTAAACTCAGTTCATTTTACAGCATTGACCATGTGGAAGCAAGTTCTTCAAAGTCGTCACACTCGACACCTTATAGACTGGTTCTAAGATAAAGTGAGAAATTGGTGCTTTTAACTGACTACGTTTCACAGCTAATTTTGCCACTATTTTCTGTTTCTTTTGAAAAGTGTCACACCTGAAAAACTATCGTGATTAGTTGAAGCTTTGGGTTAAATTCCAATACCTTCACAGATCCAAAATAGTTCATAGAATAATTTTAGTTCATCATTTATTCTGTACTCACAGTGAGCAAGGTACTTAATGCGGGGTGGGGGGGCTAATTTCAAATGAAATGACTTCCCAAAGTGTCTGTGTCCTGTGTCCCTTGGGGACTTCTCTCTCCTCCTCACCTTTAGCCTTTCCTAAACACCTAGCACTTTATGCCAACAAAAGTAGCCAAGATAAATATGCCCATTGATTAGGAACATTAAATGGGCAAGAGAACTGGAAATTTAGAAAGTGTAAATTTTAACCCTTCATTTAGAACCACCAATCAAAGCATTCAAGTGGCAATACCAGGTAGACCATAACCACAGAACTTCTTCTGTACTTGTACTCCCTGCAGCCATCTGACTTTCCCTATAGCAAACTGGAACAAAATTGCAGAAATCACTGCCATTCATACCTATTTAGAGTCCCTTGACCCTCCAGGGAGCCTGTAATCAGCTGCAGGCAGGCCAAGATGCTCCCCTAACCAGACTTTGTGTGGTGAGGATACCTGGTGTTAAAAAACATGCAGAACCATGGCGCCTGTTTTCTCTGTCCTTCCTGCTTCTGGTCTCTTCCGTTGCTCAGTCTTTTTCTCCCCTGAGCTTTGCCTCTGTTTTGTGGTAGTTTCTTTATACTGAAGTTTTCTTTATTCCTATTTAATTGCAAATTTGGGGTTTATCCAGAATTTTCATCTATCAACAAACAGTAAATTGAGTCTACATTTGTTCACTCTGTTCTTGAGATATTTTGAATAGTCATCATTTTCATACCTGGCAATTTATGTTTGAACACGGGGCCAATTAGTCTTTCTGAATATTCCTGAAATACCTACACAATTGAAGGTGATATTTTTATGAGTACTGAGGTTCATTTATAGCTATTAATTGAGTTTAAGAAATATATTTTTAGCCATCACAGCAGATGCAGTCGATGACTCTCTTCAGTATGCACTGACCTAACTCCTAACGCCAACACCTGCCCCTCTTTACCTGAGGACTTTCTCCAAAACCCAGAATGGCCTTTCTTCCCAAGCAGAGCAGTTATAAAATCTGAAATTTATCACTCCTCAGGAACAGCCTTCACCAGATAGCCACAGGAATGGAGGCATAAATATCCCACCGCCCTTGGCCCTCAGGTGGAGTAGCTTTGAGGTACCTGTGCTTCAAGTTTCCCAGGGCATTTTTGTGGGATTAATCTCCAACAGCCCAGCATATCCATAGCCACATTTTCTTGATAACACACCCCTTGTCATCCTGCCTCCCTTCTCTTTTCACTTTCCCTCTTCCACATCAGTGTTTCCTGAACTTCCAAACTACTTTTCTCAAGTCCTTGTCTCAGAGTCTGTCTGGATGATCTCAAGTTAAGAAAACTGTCTACAATGTGCCAGACATAGATTAGCACCAAAATGACAGAGATGAATAAAAAATTGTCCCTGCTTCAAGGTGTTCACCATTTGATCGAGAGACAATAGCAAAAGGCTAAGTCAAAAAACCTATTACCCACCTTCCTTTCAAGCCCCACCCAACACCACAGCACATTCACTTGGGTCCTGACTCCTCCCCAGGGCCTTGTATCTGATGATTGTGTCTGACCAGTTGTCTCAGCAGGGTTGCCTAGCTATGACTCAGTGGAAACTGCTTAAGAGTACATAGGTGAGGTCTGAGGTTGGCCCACATTTCACAAAAAAAGAATATTCTAATCACTATTGAAGAGAATTTGGTGTCATATTGATGATGCGCACTGCTTTCCACTCTGCTGAAAAACAGGTTGACTTTTTAATGCATTTTTCAATGCCTAGCATTGCCCAACCATCAGGTAAATAATTATATCGGACCCCAGGTAATAAATCAAACTTTGGTCTGTATCTCAGACCCTGACATAAAGTTTTACATGAAAGATGTTTCATAAGGAGTGTTCTTGGAATTAATATTTGGGGGGAGGAGTGGAAGGAGGCAGAAATGGGAAAAAATAAAAGCCAAACTGCAGTGGTGGTCCTGAAAGAACATTGGCTAATGTCATGAGGACCCTTGGAGGTAAAATTGAACATCGGCATTGTCCTAAGTTAAACCAAGATAGTTAGACTTTTATTTGCCATCTGTCATTGGACATGGGTCATCTAGGAAAGGATTTGGCCTTGGGCAAGATGGCTATCCACAACGGAGGCAAGCCCTGGAGTGTTGACAACAGAAGGATATCTGCTGACGGCATTACCAACAGGTCCTTTGTTAAGGGGGATCTGGACTGTGCATCACCTAAATTCACATCATGTAAATTTGGAACATAATAACCCTTTGCAAGTACATCAGGTAATGATATTGTAGGTTCACTGCCAACTCTGGTCGTGGTATTTACAGAAACAAGAATGCTGTTTACAGAAACAAGCATGCTAAAGCTCCTTTAAAAAAAAAAAGTCTTGTGTACTTTTTCATGAAGTCTATCAAGCTGGAAGCAACTATTAGGCATCTGAAAGCACACTTTAATGCATGCTCCAGGGTTCCTGCTGGTGCCTCCTTGAGGAAGACTGTGGGAGTACATGGAATTAAGCTGGATGCATCAGACAGTTCTCCATAATCCTATTATTAATGTGCCACTGATAGGACAGGGCATCACCATTCCTAACTGTGGTCATAGAAAAATGTGGACTCAGGTCAGAAATCTGAACTATGAAATAATGTTACTAATCTTGGTCAGAATATGCAATTAGTCAAAAATACCTCTCATAAACCAAATAAAGTTAATGCTATTTCAGTGGTTTGCTTTACTTCATAAACTTTCAAGAGCCAGGGTGATACTGTGCAGCTGTTGCATAGCGTTTATAAAGAACAGGGTCTTCTTAGCTACTGTGAACTATGTTCACATCCCAATTATGAAAAGACAAAGCACATGGTCACAGAAAGCATTAATCACATTATTTATGTGAACCCCTACTTAACCTTATAGCTTGAAGCATTTCATAATAAAAACATTTGAGTTGTTTTAAGTCAGAGGCTGGTTGTGCTCCCGTTAATATTTAAGAAAGGATAATCCCAGCCCGGTGTGGCAAGGGGGAAATATCACTGAGCTGAGAATTGGTGCAAGTTTCTGATATGCCTCCAGTTGAATGGTGTGGAAAATTAGCCTCATTTTCTTCTCTATAAAAGCATGGGGTTCAAATATTAGATAATCCCTAAAAGTCCTCCCAGTCTAAAAGTCTATGATCCTCTTTGCCTTTCAGATTAGTTACTAGTCTAAATTGAGAGACACCCTGTGACTTAATATCATAATTTTTGCATGATGACCAATCCTAGGTTTTCTTTAGATTGGAGATTTTTTTCCTTCAAATTGAAATTTCCCAGTTTTTTCTTTTTCCTATGACAATGATCTCATTTCAAAGTGTTATATTGCTATATCTCTCTTGCAAATGTTTTCCCAAATGAAAGAATCATCCAAATCAATGTTATCCACGAGCTTCATATTTAAGAACATCTTTAAAAGGTTGGATTTGCTTTACTACCTCCTAAGTTTCATACTAAGATCTAGCCAGGAAAATAAGGTCGATTTTCAAACAGTAGATTTTAGTAAAGGGGCTCACTGACTGATGCACTAGAAGCCAATACTGCAACAATGGGTTTTTGAGAAAAGAAATGCTTTTTATTGCAAATCAGCTAACAAGGAGGCAGGAGTCCAGCTCAAATCTGTCTCCCTGTGCTGGCTTTAAGGCAGCAATTTTATCTGAAAAGGTCTAGGGTGTGGATTCTAGGATTAGTAAGTGATTGGTGGAAGGAAAGGGGAGGTGTGGGAAGTCCTTGGCCATGCACAGTTATTCCATCATACTACCTCATAGATCGTGTGTGCAAATTTGGGGGAATTAGTGTAAAACGTGCAATGGAAACTCAGGCTGTGGCGTCAGCAAGCTCGTTCTATGCGAACTCCAGTTGGCCGTGTTGATTCCAAACAATTCCTGCCAATTTTGTTATCTTACAAGTGGAGGACATTGCAGAATTTCAGCAGGTTCTTTCTTTTCTTATCTGCTGTCCTGTAAATTCAAGAATTTACGTTAGTTATTGTTATTAACTCTTATTAATAGTTATTAACTCTTCGGGGAACAATTTCACTAGGATCTGTATCCTATCACTCTTACACACTTACAGCTGGTATATTAGGGTTATCCAAAGAAACAGAACCAATAGAATATATAGAGAGAAATATACATAAAAAGAGATCATTTATTTATTTATTTATTTTGGGGTTTGTTTTTTTTTTTTTGAGACAGAGTCTCACTCTGTCACCCAGGCTGGAGTGTGCAGTGGTGCGGTCTTGGCTCACTGCAACCTTCACCTCCAGGGTTCAAGCAATTCCTGTGCCTCAGCCTCCCGAGCAGCTGGGATTACAGGTGTGTGCCACCATGCCCAGCTAATATTTGTATTTTTAGTAGAGATGGGGTTTCACCATGTTGGCCAAGCTGGTCCTGAATTCCTGGCCTCAATTGATCCATCTACCTTGTCCTCCCAAAGTGCTGGGATTACAGACGTGAACCACCACACCCAGCCTAGGAATTGGCTCATGGACTGGGAAGTCCCATGATCTGCCATTTGCAAGCTACAGAACTGATTGTGTAAGTCCTAACCTGAGTCCAAAGCCCCAAGAACCAGGAGTGCTGATGTCCAAGAGCAGGAAGTGATGAATGTTCAAGCTCAAGCAGAGAGCAAATTTTCCCTTCCTAGGCCTTTTCTATTCTATTCAGGCCTTTAAATGGATTGGATGATGCCCATCAGAATTCTTCGCTCAGCCTACCAATTCAAATGCTAACCTCTTCCAGAAACACTCTCAGAGACACACGCAGAAATAATGTTTTATCAGCTATCTGGACATTTCATAGCCCATTTACATTGATGTTAAATTAATCATCACAGTTGACGTATGTGCTCGTTGGCCTTTCGTGGCTTTTTTAAGGAAACAGTATCAACACAATTTGGAAACAACTCTGATATGAAAAAACTCAGGCTCTATTTTCATCACATTCCTACTTATTTGGACCAGTCTTTACAAAGAGGGAAATCCTGTGCTATGACTCATCAGGTCTGAGTTCTATATCTACCCTTGTGCCAGAGTATAGGCAGAACTCTGGGAATGGCACTACCATTATAGCTACAAGGGATAATGGAGGGGTGGTTCCCAATTAGAAAAGGCCTTGCTGAAAAGACAACACAATCAATACCATCTACATGGTGACAAGTCTTTCCTTCTGTGGTTTTCTTTCCATCTTTCTTGAAAGTCTTTCCTTCTGTGGCTTCTTTGACACTATGCTCTTCTGATCTTCTCTTACCTCTCTGGCAACTTTTCCTCAATATCCTTCCAGGGCTCTCGTATTCCATGCCTCTTTCAAAAGTCAGTCTTCCAGTGGGCTCCATGCTCAGCCCTCTCTTTAGTTTCTACAGTCTCTTGGGTGAATGCATATAAACTCATGACTTCAACAGCCACTTCTGTGGCTAATTCTTATCTTTTGCCTAGACTTTTCAACAAGCTCCAAACACAAATTTTCAGTTGTCTGCCATATGTATTTTATAAACACTTCAGATGCAACATATTGTAAAGCTTAATTTACCAAGTTTCTCAGAAATCTGATTATCCCTCTCTTAGTCACTATCATTTCCATCACAAGCTAAAGTACGTCTTAGGCTAATGCCAAAACCCTCTCTTTCCTTTGTGGTTTATATTTGAGTATTGTAGACAAAAAAAAAAAATCAAAGTAAGGGTAATTCTCTACAGATCTTTAGCGTTAACTGTGAAGTTAATATCACAGAGAACCAGAGGGTTGCATGGATGTTCTAGTAGCAGGTGTGGGTTTTGGGGTGTGGGTAGGGCTTGGGGATGAAAAGTGGCTATAATGACATTAAGAAAGAGAAGGGAAGTGCAGGAAGAAGGATGGTCAGCCTCAAAAACAAACATCGCTGATCCCAGAGCAAGCAAGGCCATGTGATAAATCTCAGTAAAAATTTATGCTTGGAATATACATCCCTAGAGACTCAGAGAGGACAGAATCACAGACATTTATGAAGTCAAATGAGGCACTTAAGATCATTATGATACTCATGAAATTTTTGCTAAAATTGGAAATGTAATAGTAATTTTAGCCAAAACTCACACAGAAGCTGTGTCAAAAGCCAACAGTAAGTATTCTTTGAGCATCCACTAGAAGCCCAGTTTTATGCTATATTTATTAATAGTAAATAAAAGTCAGAAGACTTGGTTATTTCTCACATGGAACGTAAATCTACATAAGGAGATGAAATGAACAACAAACACCTCACCTACTGTGTGGTCCATACATTCTGTCTCTTTTCCACATTTCTGGTTCAGCTTTCCTGAATTTGTTGCTGAGTTCTTTACATACTCTGCTGCTTGTTATTTCTGAGTGTTTTCCAAAGCTATGTCTTCTCTCATTCTCCTTTCTGAAGTTCACCCTCCTCATTCCTGTTTCATCTGACTAATTCCTAATTAGTTCTTTGATTAGAAAGCCTTCCAGACCTCAGGATGAATTTGGATATGTGAGATTAGAGCATGAAAAAAATTAATAGAAAAGCATTCACTCTGTTTTGGTTGCTAATTATTTATTTATGTTTCCCACAATGCCATGAATTCTGGGACACTGTCTTGTTCATTGTATATATATGCACTTGATAACTACTTGTTGAAAAAGAATGGATCATTGATTTTTTATTAAAACAATGTAGGAATTCAATAAAGAAAGTGGCACTTGAGTTTAGGCTTATAGGACACCTAGGAAACCAAGTGATAGAGGAGACAGCAGAAGGAGCCAAAATCAGTTGACAGAAAGGACCGTGGACTTGTATATGAGGATTAAAAGGAGATTTGGTTCATGTTAAGGCAAATCATTCCCAACTTGAGACCTGCAAATCCCAATGTAATAATAATGAGAACATTATTTATTTTTAACATTTCAAAAAACCATATACAATGTTAGTGTATACTACATAGTTCCATCTATGCCATATGTACTTATGTTGTTATCAACATTCTCAAACAATAATCATCAAAAAAGAAAAATGAAAAGAAGAGAAGTAGGAGTTGAGTGAATGCAAGAAGCCTTCACTGAACACACACTTTCTCTGTGTTAGTTTACTAAATCTTTAAAACAAATCTATTTTTCTCATTCCTTTTTTTTTTTTTTTTTTGTGAGATGAAGTCTTGCTCTTGTCACCCAAGCTGGAGTGCAATGGCGCCATCTCAGCTCACTGCAAACTCCGCCTCCCGGGTTCAAGCGATTTTCCTGCCTCAGCCTCCCGAGTAGCTGGGTTTACAGACGCCTGCCACCATGCCCGGCTAATTTTTGTATTTTTTGTAGAGACGGGGTTTCACCATGTTGGCCAGGCTAATCTTGAACTCCTGACCTCAGGTGATCCGCCCGCCTCAGCCTCCCAAAGTGCTGGGATTATAGGCATGAGCCACCGCGCCCGGCCTATTTTTCTCATTTTAATAGATGAGGAAACAAAGGCACTAAGAAGCTACTAATTAGAACTTCTGCTAAGTTAGTTTTTATTATAAAATCATTTAGAAACAAATTATTTCATATAGTTTCAGCATTTATAAAAGATACTAGAGTATACCCAGGATTAAAAAGTGACAAAAGGTCATATCCATAGTAAATGTTCAGGAAACTAACATACGAAGAGGAAAAAGATAAATCCTTAATTGTCAGGCTATGAAGTTAGTTGCTGTGTTCATAGAACATGTCTATTTTTGATTAAACATTTTTGAAAAATTGTTTTTCTCACCACAACAAACAATATATTTGGCTTAATGTCAATAAATTAGTTATATTTTTATTGGAACACCTGATGACCAAGACATTTTCAGGCTATCTAGGCACAATACAAGATTTAGCAAGAAACCTTTTGAAAAATTGAAACAGGCTACTTATGAAAATCTTCATGTGGGTGGGAAAAAAAGAGGTTAGAACTTCTCTTGAAGTATGATCTTATTTTCCTAATTGAACACAGTTTTCTGGAGAAGTGTCAAGAGAAGCACGTGACTGCTGAACTGTCCTGGGAACATGCAGAAGTCTAGCAAAATAAAAATTACAGATATTCAAATCTGCAAAGCAGAAATGTAGTTTATAGTATTCCTTTTTGAAGGAAATTACTTATATATTTATACAGATATACAATTTTTATTAAATATGTAAATGTGATTTTTAGCATATATGTTTTTCAACATTCTTTTTCTCCCTTTTTTACTTGTTTTCTTTTCCCCCTATCTTTATTTTTCACATGCATGTCAGGGCACCCTGCCCTGTACCTGTCTGACAAGCCATATTAACATCCTAGCATTGTCCGTTAATATTTTTCAATTTCAGCCTCATGTAACCTAAATCAGATATCGGTTCACACACATATAGGATGTTTAAATATTATTTATTATATAAAAAGTGGAATTGTATAAGCACATGATTTTCTGTATCTTACTCTTCTCATTCAACACTATCTCAGGTCAGCCAGAGAAATAATTCATTCTTTGTAATAACTGCATAATATTCCATGTTGTGAATAGCCATTTTTTTCCTACCATTTCTTCTATTTGTGGACATTATGTTTAGTTTGAAAAATTGGCTTTTAGTTTGTTTTATCATTAAGAATAGGGCTGTTGTGGCCTTAAATAAATCCCTTATGTAGTGGTGATTTTTTTCTAATGAATATATTCTGAAATCTGTGAACTCTGGTTTAAAAGATGTATGTATTTTAAATTTTAGCAGATGCTACCAAATTGCTTCATGAAACAATTGCAATGATACACACGTTTACCAACAATGTATGAGAAGGCTCTTTTAATGTTCCTAACAGTGTTAAGGAGTCCATTATTTGAATAATTTTTAGTATATAAAGTTATAACTATTTAACTTGAATTTCCCTGATCATTGGAAAATAATAACATTTCTTCTTATGTTTCTGGATCTTTTAAATTTGTTCTTTTGTTATCTATTTATCCACATTCTTTGCTTAATTTTATATTTGATTGCTTAGTTTTATCTTGCCAATTTGAAAAAAACTCTATTTTATAAAATAGATATTAACATTTTTTTCATCTGTGGTACTAATATTTTTGCCCAGTTTCTTTTCTGTCAGTTCACTTTACTCAGAGTAACTTTGAATACAGGTTTTTTTAAAAAAATCAAATATTGGCCAGGCGTGGTGGCTCACGCTTGTAATCCCAGCACTTTGGGAGGCCGAGGCGGGCGGATCACGAGGTCAGGAGATTGAGACCATGGTGAAACCCTGCCTCTACTAAAAATACAAAAAATTAGCTGGGCGTGGTGGCCTGTAGTCCCAGCTACTCGGAGAGGCTGAGGCAGGAGAATGGCGTGAACCCGGGAGGCGGAGCTTGCAGTGAGCCAAGATCGCGCCACTGCACTCCAGCCTGGGTGACAGAGCGAGACTCCGTCTCAAAAAAAAAAAGAAAAAAAAAACAAATATTTATGTTATTTTGTTCCCTACAGACTCTGAGTTTCTAGCACTTGTTACTAGAAACCTAAAATTAATTTAAAATGAAGCTTCCCTGATTTTTACTTATAGCTTTATAATTTTAAGTTATTTATACTCAAATCTCTAAGTCATCTGTATATGGGATATACATGGAGTTCAACTTAATTAAATCTTTCTATTTGAAGACATTTCTTTTCATTTGGTATATACTGTTTTATGAATGCTAACAAGTTTTCTAATTTCCCATGCCATCCCAATTAAATCTGTTTCTAAGACTTTTATGAGATTTTGTTGCTATTTTGGATAGACTGTTTTCCCCATTCCAGTTGTAATGGCTTATTGCTTAAATAGAAAATAAAGACTATTGATAACGCATAGTTTTGTTTTCTCCATCTATCTTACCAAATGCTCTAACCAACTCCGTTTGTTTTCATATGAAAACCTCTTGTTTTGTAGGTAGTTGACTGTCTCAATTACAAAGAATAATAAAAACATATGCACAGAAAAGCATGCACAGAATGTATTGATAAGAAAACCCAAGTTCTGTGTGTAGTTGACTGTATGTATTTTCGTGTACTACTAAAATTGTTTTGTATATTATTCCTGGGAAAATAAAACTTACTCTGTGCTTGGTCTTCTTTGAACTAAATATAATAGAGAAATAGAAATAGTTATTGTCCATTTTCCCAGTTATCTGATTTTGAACTTTTCCAGGAAGGATTAATAGGCTCATATTGCAATACCCTGAAAAGGGTCTTAGAGATAATTACACCAAATGACACAAACAGAGTCGATGGAGCTTCAGTTTTGCCTTCCTAATGCAATTCAAGGTGACATTGATCAAGTTGCTTCCATCTCCTGTTTCATGAAAAAACTATTTGTGTTCAGTGGAGTCACTGTTAATAGCTTCCCTCTAGTAGTGATACTCTTCCAGAGACCTAGCAGAGAGGTCCATGTACCTTAGACATGGATTCATTAAAAAAAATCCATGTGAAACCTCACCGTCTTCTAGGGAATTTTATTACTATTATTATACTTTAAGTTCTAGGGTACATGTGCACTACACGCAGGTTTGTTACATAGGTATACATGTGCCAAGTTGGTATGCTGCACCCATTAACTCGTCATTTACATTGGGCATTTCTCCTAATGCTATCCTTCCCCCAGGCCCCGACACCACAACAGGCCCCCGGGTGATGTCCCCCACCCTGTGTTCATGTGTTGTCATTGTTCAACTCCCACCTATGAGTGAGAACATGCGGTGTTTGGGTTTCTGTCCTTGTGACAGTTTGCTTAGAATGATGGTTTCCAGTTTCATCCATGCCCCTGCAAAGGACATGAACTCACCCTTTTTTATGGCTGCATAGTATTCCATGGTGTATATGTGCCACATTTTCTTAATCCAGTCTATCACTGATGGACATTTGGGTTGGTTCCAAGTCTTTACTATTGTGAATAGTGCTGCAATAAACATACGTGTGCATGTGTCTCTATAGTAGCATGATTTATAATCCTTTGGGTATATACCCAGTAATGAGATCACTGGGTCAAATGGTATTTCTAGTTCTAGATCCTTGAGGAATTGCCACACCATCTTCCACAATGGTTGAACTAGTTTACAGTCCCACCAACAGCGTAAAAGCATTCCTATTTCTCCACATCCTCTACAGCATCTGTTGTTTCCTGGCTTTTTAATAATCACCATTCTAACTGGTGTGAGATGATATCTCATTGTGCTTTTGATTGGCATTTCTCTGATGACCAGTGATGATGAGCATTTTTGCACGTCTGTTGGCTGCATAAATGTCTTCTTTTGAGAAGTGTCTGTTCATATCCTTCACCCACTTTTTGATGGGATTGTTTGTTTTCTTCTTATAAATTTGTTTAAGTTCTTTGTAGATTCTGGGTATTAGCCCTTTGTCAGATAGGTAGATTGCAAAAATTTTCTCCCATTCTGTAGGTTGCCTGTCCACTCTTATAATAGTTTTGTTGTTGTTGTTGTTGTGCATAAGCTCTTTAGATTAATTAGATCCCATGTGTCTATTTTGGCTTTTGTTGCCATTGCTTTTAGTGTTTTAGTCATGAAGCCTTTGCCCATGCCTATGTCCTGGGTAGTATTGCCTTGGTTTTCTTCTAGGGTTTTTATGGTGTTTGGTCTTACGTTTAAGTCTTTAATCCTTCTTCAGTTAATTTTTGTATAAGGTGTTAAGGAAGGGATCCAGTTTCAGCTTTCTACATATGGCTAGTCAGTTTTCCCAGCAGCATTTATTAAATAGGGAATCCTTTCCCCATTGCTTGTTTTTGTCAGATTTGTCCAAGATCAGATGGCTGTAGATGTGTGGTGTTATTTCTCAGGCTTCTGTTCTGTTCCATTAGTCTATATCTCTGTTTTGGTACCAGTACCATGCTGTTTTGGTTACTGTAGCCTTGTAGTATAATTTGAAGTCAGGTAGCGTGATGCCTCCGGCTTTGTTCTTTTTGCTTAGGATTGTCTTGGCTATATGGGCTCTTTTTTGGTTCCATTTGAACTTTAAAGTAGTTTTTTCCAATTCTATGAAGAAAGTCAGTGGTAGCTTGATAGGGATAGCATTGAATCTATAAGTTATTTTGGGAAGTATGGCCATTTTCACAATATTGATTCTTCCTATCCATGAGCATGGAATGTTCTTCCATTTGTTTGTGTCCTTTTTTATTTCATTGAGCAGTGATTTGTAGTTCTCCTTGAAGAGGTCCTTCACATCCCTTGTAAGTTGGATTCCTAGGTATTTTATTCTCTCTGTAACAATTGTGAATGGGAGTTCACTCATGATTTGGCTCTCTGTTTGTCTGTTATTGGTGTATAGGAATGCTTGTGATTTTTGCACATTGATTTTGTATCCTAAGACCTTGCTGAAGTTGCTTATCAGCTTGAGGAGATTTGGGGCTGAGACAATGGAGTTTTCTAAATACACAATCATGTCTCTGCAAACAGAGACAATTTGATTTCCTCTTTTCCTAACTGAATACCCTTTATTTCCTTCTCTTCCCTGATTGACCTAGCCAGAACTTTCAACACTATGATGAATAGGAGGGTGAGAGAGAGCATCCTTGTCTTGTGCCAGTTTTCAAAGGGAATGCTTCCAGGTTTGCCCTTTCAGTATGATATTGGCTGTGGGTTTGTCATAAATAGCTCTTATTATTTTGAGATATGTTCCTTCAATACCTAGTTTATTGAGAGTTTTAGCATGAAGCATTGTTGAGTTTTATTGAAGGCCTTTTCTGCATCTTTTGAGATAATCATGTGGTTTTTGTCATTGGTTCTGTTTATGCGATGGATTATGTTTATTGATTTGCATATGATGAACCAGCCTTGCATCCCAGGGATAAAGCCAACTTGATCATGGTGGATAAACTTTTTGATGTGCTGCTGGATTTGGTTTGCCAGTATTTTATTGAGGATTTTCGCATCGATGTTCATCAGGGATATTGGCCTAAAATTCTCTGCTTTTGTTGTGTCTCTGCCAGGCTTTGGTTATCAGGACCATGCTAGCCTCATAAAATGAATTAGGGAGAATTCCCTCTTTTTCTACTGATTGAAATAGTTTCAGAAGGAATGGTGCCAGCTCCCCTTTGTACCTCTGGTAGAATTCAGCTGTGAATCCATCTGGTCCTGGACTTTTTCTGGTTGGTAGGCTATTAATTATTCCTTAATTTCAGAGCCTGTTATTGGTCTATTCATAGATTCAACTTCTTCCTGGTTTAGTCTTGGGAGGGGGCATGTGTCCAGGAATTTATCCATTTCTTCTAGATTTCCTAGTTTATTTGCATAGAGGTGTTTATAGTATTCTGTGATGATAGTTTGTATTTCTGTGGGATCGGTGATGATACCGCCTTTATCATTTTTTATTACATCTATTTGGTTTTTCTCTCTTTTCTTCTTTATTAGTCTTGCTAGTGATCTATCAATTTTGTTGATCTTTTCAAAAAACCAGCTCTTGGATTCATTGATTTTTTGAAGGATTTTTTGTGTGTCTATCTCCTTCAGTTCTGCTCTGATCTTAGTTATTTCTTGCCTTCTGCTAGCTTTTGAATGTGTTTGCTCTTGCTTCTCTAGTTCTTTTAATTGTGATGTTAGGGTGTCGATTTTAGATCTTTCCTGCTTTCTCTTGTGGACATTTAGTGCTATAAATTTCCCTCTACACACTGTGTTAAATGTGTCCCATAGATTCTGGTATATTGTGTCTTTGTTGTCATTATTTTCAAAGAACACCTTTATTTCATTTTGTTATTTACCCAGTAGTCATTCAGGAGCAGGTTGTTCAGTTTCCAGGTAGTTGTGTGGTTTTGATTGAGTGTCTTATTCCTGAATTCTACTTTGATTGCACTGTGGTCTGAGAGACAGTTTGTTGTGATTTCTTTTATTTTACATTTGCTGAGGAGTGTTTTACTACCAATTATGTGGTCAATTTTAGAATACGTGTGATGTGGTGCTGAGAAGAATGTATATTCTGTTGATTTGGGGTGTAGAGTTCTTTAGATGTCTATTAGGTTTGCTTGGTCCAGAGCTGAGTTCAAGTCTTGGATATCCTTGTTAACCTTCTGTCTCATTGATCTGTCTGATATTGACAGTGGGCAGTTAAAGCCTCCCACTATTATTGTGTGGGAGCCTAAGTCTCCTTGTAGGTCTCTAAGGACTTGCTTTATGAATCTGGGTGCTCCTGTATTGGGTGCATATGTATTTAGGATAGTTAGCTTTTCTTGTTGAACTGATCCCTTCACCATTATGGCCTTCTTTGTCTCTTTTGACTTTGTTGACTTAAATTCTGTTTTATCAGAGACTAGGATTGCAATCCCTGCTTTTTTTTTTTCTTTCCATTTGCTTGGTAGATCTTCCTCCAGCCCTTTATTTTGAGCCTATGTGCATCTCTGCACATGAGATGATGTGTCTCCTGAATACAGCACACGGATAGGTCTTGACTCTTGATCCAATTTGCCAGTCTGTGTCTTTTAATTGGGGCATTTAGCCCATTTACATTTAAGGTTAGTATTGTTATGTTTGATTTGATCCTATCATTATGATGTTAGCTGGTTATTTTGCCCATTAGTTGATGCAGTTTATTCATAGCATCGATGCTCTTTACCATTTTGCAGTGGCTGGTACTGGTTGTTCCTTTCCATGTTTAGTGCTTCCTTCAGGAGCTCTTGTAAGGCAGGCCTGGTGGTGACAAAACTCTCAGCATTTGCTTGTCTGTAAAGGATTTTATTTCTTCTTCACTTATAAACCTTAGTTTGGCAGGTTTATGAGATTCTGGGTTGAAAATTCTTTTCTTTAAGAATGTTGAATATAGGCCCCCACTCTCTTCTGACTTGCAGGGTTTCTACAGGGAGATCCACTGTTGGTCTGATGCGCTTCCCTTTGTGGGTAACCCGATCTTTTTCTCTGGCTGCCCTTAACATTTTTTCCTTCATTTCAACCTTGGTAAATCTGACAATTATGTCTTGGGGTTGCTCTTCTCAAGGAGTATCTTTGTGGTGGTCTCTGTAGTTTCTGAATTTGAATGTTGGCCTGCCTTGCTAGATTGGGGAAGTTCTCCTGGATAATATTCTGAAGAGTGTTTTCTAACTTGGTTCCATTCTCCCCATCACTTTCAGGGACACCAATCAGACGTAGATTTGATCTTTTCACATAGTGCCATATTTCTTGGAGGCTTTGTTTGTTTCTTTTCACTCTTTTTTCTCTAATCTTGTCTTCTCGCTTTTTTTTCATTAATTTGATCTTCAGTTACTGATACCCTTTCTTCCACTTGATTGAATTGGCTACTGAAGCTTGTGCATGTGTCACGAAGTTCTTGTGCTTTGGTTTTCAGCTCCATCAGGACATTTAAGGTCTTCTCTACGCTGTTTATTCTCGTTAGCCATTTGTCTAACCTTTTATCAAGGATTTTAGCTTCCTTGCAATGGGTTAGAGCATGCTCCATTAGCTCAGAGAAGTTTGTTATTACTGACCTTCTGAAGCCTACTTCTGTCAACTTGTAAAACTCATTCTCCATCCAGTTTTGTTCCCTTGCTGGGGAGGAGTTGCAATCCTCCCCAGCAGGAGAAGAGGTGCTCTGGTTTTTGGAATTTTCAGCTTTTCTGTTCTGTTTTCTACCCATCTTTGTGATTTTATCTACCTTTGGTCTTTGATGTGTGGATGTCCTTTTTGTTGATGTTGACGCTATTTCTTTCTGTTTATTAGTTTTCCTTCTAACAGTCAGATCCCTCAGCTGCAGGTCTGTTGGTGTTTGCTGGAGGTCCACTCCAGACCCTGTTTTCCTGGGTATCTCCAGCAGAGGTTACAGAACAGAAAATATTGCCTCCTGATCCTTCCTCTGAAAGCTTCACTGCAGAAGGGCACCCACCTGTTTGAGGTGTCTGTCAGCCCCTACTGGGAAGTGTTTCTCCTACGGAATTTTTAATGAGTAACCAAGCACAACACAGGGAGAGAGCAGGGGTTTTTAAATATCTGGAGAAGCTTCAAAAACCACTGATGCACATGTACATACACACATATCACACCCATGGACACACTTACATATGATGAGACATAGTTGAACAGAAAGTTATTGTTGCCCTCACTATTCAAGACAATAGTAGGGGCACGTAGAAGCTGAGCTTTTCATTTTGTCTCTTGTGATTGTTATTTCCCACAAGATGACTTTCTGAAACTGTAGGCTCAGAAATTCTGCAAGGTAATCATGACCAACCAAAACGTGCACAGAAATCTGAAATTAAAATACTTAATGGAAACAGTAGCCCAGAAAAAACAGAGTTTACTCCCATTTGGGTTTATCTCCTTAGTTAAAACACCTCTGTATCAGGAACATGAACTCGTTCATCACTTTGGATTCTCCAGATGAAACTGTGGACCAGGAACACCTGATCCTTACCAATGAAACGAGTTTCTGTATTAATTCCATCATCTTTGGGTGCCTTATTATTTCAATCTGTTATTTATGAGCTGAAAAAAAGTGGGTACTGACTCATGATTGTCCTCTAACAAATAAAGTTGAGAAGCATCTTATTGGCAATAATATTATTAACATGAAATCAAGTACGTTTTCCAAATGAGTCTCGATCTTCACTGAAGAGTTGCCATTTTTCAGTTTTCTATCCTTAGAGCTCAAGGAAAAGATCTTGGAATCTAATGTACCAAGAGTGCTATAAAAGACACACGCATACTGGAATTTTGGTGAGATATTGTACCCTTTTGCTAGTATGCTATGTGTTCTTCACAGTGCAGCTTCTTATAAAAGCTCTTTTGTGCCTTTTTCTTTCTAGTTTATGTTGGAGTTGATAACTTTTTCCTAGCACTACAAGTCCCAAGTTTGTGATCATTCAATGCCAAAACATTTTTACTTTTCTTATCAAAAGATTTTTGCAACTTTTTTGGTAGTGCCTCTTTTTTTGGTAGTGCATTGAAAATAGTGAGCTAACGTATATAGTGCTTGTTAATTATTCTCCTGTGATCATTAATTGCTGATTATTAATCAGAACCCATTTATTATTGCTGTTGTTTAAGTAAAATTCAACAGCACCTTTTTTATTAAGTCATTAGCTACTTCATCATAATCTTTAGTCACCATTACATCTATCAGAGTCAACATGGATGTCCTAGCCTGTGTTCCCACCCAAAAGCAGAGCTTATGACAAGGGCTTATACACAATTGGTTTATTTTGACAACTCCAGGGAAGAGGAGTGAAGGAGAGATGGCCATTTGAAGAATCTATTGAATTGGCAAATGAAGCTTGATCCCACTGGGACCCTTTGAGAAGCTGTGTAGAATGTTCTATGGAAGCTGTACAGAATTCTTTTTCCAAAAGATGGGAAAGGGGGTATATAGTCACCAATTCCAATTCTCACTGGGCACAGGTTTCCCATTGGCATTAATTTCTACTTCCAGTTTGCACAGAATTACTGCAGAGGTTTCCGAAAGTAAATCACCTGTGCCATCAGAGACACCTCATGGCAGAAAAAATATATATACATGTGCACATGGGTAAGCTTTTGCTGCAGCAAGAGCTTGCAGAGATTGAGGTGAATGAAGATATCGTGAGGCTGGACACAAGAGGTATCTAATAAAGTTAAAAGTTTAGTTTAAACATAAGTGAGCAAATAAGTTGTTCATATAAAATCATTGGTACTTCTTCTACCTCTAGCATTATAGATAGCCATTCCACCTAATGGGGAATGGCTTGCACCTAATTATATTATAATGATTTGTATAATGAAAATGCTTTATATTTATTTATTTCATATAAATCTGCTAATATTTCAATATGACTAATGTAGGATTCTTATGTTCTTTAAAGTTTAGACTTTATCCCATAACCATGGAATGGTTATAAACAGTAAAGAAATATTATTATATTTATATTTTAAAATAAGCAGTCTGGCAATAGCATAGAGAATGAATTAAACAGACTATTGCATTAGTACAATTTATAAACTAATTT
Source organism: Hylobates moloch (assembly GCF_009828535.3). Classification (NCBI taxonomy): domain Eukaryota; kingdom Metazoa; phylum Chordata; class Mammalia; order Primates; family Hylobatidae; genus Hylobates; species Hylobates moloch. The sequence goes on from NW_026652292.1 coordinate 36,641,977, forward strand.
AGAACTCAGGTAGTAGCCATAAAAATGAAGAAAGGGGAAAAGACACAGGACATGCTGACGTAAAATCAACAGGAGAATAATTGGATAAAATGAGTAGGAAAAAGGATGAAGTTGAGATAACTCCAAGATTTCTGATTTGAATGGAAAGGTATATTCGAATGTCTTTCATCTCTATCTCCAAGACTACAATCCTTCTTTAAACAGAAATAATGAGAGATAAGACCATAACCTCTCACTTAGAGCACTGAAATATCCTCCTCACTGGTTTCCCTGAATCTACTCTTCCCTCTACAAATCAGCCTCCCAACAGCAGCCAGAATGGCATCTTCAAAACATAAATCTTATTCCTTTACTACAATAATTAAATGCTCCTAAGGGCTTTTCACTGGCCTTAGAATAAGAGGAAAATACTTAACACATCTTAGAAGGGCCTACATGGTCTTGTCCTTGCTACCCTTGTAACTTTGACGACTGTCCCAGATATACCAATTTTTTTTCAGTCTCTCTAATATGCTAAGCTTCCTCTCATCTCAGGGCCTTTGCAGGTGTTGGAATCACTGCCTGGAAGTCATCCCTTGCCTAGTTAACTACTACTGAACTTTTTGATCCCAACTTAATTAGCAATTTATAGGGGAAGCCCTTCTTGCATTCCTCCCTCTGTATCTTCCCCTAACAGAAAGCAGGTCTTCTATTAGATGCTCCCACAGCATATTTTACTTTCCCATCTTAGCACTTATTCCAGCTTGGAATAATTGTCTATTTGCAAAATAATGTAATTAATCAGAGCCTCCCTCTCTGAAAAGTAAACTCTATACACGCAGGAACCACTATTATTTTGTTCCAAATTTTATCCTTAGTGCATAGGCTTTCATCTGACTCTCCATGATGCTTGATTAATTCTTATTGGTTGAATACATGAATTAATTGCCAAAAGGGAAGCAGGAATAATTGGAAATGTGTTTTATGTAGATTGGCTTTAAGAGGACTATAGGAGATTCAAGGGAAGATACTTAGCAGGTGGTTGAAAACAAAAGCACTCACTTTAGAGTCAAACTGTCAGGGTTTAAAATCCAGCTTAGTTGTTTATTATCTGTATGACTCTAGGAGAATTGTGTGATATCACTCAACTTTAGTTTTTTCTCCTGCAAAACGAAGATGATGATGGCGTCTACCTCACAGGTGGTTGTAAGAATTAAATGAGATTATGCATGTTCACTTGTTAACCCAGTGCCCAGCACATAGTAAGTATACAATCAATGTTGCCATTATTGTTGTTATCACTTGGTGGGTTTTTTTTTTTTTGAGTTGGAGTCTTACTCTGTTGCCCAGGCTGGAGCGCAGTGGCATGATCTCAGCTCACTGCAACCTCTGCCTTCCAGGTTCAAGCAATCCTCCTGCCTCAGCCTCCCAAGTAGGTGGGACTACAGGTGCAAGCCATCACGCCTGGCTAATTTTTGTATTTTTAGTAGAAATGAGGTTTCATCATGTTGGCCAGGCTGGTCTCAAACTCCTGACCTCAGGTGATCCGCCCACCTTGGCCTCCCAAAGTGTTGGGATTACAGGCTTGAGCCACCATGCCCAGCTTGTTGTTGTTAGCACTTTGTACCACAAGAAAATGTTGGGACCCAATACAGGTTTACAAATCATTCAAGATGGTTGAAGTGATGAGAGTGGTTGAAATGGCCTAGAGAGAGAACACAGAGCAACAAAAGGCCAAAAGAGAGACCTTGAGTAAATGCCAAAAAAATTAAAAGAAATAGGAAAAAATACAAAGTAATGATGATTAGAAAAAGGCTAGGAAAGTTTGACATTAACAAAGACAGAAGACTTTATTCTTTTCTATTCATTTATTAACTTAAAATAAACCCATTCTTTAGGTTTTAAGTCTTAAAATGTCTGGGAGGCAATATCACTAGACAGAGCCAAAGAGCACTTACTGCGTTCTGTAGAAATTATCCATTTTGGCTTGAGACCACTCTTACCAGGTTCAAGATTCTTTTCTCTTCATTATATCAGAGAATGGCTTCTTTGGTACTTAGTTGATCTCAAAATGACATTTATGGAAGAAAGAAATGGGTGAATTTTTCACTAAATGGGGTAATGCCCTACATAAACCCCAGGATCTTTTTTGTGTCAAGGAATTTTCTGCAGAAAATCAAATGATTTTGAGTGGATGACATTTTCTTATGAATGGAATAACAGCAACAAGAAGCAGCCTGCTGAGTTTGTTTCTTATCTGATTCAAAGGATTGGATTTTCATTCCTGATTGCTCTTTATTAGCTCTGACATTTCTAGGTTTCTGGAAAACCAAAAATAATGCATGTTTACTTACAGTATTGTCTACTTTTTTCCTAAGGAAAATAAATGATGGTTCAAAAGCATTCCCTGAGAAATTCATCTCCATGGGCAGCTATTCTACCAAGTGACCATGCCCTCTGTAACCACGGTATATTGGGGATCATCTGGCAATTAAGAACACACAAAAAAAGATTCCTTACATTGCTTGCTTCCAGCTGGTAAACAAACAATTAAGTCTCAGAATCAGAACACATATTCTTTAATTAGATAAGAAAATAACAGTTGGATTATGTTATGACATTTGCTATTAATAAATAACAGCTCTCATAATTTTACAAAGAGTGGATATGACAATTCTAATTATTTTACCACATTGAAAGTGCTGTATCAGAATCCCATGGGTAGCCAGTCATCTATTTATCATGAATAATTCAGAGAACTATGGCTATAATTCTGATTCAATTCTGATTGAAAATTTAGAGTTGTTAGACAAGATTTCTACAGACTGTTCTCTTGAGTGCTATTTCTGGAATTTGTATCTTTGCATATGCAAATTCTAGAAAGAATGTCAGCAATGAGATGGTTTTGCATTCATTAGTAAAGAACTTTCAGTTTTATTAGAGTCTACATCAATAAATACAACCTGTGTGGAACAGGACATGAAGATCATGTTCAGTTAATATTTGCTGAGCTAATTTTTAAAAATTATCATTATGAACATCTATACAATACCATCTGTCTAATAATATTATACACAGTGGGGGGAAAATTCTCTTTTGGACTTTGCTTGTATTTTATAGAGCAATGGCAAGAGTCACAGTTGTTCTAGAAATTATTTCCAAGTCATAGTGACCAGAATTACAGGCTTTGGTTTGGAAGCTGCAACTATTATTTCGCTAAGTTTTCATTTACTTCTCTTTTTTTTTTTGAGACATGGTCTTCCTCTGTCACCCAGGCTGGAGTATAGTAGGATGATTATAGCTCTCTTCAGCCTCAACATCTGGAGCTCAAGTGATCCTCCCACCTCAGCCTCCTGTGTAGCTGGGACTACAGGTGCACATCAACACACTTGGTTAATTTTTTATTTTTTGTAGAGACAGGGTCTAGCTATGTTGCCACGCTAGTCTCAAACTCCTGGACCCAAGCGATCCTACAGCCTCGGCCTTCCAAATTGCTGGGAGTACAAGGCGTTAGCCACAGCACTCAGCTCTCATTTACTTCAATTACAGATCACTGTATTATCTAAATCACTTTTATCTATTATAGTCTCATATATAACCTGGAATAATTTACAAGTGTCAAACACCACAGTTCAGCATTCAGCACACAAGTCTATTTCGTGAACAATTACTTAAATAAACAAAGAAACAAATAAAGAAATGGATATAAATAATAATGAAGTGCATGGAATGATAGACAGAGTTTACCTCCAAAGTTACAATAACCTGTTTGGACATATCCTGTGCAAATCCCTTTCCACTCAGACACATTCTGAGAAGCACTAAGTGAATTCAGAGAGGGTAGAGAAAGAAAAAAATTTCTCATTTCAGAATTTGCTTATTTTTGACACAATCAACATATCTGATAGCCTGTTACAGACGAGGTACTAAAGGCAAGGCTAAGAGCACGGTCTCTGCCTTCCAGAGGCCCAGAGTCTAGACCAGTTAAATTCATGGAACTATACTCTCCAAATAAATCTACAGTTTACATGGTCTTTTATTTCACCAGCAGGCAAATTTTTGTCCCTGGGCACCCTCCTAGAACTATTTATAGCCTGAGAACCAATTTATTTCTTCTTAGTAGATTTCTGTTCTCCTTCTTTGCAATCTCAGCAGTACAAACCTGATTAGCAGGGAAGCCAGGTCCAAGTATTAATGAGATAATTATGATTGTTTTCTTATACCAGGCAACCAGCAACTTCTGGCAAGGACCAGTAGGATGAAAAGCAGGAGGTCAAGGGTAAAATGCTGCTTTCCAGAATTGGGCTCCTTTATATCTTCCTTGAAGAAGCAAAATCTAATCATGACCATCACAAAGACAATAGCACACAGCAGTGGGATGAAGAGCAATGAGTACAAAGCACTGAGAAGGAAAAAGGACTTGTTAGAAGTTTGTCTGTGGCCTGGCATCCAAGGTTTATGAAACTTTTTGATGCATACACCCTGGCAAATATCTTCTATAACTACAGTGTGCTTAAAAAGAATTTGTTTCCTTACTGGGCGTATTGAGAGGTGACAAAATTTGTCATGCTACCACTCAGAAATACATAGAAAATTTAATTTCTTAATTTTCTTTAAATATCTTTCACTTAAGCCCAAGATATTGGTTAGCAGAAGAAAGGGACAAAATGTTCCATTTAGTTTAATGTTGATTCAAAGGATTGGATTTTCATTCCTGATTGCTCTTTATTAGCTCTGATATTTCTAGGTTTCTGGAAAACCAAAAAAAAATGCGTGTTTACTTACGATATTGTCTACTTTTTTCCTAAGGAAAATAAATGATGGTTCAAAGGCATTCCCTGAGAAATTCATCTCCATGGGCAGCTATTCTACCAAGTGACCATGCCCTCTGTAACCACAGTATATTGGGGATCATCTGGCAATTAAGAACACACAAAAAAAGATTCCTTACATTGCTTGCTTCCAGCTAGTAAACAAACAATTAAGTCTCAGAATCAGAACACATATTCTTTAATTAGATAAGAAAATAACAGTTGGATTATGTTATGACATTTGCTATTAATAAATAACAGCTCTCATAATTTTACAAAGAGTGGATATGACAATTCTAATTATTTTACCACATTGAAAGTGCTGTATCAGAGTCCCATGGGTAGCCAGTCATCTATTTATCATGAATAATTTATATACCTTTCCCTCAAATTGTGAGTAGATGGCACAAGAAGTGAATGGCTTACATTTCCCTGTGGTGTGAGTCCTCAGGAATGTTCTGGTGCCTGTAAGTACCCAGCACAATGTCCCTTGTTCCCCTAGGCACTAGGCAGTGCTAGAGTTAACATAAGAAAAAGGCAAAATTGAATGGCTATGGAGAAGTGTTCCAGATAAAGGCAGGCCAAATGAAAGGGCAAGAAGGCAAATGGCAACATGACGTATTCAAGGCAACTGCAGACGATTCAATAGAAATGGATGGTAGAAGCTTATATGAGAATGTTAAAATAAATCTGGAAGTGCAAGCAAGGCCTGGAGCCAATGTTTTATCCTGTACATACATGACAGGTATGTATTTTGAACATATCACTCAATGTCTACCCCCAGGTCCCTGTAAACTTGTCTTTACATAATTATCATTTAAAGTGTTTGACTGTCACCAAGGGCTAAGGTAAAAAAATCAAAATAAAAACATTGAACGTGTAATCTGTAAGAATTTTTAGTAAAAAGAAAAAGGCCATTGAGTAGATATTTTGTGCTTGACTACATTTATAGATATGGTTACCAACCTGCAGGCTGAGGTTCATAATATTATTCAATGCTGTCATAATACATAAAGACATCATAATACATTCACCTCTAATCAAAGGACCAGGAAAAGGTTTGAGTTTTGTTTAATGAGCTAAAATATGTACACCTTGTAGTTAGACAATAAGAACTACATCTTCATCTAGTTTCCCTCTTGCCTGGGCTACTGAGAATCTGAGTATTAAGTTTAGGTTTAATGAGGACACTATTCTTAGTCTGAGATTTGTTTCATTTTTGCTTCTCTTCTAGATGTCTGTCCTTCCCAACATTATTACTTTACTTTTATTCTATGTTACTTGTCTCTTCCATGTGCTCACTATGAGCCAATTTAGACTTCCTCAAAAACTAGTGATTCCTGTGCTACTAGAGATCATAGAATCCTGCCTGCTACTAAGGGTCTTCTAGAGTTCTCAAGCTATATAAATATTTTGGCGGGATAATTTTTTTCCTCAAAAGCAACATCAAATCTCCAGCTGCTGGGAAATGGTGCTTTTCCCTATTATTGGAATCAATGAGTCAAGGCATATGTCTTTAATGGAAGTTTTGGCAAGCATGGTATTAGAGTTAATATTAGATTCAACTGAAGTAAACTGAATGGTTTGTTTTCTGCTCTGCAAGCAGAAATCAATGGTTTTAATCAAACACTGCAGTTTATATCATGGTAGAAATATTTACACAAAGAGAAGCACTGATAGATGCACAGCACTTAGGACAAATGTAAGTTTTTAGAAGTCTCGGGAGCATAGATTACAGGAAAGGTAAGACACACACACGAAAAATCTCCCCGGCCAAAAATAGTATATAAACCTATGTTAGGAAATGTGCTTCCCCTTAAAGAGTCTAGTTCAGTTAGCATCTTCTTGTTGCATGCAAAAAAAAGATTTACTGTAGTTATCCCCAGAAATATGGGGAATGGCAAGATGGCATACACTGAATACAAATGCCATGGAATACAGGAAAAGTCAGACAACTCGAGTGGGATCCACAGCAGAGCCATGCTACAGAATTTCTACCTACAGGATGAATTTCAAATCTGTAGATGTAGCCAAACAAATAATACATACTTCACTGATATTGCATTACAATGTATAATAAAGTATTATCTATGTTTCTGGACTTTATGGCTGCCCTGTAGTGATTTGTCATTAATATTTCTGCTTGGCATTTTCTGTCCCATCACCAGTTTCTATTTTTTTCTTTTTACCTTCATATATTTTCTTCTTTCTTCTTTAATATTTTCTACTTTTGTCCAACTCCAGCTTGGCCTTGACTTATGACCCCAAGCATATATTGCGAATGCTCTCTCTATGTCCTTTGACGTACCTTCAATGTCTCTCTGCATTTCCTAATTTGGTTTATATGAAAAAAGTCTGATTGGCCTGTACATCTTTTTGTACCAGGACACATTGTAGATAATTGGCTCATCTCTGGATTTGGGTAGGGAAGACTATGGGGTCACACAGTATACCTGCCTTATAAGCTGTGAATAAAGAATTTTCACTTAGGAGGGACACAGAGCCTGGTACCAACACTGCTGGGACTAACATACAGTCCTCTACTTCACTCATGTAATAAGAAAGGGTCCAGTTCTCCTACCATGCTCCCTCTTAAAAAAAGAAAAAGTAAAATTTCATCTTCTGAGTTTTAGGTAGATTTTCCTAATACTCAACATTGGCTTCTGGAGTGACTACATATAGCCTAATCCAAATATAATTAATATTCAATAAAGTAAAGCACATGTCTTTAATGAGAACAAGTTATCACCTTTAAAAAAGTTTCACATGCATTTCAAAAATAAATACAAATGAATTTCTGATTATTGGGTGGTATTCTCTGTCCTCATCACTCTTCCTTTGAGTGGCATACTCTCCTGCTGTAATTGATACCTCCAAAGGCATTATTACCCAACTCCTAATGCTTCAGTTGCATATCTTGTGTCTTGCAGGTTTCAAGAATTTGTGGAACAACATATCTTTGCTTCAAAGTACTAAAGAGGTTAAAGTTGCATGAACTTAATAAATGTGAATTAATACAATACAATTTTATAAATACACTTAAAGCTTGTTGAAAGCAGGGACTATGTCTCTCTTGTTCACTGCTCGGCCCCAGACACTAGTGCAATATATGATACATAGTATGTGTTCAATATATTTTTCAAAACAAATAAGCAATCAATCAATTCATGACTACCATATCTACTTGCCCACAACTTCTAAACAATGGGAAGCATGGAAATGAGAGTCTAGTGAGAGCCATTTTTGTAAATATCAGAGTACCTCTAGGTTCTACACAGTAACTTAGTAGAATATTAAACGAGAAGTGGAATAGGTTTAAATGCAGGTCTTCTAATTAAAAATGAGTTCCTAGATAAAAGCAAGAGTAAAACAAAACCTTGCAGAGGTACTTAATTATTCTTAGCCTCTCTCTCTCTCTGAAGGTAACTTCTACTAGCCAAAGCTTAATGTTTACTGTTCAGTCTTCTTAGAAGAAAAGATTCTTAAAAACAGCCATGAAATCTCTCATCAGGCCAGGGCAAGATCCGTCCTCCAGCAGGAGTTAGAGTCCCATTGCCCATCTTGGAGACGAGTTTGAAGGAAAAGTTCCTGCTCTGGGGTACCTCTCTCATCTCACTTGGTCAACACAGAGTTATTAGATTTCTAAGTTCATATTTTCTCTCCAAATAGAAGTAACAAAAGGCAGAAAACCAACAGAATGTTATATGTTACTCATTTTCAACTTAGTGTGAATAATTTGGCAGAACTTGATAAAGGCAAAAGCATAATTTTGCTACTGATGAGAAATATTTACATATGCTTTCATCACACAGCTGAGCACCCAAATGAGAGGCATCGTTCTGAACAATGCCACTGCCTTTCTTCTGAAAGCCTGTTGTCATTAACTGAAATCAGAGAAAGGGGCTGATTCACCAACCTGAATCAATCACATGATGGCCAAAGTTCTGGAAGTTTGTGCTCTGGGGCCCTGGGACTGGATTCTTCTGCTTCTGATTTGGCAACTATGCCCGCTCATTTGGTAAGGTTTAGAGAAACTCTTGAGTCTCTTCTTTTAAAATAAAAGCCAACTTTGCCATTTTGTTCTTTCACAAAGAACAGTCTCTTTGCTAAATGGAAAAAAAAAAAAATGTAATTCTTCTTCTAGCTGTTGATCCATGATCTCTGCTAAGGGGTAAGAGGATCAGAATATTCCCTTTCATGAAGTGTGTTAATGGTGTCCTCCCTCTGTAAAGGCCTGAGTGTATTGTTTCTGCCTGGTTTAATGTACCACTTTTAAACAATATGTCCCTGAGCCACTAAGGGCCAATGAGTGGGGGCTGGCAGGTGGCCCTCAACCCTTCCTCTTGATAACTTTAATCCTCCTCCTTCAGCCAGAGAAGCTCTACTTTACTTCTGTTTCGTATGTTGAATTTCTGCAAAAGAAGTCATTTGACAAAATGATTTGGAGGTTTGGAAAAGATGGAAAACCCGCATGAGGGGGAATGAACACTGAACGTAGAAAATCTGGATTCTAATCCTGCTACTAGCCCCAGTTAGCTGGTAGACATTGAGAAATAACTTCAACTTTGTAGTGTCTGACTCCTCCTCTGTTAAAATGAGGCATCAAATGGTGGAACTCAAGGCCAGGCCATACAGTGCTTTAGAGGTTCCTGAGAGGCCCTTAGGGTTTACTCTGAAAAGGAAGGTTGGAGGCTCCATTTCCTCAACCACTGCAAACAGCACAACTCTATTATATAGATACATAGAGGGAAATTTTATATAAAATTTAGTTTGAGAAAAGCTTTAAAAAATTGAAAAGCACTCAATTCTATATGAAAAAACTCTTTCTTCTAATAGTCCATTACTCCATAATTCCTACTTTTCACTGGTTAAAAAAAAACAAAACAAAATACTTTTTAATGACTTTCTTATTCATAGTGTTATGCTATTTGTTGGTGCTGATGACCTATATGACACAATAACACACACATACATATATGTATGTATGTATATACAGATGTTCCTTGACTCACAATGGGTTACATTCTGATAAACCCATCATAAGTCAAAAATATTGTAAGTGGAAAATGCATTTAATACACCCAGTCTATCAAACATCATAGCTTAGCCTAGCCTACCTCAAATGTGCTCAGAATGCTTAATTAGCCTACGGTTGAGCAAAATCATGTAATGCAATGCCAATTTTGTAATAAAGTGTTGAAAATCTCATGTAATTTATTGAATACTGTACAGAAAGTGAAAAATAGAAGGGTTGTTTGGGTACCTGAAGTACTGTTTCTACTAAGTGTGTATCACTTTTGCACCACCGCAAAGTCAAAAAAATCACAAGTCAAACAATTCATAAGTCAAGGACAGTCTGTATAAAACAATATTTTTCTAAGTACTCAGAATATATATATATATACACAAATTTGTATATATATACACAAATTTGTAATTTCATACATATTTACATATATATTGGTTAGTATTAACATTCTCTATATTGTCTTCCTTGAAATACTTTTCTAGGAGATATTAGTAAGCATGGCATGAAAAAAATGCCATATTCAAATGAGTTTAAGAGATTATGCACATTTAATCTCCCTGTAGGTAATTCACAATATACATGTGCATGTTTAAGGCATCTCATTGAGAAGAACTTCAATGGAAAAAATCTGTTTGATCTGGTTTAACTTAGAGTTCCCAAACTTACCTAAGTGAAGCATTCTTTATCAACGTTCTATTGAAATTGCACAAACCATGGTTATGAAGCAAACTGGAAAACAATAATGTAGTATTTGTCCAGTGTGATGGACTGCATATTTGAGTCACCCCAAAATTCGTGTATTGACTGAAGCCCTAACTCTCAGTATGATGGTATTTGGGCTGGAGGCTTTGGGAAGTAATTAGGTTTGAATGACATCATGAGGGTGGTGCCCTGATGATGGGATTAATGTCCTTATAAGAAGAAGAAGAGGCATTAGAGAATTTTTTCTCCCTCTCACTCTCTTTCTTTCCTTTTCTGTCTCTGCACTGGCACAAAGAGGAGGTCATATGAACCACAGTGCCTTCTGCAAGTGGCCATCTGCAAGCCAGGAAGAGGGCCTTCACCGAGAGCCAAATCTGCCAGCACCTGAATCTTGGACTTCCCAGTGCCCAGAACCGTTAGAAATAAACATCTGTGCTTCAAGCCACCCAGTTTATGGTATACCGTTATGGCAGTCCAAGCAGGCTACGATATCCAGGTAAGAAAATTATGACTAGTGAATTGATTTGGCCATGGTTACAAAATCTACTGACACAAATAGCATTCTAACTTTCTACCTGAAAATCGATTTGAAAAATCCAGTCAAGATGGTGAATTAACTTCGTACTCTGATATCTTATTTTTCCTCCAAAATAATTATTGAGAACTCTAAAAAATAAAATTCAATGATATACATAGGGTTAAAAACAAAAACATCATTATGGACTATAATTGGAACAGAAACACAAAGCAGGGAAAACGGCTAAATCCCACAACCTGCAGAATCTGTGACTAGGAAACAGGCAGGAGTGACGGCAAGTAAGGAAGATTGAAAATTCTATGCTAGACAAGGGACAGGATCCAGTCTCTCTGCTTGAAGCCAGGTACTGGGATGGAGGTAGTTTCCCCTCCCCACTGATCTTAGGAAAAGGCTTTCATCCTAGACCCAAGACCTTATACACTGTGGAATCAGCAAAGCTGGTTTACAAAGCAACACCCCACACTCGGGAACTGGCTCTCAGACTGTTATTATTTCCAGCATCACAACAAAGGAGGGGCCACAACACATCAAAACACCTGTTTCCAGACTAGAGCTCCAGAGGGCTAGATGAAGGCAACAAAGAACACCACTGGACGAAAAGGAGATGAGCACAAAGGAGAAAAGACAGAAGATAAAATCTCCCACTCTGGAAGGAGACTGAATACCATGGGAGGAAAATGAGTGCTAAGCACGGTGGCCAAAAAAATCACCATGGGGATAATAGTCCCCTTTGAGTGAGTAATATTCAAATAATATTCTGCCTAAAAATTTATAAAAATAATTTGGAATATTCAGAGAGATTAAAAGAGAAGAAAATTTCTTTAAAGGGAATAATAATGATAGAAAAATAGTAAAATAAGAATGAGTACATAAAAAAAAATTGAAACTTCTTAAAAATAATGAAACACACACAAATAAAATGTAGATGAACCCAGGATTTGACAAAGAGGGAATTAATGAATAAGAAGATAGCACTGAGAAATTTCTCAAGACGCAGCCCAGAGTGACAAAGATGAAAATTTTGAAAGAGTATCTAGGACACAGGGTGTGAAATAAGAGACCCCAATGTCTGTCTGAAGGGATGCAGAAAGAAGAATGTCAAAAGAATGACAAAGGAAAAGTAGTGAAAATCATTTTACTTCTGCTCAAAATCCTTCACAACTTTCTATATCACTCAGAGTGACATCTATTGCCCTGAAAATGCTGTGCAAAGCCTGGGAGCTCCCACACCCACTCTCACCTGCCAGCTTTCTGACCTCACCTTCTCCTGATTTTTGCTTTGTTCTCTGTTTCCAGTCACACTGTCCTCATTTCTTTTCTCCGAACTTTCCAGGCGTGCCCCAGTACCAGAAATTTCACATTGGCTCTTCCCTCTGCCTGGAACTCTCCTCCTCCAGAATGCCATGTGCCTTACTCACTCACCTATTTCAATTCTTTGCTCACATGTCATCTTCCTCAGAGGACCCTCCCCAACCACCTTTTTAAACTTGCATCTCCAGCCCCTCCCCACCATCCTTCTTCCCTGCATTACTCTTCCCCTTAGAACTCAGTGCCATCTCACATACTATATGCTTCATACATTTACTTATGTCTGTCTCCCCACACTGGGCTTTAAATCCCTGAGAACAGAAGTGTTTTGTTTGTATTTACTATTGTACTTCCACTGTCTGACACATTGTAGGTATCCTGTACCTAATTATTGATAGAATCCATAAATGACCCCTAGCATATGAGAAGCAATCAATAAAGGTTAGTGCTGTGATAAAGCTCTATACATGAATAAAGGTTAGGTATTGCAATTTAGCCACACCCTTTCAATTACCAGTAATTCCCTACTTAGACTGTTCTGCTAATCACTCTATTCCAGAAGAGTCAATCACATTATTTTAATAATGGCAACCATACCTGATGTGCCAAGCTCCCTCTGACATTTCTTATTTTACTTTAGCATCAATTCCAAAGTGGGGAAATTATCTCCATCTTATTGTGATTATGAGACTGAGATATGGCAAAATTAATTTCCCCAGATTCATATACCCAGAGAATGGTAGAGAACATTTGGAACCTCAGACTGTTCACCTCCAGAGACTCTGCTGCCCTCTCCACTGGTGGATTGATCTGCTTGCTTCTCTGGCACTAGAACCCTCCATAACCACCATCTCTGCTCCATGCTGCCTCTTGTTTTTATAATCATCTTCCACAGCGACTCTAGTGAACACTGTTGCCATTCCTCCTCACTAAACCTTATTTATCTGGATATCTCTCTCTTCTAAAGATAAATCTGGGCATCCCCGCTCCAAGGGTAAATCTTGATTTATTTAAGCAAATCAGAAAGCTAAGCTGACATCATCAAAATTGGCAGAACAGGGAACTCTTAAGACTTTGTCATGTAGGGAAACCAACTAATACACTGGCAAAGACTGTCAGAATCTGAGCCAATCATGGCAATCCATTCTCCTTGCCAGTGACTGGCTTAGGAATAGACATTTGATACAATTCCAGCCAATCAGACATGAGTTACCTGGAGTACTTCTGATACTAGTTCTCCACTCCTGAGTGGAGGAAAAACAGAAGGAATGGACTCTCCTTCCTCCAAACATGTTCATATTTAAATAAGATGCCTGAACTACTACCACCATCTTTCAACCAACCCAAACATGAAACTAACATATGGAAGAGAACAGAACCAATAGAATCTCAAAGAAGTTAGAGACACTGTATACCGAACTTAATGCCTACATTACCCATGAAAGTTACGTGAAACTTATTAAAAGTGTATGGATGATATAAGAAAAATTGAGTTGATCTTCTGTAGCTCTAACTGAAAACATCCTAATAATACATCACCCCCTTTGCACCTGAGAAGTAGCCCAACCTCCAAAAATCACTTAAATGGATGTATCTTTATCTCTACTATTTGAACATTGACAAAAATTTGAAGCTCATAGTTTCTGAGATTGGATTGGTTACAGATCTGCCACTAAAATAACTTAAGGTGGAACTTCTGATTTTTCTCACAGAGGAGTTGAAAGTAGGGGTGGAAGAGTTCAGGTCAAAAATCAAGCTCTAGTTTTTGTCATGGAGGGCGACATATAAAGTGGTGCATTGAGGCATAAAGCAGTTAAGTGATTTGGCCAAGCTCACCATGTTAGTTGATAGGCAAACTGAGACCACAAGACATTGCCCATGCCCAGGTTAAAGCTAGCTGTATTCAGTGACATATAAAGTGATGCATTGAGGCACAAAGAAGTTAAGTGATTTGGTCAAGCTCACCATGTTAGTTGGTGGCAAACTGAGACTGTAAGACAAATTCCTCACCTTCTGTTGCAAGGCATTGCCCATGCCCAGGTCAAACCTAGCTATATTCATACTCCCAGATGCATTGTGTAACTGAAAGAAGGGCAGAAAAAAGTTCAAAGATTTAACAGAATTCAATTATACCTGGAAGATAAATATTTTGCCTGCCAATGATTATTCTAGTAATGCAGAAAGAAACTACCATTTAGAAATATGATTCTACAGATCTATTGACCTCTTGGTTGTATCTCTCTGTCAGGTGAACAATTAAACTACAACATCCGCCCTCTTTGTCAAGAACATTTTAGAAAACCTAAGCCTGTTTCACTTCTTGCATCTTATTTGGCAAATGATTCCTTTTGACTTCATTACAGGAAAACAATTGTCCTTTGACATGCAAGTATAGTTCTCATAAGCCTGGCTCCTTTCTGACCTCTGAAGTCATTCTTGGGAGGATGTTTATTTACGCTTATATCAGAATTGTTTCAGAGCCTTAGGTCTGCTTTAAATGAATGCACATATATATGGATGTTTTTTAAATCATTGGAGGTAGAAAATGCCTTAAGTTGAAACTGTCTAATATTACAGCTAAAAATGCACACTCAGGGACTAGATCTACTGGCTTAAAATCTCAGCTTTATCATTTTCTAGCTGTATGACCTTGGACAAGTTATTTAATTTTTCTGCACCTCAATCCGTTCATCTTTAAAACCAAAACCTTTTACAATAGTACCAAACTACTTATGATGTGGACTAAATTACACCAAACTGTCTATTAAAAATGTGTTAAATAATACTTATTTGTCATGTGGATTACATGAGTTAATATATGTGAAGTTTCTAGAACTCGGCCTGGCACATGGTAGTCACTATACAAGTATTATCTATTATTATTATTTAGCACATTAATGGCAGATACAACCAGCAATGCAAACTGAGTGCTTGCTATATTGCAGGCACAGAGCTAGATGTCTCAAGTGCAATTGTACATAGAGTGGAAACACATAGTTCTTGCCCTCTTGCTTCACTCTGGGGATAAGTACCATAAACAGACAATTGCAAGGCAAAGTAATCAGTGCTGGGATGGAGGTAGTACAGAATGCCATGCTAAATGTGGGAAACGAAAAGTGAGAAAAGGGAGGAAACATTACCTAAGCTGAAAGAAGCCTTTTTGAAGGGAGAGACTTCTCAGCTGGGACATGAAGTAACGGCAGAAGTTAACTAAGCAAACAATTGAGGATGAAAGTGCCACAGGGAGAGAGAAGAGTCTGGTTTTTTTTTAGCCCCATAATAAGATAAAACAGCTCTCCTGCTGGTTCCACCCTCATCAATGAACACACTAAAAATGTCTTAGTTGTGTGCTGTTGCCTAGGTGTAGGAGGAAGATGTGGTTTATTCCCTTCTTTTTGCCATGTTAACACATACCCAAATAAGCTTCAATCAACTATTGACAGTGGTTTATAGTGTACATTTCAACTATAGAGAGCTTGGGAAAGGGGTGAAATCAAGAAGGACTTTTCCTAACAGTCTAATTCCTCCCACTGGATGGAGACCCACTGCCCAGCCCTTCTATGGCACCCCATGTGAATGCTTTCTAGTTAGTTGAGAATATTCCACACACACACCCATATTTCATCCTACTAACTCCTTTCCCCAATGCCCCACTTCTTTTAGCATCCTCTTCTAGATCAAAATCCTTATACCTTCCCTTTTTTAAGCAGAGTTGGATTATTTACCTAGTGGGTGGCAAGCTCCAAGTTTTTCCTGTTCCTTAGACATTTTTCCAGCTTCCTGAACTGTGGGTCACAGCTATTCTTTCTAATTCTCATTCTGGTATAGGATAGAGAAATAGAAAGTTTGAGTGGAAAGGGAAGAAAGAGCATTGGGGTGGCCTTGTGCCAGTTTCCTGATAGTCTTGTCTTTGGCTGGCTGAAAAATATAATAACAGGCCTGGCGCAGTGGCTCATGCCTGTAATCCCAGCACTTTGGGGGACTGAGACGGGCGGATCACATGAGGTCAGGAGATTGAGACCAGCCTGGGCAACATGGCAAAATGCTGTCTCTACTAAAAATACAGATATTAGCTGGTTGTGGTGGCACATGCCTATAGTCCCAGCTGCTCAGGAGGCTGAGGTGGGAGGATGGCTTCAGCCTGGGAGGTGGAGGTTGCAGTGAGCCGAGATTACGCCACTGCACACCAGCCTGGGCAATAGAACCAGACCTTGTCTCAATAATAAAAACAGCAGCAAACATAATAATAGTCACAGACACTACACACTGAGAAAGTCAATTACCTTCTAACAGCTGTCTCCAGTGCTATGTGTCCTGTTCCCAGTTCTAAGAGCATAAGTTTCAGATATCAATTGGCTAAAGAGAATCTTGTTTCCTTTCAAATTACATTACAATGTCCTCCTCCATGAATTTAACCTTAAGTGTGTTTTTCTCAGCTCCTGGATATCTCCTGCTTCCATCCCATGAGTTGAACATACAAGAAATAAGAAAGTCTCATTCAATATAAAGATATTTATCAAAAACACTAATAGCAATATTTAATAGTGTGATTTAGTTTTTATGGGTTTCATTTATTTTTTTAGACCTAACAACGTTTCTACAAGATTTTTACAATATAATAAGAAATAATATTTTTTTAAGTGAGTGGTAACTGGCTTCAAAAGACACTTGGAGAAAAAGTAAGGACTTCTACCTAAAGAGGGTAAGCACACATGTATCATTTCCCTCAGGCCTGATCATCTTGGATTTCTAAAAATGACATCAAATTATCTTTTCAATCCATAACTACATTCAAAATCAAGAAAAGGAACCTCCATGGACCAGAAACCATTAGGAATCCCTGGATGAGTGATAAGCAAAAAGAGGTCATCAAATCTAAGCAATAAAATCAGGCTAGTGGGAAAAAAAATACCATGAGAAAATAGTATTGAAATCAAAATAAAAACATTTAAATAATATGAATAGCAGGGGAAAAAACACAGCTGAATGTGGATTGCTGAGCTAGGAGTCTGAATTGATGAATTTCCCAGCAAATATTGTAAAGGAATTTTCCATAATATATCATAAAGAGATAAAGAATTAGAAAGTATGAAAGAAAAGTCAAGAAATGTGAACAGAACATCCAGTAGTCACCTCCTCAGAAAATCAAGAAGGAGAAACTAAGATTTTTAGAGAGGAAAATTGACAGAAAAAAAAAGTAATTCTGGTCATTCCTAGACTCCTTTTTAATAATGAAGGAATCATTTTTAGAATTATTTAGTCATACTTCAGTCAACTCAGATTTAACAATGTGTCAAGCACTGTGCAAGGAGCTGACAATCTAATAAGAGTAAAAAAAATCCTCCCCCTGGAAAATGCATACATTCACCGATCACAATTTTCTGCATTATTTTAGGGGTTAAGAGTTCATGGATCCATAATCTTTTATATTTTTATTTGGAACAGTTCACCTGTTTTGACTGGAGTGACTTGGCAAAAACAAGGCTATTTTTTCCCTATTGAATTATTGGATTGTTTGACAAAGAGTATCTTAGCAACTGATTGTTTGAAGACATGAAATCATACAGAGACTCAGTTTAGAATAAAACTGGAGTTGGTAAACTCACACTCTCAGTGCTATCCTACAATAGTTATAGAATGGTCGTACATTCTGAGTGCTATCCCACAGGAGCTATGGAATGGTCATCTTTCATCAATTGAAGTAAATTGAAGTCTCTGAACAATTGATAATTACATTAAGTAACAAAAATCACTAGTTTTCTACTAATGGCTAGTAGACATCTCACAGAGAACCTCAGCTGCAAAGAAAGTCAGCAACCTGAAAAGAAGATGATCACTCTACAGGATTTTGAGTGAGGAAAAATTTGTTGGCTCCACCTAGGGAGACTAAGGGGGAAAAGCACTTGTCTGAGATAATATATGTAAATAAAGAGTTAACTATTGAATCAACTTCCAGAAAATTAAGTGTATTTAAGAACATCACCAATTTATATTGGAACATTCACTGAGTTTTAGATCAGATACTTATTGGCACAGAGAAAAGCTAGAGAAAATTAGGAAAGAATCATTAAAAACAACATCAAATAGAAAAGACTGATTTGATGCAAACTAAAGATGGAAGAATAGCTTTATAGATAGGTAGACAAGCAACTTAAAAAAGACAAAAAGACAGGTCAGTCAAAACACTGGATTTACAAATGATATAAGGAAATAACGTTACACAATGGGACATAAATTACATAATCTAAAACAGAATAAAAACTGACTCCACTTGTGCAAGATGTGAATGTGTAGGAGAAAAACTACAGTAGTCTTTCAAGGGACCAATACAATATCTATCTACACGCCTAGGCCGTGGCTTCTATACCCCAGTGGTCATAAACATAATATTTTAAGATCTGTATTTTTACAGAGCTTTCTGATTATGACATACTGAGTGAAACGCATGGCATTTTATTATCAGCTTCAGAGTACACCCTGGAGGCAACAATTATAATCTCTTAAATAATTGTGGGGTTTTTTTGAGACAGAATCTCACTCTATTGCCCAGGCTGGAGTACAGTGGTATGACCATAGTTCACTGCAGCCTCAAACTCCTGAGCTCAAGTGATCCTCCTGCCTCAGCCTCCCAAATAGTTGGGACCACTGATGTGCCCCACCACACCTGGCTAACTTTCTTTATTTTTTGTAGAGGTGAAGTCTTACTGTGTTGCCCAGTCCAATTTCAAGCTCCTGGCCTCCAGGCATCCTCCTACCATGGCCTTCAAATGCACTGGGATTACAGGCATAAGTTAAATAATTTTAGATATCAGGCTGGCTTCTCTGAAGTGATGTGAAGACAATTAAGTTGTCAAAAGAATACTAACTGATCTATATTTGTTGTTGTTAATTTCTACCTCTGTGCACTCTAGGCATTACTTTTACTTATTGTTTAGTTTTCTTCTTTCTCAGAGTTCTTAAACTTTTGTGGTTCTTTCTGGGCTCCTAACAAATTATTAAAACTTGTTACATACTGTATTAGTCCATTTTCACACTGCTATAAAGAAATACCCAAGACTGGGTAATTTACAAAGAAAAGAAGTTTAATTGACTCACAGTTCTGCATGTCCAGAGAGGCCTCAGGAGACTTACAATCATGGCCGAAGGAGAACGGGAAGCAAGGCATGTCTTACATGGCAGCAGGAGAAAGAGAGCAAAGGGGGAAGTGCCACACTTTTAAACCATTAGATCTTGTAAGAATTCACTATCATGAGAACAACATGGGAGAAATCCACCCCTGTGATCCAATCACCTCCCACCAAGTTCCTCTCCTGATGCATGGGAATTATAGTTCAACATGAGATTTGGGTAGGACACAGAGCCAAGCCATACCATATATGGTCTGACAAAGACATTGTTAAGGAGATACTAAATTACATTAAATCTGTAGTGGAAAGAGGTAAGTCACAAAGCTGGCCATCAAAGGTCAGGGTCCTTTAGGTACTCGAGACATGCTGAGGTCTTCAGAGTCAAATGCCTGTAGTAATTGCAACTGGGTTTTTTTTTGCAACCACTGACCAGTCACACTTTTCTGCCCATTCTTTGCCTGACTTCTTTGTTTTATGCAACATTTAATAGCCATTTATCCTCTTTTGCATTGCCACCAAAGTATTTAGCCAGAATAAGCAGTTGGATGATTTTACGAAAACTCAAGAAATATATCAACTATAAGCTGTCTTGTACAGATTAAACCAGATTTTAAAATCTGATAATGTTCATCATAGTTATATTTTGCTTTGAAATAAAAGTTAATTGCTAAGACTTGGATTTTTAGAAACAACAAAATAAATCAGTTTTATTAGCAACTTATGATGAAGGAGGTTCCTATTAGGAAAAAGCTAATAGATTATGAGACCCAGTAACAACTTTGCAGGGCTCAAATGCTATTAGAAGCCTCTCCTTCCTAGTATTTATTAATTTTGCAATGAAAGAAGGTTGGGGCCTTTTCTAAGTAACAAGAACACTAATTAAAACTAATCAATCAAATTCCTTACAAACCATGAAACAGCAGAATAAACAGGAAGAGCACAGCGTGGCTAAGAATGCAAAGATGAACAGGAAATAAAACCAAATGACCCCCTGCTGCTGTCTGGGCACATCTCTTGCACAAACGTTGTATTTCATTCTAAGGTCATTATCTTTGATATGCCTGCCATAGGTGAAGGCAGATACCACATGAAGGAGTGAGCAGTCTCTGTGTAGCTAGCTAAAGGAAGAGACAGGTCCTCAGAGAGAAAACCGGCATTAAGAAAGCCATATTGTAAGAAAGAGGTACAGTGTGGTCAATGAGCTCTGTGCTTGCAATCAGAAGATTTGTGTTCAAGTCTTGGCTTTACACGTTCCTATTTGGATGACTTTGGGTAAAGCACTGAATTGCAGTTTCTCATCTGTGTAGCATGAGATAACAATGCTCACTTTGACCTCTCCATATGAACGTTATAATGATCAATTAATCTATATATTTAAATTAAAAAGATTTTTCACGTATAAATTTTTCATTTTAATAATAAAATAGTAGCATATTGTTATCAATACTGGTAGCAGTAACTAGGAAAGAGCAGTATATCATAGGCCAAAAGTTAAGAGCAAGACCAAAGGAGCTGACATAATACAGAAGCACTGTAATATAGAAGAGGCAAATGGTACAGCAATTGAGAACCTAGACTTTGAAACCATCCTGTCTAGATTTGAATCCCGGCTCTGCAATGTAGTAGATATATGACTGTGGGCAAGTTACTTATGCTATCTGTGCTTCAGTTTCCAAATCTATAAAATTCAGATTACAGCGTTAACTTCATGAGTTTGAGTATATATACATATTAGTGTTCAACATGGTACCTGGCACATAGTATATATTATACAAGTGTTTTGCTAGTATTACAATGCTGGCAACACTAAGTTGTTTAACTCCCTCCTCATTGGAAACTGGACTGATGACAAACTCTAGGATTGGGTTTGTGACTCCAGATATGAAGAATTAGAGGCACCCCATGCAGGCATCTAAGCAAGTCACTGCATCAGAAAGCTACTCCACATTGACCACAGCTCGGATTTTAATTCATGTGAGAAACGGACAGAAAAAGTTAACTTTTCCATGCCATTACTACATTCTAATCATATATTTGCGCATAAGAAAGGAAATTAATTTGTTTTGGAAACTAGATAGACCCTGGTCATTGTGTCTATTGACCAAGTGAAAAAACTGTAGTATCAGTTTTATCATCTCCACTAATCTTGTTTCACTTATTTTCACATTTGGTATCAAAGTAAAGGTACACATTTTTCTTATACATTGTATACCAGTTGTACAAGGCCCTTGATTTTCTTGTTTTGTTTTAGGTTTAGTGGCTTCCATTTATATAACATATTTCTATTGATAAAAGAAAAACTTCAGCTGAATTAATTTAAAGAAGTTTAATTGAGCAATGAAAGATTCTTGAATTGGGCAGCCTCCAAAATCACAGCAGATTCACAGAGACTCCAGAGGTGCCTCATGGTCCTCATGGTCAGAACAAACTTATAGACAAAAAGGTGAAGTGGCTTACAGGAATTGTAAGTGAGGTACAGAAACAGTGAGATTGGTTAAGCTTGACGTTTGCCTTATTTGAATGCAGTTTGAACATTCAGCAGTCTTTGAGTGGTTGAAGTATGGCTGCTGGGATTGGCCAACACTCAGCCATTGTTACAGGTGCATAGTATAAAGTTAGGTTTTCAATTTTGTCTGACTATTAAGCTAGGTTACAGTTCATTGACAAGGACTCAAATAGAAAAGTATGGAGTCCTTCTCAGGCCATATTTAGTTTGCTTTAACAATTCCCCACTTTTGGTCATTTTCTCAATTTTGAGAAAATGACCAAAATCTTAGTCATTCATGTTACTATCACTATCGTAAATGTACTTACATGGTTTTGAAACTCACTGGGAAAGAGTAGAATAGTGTGTTTTGCAAGGAGAGAATAAGGACTGAGTAGAGGGTACCTCCTTATGCTGGAATAGCCTGTTCACAGGAGAAAAACAAAACCTGATCTGTTCTAGGATCTATGTGTTTCTTAAAGCCTCAGTTTGGCTATGTCACATTTAGCACACGTGACTCCATTTTAGTTTGGTTTGGTTTGTTGGGGCCTAGTGCATAAGCTCAGTCCAAAATAATGGCCTCCCATAATTTTGTTTAAAAAAAAAAAAACTCCCCCTTTTTAGCCAGGTTCTCACTTAGGTAAGAGTGTGACAAAAACTTACAGCCTCAGTGCTACTCTCAGTTACCATCATTTTGGGTTTCCGGTCTCCGTATGTCATTCATAGGTTACGGTGTCCTCATGGTCTTACATTTCTTTCAGCTTTTGTCATTCTAGTTGAAGAGAGACCATTTGACGTTCTAGAGATGGCTGCATGCAAATACTTAAAACCTTTAAGAGAATATAGCGCACCAGGGAGACTATTGCTATGACTATCAGGAGGATAATACCAAGAGTTTGGAGTATGTGCCTTACCCAGAGTCCCCATAAACCAAGCCACATAAAATTAAATAGGTTAAAGAATGAGCTAGATGAAGAGTCTACTCACTTGACTAAGTGTCCTTTTCATTGAAACCCTACAAATGAATTTTTATAATCTACATTTGATGTATTTCTCCATAGGCCACAAGTGTCAGCATCTGCACAGGTACTTTTCTGTTTAGCCAATTGTATTATTTAGCATAACTTTCACAAGAGGATTTAAAGTCTGTTGTGTAATGATAGCCTTTAAAGTAGAATTTGCTGTAGAGCCTATTGTGAGGGTGACATTTCTAATTATTGGCTCTTTTATTCTAAATCAGGGAAAAAGGACCTAACAAATGATGTCTTTCTAGAAGAGTGAAGGCCTCCTGGCAATGTTCTCTTTAACCCATGATGTGGGTTAAGAGGAGTTTTGATCCCCAAAGTTTCTTACCTACATTGGGCCCTCATCTTTTATCTATTAAAGTATAAGGTTATTCATGTATAAGACCAGCTGCAAATTCCTTCACAAATAAAAGTATGCCCTGTAAGTTCAAATAATAGACCCCCTTTTTATAGAGGCATAAACAAAGAAAAAAATATTCAAAGATAAGAGTCTGATGATAATAAAGTCTTGATCTGTGATCTTGGGAAAGGCTGTTGACATCAAGGATGCCATCTTTTTCTGGGGAGAAACATTCCTGGTTAGTTTTACCTTAAGGTTTCCAATGGGTGTACAGTTCCAGGAGTGTGGCGGGACCCTTCTCAGTTGTGAGATTATGAACCCAAAGTTCAAGGCTCCAAAGATTTGCTATAGTGTGGATGGCAAAGACAGTCTTTCTCTGATGCTTTCAGAAAATCCAATCTTCCAGTTCCAGATTGTGAAGGGATTGTCCTCAGTGAACTTTACCTGGCAAAAATACACTGTAGCATAATAATCTACCGTTATAACATCAGCTTTCTTGCATGGGAAAGCTTTTATACAACCAGAAAGCATGCATTGAAAATGACAATTGAATGAAATCCCTTTATAAATGTTTAAATGGCCCATCAGGTAGCAAAATGTGCCTGAAGCTTTGATTGTCTTCCCAGGAATATGGAAGTGAACATTGGTTTTAAACTATTTCTGCAATTTATAAGTCACCACATCAATATATTCAGTTTGGATTATTTTATCTTTTCCATGATGAGTCATGGAATTCAGAACCTTTAATAACAAAAGCTTTAGGGACTCAGAAAGGACAAGGGCAGCTGTCCTGTTTCTTCAAGAGTCCACGCTTAACATTGAACTTATGTCCTCTTGAATAGCAGTTGTTTCTCCAATTTAGGTGCATAGCACTGATAACTAATGGGTTATCATAGGTAATTTGACTTAGACCATGGAGTTCATTCAAATTGTATATTTAAACAATTTTAATATTGGCTGATTTAGCATGATAATCTCGAGCTTGATTTTGAAAGGTTTGTTAAATACCAAAGGCTTAAAAACATTGGATATTGCAAAATAGAATCTTAGGACCATAAGTCATTCTTAGGCAAAATGATAACTCAAAAATTTTTTTAAGTAAAAAGCATTATTCTGGTAGAGAGGAGACTCAGCTTTCCAAACAAGATCCAATGAA
Organism: Hylobates moloch; assembly: GCF_009828535.3. Taxonomy (NCBI): domain Eukaryota; kingdom Metazoa; phylum Chordata; class Mammalia; order Primates; family Hylobatidae; genus Hylobates; species Hylobates moloch. The sequence goes on from NW_026652292.1 coordinate 36,666,477, forward strand.
GATAGCATAAAGCCAACTGACTCTGTCTCTTTTCTTTCCCTGCTCCCCTTTTTCTTTTGTAGTTTACTTAAAAGGTAAACAAAAACCTTTTGTTATCTTTTAATATTACATAAAAATCCTTTTTAAAAGACGAAATTTTATGTTCCCATTAGTGTATTTTTAATGTTAAAGCTAGTTTTTTAATAACATTTTATAAATCTATTCAGTTTTAATTAGTTTAACCATAAAGTAAGATTTTTATAAATCTTTTATAGCCCTTTACAATTTTTTCTCAGAGCAGCAAAATGTTCTATGAAAACTCTGTTGTGCTATTCCAATGTCCAATTTATGAAAAAAAAAACCTGAATAGTGCCATTTTAACTTTAGCCAGTATGTTCCCACATAGAATCTCTTATAATTAGCTGTTATAAACCTTCCACAAATTTTTCAAACTTCATTTAATTTAAAACAGTCCTTTAACCCTCTAACCTAGGCAAAAATTTACATTCTCACACTTTCTTATAATCTCTTACAAAAAAACACATTTCATTCTTACACACCTTGCATGTAAACCTATTTTTTCAGTAATCTCAATTACATATTACAATGTTGACTCTTAGAAACTTTTACTTTTGGTGAAAACTTTGATAAGTAAGGGATTTTAATTATGTACTAGGTATGGAGTCTAGGACCCAGACAGAAATGCAGTTAAGGTCTGACTGTTTCCAGCATCTAACGCTATGTGTCCCATGCCTTGCCTAGCTGTAAAACAGGCAAGCTGTACAGTTAAGAGTCATAGAGGCATTTTACGAAGCATTTGGGAGGCCTAATCACCTTTAAATTGTACAACATTTCTGGCATGAACTTCTTTTCATAAATTCTTTCACAACTTACATAGACCATGTACAACATGTTTAGATATTCCGACTTGCCTTAAACATCCCCCTTTTTAAACAACTAGTCATTTTACTTTAGGACAAGAATTTACCGTATAACATCCTTTCTTATATAAAATCCCTTTTCTTTATAACATTCTTTGCATAGCTAGCGGGCATGGCTAATTCCATATATCTCCTGGTCTTATTTAGAACTTAGTGCCTCCAAAATAAATTGAACAATTTTCAAAAGTCAAAGCAGTTTATGACCTAAAAGCATTTAGCAAACGTAATATCTGACCTGCATAATTTAGACAAAAATGTATTCATTTTATCAATAATCTTTAAAGCTGTTTTTATTTCCCAAAGATTACTAAAGTTACGTAAACTTAAAGGAATTACAGTTTTTATTTTGCTTTCAAAATATTTGATTTAAGTGCTTATTTCTGTTTAAGCCAATTAATTAATTAGGGCTCTTTTATATAAACATTACACACAACACACATATAATTACACAGACAGACAGAAGATTACTTCAGTAGTTGTAAAATGTTTCATTTGCCAGTTTTTAAGTTTCTTAATTGGTTATTAGCTTTAGGGTGGAGCCCTTGGAAGGACAGGGCCAGGAAAGGGGTTTCAGGTGCCTCCTGTTTTTCCCAAGGAGTCCAGGCTGTTAGAGCTTGAATATCCACTTTTAATTAAGCTGACTTTTAACCATAGCACTCTTTAATAAAGTCCTTTTAAAATTTCTTGCCACCTAATTTTAGCCAGGCCAGTGAATTTTCAAAAGAAAATTTCAAAGGTAACCTCCCAGGTGATCAGAGAAAGGACAATTTAAGACAGTTTATAGTGGAGAAGAGACAAGACAAGGCTATGCAGATATTAAACCAAAAAAGGACTTACTTCCTAAGCAGGAAATCAACCCCAGACCACCAGTGTGAAAGGCCAAAATCGTAGATACTGAGCTACAGCACAGGGCAGTCTCGACTGTCCTTCCCAGGAGTCTATAGAGTAGTTCATTTTGAAATTGCAAAGACTTTTAACTACTCAAGGTAATTTTCAGAGCTAACTATGACATAAACCCTAAAATTCCTGTTCCCTGGAAGGCAGAATCCAAAACAAAATACCGTCATGTGGTCACAAGGTCAAGTTCCCAAGGACATAAAACAAGACAGAGACCCTATCCAGTTTTTTTGTTTGTTTCAGGGACTTGCAGGAAAGTTTGTTATTGACCAGCTTGCTGGGCCGTCTGGAGCAGCAAGCTTATGAGGGCCTAAGCCTATATTTTATCCTAAGGTACCCCTCAACCCAGAAAAAGAAAGTCATAGCACAAATACATCAGTTTAAGACTAGCCTCAGAATTCTTTTCCACATTAATCAAAACTTTACGGAAGAGATAAACAGTGATTTCTACCATTCATTTTACTGCACAGAGAGAGAGAAGCCAAAAATCTGACTGGTAAGAAATTCTTACCCTTTTGCCAGCATGCCAGGCTTCTGGTTTCCCTTTCCCTGAGCGGCCCTAGTGACTCAGCTTGCTGTATCACTGCACTGGGGCCAAGCTGCATGATAAAGGAAAATTATATTTTTTTGTTCTGGCCAGAGTAAAATATATGTGATAAAACATAGACATTAGCCACTCTGCTTAGCACCTAATATCAAGCTGGCAAGGCTTAAATTTGCCCCTGGTTGGGCCCCATCATCATTAATCCAACCTCTTACCATGAGTTTCAACATGTGGTCTCTGGGCAAGATGGTCGCCCTGAGTAATAGGCAAGATAAGAAAGGGAAAGGAGAGAGAGAAAAGCATTGTCTGTGGCAGGGTGGGGAAGGCAAAAAGGCCAGAAAAGAACACCCCCCATTCCAGCAGCACTGAAAAGTTCAGGTGGCTGCTTTTTTATAGCACAAGGGATCTTTTCCAGCAGTGTCATCATCTCCCATGTTTCCCCTTTTGGGGAGGAAAAAACTCCCTAGGTCCCACAATCTTGTACATTCCCAATCCTGTCACCTGCAGCCGTCAGGAAAGATCGCAAGGCAGATTATTCCAAAGAGAATAGCAGTTGACAGGCTGTAGTGCCAAACCCATTCTTAGCCAAAAGGAACTTTACTGAGAGCCCTCATTTTTAAATGTACTTCAATGCATTGTTGTTCATTCTGATGTTCCACGGTGAGTTATTTTTAGTAATATGCTGGCATTTCTGTAAGACTTCGCTGCCTCCAAGACCTCATGTATAAGCCAGAAGGAACTCAGTTTTCCAGAAATTAAGGATCCCATTTTTACCTAAAATATTTACTTTACTCTCAGGTTCTCTTGATTAACTTAGCCAATGATTGTTTTTTTCCTACCTAAGCACACAAGAAAAATGAAAGAAAGGGGTAGAACAGAAAAATCCCTGTGGATTTTCAAAAGACAAATTTAATAACCCCTGCAATACACTGCTTGCTACCAGTTCCTTTCTGACCTAGTCAGATGTAAGAGGCCTCTAACTGGATTCAAACCAGTTAATTCCCAGATCAAATCCATTCTTGGACCCAGTCCAGTTTCTGTCACAACTCTAAACCCAGTTTGGATCAGAAATTTTCTCAAAGAAACTTGGAGAGCTCAAAATGCAAATCTGTGGAGCTCCAAAATCTAAGAGGGAGCTTACCCGCGATCTCCAGCTGCTCTGAGAGATCAGTGGACACAAGTGAGTCCTGCAGGTATCTTGGGTGTTCACTCAGCACTTCTGGGGATCACTAGAAGCTCCACTTCGGATCCTACTCCTGACACCATCTGATAAAAGAAAAACTTCAGCCAAATTAATTTAAAGGAGTTTAATTAAGCAATGAAAGATTTGCAAATCGGGCAGCCCCCAGAATCACAGCAGATTCACAGAGACTCTAGGGGTGCCTCATGGTCCTTGTGGTCAGAAAAAATTTATAGACAAAAAAGTTGAAGTGACAAACTGGAATCAGAAATGAGGTACAGAAACAGTGAGATTGGTTACAGCTTGGTGTTTGCCTTATTTGAATGCAGTTTGAACATTCAGCAGTCTATAAGTGGTATAGCCACTGGGATTGGCCAACACTCAGCCATTGTTACAGGTGCCTTCTACTAAGTTAGGTTTTCAATTGTATCTGACTATTAAGATAGGTTACAGTTCATCCACAAGGACTCAAATATAGAAGTATGGAGTCTTTCTCAGGCCATATTTATCTTGCTTTAACTCTATCTTCTATTTTATAATCATTGGTTCCTCAATAACATCTAGAATGCCACAAATCACCACAAAAGTAAAAACTGGGTGATGGATTAAATGAGAGGGAGGGATGGATGGATGGATGGATGGGAAGAGAGAGAGAGAAACATTTGTCCTTGACTCTTTTTTTATTTTGGTGATTTACACCAAGAAAAGAAAGCTAACAAACTGTTTAATCAGAACTATATCAACTTTTAGGTTTAAAAAATTATTTTGTGAAAAATCCATTAGAATGTTTCAGAGATATGATTATTGGTATGCAGATAAATTTCATTTTTAAATATTTGCTTAGGAAAAGTTAGAATTTTTCAAAATATAAAATTAGGAATTACATAAACAATCATATTTTGTCCCTTTTGATAGATTATGTGAGTAAAAGAAATGCAAAAAGACAAAAGAATGTAGATAGATTCAATGACATATACAATCTTTATAATCTAAGCCAAATAAAATTATATAGCATTGGCAACTTTGTCATGATTAAATTTATGAGTGTAACACTAAATTATGAACTGTTTGTGTGACTTATAAAGTAGACTCATTGTTGAATGAGAGAAATATATTATCCAATGCATTTTGAGCAAGATGAAATGTAAGGTACCATTTTTATAGAAATATTTTAGAGGAAGCTGTTCAACATTGGAGGATAATAGCTGTTACTTATAAAATACAGCATTTCCCCTCTGATTCATAGGAAAGTAACAAGATCTTTATCAGAATGTTCTCATTTCCACATAATTCAAATACCATGTATATCGAAAAATAACAAAGACAAAATTGATTAAGTTTTAGAATATGGATGGCATTGATCATAGTGAATACATTTGACAAAATCAAGTAACCAACGGAGCATATTCATCTTGCTGAGTATTCTTAGTAAAGTCTTAAGATCTCAGTTTCTTTTGAAAAATAAACTGGTTGTGAATATTACATGAGACAAAATAAACGGAAAGGCACATTGTAAAAGAGCAATAAAGCAATACATAACTATAAATTCTAAATGTTATAACATTGTGCATAGCCATTGTGCATGTTAAATGTTCAATAAATAGCTGAGTTAATGATTGAGGCACTGCAGGAAGTCTGGGGTGAGGCATTTGGCAGGAACTGCCACACAGGACTATTTTCTTCACTATGACAATGCTCTAGCTGGTGAATGTTTTTAATCTACACGGTTTTACTCAGCTTAACAACCTACTGGATTCACTATTACAGTCATGAGTCATTTAACCACAGGGACATATTCTGAGAAATGTGTTGTTAGGCTATTTTGTCATGTGAACATCACAGAGTGTACCTACATAAACCTAGATTGTGTAGCCTACTATGCTTCTAGGGTATAGCTCATAGGCTGCAAATCTGTACAGCATGTGACTGAACTGAATTTTGTAGGTAGTTGTAACAAAATGGTATTTGTGTGTTATCTACACATAGCTCAATATAGAAAAAGTACAGTAAATATAGGTTATGAAATAGGCAAAATGATATACCTGAATAGAGCACTTACCATGAATGGAGACTACAGGACTAGTATTGGCTGGGGTGAGTTTGTGAGCGAGTAATGAATGAAGGCTTAGGACAATACTGTACACTACAGTAGTGTCAGTAATGTTTAAACTGTGCACACTTAGGCTACGCTAAATTTATTCTTTTTAGTTTTCTTCAGTAGTAAATTAACCTTAGCTTACTGTAATTTTTTCTTTATACATTTCATAATTTTTTAACTTTTTAACTCTCTCATAACTACACTTAGCTTAAAACACGAACACTTTTTTCCTTTACATACTTATTCTACAAGGTTTTTCTATTATTAGGAATTTTTTTTTTTACTTTTTAGACTTTTTTGCTAAAAACTAAGACACAAACACACACATTAGCTTACAGAGGATCAGGATCATTAATATCACTGTCTTCCACTTCCAAATCTTGTCCAACTGGAGGGTCTTCACAGGTAATAATGCATGCATGGAGCTGTCATCTCCTATGATAACAATGCCTTCTTCTGGAATACCTCCCGAAGGAGCTGCCTGAGGCTGTTTTACAGTTAGCTTTTTTGGTTTTAATAAGTAGAAGAAATACACTCTAAGATTACAATAAAAACTATAATATAATAAAACATAAGCCAGTAACATAGTTGTTTATTATCATTACCAAGTATTATGTACTATGCGTAACTGTATGTGCTACACTTATATATTCCTGGCAGCACAGTAGGTTTGTTTACACCAGCATCACTATAAACATGTGAGTAGTGCCTTGCCCTACTACATTTGGACGGCTACAGTGTCACTAGGTGATAGCAATTATTCAGCTCTGTTATAATCTTATTCAACCACTTTAGTGTATGCAGTTCATTGTTGACCAAAATGGTGTAATGCAATACATGACTGTATTTAATACTGTTTCCACTATTCAAGCACAACAGATCATTCATCATCACAATATTATTATAATCAATACTATTCAAAGGAGAAAACACAAGCTCTGGAAACAATTTCAAGATAGGAGTTTAAATCAGTAATGCAAAAAAGACACATCATCAAAAAAACAGTATATAAAATGTGAAGTTGATGACACTTACAATATCATTATTCATAGAATGAAGAATTCCGACACTTCCATTCATCTTTCTACCACCTATATGTCTAAGGCAGACATTGCAGAGCAACTACCTCAACAACCTTACAGCCTTTTCCCATATGCCTTTCTATAATGCAGAAACAGGAAACTAAAACAAAATGACGTTTCTCAGATGGCTTGCAGCTGAATTTTAAAATATGATTTAGATCCAGATGGGATTAAGACTTGGGCAACAGAATGAGAAAGAGGCCACCCTTCTGCTGCTTCAGATAATTCTGCTGGCAAGCCCAATGGTGGTGGTAGTTGGATTTCCAAAGCAGCAGTAGTAGAACTTGTAGACACAAACAGGGCAGGATTTGAATAGGTTTGGACATGTAATTTATTATACCTTATGTTTGCAAAAGTCTTAAATATTAAAAAAGAATGAAATGAAAATTTTAGAGCTAAAAAAAAATACAACAATCAAAATAGCATCTCACTGGATGGACTCAATAGAGGATGGCCATCACAGAGGAAAGAATCAGTAAACTTGAAATTATCTGAACAACAAAGTTTTATTCTAGAAAACTACAATAAACAGAATCTTAGAGACCTGTGGCAAAATATTAAAAGACCTACTATTCATATCATCAGAATCCCAAAAGAAAGAAAGTTTGATGCAGAAAAATATTTAAAGTGATAATGCATTTTAAAAACTTCCAAAATTGAGTTGGGTGTGGTAGTGAATGAATATAGTCCCAGCTGTTCAGGAGGTTGAGGCAGGAAGATTGTCTGAACCCAAGGGTAAAAATTCAGCTTGGGCAAAATAATAAGACCCCATCTCTAAAAAAAACAAAAGAACAACAGGGAGGCTTCCAAGATGGCCAAATAGGACCAGCTCTGGTCTGCAGCTCCCAGAGAGATCGACACAGATGGGTGATTTCTGCATTTCCAACTGACGTACCTGGTTTATTTCACTGCGGCTAGTTGGACAGTGGGTGCAGCCCATGGAGGGCAAACTGAAGCAGGGCAGGGTGTCTCCTCATACAGGAAGCACAAGGAGTTGGGGGATTTCCCTTTCCTAGCCAAAGGAAGACATGACAGACTGTACCTGGAGGAACGATACACACCTGCCCAAATACTGCACTTTTCCCACAGTCCTTTGCAACCGACAGACCAGGAGATCCCCTCCTGTGCCTGGATCGGCAGGTCCCACACTCAAGAAGCCTTTCTCACTGCTAGCACAGCAGTCTGAGATCAACCTGCAATGCAGCAGATTGGCAAGGGAAGGGGTGTCCGCCATTGCTGAGGCTTGAGTTGGTGGTTTTATGCTCACAAAGTGGACAGGAATCTCAAATGGGGCAGAGTCCACCACAGCTCAGCAAGGCCTACTGCCTATCTAGATTCAACCTCTGTGGGCAGAGCATAGCTAAACAAAAGAAAGACAGCCTCTGCAGGCTTAAACTTCCCTCTCTGACAGCTCTGAAGAGAGCAGTGATTCTCTCAGCATGGTGTTCGAGCTCTGAGAACAGATAGACTGCCTCCTCAAATGGGTCCCTGACCCCTGTGTAGCCTGACTGGGAGACAACTCCCAGTAGGGGCCAACAGACACCTCATACAGGTGGGTACCCCTCTGGGATGAAGCTTCCAGGGGAAGGATCAGTCAGCAATATTTGCTGTACTGCAGCCTCCACTGGTGATAGCCAGGAAAACAGGGTCTAGAGTGGACCTCCAGCAAACTCCAACAGACCTTCAACTGAAGGGCCTGACTATTAGAAGGAAAACTAACAAACAGAAAAGAATAGCATCAACATCAACAAAAAGGACATTCACACCAAAACCCCATCTATAGGTCACCAACATCAAAGACCAAAGGTAGATAAAATGACAAAGATGGGTAGAAAACAGAGCAGAAAAGCTGAAAATTCCAAAAACCAGAGCACCTCTTCTCCTCCAAAGGATCGCAGCTGCTCGCCAACAAGGGAACAAAACTGGACAGAGGAATGACTTTGACGAGTTAACAGAAGTAGGCTTCAGAAGGTCGGCAATAACAAACTTCTCTGAGCTAAAGGAGCATGTTCTAACCAATCGCAAGGAAGCTAAAATCCTTGATAAAAGGTTAGACGAATGGCTAACGAGAATGAACAGTGTAGAAAACACCTTAAATGTCCTGATGGCGCTGAAAACCAAAGCACAAGAACTTCATGATACATGCAAAGCTTCAGTAGCCAATTCAATCAAGTGGAAGAAAGGGTATCAGTGATTGAAGATCAAATTAATGAAATAAACCAAGAAGACAAGATTAGAGAAAAAAGAGTGAAAAAAATGAACAAAGCCTCCAAGAAATATGGGACTATGTGAAAAGACCAAATACATGTTTCATTGGTGTACCTGAAAGTGACAGGGAGTTAGAAAACACTCTTCAGAATATCATCCAGGAGAACGTCCCCAACCTAGTAAGGCAAACCAATATTCAAATTCAGGAAATACAGAGAACACCACAAAGATACTCCTTGAGAAGAGCAACCCCAAGACACATAATTTTCAGATTCACCCAGGTTGAAATAAAGGAAAAAATGCTAAGGGCAGCCAGAGAGAAAGGTCAGGGTACCCACAAAGGGAAGCCCATCAGACTAACGCAGATCTCTCGGTGGAAACCCTACAAGCTGGAAGAGAGTGGGGGCCAATATACAACATTTTTAAAGAAAAGAATATTCAATCCAGAATCTGATATCCAACCAAACTAAGCTTCATAAGTGAAGGGGAAATAACATCCTTTACAGACAAGCAAATGTCTAGAGATTTTGTCACCACCAGGCCTGCCTTACAAGAGCTCCTGAAAGAAGCACTAAACGTGGAAAGGAACAACTGGTACAAGCCACTGCAAAAACATGCCAAATGGTAAAGACCATCGATGCTATGAAGAAACTGCACCAATCAGTGGGCAAAATAACCAGCTAACATCATAATGATAGGATCAAATTCACACATAACAATATTAACCTTAAATGTAAATGGGCTAAATGCCCCAATTAAAACACACAGACTGGCAAATTAGATAAAGAGTCAAGACAGGCCAGGCGCAGTGGCTCACACTTGTAATCCCAGCACTTTGGGAGGCCGAGGAGGGCGGATCATGAGGTCAGGAGATCGAGACCACGGTGAAACCCCGTCTCTACTAAAAACACAAAAAATTAGCCAGGCGTGGTGGCGGGCGCCTGTAGTCCCAGCTACTTGAAGAGGCTGAGGCAGGAGAATGGCATGAACCCGGGAGGTGGAGCTTGCAGTGAGCCGAGATCATGCCACTGCACTCCAGCCTGGGGGACAGAGCGCGACTCCATCTCAAAAAAAAAAAAAAAAAGAGTCAAGATACATCACTGTGCTGTATTCAGCAGACCCAACTCAGGTGCAGAGACACACATAGGCTTAAAATAAAGGGATGGAGGAAGATCTACCAAGCAAATGGAAAACAACAAAAAAGCAGTGGTTGCAATCCTAGTCTCTGATAAAACAGACTTTAAAACAACAAAGATCAAAACAGACAAAGAAGATCAGTACATAATGGTAAAGGGATCAATTCAACAAGAAGAGCTAACTATCCTAAATATATATGCACCCAATACAGGAGCACCCAGATTCATAAAGCAAGTCCTTAGAGACCTACAAAGAGACTTAGACTCCCACACAATAATAGTGGGAGACTTTAACTCCCCACTGTCAATATTACACAGATCAATGAGACAGAAGGCTAACAAGGATATTCAGTACATGAACTCAGCTCTGCACCAAGCAGACCTAACAGACATCTACAGAACTCTCCACCCCAAATCAACAGAATATACATTCTTCTCAGCAACACATCACACTTATTCTAAAATTGACCACATAATTGGTAGTAAAACACTCCTCAGCAAATGTACCAGAAATCACAACAAACTATCTCTCAAACCACAGTGCAATCAAATTAGAACTCAGGATGAAGAAACTCACTTAAAACCACAAAACTACATGGAAACTGAACAAACTGCTCCTGCATGACTACTGGGTATGTAACAAAATGAAGGCAGAAATAAAGGTGTTCTTTGAAAACGATGAGAACAAAGACACAGCATACCAGAATCTCTGGGACACATTTAAAGCAGTGTGTAGAGGAAAATTTACAGCATTAAATGGCCACAAGAGAAAGTAGAAAAGATCTAAAATTGACACCCTAACATCACAATTAAAAGAACTAGAGAAGCAAGAGCAAACACATTCAAAAGCTAGCAGAAGGCAAGAAATAACTAAGATCAGAGCAGAACTGAAAGAGATACAGACACAAAAAAACTCTTCAAAAAATCAATGAATCCAAGAGCTGGTTTTTTGAAAAGATCAACAAAATAGACCACTAGCAAGACTAATAAAGAAAAAAATAGAGAAGAAACAAATAGATGCAATAAAAACTGATTAAGGGGATATCACCACCAATCCCACAGAAATACAAGCTACCATCAGAGAATAGTAAAAACACCTCTACACAAATAAATTAGAAAATCCAGAAGAAATGGGTAAATTCTTGGACACATTGGATTAGTCCCAAGACTAGTCCAGGAAGAAGTCAAATCTCTGAATAGACCAACAACAAGTTCTGAAATTGAGGCACTAATTAACAGCCTACCAATCAAAAAAAAGTCCAGGACCAGACAGATTGACAGTGAATTCTACCAGAGGTACAAAGAGGAGCTGGTACCATTCCTTCTGAAAATATTCCAATCAGTAGAAAAAGAGGGACTCCTCCCTAACTCATTTTATGAGTCCAGCATCATCCTGATACCAAAGCCTGGCAGAAACACAACAAAAGAAGAATTTTAGGCCAATATCCCTGATGAACATTCGTGCAAAAATCCTCAATAAAATACTGGCAAACCAAATCCACCAACACATCAAAAAGCTTATCCACCATGATCAAATTGGTTTCATCCCTGGGATGCAAGGCTGGTTCAACATATGCAAATCAATAAACATTTCATAAACAGAACCAATGACAAAAACCACATGATTATCTCAACAGATGCAGAAAAGGCCTTCAACAAAATTCTACAGTGCTTTATGCTAAAAACTCTCAATAAACTAGATATTGATGGAACGTATCTCAAAATAATAAGAGCTGTTTGTGACAAACCCACAGCCAATATCATACTGAATGGGAAAAAACTAGAATCATTCCCTTTGAAAACCGGAACAAGACAAGGATGCCCTCTCTCACCACTCTGATTCAACATAGTGTTGGAAGTTCTGGTCAGGCTATCAGGAAAGAGAAAGAAATAAAGGGTATTCAATTAGGAAAAGAGGAAATCAAGTTGTCTCTGTTTGCAAATGACATGATTGTATATTTAGAAAACCCCATCATCTCTGCCCAAAATCTCCTTAAGCTGATAAGCAACTTCTGCAAAGTCTCAGGATACAAAATCAACATGCAAAAATCACAAGCATTCCTGTACACCAGTAGCACACAGAGAGCCAAATCATGAGTGAACTCCCATTCACAATTACTACAAAGAGAATAAAATACCTAGGAATCCAACTTACAAGGGATGTGAAGGACCTCTTCAAGGAGAACTACAAACCACTGCTCAACAAAATAAAAGAGGACACAAGCAAATGGAAGAACATTCCATGCTTGTGGATAGGAAGAATCAATATCATGAAAATGGCCATTTTGCCCAAGATAATTATAGATTCAATGCTATCCCTATCAAGCTACCACTGACTTTCTTCACAGAATTGGAAAAAAACTACTTTAAAATTCATATGGAATCAAAAAAGAGCTCGCCTAGCCAAGACAATCCTAAATAAAAAGAACAAAGCTGGAGGCATTACACTACCTGTCTTCAAACTATACTACAAGGCTACAGTAACCAAAACAGCAAGGTACTGGTACCAAAACAAATATGTAGACCAATGGAACAGAATAGAGGCCTCAGAAATAACACCACACATCTACAACAATCTGATCTTTGACAAACCTGACAAAAACAAGAAATGGGGAAAGGATTCCCTATTTAATGAATGGTTCTGGGAAAACTGGCTAACCATATGTAGGAAAGCTGAAACTGGATTCCTTTCTTACACCATATACAAAAATTAATTCAAGATGGATTAAAAACTTAAATGTAAGACCTAATACCATAAAAACCCTAGAAGAAAACCTAGGCAATACCATTCAGCATATAGGCATGGGCAAAGACTTCATGACTAAAACACCAAAAGCAATGGCAACAAAAGCCAAAATACAAACATGGGATCTAATTAAACTAAAGAGCTTCTGCACAGCAAAAGAAACTGTCATCAGAGTGAACAGGCTACCTACAGAATGGGAGAAAATTTTTGCAATCTACCCATCTGACAAAGGGCTGATATCCCAAATCTACAAAGAACATAAACAAATTTACAAGAAAAAAACAAACAACCCCATCAAAAAGTGGGCAAAGGATATATATGAACAGTCACTTCTCAAAAGAAGACATTTATGCAGCCCACAGACATATGAAAAATGCTCATCATCACTGGTCATCAGAGAAATGCAAATCAAAACCACAATGAGATACCATCTCATGCTAGTTAGAATGACGATCATTAAAATGTCAGGAAACAACAGATGCTGGAGAGGATGTGGAGAAATAGGAAAGCTTTTACACTGTCTATCAATGATAGAGTGGATTAAGCTATTGTGGTACATATACACCATGGAATACTATGCAGCCATAAAAAAGATGAGTTCATGTCCTTTTCAGGGACATGGATGAAGCTGGAAACTATCATTCTAAGCAAACTATCACAAGGACGGAAAGCCAAACCTCACACATTCTCACTTATAGGTGGGAGTTGAACAATGAGAACACATCGACACAGGGTAGGGAACATCACACACTCGGGCCTGTCAGCGGGTGGGGGGTTGGGGGAGGGATCGCATTAGGAAAAATACCTAATGTAAATGATGAGTTGATGGGTGCATCAAACCAACATGGCACATGTATACATGTGTAAAAAACCTGCACGTTGTGCATGTGTACCATAGAACTTAAAGTATAATAAAAAAAAAAAACAGGGAAAACATCAACTACAACAAAACAAACCTTCATGAACTTAATTAAACTAAAAAGCTTCTGCACAGCAAGAGAAATAATCAGCAGAGTAAACAGACAACCCACAGAGTGGGCTAAAATCTTTGCAAACTATGCATACAACAAAGGACTAGTATCTAGAACCTACAAGAATCTCAAACAAATCACCAAGAATAAAACAAACAATCCCATCAAAAAGTGGCCTAAGGACATAAATAGGCAATTCTCAAAAGAAGATATATAAATGGCCAACAAGTATATGGAAAAATGCTCAACATCACTAATGATCAGGAAAAAGCAAATCAAAACCACAGTACAATACCAACTTACTCCTCAAAGAATGGCGATAATTTAAAAATAAAAAAAATAGATGTTGGTGTGGACTGGGTGAAAAGGGATCACTTTTATACTGTTGATGGGAATGTAAACTAATAAAACCACTATGAAAAACAGTGTGGAAACACATGTTTAGAGCAGCACGATTCACAATTGCAAAAATATGGAACCAGCCCAAATGCCCATCAATCAATGAGCAGGTAAAGAAAATGTGATCTATCTATCTATCTTATCTATCCGTCCCATTAATTACTACTGAGTCTTAAAAAGGAATGAAATAATGGCATTCACAGCAACCTGGATGGAATTGAAGACCATTATTCAAAGTGAAGTAACTCAGGAATGGAAAACCAAACATCGTATGTTCTCAGTTATAAGTGGGAGCTAAGCTATAAGGACACAAAGGCATAAGAATGATAAAATGCACTTTGGGGACTTGAGGAGAGGGAATGCAGAAGGGAGTGAGGGACAAAAGACTACACATCAGGTACATTGTACACTGCTCGGGTGATGGGTGCACCAAACTCTCAGAAATCACTGCTAAAGAACTTATCCATGTAACCAAACACCACCTGTTCCCCAAGAACCTATTGAAATATAAAAAAGAAAAAGAATAACAGAATTGGAAGACTCATATTACCTGATTTTAACAAGAGCTACAATAATTAAAAAGGTGTGGTAGTATTAATTAAAGGAAAGACACATACGTCAATGGGACAGAACAGAGAGTCCAGAAAAAGACCCACACAAATATGATCAATTGGGCTTTGACAAAAGTAAAAAGGTAACTCAATAGAAAAAGGATAATCTTTTCAACAAAATAGCTTGGAAAATTTAGACATACATATGTAAGGAAAAAAAAAAAAGATCCTCAACTAAGATGCCTTAGGTATGACATAAAAAGCGTGATTCATAAAGAAAATATAATAAATTTTATTTCACCAAAATTAAAAACTTTTTGTGTGTAAGGCCTTATAAGACAATAAAAATGCCAGTTACAGACTGGGGAAAAATTATTGCATATCACACATGCAGTAAAAGACTAGTGTCCATAACCTCTTACCTTAAGATCCTAGCAAAAGAAAAGCAAACTAAACCCAAAGCTAAAGAAAGAAAGGAAACAATAAAAATTAAAGTGGAGTTTTTAAAAATCGAGAGTAGAAAAATAAGAGAAAGCCAATAAACCCAAAAGTTCTTTCTTTGAAAATATCAACAAAATTGACAAACCTTTATTTACAATTACCAAGAAAAAAAATAGAAATAATTCAAATTATTAAAATCAAGAATGAAAGGTGGAACATCACCACCAATCTTACAGAAGTAAAAAGAATGTATAAGATAATGCCATAAATAAACGTATGCCAACAAATTAGATAACTAATATGCAATGGAAATATTACTAAAAAAACAAAAACACAAATTACCAAAACTGACTCAATAAGAAACAAAAAATCTGAGCAGACCTATAACAATTAAAGGGATTGAATCAGTAATCAAAAAACTTCCAACAAAGAAAAGCCCAGGGCCATATGGCTTCTTAGTGAATTCTACTAAACATTTAAAGAGGAATTAACACCAATCCTTCTCAAACTCTTTTTAAAAATAGCATAGATATAAACACTTCTTAATTTATTTTATAGGGCTAGTATTATCCTGATAGCAAAATCAGATTGACATTAAAAAAAACTACAGATCAATATTCTTTATCAATACAGATGCAAAAATCCTTAACAAAATACTAGCAAATCAAATCCAGTAGCATATTTAAGAAATTATAAACCATACACCATGACCAAGAAGAAATTTTATCCCAGAAGCATAAGGCTTAGTTTAACATTCTAAAATTAGTCAATGTAATACACTGTATTAATGAATGAAGAGAAAAATATCTCAATAGATGAAGAAAAGGCATTTAAAAAAATCCAGTTGTCATGACAAACATCTCAAATAAAGGAAAACTTCTTCAACTTGAAAAAGAAAATTTATGAAAAATCCACTGCTAATATCATACTTAACGTAGAAAAACTAAATAAGTTTCTGCCAAGAATAAGAAAAAGATAAAGATGTCCACTGTCACTACTTCTAATGAAAATTGTGCTAAAATTTCTATCCAGAGAAAACAGGCAAAAAATGGGCATATAAAAACCTGCACATAAATTTTCATAGCAGCATTATTCATAATAGCTCAAAATTGGAAGCAACCAAATATCTATCAACTTATAAATGGATAAACAAAAAAACAAAAAAATACACAATAAGTGTATACATCCATACAATGAAAATATATATATATCCATATAATAAATATATCCATACCGTGAAATATTGTTTGGCAATAAATATAAACGAAGTACTGATATGTGCTACAATATGGGTGAAACTTGAAAATATTCTGTTAAGTGATAAAAGCCAGGCACAAAAAAACACATATTGTATGATCCCATTTGTGTAAAATGTTTTTCATTTCTCTTGTTTTGCTTTTCTATTTTCCATAGAATAGCTTACTATTGGAGGCGGGGGTGGGGTGGGAATTAGTATTATGTCCTGAATTTTTACGTGTATTTTACTATAATGTACAAAGAGTTACATCCTCAAGTGAAAAACTATGCCCCTTTTCTCTCATCTTTTTTCATTACAGCTAACAGGTTTTGTTTTTCTAATTTCTCAATAATTTTAATATTAGAGATGCCATAATTCTTACAAGAGGGAAGGAATCTCAGGAGGTCAGGCTGTTAGAGAAGAACATACAATTTGTTACATAGAACGTAACTATTAATGGGAAAAAGGGTTCTATTAGTAAAATGCAAGGAAGATAACAGTTAATAGCTAGAAATTTTCTCCAAACGATCTATGTTTCTATTTTAAATTGTATCATGGATATTCAGTGTGTCTTCTAGCTGATTCTATTTGTTAACTGAATTTGCACTAGAAATTTGTTCTTATTACATTATGTCATATCATGATAAATAATTCTCTGTGGCCATGCCAAGTTCATGAACTCTACATTATTCCCTGATATAGCACATACCTACTAGCTCATATGAAATATGTGGGTATTATTTCTTTTCTAAGAAATATGCCAAAATCCTATCCCCTGATTCACCAGTGGTTATTTTAGTGGTGCCCTAAATATTTTTCTTTTCTTAGTGTCACACAGAATCTGATAATATAAAAATTAAATGCTAACCATGGTTAAGTGAATAAAACATATGTAATTTAGAGGCATTTATATAGAGATGATTCACCAAACTGAATATTGACCTTAAAAATATTAATGGATGCCATTAGAAAAAATAGTTAGATAGGTACAATTAAATCAAAGTATACTATTGGAAATTTTTTTAAACACTAGTGTAATTACTACTAACTCTCTTCAATTATTTCACAAATATTTATTGGGTGGGTACAATATGGAAGGTAGGACATCAAGAACTGTGTAAGATATGAAGATGAATAAGATAAGATCCTGCCCTCTAGAGTTTATAATATAGAACCAGAGACAGGACATGAACAAAAACTATCACTGTACTTCAAAGCACAATGTGCCAAACAGCAAAACGTTAAGTACAGATAAGCTGCTACAGATATTTCTCATCTCAGGGACTCATTCTACTGCCTTAAGGTAACTGGTAGAAAGGCTGTCTTTTTCTTACCTGCATTTATTACTAATGTTATACTCCTTTATTCAAATCATAATCTGAGAAATTAATTTAAGAAAGTAATCAACAGAAGCTGGGCATTATATCTATACCAGGAAAAAGTAGAAAAAAAACACCTGTACACTAAATTTAGTGTACAGGGAAATAAATTAGGGAAATAAATAATTACACAATGATTTGATGAAGTAAGATGAAATCATTACATAGTGTTCAATTAAGTATAGACATGTGCAGCATAATTTTAAAATGTAAACAGGAAATTAGTTGTATTAGGATAGTGAGACTATGGGTATTATTTGGGAGGCAATCTTTAATGTTGTGATATTTTTACAATGGAAAAAATAAAAGAA
The DNA here is from genome assembly GCF_009828535.3 of Hylobates moloch. Taxonomy (NCBI): domain Eukaryota; kingdom Metazoa; phylum Chordata; class Mammalia; order Primates; family Hylobatidae; genus Hylobates; species Hylobates moloch. Next base: position 36,684,577 of record NW_026652292.1, read on the forward strand.
TATACATTGGCATTTATTTACTGAGACATCACATCAAAGTATTCTGTTTTCCACATTATGCAGAAAAATTAAAAGATTGATTACCGAGGAAGCATTGCTTCTATACTCAACTGCACATCTGTATTGATAGTGTGGTTGACCCAGCAGCACCTAGATGATGATTAAGACAGACGCACATAGCAACCAGGCATTATAAGGTTATGACATGATATTCCATAGAGTTCTCCAAACAGCTCCAAGAGCATTTACACTTTGCTGGCAAAATATATCCTTAAGATGGATAGTCATGAAGCTAACCAACCCCAGATTACTGCTGTTTTTTTTTTTTACAAAAATTAAAACATCTGCTTTCTTTTTATCTATGTCCCTCCCTCTGCTTTCATTGAAAAAAAAGAAAAATAATATGTTTATATCTTGCCTAAACAGTTTAGTAGATGGATAAGTGTTGATCATTATACTAATAACTGGAAACATGTTAATACAGAAAATTATTAAAATTTCATATTATATCCCTTTTCACTAATTGTACTCCCAAACAGGCTTATGTAATAAAAGTTGCCTTCAAGCCAAGTCCTAATGTCTACAGTCACATGGAATGCTTATCCACATTTCTTCCTCTTAAAGTTTTATTTTCTGATTTGGAAAGTATTACTTATTGAGCCAACTTTTCATTAAATACTAAATTTTTTCTTAGCCAGCTCCCAGAGGGGAGGTAGTTTTATTGCAGTATACGAATACATGGAATTTGCAGATATTTGTGGGCAAGCCCCTGCAACTATCTCATACTTCACTGTACCAAATTTTTTATATCACAAGCCAAGTTTATTCTTCCTCCTCCAGAATAGAGTTCCCCTCTAGAGGCTGACACACACAAAAAAAGAGGAGATATTGTGTATCACACCTAAACCTAAAAACTCAAACCATGTTAAAATAGATTTTCTTTTTCACAACAAGAAGTAGACAGCAGTTTACTATGAGTAGATTTTTTAAAACTAGTGCAGTGCCTCCAATTTTCTAAATTCAATCATAGAAGTATCAGGGAAAATTGACGTTTCATCTATGTACCTCACATTCATATTTAATTATTTACTAATTCATTCATTCATTCAATCACTATTTGTTGAGTGCTGACTATCGGTTAAAACACTCTGTTAGGCACTAGGAACATATTGCTAAACCGAAAGAAGATCGTTTCTATCTTCATAGAGGTGAACACAGACATTGAAGAACCAATTACAGAATTGCTTAAATACATGCTATGAAGAAGAACTACAGATTTTTGATAGCATATAACTGAGGTGGTTTTGAAAGATTCCTCTGGGGGAAAAATAGCACATATTCTGAAATATGAAGGACAAACAAACCTAGGCAAGGTCAAGCTGCAAATAAGGAGACAGGAAAAAGGCAACAAAGGACATTTCAGATGAGAAAATAGCATGTGCATAGGCTGTGAGGCAGAAAGAAAAAAAGGAAAGAAACAAGCAAAGAAAGAAAGGGAAGGAAGGAAGGAAGGAAGGAAGGAAGGAAGGAAGGAAGGAAGGAAGGAAGGAAGGGAGGAAGGGTGGTGAGATTGTGCCACTGCACTCCAGCCTGGATGACAGAGCAAGACTCTCTCTCTCTCTCAAAAGAAAGAAAAACAAAGAAAGAAAGAGGAAGGAAGGAAGGAAGGAAGGAAGGAAGGAAGGAAGGAAGGAAGGAAGGAAGGGAGGGAGGGAGGGAGGGAAGGAGCAAACTAGAGACAAGGAGGGCGGGGGTTGAAGATGGCTGACTAGAAGCATTTTAAGCCTGCTGCTAAACTTAGAAGAACTAGAGTAGTGCATAGATAGTTACACTTTGAGTTTATTTTCCAAGAGAGAACACTGAATTCAACAGGGAAGTGACAGGAGACACCAAAAGTGGGAGTCCGGGGGGCGGATGGGAGAAGAGGCAACCTCCCTGGCTGGGACTGGATGCAAGCCTGGAGTGACTTCTCAACACAGGGAAGGGATGAGTAAAAGACTTCCAGCAGCCCACATCCCCACCATGCAATCACGCAATTCTGGCCTACGGAGATGCCCTCATTTCTCTCAACCCCTGAAACAACGTAGGAAGCTGCTGGGAGACTGTGGGATGGAACTCCTCCAGGGAGGGAGCTCATATTATGTCTCACACCCTTTCTAAGACCTATGCAGCTACAGCAAGTTGTCATTTTCAAAACTAGCTCTGGCACTGCACACTTTTCTGGGACCCAGGGGCACTGGGAATGAGGCATTACCAAAACCCAAGCTGTCATTGCTGGGACAGCAGAGCAAGCCTGGAGCACTCCCACCACCAGGGCTAGAAAGCAAGCAAGGAGGAGGCAGCAGTTTCCAGTCATGGGAAGCAAGTGCTTAGCTGCTGGGATCTAAGATGGGGATGCCAGCATGGTGTGAATTGCCACTGGGACTTGGTCATAAACTGGGCTTAGGCTCCTGTAGCCAGAGCAAGAGACAAGCCCTGAAGGGACTGGGGTGTGAATGAGATCCATGTCCCCTGCATATCAGCTGAGACCACTGAGGGAGGCCCCAATCTCTGCCATGGCAATGCCTCAGCTATTGCCCTTTATTCCAAGCACTGCTCCTGGGACCTGAAGATCACCCCACCCTGGCCCTCCACATCTGGTGCTCACTTTCACCATGGCAGGGGGTTGGGGGCACACCTAAGCACAAGCCCATGCAGCCCAGATTTGGCCCCCTCAGAACAGTGCACATAGCCTGGGGTTCTGGGGATCAGTAATCCACCACCTTGGGTACCTGAGCACTCCTCCTGGGGGCCTAAGGTCAGACCTAACCTCCCAGCTGCTACCACCTCAGCTGGCACCTACCTGCAAGTTCCACCTGTGGGCCTGGAGACTCGCTCACCCAACCCCTCACAGCCATAGCCAACAGCAACACACACCACTTGAGACCCAGAGAATTTTCCCACCATTGCCACTGTTATCACCCAATCCACACCAGCTGCCAGGGACGTGAGTACTTACCAGCCTGCCCAGTCCACTGTTGTCATTATCAGCATTCAAGCATGCCACCTAGAGACCCAAGAATAGACCCACCAGTAACTGCCAACACAGGTGCCACTGGGGCACAAAGGTAGGCACACTTAGCCTATGGCTGCCACTACTGGGGCCTGAGGACCAGCCCACCTGGTATCCTAGTCTCCAGAACAACTTTACCATAGCCTCCATAATAGCCACACTCTAATCCACCAAGTGAATCACAGACACCACTAATATCAATGAAATCATACAGAGAGACTACACTACTGAACATGTCCAGAATCAGAGCCAGAGTAACTTATCCAACAAACACCATAGATACACCTTTGGAAAAAGATCCTCCTTCAATGAAAGTATATTCAAAAATAATAAGAACTGACTGTTACAACAAATGTGTAAATGTCAATGTATGTAAGAACAAATGAAGCATGAGAAAGCAAGGAAATACAACACCTCCAAAGGAACACAATAATTCTCCAGGAATAGATCTTAATCAAAATGAAATTTTCAAAACCCCAGATAAATAATTAAAAATATTGATTTTAAAGAAACTCAGTGAGATCCAAGGGAATTCTGAAAAACAATACAAAAAATCAGAAATATAATTCAGGTTATGAGTGAGAATTATACTGAAGAGATGGATATTTTTTAAAGAATCAAATAGAAATTCTTGAACTGAAGAATTTATTGAATGAAATCCAAAATACATTTGAAAGCTTCAACAATAGACTAGGTTACACAGAAGACAGAACCTCATAACTTGAAGACATCTTTTAAAATAATCCAAACTGAAGAGAAAAGGAAAAACAAGAATGAGCAAAGCCATTGTGACATTTGAGACAACATAAAGTGACTGAATATACAAATTATTGCCTCCCCGGGAATGAAGAAACAAGGAAAGGATCAGAAAACATATTTAACAAAATGATGGATGAAAGCATCCCAAGTCTAGCAAGAGGTTTAGACATTTATATTCAGGAGGCTCAATCCCCAGACAGATAAATACAAAAAGATCTTCCCCAGGGCACATTAAAATCAGAATGTCTAAAGTCAAAGTTAAAGAGAAAATCCTAAAAACACCAAGATAAAGGTATCTAATAACACAGACATTTACAGAGCATTCTATCCAACAGCTGCAAAATATACATTCTTTTCATCAATACTTTCTCTAGGATGGAGCATATGTTAGGCCACAAAACAAGGCATAATTACTTTTTAAAAGTCAAAATCATACGAAGTATCCTCTCACACTACAATGTAATAAAACCAGAAATCAATACAAAGGGGAGCTTGAAACTATACAAATACAGGGAATTAAACAACATGTTCCTAAATGACCACTGGGTCAACAAAAAAATTTCAAGATGGAAATCAAAAAATTTCTTGAAACAAATAAAAATGGAAACACAGTATACCAAAACCTGTGGGACATAGCAAAAGCAGTGCTAAAAGGGAAGTTAATAGCAATAAACACCAATTTCAAAAAAAGTAGAAAGATGAGAAACTAACAATCTAAAAGTGCATTTCAAGGGACTAGAAAAGTAAGAACAAACCAAACGCAAAATTAGCAGAAGAAAAGAAATAATAAAGACCAGAGCTGAGCTAAATCAAATAGAAATTAAAAATAAAAATACAACAAATCAATGAAATTAACAGTTGGTTCTTTGAAAAGAAACAAAATTAATAAACCGGTAGTTAGACTAATCAAGAAAAGAAGAGAGAAGACCCAAACAAACAAAATCAGAAATGAAAAAAGAGACATTACAACTGATACCACAGAAATACGAAAGATCATCAAAGACTATTATGAACAACTACACAATGACAGACTGGAAAACCTAGAGGAAATAAATCCCTGGAAACATACAACCTACTAAGATGAATCAAGAAGAAAGAGAAAACCAGAGCATACCAATAATGAAAAGTGAAATTGAATCAGTAATAAAAAATGTCTCCCAGCAAAGAAAGGTCCAGGACCGATGGATTCATAACCAAATTTTATCAAAGGTACAAAGAAGAACTAATGTCAATCTTCCTGAAACTATTCCAAAACAGCCAAGAGATAATTCTTCCTAACTGAATTTACTTGCCCAGTATTACCCTGATGCTAAAACCAGACTAGGACATGCCAAAACAAAAACATGCAGGTCAATATCCTTGAAGAACATAAACACAAAAATCCTCAACAAAATACTAGCAAACTGAATCCAATAGCACATAAATAAGATAATACACTATAATAAGGTAGAGTTTTCAATAAACGTAATACATCACATCAACAGAATGAAGGACAAAACCATATGATCATCTCAATAGACTCATAAAAATTTTAATAAAAATCATTATAATAAAAGCCATATATGACAAGCCCACAGCTTACATCCTACTGAATGGGGAAAAGTTGAAAGCATTTTCTCTAAGACTGGAACAAGACAAGGATGCCCACTTTCACCACTCCTAATAAACAGATTACTGAAAGTTCAGGCCAGACTAATCAGGCAAAAGAAAAAAAAAAGAAAAAGCACCAAAATGGAAAAGAGGAAGTCAAACTCACTCTCTTTGTTAATGAAAGGATCTTATATCTAGAAAAACCTAAAGAATCCACTAAAATACTCTTAGATCTGATAAATAAATTCAGTAAAGTTGCAGACCACAAAATCAATATACAAAAATTAGCATTTCTATATATCAACATTGATTGAGCTGAGAAAAAAAAAAACAAGAAAACAATCCTCGGGCTGAGTGCAGTGGCTCACATCTGTAACCTCAACAATTTGGGAGAACGAAATGGGAGGATTACTTGAAGCCAGTTCAAGTCCAGCCTGGGCAGCATATCAAGACCCTATCTTTACAAAAAATATACACTAAAATTTAAAAAAATAAGCTGGGTAGAGTGATGTGTGTCTGTAGTCCCAGTTACTCAGGAGACTGAGGCAGGAGGATCACTTGAATCCAGGATTCAAGGCTGCAATGAGCTATAATCACCACTTTACTCCAGCCTGGGTGACAGACTGAGACTCTGTCAGTCTGTCAGAGAAAAATTAATAAATAAAAGCGATCTAATTTGCAATAGATACAAAACAAATACGTAGGAATAACTTTAACCAATGAGATAAAAGATCTCTACAAGGAAAACTACAAAATAGTGATGAAAATAATGGAAAATGACACAAACAAATGGAAAAACATCCCATGTTTATGGATTGGAAGAGCTTATATTGTTAATATGACTATGTTGCCCAAAGCAATCTACATATTCAATACAATTCCTATGAAAATACCAATGTCATTCACAGACTTAGTAAAAACAATTCTAAAATGTATTAATATATGAAACAAAAAAGCCCAAATAAATAATGTAATCCTGAGCAAAAAGAACAAAGCTAGAGGTATCACATTAAAAGTCTACAGTAACCGAAACAATATGTTATTAGTATAAAAATAGACACATAGATCAATGGAAGAGAATATAGCACCCAAAAATAAAGCCACATATTTACAGCCAACTGATATTTGATAAAACTGACAAGAACTTACATTGGACAAAAGACACTCTGTTCAATAAATGGCATTGGGAAAATTAAATAGCCACATGCAGAAGAATGAAACTGGATATTTATCTTTCACCATAAGTAAAAATCAACCAAGATAGATTAAAGACTTAAATGTAAGACCTGAAACTATAAAAGTACTAGAAGAAAATCTAAAGAAAACTCTCCTGGACATTGGTCTAGGTAAAGAATTTATGACTAATATTTCCAAAGCACAGGCAACAACAACAAAACAATAGAACAATGGAAATTAATTAAACTAAAAAGCTTTTGTACAAAGACATAATCAGTGATGAAGAGAGAACCTGTTGAATGGGAGAAAATATTTACAAAGTATCCAAGAACAGACTAATATCCAGAATATACAAGAAATTCAAACAAGTCAACAGGAAAAAATAAATCCCATTAAAAGGATGCAATGGACATGAAGAGACATTTCTCAAAATAAGACGTACAAATAACTAATAGGTATATATAAAAAAACTCAACTTTACTAATCATTGGAGAAATGCAAATCAAAACCACAATTAGATAATATTTTACCCCAGTTAGAAAGCCTATTATTAAAAATACAAAAATAACAAATGTTGGCCAGGATACAGGGTTCCCTTTAGGTATTTACCCAAAGGAAAATAAATCAACATATCAGAGTGATACCTGCACTCCTATGTCTATTGAAGCACTATTCACAATAGGAAAGATATGGAATTAACCTAAGTGTTAATTGATATAATATTGACAATGACATAATATTCAGTCATAAAAAATGTCATTTGCAATAACATGGATGGAACTGGAGGTCATTATCTTAAGTGAAATAAACCAGGCACAAAAAGACAAGTATCTCATGTTCTCACTTGTATGGCTAGGATACACAGAGGGTAAGGACAGAATGTTGTGAAGTGAGACTAATGGACGAGTAGAGGCAGGTGAAGTCACGCGTAATAGGTCATAGTAGGATTTGGCTTTTGTTCTAAAAGCAGTGTAGCTCCACTAAAGTGACAGGTCATGTCTCATTTTCAAATAACTATGGCATCATCAGTGACCTCTGCCTTCTCAGTGCTTCCACCGTTTTTATTGTCTGCATCAGGAATCAGTCATGTAATCAATTTCTACCTTGTATTATTCACAAGTTTATATCATTTTGATGGCAGCAGCAGCCCATGTGGAGTGGCCACTGCCATGATGCCAGCTGCAGTGGGGAAGTTGCAGCCAGGGCTGCTCACTCCATGGAGCCAGTGGGAGCTAGGAACAGGTGGAATCCCCGCCCCATTCCAAGTTGGAGAGGTGGGAGCCCCACCTTCCTGGGCGCAGCTGCAACTGCCCAGCCCTGGCTGCAAACCCAGCCATCTCTGCACTCCGGGGGACTCAGGAAGCCCCCCTCCCCAGGAAGGCTTGAAAGTGCCTGCTCCTGCTACCTGCCCTCTCCCCACTCCCAGTGCCGACTCCGATTTTGAAGCAAAGTTGTGGCTGAGCCCAGGCACTATCATGAGTCAGCCGGGTGTGTGTGCACTCAGTACAAACTGACATGTCAACCCCCTGCCACCTTGGCCCACTCTGGACTTTGGGTGCCAACAAGCACAAGAGAGAGGCCATAGGGGTGCTAAGGGGTGACAACATGGGCCTTCAGGCACCCCTCAGCATGAACAGCCTGGGTGCCCTGGGCACCATGGATGGCAGGTAAATGGCAGCAGGAGGCAGACAGGTTTCTGGGCAGAAAGGGTCAGATCCTCAGTAAAACCCCACTTTTAGGCCAGGGATGACCTGAGGCCTGGAGGCTGGTTTGCCAGTTCCACAGACCCGAGTGAGAACTTAGAGTGCTTTTTCCGAGCCTGCCCATGGCCACCCATGGACCAATCAGCATGCATTTTCTACCTTCTGAAGCCAATAAAAAACCCAGATTCAGGCAGACTTGGGCAGATGACAGGACAACCTGCCTGTGGAGAGGAGTTACCGACTATGGGTCTCCTCTCTGCTGAGAGGTGGACACTCATCAAGACAATCTGCCTGCGGACAGGAGCTATCTACTGCAGGTCTCCTCTGAGCTGTTCTGTCACTCAGTACAGCACCTTTTCACCTTGCTCACTCTCCACTTGTCCATATGCTTCATTCTTCCTGGATGCAATACAAGAACTCAGGACCCACCAAATGGTGGGGCTAAAAGAGCTGTAACACAAACAGGGCTGAAACACGTCCCTTACTTGCTATGTTGGGGGTGACAAGAAGGAAAGAAGGGAGAAGGAGAGGAGATCTGTGGCCCTTCAGAGAGCCCAGACCAAGGGGCCCCCTGAAGGCTGTGACACCCTCTTCAGGGTCTGTGGTTCCTGGCATCTCCAAGCTTTGGGGTGACAATGCATTCCCCGGTGCCACTCGTGGAAGCTGCTTGCAGTACGCATGGTCCAGCCTCAGCCTCTCAGGGAGTTGGCACCCATGCCAGTGCCTGGAGCTGCCCACCCAACCACAGCTGGTGTGCCTGGCTGTGCACCGTGGCTGGACCCCATGCTCACTCACTCACACACCCCTCACCACTTCACGTCTGGCTTGCCCTTGGCAGGGGGGGATCCTGGCTGGTAGCACAAGCCAAGTGCAGCCTGCCAGGCCAAGTGGGTGGAACAAGTCCAGCAGGTGTGAGCAAAACATGGGCAAAGGTGTCACCACCCACAGAGGTTTCTGGCTGGAAAAGCAATGCCCCAAGGCTCCTGTGAGGTTTTCATTTAAATTTCCAACATTGACATGGACTAAGAGTCAGGGGGAAAGGGAACCTCATTTATTGAGTACCTATTCAATTGAAAGCATCGTGTAGGAACTTTGAATATATCATCTTATTTAATCTTCACAAAGCCCATGAGATCAATGTCTCAATATTGTTGCCAGAAAGTGGTCCCGATTTAGACCCCAAGAGAGGGTTCTTGGATCTCGTGCAAGAAAGAATTCGGAGAGAGTCCATAGAGTAAAGTGAAAGCAAGTTTATTAAGAAAATAAAGGAATAAAAAATGGTTATTCCATAGGCAGAGCAGCCCCAAGGGCTGCTGGTTGCCCATTTTATGGTTATTTCTTGGTTATATGCTAAACAAGGGGTGGATTTTTCATGAGTTTTCAGGGAAAGGGATGGGCGATTCTGAGAACTGAGGGTTCCTTCCCGTTTTAGACTATATAGGATAACTTACTTCCTGACGTTCCCATGGCATTTGTGAACTGTCATGGCGCTGGTGGGAGTGTCTTCTACCATGCTAATGCATTATAATTAGCATATAACAAGCAGTGAGGACAACTAGAGGTTACTCTTGTCGCCATCTTGGTTTTGGTGGGTTTTGGCCAGCTTCTTTACTGTAACCTGTTTTATCAGCAACATCTTGTGCTGACCTCCTATCTTATCCTGTGACTTAGAATGATCTGTAGCTTGTGCCTAACCTCCTGGGAATACAACCCAGGAGGTCTCAGCCTAATTTTACCCAGCCCCTATTCAAGATGGAGTTGTTCTGGTTTAAATGCTTCTGACAATATGACAAAAGAGGTCGACTCAAGAACAATGCCCAATCAACAACAGTCCAAGCTTACTGACCTCTAGTAAACTGAGAGTCTGGGTGCTTTTGCAATAAGATCACAAATTGCAGAAGTGTTCAAACACTGCGTATATCACTGGTATGTCTTCTTCCAATTCTTAGAAGGCTAGGTCTACTTCTTATTTAGTATGGCCTGATCCAAAAGGCAGTTTGCCCTTGTTAATCAGTTTTTGTTTTTGTTTTTTTTTCAAATCTGCGGGGTTTAAGAAAAGTAGATAAATGTTAATACTTGTTTTTTTTAGGAAAATTCTATTATAAGGCACATTTTTGTGATCATGCCACAGCACTCCAGCCTGAGAAACAAACCCTTCTTCCCCCTCAACACCCAAAAAAAGAAGATTTTAGAAATCATTTTTCACAATAAAGTCATCAACAAATGTCCATTTGTAAGGAAAAATGGCTAGTGGCTGATTTTCAAGTATTCTTTAGAAATATTATTTTAAACACTTCATAAGCTTAACAATAGAACAGCACTGGCCTGTCTGTTGTTAACCTTTACATAATAAAATTAATTAGGAATAATAACTCAACCCATGCAGAATTTGTCCATGATTTAAATGAAGAGAATGTTGTTAGCCCAGTTTGTATCAGAAAATTAGCAATTTTACTTGGTAATGCAAATCTTCTGGTTATATTTGTGTGTTTGTTGGCTTGCTTGCTTTAAAGTTATGATTCACTTAATGATGCCAAGCTAAGTATGCGCTTTAGCTTAGGTTTACAACAAAATAATAGGCTAAATTCACAGAGCGCCATGGTGTCTCGAATTAGAAAATAATTTGCCTTTGCTTTTCTTGAAATAGAGGAAATAGTTTTGCTTTAAAGTACCAGTGCAGCGTTTTCTAAAAGAGGTCAAGCTGAAACTGATGTTTAACCTGGAGAGGCCTCCATGAATTTCTAATGGAGTTTTAGAAAGATTGTATTTCCTGATTTAATAATACATATGACTGCAGTGAAGGAGCATTTTAATATGACTCTGAATCTGAGTGCAACACACAGTCTTATGAGAGACAAACAAGAGAGAGGGAAGGAAGGAAAAAAAGGAGAGAGGGAGGGAAAGGAAAGGAAAATAGGATATATTATTCAAATTTGTTGTTACAGTACTGTGTGAATGTGAAGTTAAGGATTTAAAGTAGCTAGCAGAAATATATATTCTGTAGGACATTATTTTTAGTCTGATGCCAATGATGCAATAATAATTATAGTCACTACCATTTATTGAGTTCTGATGAGAAGGTGGGCGCTGTGGTAGGCATCATTCATTATGCCAGCTGGTCCTCACCTTACCCCAAGAAGTGGATATGAATTATACACACATTTTAAAGACAAAGAGCCCACAGCTTAAGAGAGCTATGGCGCTCGAGGAAGGTGCCAGAACTAGAAGTGCAAAGCAAAAGCCCTCTCAGGTCCGACTCCAGAGTTTAACACTCATTACATGTTCATCCATTTATCTTTTTTGTTTTATGCTTTTCAGTTTTCATTTGTTATTCTTTTTGGGGAGAAGGTACACATTTAAAAGTGCTTACTGAAGAAAATAATATTTTGTTTTAAACTCTAGGCCTCACCAGACAATTTTTTTTTTTTTTTTTTTTTTTTGACAAGGAGTCTTGCTCTGTCACCCAGGCTGTGGAATGCAGTGGCACAATCTCGGCTCATGGCAACCTCCACCTCCTGGGTTCAAGTGATTCTCCTGCCTCAGCCTCCTGAGTAGCTGGGATTACAGGCATGTGCCACTTCGCCTGGCTAATTTTTGTATTTTTAGTAGAGACGGGGTTTCACCATGTTGGTCAGGCTGGTCTCAAACTCCCGGCCTCCTGATCCACCTGACTCGGCCTCCCAAAGTGCTGGGATTACAGGCGTGAGCCACTGCGCCCAGCCCTGAGACAAACTTCTAAGGGACTATATAATTTATTCAAATATATCTGTGAATATAGCAAGCATTCACACACACACACACACACACACACACACACACACACACATGCAGCATGTCTCTTCCTGCACATCCTTAAAAATCACATCAAACCCTGTAAAAGAGTCATACATAATAATAAGAATCTGGATTTCATGTCTATGTTATTTTACTTATCTGTCTTGCCTGTGTCTCTAGATTACTATTACACTTTAGCAAGTAAAAGAATAGATAATAGGAGAGAATGTAAATCTGCTATAACCTAAGATATATTCTTGTTACTCTTATGAAGGTATACTATATTCTTTAGAGCAAACTGTACTTGGTAAATCATCTTTTTGAGTTCCTCAAAATGTTGCTAATAAAATGTAATGTAAAGTTTGGCAAGTCCATTTTCATAAAAATTCCTAGTCTGCAATTTTATAAAACTAGCACCTAATTTAAAATCAGCCTTCAACTATGTGAACCTGGAGAGAATACATGCATTACCTGAAGGCCAAATCACTGTATTCTACAATTCTTTGTAGGACTTTCTTAGCATGTAATTTTAGAGTATCCAAACTATTTCTTTCCTCCACCTACATCACCATTTTACACACAGCGAAATGTGGTCATTTTTTCTGCTTAAGTGGTACATACTACAGATCTTATGACAGAAAGTGCTAAAGTGGACACACTTTCCATGTCCATAAAAGTGGGGAAGATGCCACTCTAGTTGTAATTTTTTAATTTAAAAAAGAAAGACAATGCCAAGATTCTTGCAAAGAAAGACTGTAAAGAGAGAAGGGGAGAAGGGGACGTATTCCCCCCTGCCAGCTGTGGTAGTGAGGGAGCAGAGTTGGAGCGTAGCTTCAGACAGTGGTGATAGGAGGCCACAGGCAATGCCATTGCTCTACCCACATTTCTTTGGATTCTTTACCAACTCTTGCACTCACCTCCCTGTGTACTATCCCCTACAACAGTCAGCACCGTATCTCTTAATTTGCGAGGTGGCCTCAGACTGCTAGATCCCCTTTGAGAATTGATGTAAAGCTGGAATCTCCTGGATATTTCTATCACTCCTGGGGAAGCCTTTAACAACAGATTAATCTGTAGCTACCCCTACTCCCTTCCCTCTATGGAGGAGGGATCTAAGGTGTGACCTTTGAATCTGCACTTCAAAACTGAACCGAAGTTTTCTTAGCAGAACTTTGATACTATGCCCTTGCTTGGCCAAATTTTCTTTCCACTCCCATTTCTGCACACCCCAATTTTTCCAGCGAAGACTAACTATGTTCCTTTCATATAAATTTTCACGTCAGTGTCTGCTTTTGAAGAAATCAACATCGTGTTGGGTCTCTGCCAAGTAGGGGCTGCACTGGCTACTCTGCCTAAGTAGGAGCCTGAAATAATGATCTTTTCAGTGGAAGAAGCCCCACTAGCCTAGGGAAACAGAAAGAAGTTCTCTGAATGGAAATAAGAAAAAGAAAATGCTACCATGAGAAAGTGAGACCCATGCCTCCAAAACATGCACATATTAAATCGGAATTTACGTGCTTGTTGAGAACAAGAATCCTCAAGCTAAGAAATTACATTAAAAAACTTGTCTTGAGTGGGCAAGATGCAGATGGAAATTCAAAACTACCCTACAAAATTTCTGCCATGAGCAAGACAAGCAACTCCCATAGGAGTGAGGGTAGAGAGAGGATGTGGTGGATAATGAGAGAAGCTCACAGTCCAAAAAATTACAGACCACACAAAGAAATGGTTTCACATCGATAAAGTCTCATTTCAACAACTGGATGATTCTATGATCTGAAAGAAAGAATAAACCTATATAATCAGTATGTTTAAAATGATTGAAGTAATAGAGAATGCAAATCATAATGAAAGAAAATCCATCATAAAAGTAACAGACACTTAAAGAAGACTGTAGTATAACCTCTATAAAGATTATGATGGCAGATTAAATACATGCCCAGAATTTACTCACTCCAGAAACCCTGCCAAAATTACAAGCCCCCAAAAAAACCTTTTAATCCACAAAGATGAAGAGAGCAGCAGGGGAGACAACAGTGACAGGTCTTTGAAACCTGAAAAGCAGATGACCAATGTCAGTGACTTATGAGACCTGTGAAAGATAAATAAAAATTGGCTGAAAAACTAATAACAAAATCCATTCCACCACAGAATCTTCCAAAGATTCTAGAACTACCAACACCCAATTAACTCAAGACTTGTAATTTAGGGAAAAGTGACTCCATGAAAAAGAGTCAGTAAAGCTGTTTCTGAAGCAGCTAGATTTCTACTAGATTCCTTCTCCTTTCGCTTTCCCAGTTTGTTCTTCAGAACTATTACCTCTGCCCAAGAAATTTGAAGGACTTTTTCCTAGAAAGGGTAAAAACAAAAAGTTTTAGGGACTGCTGATTGCCAGTCAGAGTTGAAGGTCTGTATGGGAACTAATACCAAGAAAAGGAAAATGAAGTGATCACATGAATACTGAATGCTGAATGGTTTGGCTCCCAGTCAAAACACATCAGACCTTTACTATCCAGTAGACTCATAGAGTAGACTTTGGAGTATCTAATCCACCCATAAGGAAAACGCACAGATACTGATAATCCCATTGAGATATTCAAATTTGACCAGTCTCACTTATGCACTCAGATCTTCCAATCAGTTTTTAAGGCCCCAGCACTTAGTCATGAATAACCAGTCAATAGAGGACAAAAGATCCACACAAAAACATTACCAAAGAAGAAAATGGGGTGAAGAAAACTTTAAATTGGTAAGTATTAATAAGTAAAACCATTATTAATACCCCCAGAGAAAGAAGACTATATTTGGATTCATAAAAAGGATAGATTCTATAGAAACAACATGAACATTCAGATAACAGGGGGAAAAAAGTTTGTGGAAATCTGTTTTTTTTTAATTATTGTAAAAATGAAACTCTCAATAAAAGAGTTGGTAGATAAAGTTAAGGAAATCTTAGGAGAATTGCTTCAATCTGGGAAGTGGAGGTTGCAGTGAGCCGAGATCATGTCACTGCACTACAGCCTGTGCAATAGAGTGAGACTCCATCTCAAAGAAAAAAAGAAAAGAAAATTCCACGTTTTACCTTAGGTTCAGAGATACATGTGCGAGCTTGTTATATAGATAAATTATGTATAATAGGGGTTGGATGTGCAGATTATTTCATCACTCAGGTAATAAGCATAATAGTCAATAGGTACTTTTTCAATCCTTATCCTCTTCCCACCCTCCACCCTCCAGTAGGCTGTTGATGTCTGCTGTTTCCTTCTTTGTGTTCATGTGTACTCAAAATTTAGCTCCACTTATGAGTGAGAACCTGTGGCATTTGGTTTTCTGTTCCTGCCTTAGTTTGCTTAGGATAATGACTTCCAGCTCCATCCATGCTGCTGCAAAGATACAATCCTGTTCTTTTTTATGGCTGTGTAGTATTCCACAATGTATGCATACCACATTTTATTTATCCAGTCTACTATTTATGGGAATTTAGGTTGACTTCATGTTTTCGATATTGCAAATAGTGCTGACCTATGGAGTGGTACTCTGATGATGGGAAAGGCCAAGCAGAAGCCACGATAACTGCCTCTACCTAGAAAAAGTAAGCCAAAAGGGATACCACATTCCTGGAGGGATTGAAGAGATTAGTGCCATCATCAAGAACTTGAAATATGTTGGAGTGATGAAGCATATTCAACTCTCCTATTTATCCTGTACTGAAGACAGGTTGATCTTGGAGAATGACAGTGCATTATCATAAGCCTAACAAGGTGGTGGCTCCAATTGCAGCTGCTACATCAGATGTGGTTTTATTGCTTGACCAAATTAATACATCCCCTCATACTGGACACACAGTTAATGATCAGGCAAATGCTTTATTCTCCATCCCCTTTAATAAATAAAATAAAACCCATCAGAAGCAGTTCACTTTTAGCTAGCAAGGCCACCAATACACCTCCACTGTCTTATATTAGGGGTATATCAACTCTCTAGCCCTATGTTCATAATTTAGTTTGCAGGGATCTTGATCACCTTTCCCTTTCATAAGATATAACGCTGGTCTATTTCTTGATGATATTATGCTGATTGAACCTAGTGAGTAAGAATTAGCAACTACTCTAGACTTATTGGTAAGACATTTGCCTATCAGAAGGTGGAAAATAAATTTGATAAATATTGAGGGGTCTTCTATCAGTGAAATTTCCTGAGGACCACTGGTGTCGGCCATGTCAAGGTATGCCTTCTAAGACGAAGAACAAATTGTTGCCTTGACCCCTTTACAAGTGATATGGTTTGGATGTCTTACCCAAATCTCATGTTGAAGTGTAATCCCCAGTGTTAGAGGTGGGGCCTGATGGGAGGTGACTGGATCATGAATGCAGTTTCTCATGAATGGTTTCATACCATCCCTGTCCTCACAATAGTGAGTTCTTGTGACCATTTAAAAGTGTGTAGCAACTCTTGGCTCTCTCTCTTACTCCTGTGCTGGCCATGTGATATGCCTGCTCCCCCTTTACCTTCTGCCATGATTGTAAGTTTCCTGAGGGCTCCCCAGAAGCAGAGCAGATGTCAGTATCATGCTTCCTGTGTAGCCTGCAGAACGATGAGCCAATTAAACCTCTTTTCTTTATAAATTACCCAGTCTCAGATATTTCTTTATAGCAATGCAAGAATGGTCTAATACAACAACCAAAAAAAAAGCAGCACCAAGCCTAGTGGTCTTCTTGAGATTTTGGAGGCAACACATTCCTCAATTCAGTGCGCTACTGCATTCCCATTTACTAAATGACTCAAAAACTTCTAGTTTTGAGTGAGGCCCAGAACAAGAGAAGATTCTGCAGCAGATCCATGTAAGCTGCTCTGCCACTTGGGCCATATGATCCAGCATATCCAATAGTGCTTGAAGTGTAAGTGGCAAACAGGGATGCTGTTTGTGGCCTTCGGCATACCACTACAGGTGAATCAAAGAGCAGGCCCTTGGGATTTTGGAGCAGTCTTGCCATCCTCTGCAGATAACTACTCTCCTTTTGAGAAACAACTCTTAGCCTGCTATGTGTCTTAGCAGAAACTGAACATTTAACCACAGCTCACTAACTCAGCATGCAACCTGAGCTTTCCATTGTGAAATGGGTGTTATCTGACAAACCAAACCATAAAGTCGGGCATGCACAGCAGCAGTCCATTATCAAATGGAAGTAGTATAGATATGACCAGGCCTGAGCAGGCCCGGAAGGCATAAGTAAGTTACATGAAGAAGTGGCTTGAATGCCCATGATCCGCTACTACCAGACCTCGACTCTCCCAGCTTGCACCTATCACCTCATAGAAAGTTTCCTACCATCAGTTGACAGAAAGAGAAAACTCAGGCATGGTTTTATTCTTACTGGAATAGACACTTACCCTGCATATAAATTTTCAATTCCTGAACACAATGTTTCTTCCAAAACTATCATCCATGGAGTTACAAAATGCCTTACCTACTGTCCCAGTATTTTACACAGTATTGCTTCTGATCAAGGAACTCACTTAACAGTAAATAAAGTGCGTCAATTGGCCCATGCTTATGGAAATCCATGGACTTAGCCATGTTTCCCACTATGCTAAAACAGCTAGGCTGGTGGAACAATGGAATGGCCTTTTGAAGACTCAGCTGCATTGCTAGCTAGGTGGCAACACCTTGCAAAGCTGAGGCAAGGTTCTCTAGGAGGTTCTGAGTCAGCACCTAGTATATGGTGCTGTTTCTCCTATAGTCAGGATTCACAGATCCAGGAATCAAGAAATAGAAATAGGAGCAGCACCACTCACTATAATTCCTGGTGGCCCACTAGCATAATGATTGCTTCCTGTTCTCCTGACCTTGTGCTCTGCTTGCCTATAAGTCTTAGTTCTAGAGTGTTCTAGAAGGAAGAAACGCAACAATGATTTCATTGAACTGGAAGTTAATACTAAACTACTTTAGGCTCCTCATGTCTCTAAATCAACGGGCAAAGAAGAGAGTTACTGTGCTGGCTGGGGTAATTCATCCAGGCTACCAAGGTGAAAATGGACTGCTATTCTACAATGGATATAGAGAAGAGCATGTCTGAAAAAAAAGAGATCCCTTAGATGCCTCTTACCATACCCTGTGATTAAGGTCAATAAAAAACTACATCTCAGTTCAGACAGGACTACTAGTGACCCAGATTCTTCAAGAATGAAAGTTTGGGTTACCCCATCAGGTAAAAAACCATGCCAGCTTAGGTGCCTGCTGAAGGCAAAGGCAATACAAAAGGAGTAGTGAAAGAAGCTTGTTATAAATACCAACTATGCTCAGAGGATAAGTTATGAAAGAAGGACTGCAATTGTCATGAGTATTTCTTCCTTATTTTGTTATGAATATGTTTGTGTGTGTGTATACACAGCAAATGTCTTTGTTTTCTTCACTTTCTTAGCCCATTACAATGTAACATAAGAAGTATTGACTTTGTATTTAAGATAAGTTTATTTAAGTATTTAAGTATTGGTAACTTTATATCATAGTATTTACCTTATGGAATACCAAGGAAAAGGGTAAACACCACCCAAGGACTTTGTATCCTCTTCTGAGGAGAGGGTTAGTGTGTTTTTGTTTGTACCCAAGACAACTGTATCATATTAGGTTTAATTATGACTTTTTTATTGTCTTTATTTGGAGATTAAGGATAGTTTAAAGAGATGCATATGGGTGCCAGATTGATAAGGAGTAGAATTGTGAGAGCTAGTTTTATGTGTCAATTTGGCTGGGCCATAGTGCCCAGATGTCTAGTCAAACATTATTCTGGATGTTTTGGTGAGGGTCTTCCAGATGAAATTAACATTTAAATCAGTGGATTTTGAGTAAAGTATATTGCCCTCTGTAATGTGGGTGGGCCTCATCCAATAAGTTGAAGGCTTACATAGAACAAAGGACTGTCTATCTATCTATCCATCTACCTATCTGTCTGTCTGTCTGTCTGTCTATCTATCGATCTATCTATCTATCTATCTATCTATTTATCTATCTGTATCTCTATCTATCTACCCCTACACATATCCTATTGGTTATGTTTCTCTGGAGAATGCTGGCTAATGCAAATGGTTAACAAAAAGTCAGGACAATGGTTACCAGTGGAGGAAAGTATGATTGAGAGAGACACACAGGAGGAGTCTAAGGTATTGGTAATATTCTATTTTGTTACCTAAGTAGAGGTGCGTGCATTTTATATTACCACTATATATGTTTAACACATTTTTCTGTGTGAATACTGAATATCACACATGTACACACACACAAATTTAACTCAGAAAGTATAAAATAGCAGACTATCAGCTGAAGATGAAAATAGCAAACTAAAACATACATGTAAAAAATTATCCAAAATATATCAGAAGATAAAGAAATGTAAAATATGAGAGATTAAGAAACAGAAACAAGAGAATGAGAAAGTCAAGCTCAAATAAGAATTATGAAAGGATAACATATAATTAGTGGCCAAGGGGAAATATTTAAGAAGATCATGGTTGATAGATGGTCATATAAAATAAGCAGAAGCAGCAGGATTAATAAAATAAATACAAATAAACATAGGTGTAGAATAACATCTTATTCCATTTGGTGCTGCAGTGACAGAATCCTTAAGACTGAGTAATTTATAAAAACAGAAATGTATGTCTCACAGTTCTGGAGTCTGAGAAGGTGATGATTATGGCACTAGCATCTGGTGGGCCTTCTTGCTTGTTCCCACATGGCAGAAGGCAGAAAGGCAAAAGAGAATTGTATCAGTCCGTTCTTATGCTGCTAATAAAGACATACCTAACACTGGGTAATTTATAGAGGAAAGAGGTTTAATTGACTCACAGTTTAACTTGGCTGAAGAGGCCTCAAGAAACTTACAATCATGGCGGAAGGGGAAGCAAACATGTCCTTCTTCACATGGTGGCCGCAAAGAGAAGTGCTGAGCACAAGGGTGGAAACCCCTTATAAAACCATCAGATCTCATGAGAATTCACTCACAATCATGAGAACAGCATAAAGGTAACTGCCCCCATGATTCAATTCCCTCCCACTGGGAATTTTATGTGGATTACCGGAACTATAGTTCAAGATGAGATTTGGGTCAGGACACAGCCAAACCATATAAACAATGAACTCACTTCCATAAGCCCTTTTTAGAGCAGTATTAATCCTTTCATGAGGGCAGATCCCTCATGACTTAAACACTTCCCTCAAGGCCCTACCTCTCAATACCATTGCACGGGGATCAAGTTGCCAACACATAAATTTGGGGGACATATTCAGACCATACCATTCCACCCTGGGCCCTCAAATTTCATTTCCTTCTTACATGCAAAATACCTTTATTCCAACCGGGTAGCCCTAAGTCTTAACTCACTCACTCCAGCACCAACTTTAAAGTCTAAGTCCAGAGTCTCATCTACATCAAACATGTGTGAGACTCAAGTCGTAATTCATACTGAGGCAAAATGCTCTCTAGCCGTGAGCCTATAAAATCAAACAAGTTATGTACTTTTAAAATATAATGGTGTCTCAGACATACGATAGACATTCTCATTTCAAAAAAGAGAATTACAAAAGAAAAGAATAACAAGTTTCAAGTAAGTAAAAAATCCCAATAGGGCAAATGACATTGAATCTCAAGGCTTGAGAATAGTCTTCTTGGACTCCATGTTCTGCCTTCTAGCGCACTAGAAGGCTGGGGTTGGGTTTCAAGGCCTCAGGCAGCCCATGTGTCAGTCCTCACACATTTAAGTCAAAAGCTTATGGTTTTCTCAGGCTTGTGCTGCATACTGGTAGCTCGGCAGTTCTGGGGTCTTGGGAGGCACCTTGCTCCCATGGCTGCACTAGGCATTATCCTAGTGAGGACTCTCTGTGGCAGCCCCCACCCCACGTTTCTGCTGGATAGTGCTCTAATGGAGGCTCCCTGTGTTCACTCCAATTCTGCAACAGGTCGCTGCCTAGGCTCCGAGACTGCCCAAGACATCCATTGAAATCTAGGTGGAGGTAGCTATGCCTTCATAGCTCTTGCTGTCTGGGTCAGTGATGAGAGGAGCAGGCTCGAAGGTCTCCAAAATGACTTTGGGGCTACTCTCCCATTGTCTTGATGAATAGCACCTGACTTCCTTCTATTCACACAAATTTCCTTATCAAACAATTACTTGGCCACACCCTTGGCTGTTTTTCCTAAAGATGCTTTTTTGTTCTTGACATGGCCAGGCTAAGAATTTTCCAAATATTTACATGCTGCTTCCCTTTCGATTATAAATTCTATCTTTAAATACTTTCTTTCTTTTCACATTTTACTATAAGCAACTAAGAGATGCCACACAGCACCCTATATTTTTTGCTACCTGGAGATTTCTTCTGCCAGATATCCTCGTTCATTGTTAAATTCTGTCTTTCACAAAGTCTTAGGACAAAAACACAATTCAGTCAAGTTCTTTGCCTCTTCATAGCTGTGGGGAAAAGAAAGAGAGATCAGATTGTTACTGTGTCTGTGTAGAAAGAAGTAGACATAGGAGACTCCATTTTGTTCTGTACTAAGAGAAATTATTCTGCCTTGAGATGCTGTTAATCTGTAATCTTACCCCCAAACCTGTGCTCCCTGAAACATGTAACGAATGTGTCAACTCAGGGTTAAATGGATTAAGGGCTGTGCAAGATGTGCTTTGTTAAACAAATGCTTGAAGGCAGCATGCTCCTTAAGAGTCATCACCACTCCCTAATCTCAAGTACCCAGGGACACAAACACTGCTGAAGGACGCAGGGACCTCTGCCTAGGAAAGCCAGGTATTGTCCAAGGTTTCTCCCCATGTGATAGTCTGAAATATGGCCTCGTGGGAAGGGAAAGACCTGACCGTCCCCCAGCCCGACACCCGTAAAGGGTCTGTGCTGAGGAGGATTAGTAAAAGAGGAAGGAACGCCTCTTTGCAGTTGAGACAAGAGGAAGGCATCTGTCTCCTGCCCTTCCCTGGGCAATGGAATGTCTCGGTATAAAACCTGATTGTATGTTCCATCTACTGAGATAGGGGAAAACCGGCTTTAGGGCTGGAGGTGGGACAGGTGGGCAGCAATACAGCTCTTTAAGGCATTGAGATGTTTATGTATATGCATATCTAAAGCACAGCACTTAATTCTTTACCTTGTTCATGATGCAGAGACCTTTGTTCATGTGTTTATCGGCCGACCTTCTCTCCACTATTATCCTATGACCCTGCCACATCCCCCTCTCTGAGAAACACCCAAGAATGATCAATAAATACTAAGGGAACTCAGAGGCCGGTGGGATCCTCCATATGCTGAACACTGGTCCCCTGGGCCCCCTTATTTCTTTCTCTATACTTTTTCTCCGTGTCTCTTTCTTTTCCAAGTCTCTCGTTCCACCTAACGAGAAACACCCACAGGTGTGGAGGGGCAACTCACCCCTTCAATAGCAAGGATCACTTTTTCTCTAGTTTGTACTACCTTGTTCCTCCTTTCAATCTGAGACCTCATTGAAATGGCCTTTACTGTCCATATTTCTACATTCTCTTCATAATCACTTAAGTAATCTCTAAGAAGATAGAGGTTTTGGCTTACAGCTCTTCTCTTAAGACTTCACCAGAATTGCCCTTAATGCTCCATTTATGGAAATACAGGCTTTTTCAGCACTCAGTTCAAAACTGTCTCAGCCTCTACTCACTACATAGTTTAAATGCTCCTTCCACATTTTTAGATATTGGTTGTAACAAAGCCTCACTATTCTGATTCCAATTTTTGTCTTTGTTTGGTGTTGCTACAACAGAATACTTGAGACTGGGTAATCTATAAAGAACAAAAATTCATTTCTCACAGTTCTTGAGGCTGGGAAGGTGAGTATCATGGCACCAGCAACTGGTGAGCACCTTCTTATGGTGCCCTCACATGAAAGAAGGTGGAAGGCCAAAAGAGAATGAAGCCATTCCCACAAGCCCTTTCTATAGCAGCATTAATCCATTCATCAGGGTGAAGCCCTCATCACCTAAACACCTTCCAAAAGGCCCTGCCTCTCGACACTGCTGTGTTGGGGATCAAGTTTCCAATGCATGATCTGGAAGACACAATCAGACCCAATATCAAATACTGAAAGAAACTATAGTAGATGAATTCTTAAAAGAAACTAAAAGAAAATAATTAGATGTACAAGAGATTTTACATCAGAAAGAAATTCTATACCTAGAAAATCCTAAAGACTGCCAAAAAGCTCCTAGAATTTACTAACAAGTTTAGTAAAGTTTCAAGGTACAAAATCTATGTAAACAAATTAGTAGCATTTCTATACACAAACAACATCCAGGCTGAGAGTGAAATCAAGAATACAATTCCACTTACAATAACCACAAAGGAAATGAAATACCTAGAAATACAGCCCGGTATTTACCAAGGAGGTAAAATATCTCTACAAGGAGAACTGCAGAACATTGCTGAAAGAAATCAGAGACCACACAAATAAATGGAAAAACATTCTACACTCATGGATTAGAAGAATCCGTATTGTACCCAAAGCAATTTACAGACTCAGTGCTATTCCTATCAAACTATCAATGGCATTCATCACAGAATTAGAAAAAAAAAAATCTAAAATTCGTATGCAACCAAAAAAGACCCTGAACAGCCAAAGCAATCCTAAGCAAAGAGAACAAAGACATCATACTACCTGACTTCAAACTATGGTTTAAAGCCACAGTAACCAAAACAGGTTAGTACTGGTACAAAAACAGACAAATAGACTGATGGAACAGAATACAAAACTCAGAAATAGTCACACATCTACAACCATCTAATCTTCAACAAGGCCAACAAAAACAAGCTATGCAGAAAGGACTCCTTTTTCAATAAATGTTGCTGGGAAAACTGGCTAACCATATGCAGAAGACTGAAGCTGGACAATTTCCTTTCACCATATACAAAAATTAACTCAAAATGGATTAAAGCTTTAAATGTGTGACCTCAAACTATAAAAATAATAGAAGAAAACCTAGGAAATACTCTTCTCAACATTGGCCTTGGCAAGGAATTTTTGGCTGAGTCCCCAAAAGCAATTGCAACAAAAACAAAAATAGACAAGTGGGACTTAATTTAACTAAAGAATTCTGTACAGCAAAAGAAACTATCAACAGAGTAAACAGACAACCTACAGAATAGAAGAAGATTTTCACAAACTATGCGTCCAACAGAGTCCTCATATCCAGAATCTACAGAGAACTTAAACAAATCAATGAGCAAAAACCAAATAATACCATTTAAAAATGGACAAAGTACATGAACAGACACTTCTCAAAAGAAGGCATACAAGTGACCAACAAACAAAGAAATGCACAGCATCACTAATTATCAGAGAAACGCAAATAAAAACCTCAATGAGATAACATCTCACACCAGTCAGAATGGCCATTATTAAAAAGTCAAAAAACAACAGATGTTGGTAAGGCTGTGAGAAAAGGGGAATGCTTATACACTGCTGGTGGGAATGTAAATTAGTTCAGCCACTGTGGAAAGGAGTCTAGAGATTTCTCAAAGAATTTAAAACAGAGCTACCATTTGACCCAGCAATTCTATTACTGGGTATATACCCAATAGAAAATAAATAATTCTACCAAAAAGGCACATGCACTTGTATGTTTATCACTGTGCTATTCACAATAGCACAGACATGGAATTAGCCCTGGTACCTAACAATAGTAGACTGGATAAAGAAAATGTGGTACATAGAATACTACACAGCCATGAAAAGAATGAAATCATGTCATCTTTAGCAATAGGGATGGAATTGGAAGCCATAATCCTAAGCAAATTAACACAGGAAAAGAAAACCATATACCGCATGTTCTCACTTATAAGTTGGAGCTAAGCATTGAGCACACATGGACATAAATATTAGAACAGTAGACACTGCAGACTACCAGAGGATGAAGGTAGGGTGGGTTAAAAAACTACCCATCTGGAACTATGCTCACTACCAGCGTGACAAGATCCATACGGCAAACCTAAGCATGACACAATATTCCCATGTATTAATAACAAATCTGTGCATGTACTCCTGTATCTAAAGTAAAAGTTGAAATTTTCAAAAAAAGAGACAAAGGAGATATCTACTAAAGTGCGCTAAGAGAAAATAACTGTCAGTCTAGAACTCTATTCCCAGATGAACAATCATTTAAAAGTTGAGAAACAAAACATGTTGATACAAGGAAAGCTTGAGCTTATTCTTTGAGACTCTTACTAAACGAATCAGAGGAAGATACACTTCTGTTTAAAAATAAATTAAACCTCTAATAAGGGAGTAAGCCACCAAAAAACAGCAGTGGGAAAAGAAAGTAATACAGATTAGGTAAGTCTAAATTAAAACTAATGGTACAAACGATTAATGTGAAAGAAGATTTAAAAAAAACAAGTTGGAAGTACTAGAAAAATATTATATGGATTGTAGGAGAATAAATGGAAATAATTACTCTAACATTTTTGTATCACTTGGGAGGAGGGTAAAGATACTTATTAACTTGAAACTTTGATTAAGTGCATATGCCAAAAATTTCAGAGAATCATTGACATAGTAGACTGCAATTTCCCAAAATGTAGAGGATGAGAAAAGAAAACTTTATTTAACATGAAACAAGAAAGGAGGAAGGTATAAAGCAACAAAAAGGTGATCATAAGAAGAAAACATGATGGTAGGAATATATCCAAGCATATCAGTAAACACATTTCATAATAAACACAAACAATTTTAACTGACAAACCCACAAACTTATTAGTACATTTTAACATTAGAAACTCTTTTTTTTATTTATTTATTTATATTTTTTTTATTTTTTTATTTTTATTTTTTATTATACTTTAGGTTTTAGGGTACATGTGCACAATGTGCAGGTTTGTTACATATGTATCTGCACCCATTATGTCATTACATTAGGTATACTCAAGTCCCCCCCCCCACCCCCACCCCAAAAATACCGAATGTGATGTTCCCTTCTGTGTCCATGATTCCATTGTTCACCACCTATGATGAGAAATCGGTGTTTGGTTTTTTGTCCTGTAAACTAGTTCAACCATTGTGGAAGTCAGTGTGGCGATTCCTCAGGGATCTAGAACTAGAAATACCATTTGACCCAGCCATCCCATTACTGGGTATATACCCAAAGGAGTATAAATCATGCTGCTATAAAGACACATGCACACGTTTGTTTATTGCGGCACTATTCACAACAGCAAAGACTTGGAACCAACCCAAATGTCCAACAACAATAGATTGGATTAAAAAAATGTGGCACATATACACCATGGAATACTATGCAGCCATAAAAAATGATGAGTTCATGTCCTTTGTAGGGACATGGATGAAACTAGAAAACATCATTCTCGGTAAACTACCGCAAGGACAAATTAACATTAGAAACTCTAACTCTTAGAAATTAGAGAGAATGGCACTCAAAAAATTAATATAGACACTACAATTTAGAAATTTGATCTAATGGTTAATATGGTTCATTCTTTTGAAAACTTGCATCCAACAATTAGACATTAAGCTTTTTTTTCCGAGTACACAAAGAATACTTATAAAACCTGACCATTCACATAGATTATTTTGGAAAAGTATAGCAAGCACTGCCTCTTGCCTCCCCAATGCAGTGTCTGTCTCAATTCCTCATTAGATGAGCCTGGTTTTTTTGTTCAGGAGATAAAAAGTTTTCTTGGTCCGTAGCAAGGGATGCCTCTCCCCAACTCCAGAGAGTGACTAATGATCAGCTCCAACTAGTTATTTTATACCTACACATTGTTGGCGTATAGGTATGCAGATGATTTTTTTTCTTTTCTTTTTCTTTATTTCAGACACAGTCTTGCTCTGTCACTCAGCCTGGAGTGCAGTGGCACAATCGTAGCTCGCTGTAGCCTCAAAGTCCTGGGCTGAAGTGATCCTCCTGCCTCAGCCTCCCCAGTCACTGGAACTACAGGTACACACCGCCATGCCTAGCTAATTATTATTATTATTATTATTTGTAAAGATGAGCTCTCACTATGCTGCCCAGGGTGGTCTCAAATTCCTAAGCTCAAGCGATCCTCTGCCTCAGCCTCCCAAAGTGCTGGGATTACAATTGTGAGCAACCACACTCAGCCCCGATATTCTTATATTAATCCAACAATGATATTAAAAAAAAAAAACACCTCTATAGTTTTCTATGTGGAGAATCATGTGGTATGCAAATTGTTGTTTTGTTTCTTTTCGGTTCTTGTGTATCTTCTTTGTTTCTGATGCACAACTATCCCTATAGTACCTACTACCATATGAATCTATATAGATGTACCTACAGATGAACCCATACACTGATAGCAAACATTATTACTTTATTCCTAATTTTCAAGGGAAGATATTTAATACGTCACCAAGAAGAACAATGTTTATAATAGGTTTTTAGTGGATTGCCTTTAATAGAATAAGGAAGTTTCTTGCTATTCTTGGTCTGCTATGAGTTTTGGCTATTGTCATGAGTGATGATTGAATGCTAATACTTCTTCTCCTGAATTTATTGAAGCAATCATAAGATTTTTTTCCTTTAATCTACTATTATGCTAATTAACATAAATCATTTTAGTATTTCAACTTAGAAATCTACACAAATAATTTGGAAAAATGGGATAAATCCAACTTGGTCAAGATGCACTTGTTTATGCATACATCTATTAATTTTGTATTTCGATATAATATGTATGTATATGAACATATATGCATGTGTACATAGAATAAACACTCCTGCATTTAATTTATTATTTTTTCAGGATTTAAAAATCCATGTTCATGAGTGAGATTGATTTATAATTTTTCCTGGCCCATATTTTGTCTGTTTTTTATACCAAAATCTTATTGAACTCATAAAAATTTAATGTTCCAATCTTCATATGCTCTCTAATTTTTGTACATCATTTCTCGGATCTGAGAGACATTTATGAAAATCTTGTCAACTTTTCCTTTCAATTTTGCCGACTTTTACTTTATATATTTTAATGCTATGCTATTAGATGTCTAGAATTTAGAATTGTTAGATCTTTCTGTTGAAATACATATTTCAGTATTATGAAGTAACCCCTTTAATCTCTAAACACACTTTGCCTTGATTATAACTGACACCAGCTTTTTTATTTAATATTTCTCCATCATATATTTTGCATCCTAAAATCCAGCCTGCCAATCATTGTTAACTGTTGAAATTAGAACATTTGTATTTATTAAATCACTGATGTGATTGAAATTATTTCTACAATTTTATCCTATGTTTTAATTCTTTTAGCTTTTTCCCATTTACCCCCTGCCTTTCTCTTCAAATATTACAATTCCTCCAATTCCTTCTCAGAGTTTCCTGGTATATGTATGTTAGATCTTTTAGTTTTCTTCATGTTCCTGAACTTCCCTTTCAGAATAGATTGGAGAAGGCACAATGTTGTTAAATTCTTTGTCTTCTAGTGGTGTGTTTTTCATAATTCCTCCAGGTCTTATCTTCTTGCAAGCTCAACCACGCATTTACAAGTCTGTTTGTTGTATTTGATCCAATATTTCTAGGCGTCTGAAGTGGGGAGGTTTCCAGGAATAGTTTGCCGTGTTCCCAGGCTGCAAGTTGCATTATCAAGAGATCTACACTCCAGTCTCAGCTTCTTCCCTACAGAGCTATGGAATTATAGTCAAGTCACTTTGCCTCTCTTAGCTTGCTCATCTTCAAGGTTATCAAGCTGAGGAAGGCAACTTGGTGCAGCTCTGAGCTTTTTAAACATGTGATCAGATGACTTATCTTCAGTTTTTCTTTTTTTTTTTTTTTTTTTTTGTGATGGAGTCTCGCTCTGTCTCCAGGCTGGAGAGCAGTGGCGCGATCTCTGCTCACCACAACGTTCGACTCCCTGGTTCAAGTGATTCTCCTACCTCAGCCTCCCGAATAGCTGGGATTACAGGCATGCGCCATCACACCAAGCTAATCTTTGTATTTTTAGTAGAAATGGGATTTCACCATGTTGGCCAGGATGGTCTCGATCTGACCTCGTGATCCGCCTGCCTCGGCCTCCCAAAGTGCTGGGATTACAGGCGTGAGTCAATAGATCACTCTGCAGTATCACATTGAATGTCTTCTTTGTTTCGTTTTCCAAGGTTTTATTAAATGCTAAAAATAATCACTCACTCTCTTTTAGGGTGACTGCACATTTGGGGAGTCAGGAAATAGTCTGTTCCTAAAGCTGTGCCAAGTTATGTGAATTTGACCAAGTCACTTAAAGCCTGTTTACCTTTACTTCCTTTCCGCTGTTGTAGAAGTATTGCTTTAAAAATGCCCATAAATAGCACAGGACTAAATCTTGGCAATCTAATCCACTTGTGAAAAGGAAGTGAGGACTTTAAAAGGAAAGAAATTAGGAAGAAAACAGGAGTTCCTATCTTCCTATTGTTGCTGGCAGCCCCTTCTTTCAATTTCTCTTGTTGAATTTTAGATACAAGTAAAAAGAAAAAGAGAAAGCTTAGCATTTTAGCTCTATCCTTGACCCTGAGTTATTTATGAACGGGAAATATTAAGATTCTAATGGTGACAGGAGCACCTTTAGCAATTCTATGGGCAGTGCCAGAACATTGTTGACAAGGCGGGCCCCAGTAGAATCAACCTGGAAGTTGGTTCATCACATTTTAATTTAAAAGGTTGAGGTAGAAGCAGAATGGCCAGGGAGCATCCCTTTCACTCTTGCTCAGAAGAGCTTTATCTTAATTATTGTGGCCCCATTCCTATTGTAAATGATGTCCTTAACATCTGCCCTTTTACTCTCCCATTTTTTCCCCCTCACATATAAACAATGACGTGGTCTCGGCTTCAGATTGATCCCATAGGGAGCACTGGAGCCTGAGTTGTTCACAGAGTTATTCCACCTTGAGGTGTGGGGATTGGCTTTAGGAAACCCCGTGTCAGTCAGTTGTTGGCTGAAAACTGCTCCTAGGGGCAGGGGCTATAACCTCTGACGATGTGGCCGCTGGTTGAGGCACTTACCGAGAGAAGAGGGTAGCTGCAAGCTTTTATGAAGTACTCCCAAAACCTAGAGTGAAAGTGGGGAAGTGTAATAGCTAGTAATGAGGACCTAGATGGGGGCATACAGAATTCACTACGGTTTCCAGATTTCATATTCCTGTTGCAAACTCTGCACATTAGCCCTGCCTACATGGTGAATGTGGCCCTGTGAATGATATTAAAA
This sequence comes from Hylobates moloch, assembly GCF_009828535.3. Taxonomy (NCBI): domain Eukaryota; kingdom Metazoa; phylum Chordata; class Mammalia; order Primates; family Hylobatidae; genus Hylobates; species Hylobates moloch. The sequence goes on from NW_026652292.1 coordinate 36,714,866, forward strand.
GGAACAATCAGGCTTTCCAACATCTGTCCTAGAGTTTACTGTCAACTTTTCCATAGTCAATACCCTCTTCATAGTATGGAAACATACATTTAGTCTAGAGGGAGTGGATAGAGAAAAGAGGAAGATGTTTCTAAAGACTCCTCCCAAAACTGCAGTTCCACCACAGTATTTTGCTGTCTTATTTTAAAGATCATATTTTGAAACTCATTGAAAAAGCCAGAGCTAATTTCAGACTTTTTATGCTTTGCAAAGGGAAGAATAGACTTTATAAGGAAAATATATTTGTATCAGGATACACACACACCCAATAAATTCCATTAAGTACAGCAAGTTCTTTATCATCTGGATTTAACCATATTGAACTGCCATATGAATTTAATATGCAACAAGGTAATGTTTGGCACAAATACTAGAGCCATAAAATATGTCTCACAGTACTAAGACTAGATGGAGGACAGATTTTAGCTACGGTCTTAGGAAACTAACAACAGACATATATGTATCAAAGTGGCAGAACCTCAGGTCCCGGTGAAAAATAATAATTCTTCTTAGCTGTATAGATGGGAGAGATTCAGATTTAAAAACACTTTTAAGTGAAGTTTGGGGGAAATGTCTTTTTGCTTGTTGCTGGTGGGTGCATTAATTTTCTCTAAGATATTTGAGGAACTGGTAACTTTAGTTACCTGTGAGAGGCAAACTTTGTAGCTGAGAAAAGTGAGCGATACAAAGACTTTCAGCTTTTACTTCCTTTTTTTGCTTTTTGAATTTTATTATTTATTTATTTATTTATTTTTAGTAGAGATGGGGTTTCACCATGTTTCCCATGCTGATCTTGAACTCATAAGCTCAAAGTGATCCACCTGCTTCGGCCTCTCAAAGTGCTGGGATTACAGGTCTGAGCCACTGCACACTACCTGCTTTTTGAATTTTAAAGCATGAGAATATATTATATATTCAATAGTTATTAAGAGTGTTTTGTCCTTTTGAAATTCCCCCAAATATCTGAATTTTGGTTTGGAGGAGCAAACCATTGTATTAAACCATTGTATTAAAATGGTTTATATTGATACAGATAGAGGTTAGAATAAACTTTTATTAAGGAATAAGTATAATGATGTCGTAATTCATCAGTTGCTTATTACATGATAGCTATTTTGCTAAGAGATTTAGGTACTTTCTTATTTAATCCTCACCACAAAATATGGGGTATGCAATTATATTTTCCCCATTGTACAAATAAGGGAATTAATGTTTATTATGGATAAGCAGCTTATCTGAGATTTCATAGCTAGTAAGTAACTGGTATAAAATGTTGCTGTCACCCAGACAGTCTAACTATAGGTCCTTGAAGCTATAACCAAGTTGGTAGACATCTCCCAGTCTGAGCCCTCCTTTTCTGTAACATTCATTGATAGGTGTAAGTTAATGCTTTGGTAATCATTCATTGCCCTTCAAGTTAGCATTAGGAAAATTTACCTCAGTGACTGTCATCCTGCTTGGATGGGTCTAGATCAGACCTGAAGAAAGTAGGCCTCCATGGGATGCTCGCCAGGTTAACACTTAGGCCAAAGGATTGACTAATGTTGAGGGACAGTCTTTTTCCCCGTGTTTTGTGTTTCATGTTTGCCGTAAAATTATTTGATCTACAGACCTCAAAGCCACCTAACCAATGAACATTTATGTTTCTAGATGGTATAAAACAATCATTACTTGACCTAGTTCATCTCATTATTGTATTTTTTCATAAACTTATTTATTTTATGACTTATTTTCATAAATATATGAATACATAGCCAGTGTTAAGCCATGGTAATTACAAGGGAACAAGAGACTTCCCAGACGGAATTGACCTGTGTGATTCTGTCCTAATTCTGAAGTCAGGAATTACTCCAGCAGACCCATCCGTTGCTAAAAACATTCTGGTCTTGTGTCTCGCCCATTCCAGGTGAGAAGAACCTGCTTAGTCCTACCTGTAGATTCAACCACAGACCCTGGCCACAAACATAGTGTCCTGGAAGAAAATGTATTGAATTTGTTTATCTCATTTCCTCCTGAAATATGTTAGACATAGCAATAAGAAGACCTTTGGAGTATTCTAGGCAAAGTATGGTAGAATCGAATATAGGACAATGGCAATAGGGAGGAAGAAGGAAGAGGATGAATTGTGGATGTTTCGGGGGTGAAATCTATTGGACCTGAATAATGATAGGATGAGAAACCTGAGGGAGGAAAAAAAAAGTCAAAAAACAAAGACTACCAGATTTCTCAGTAAGGTAATGAAGGAGATAATTGGTGCCATCTACGGAGGCACTGAGAAAGAAGCTGAGGTTTTTGGCTGTTGATTTTGGCTTTCATTTGGTTTCACTTATGTTGGGTTGATTTTTATTTTGGTGAGTTATTATGTTGGTGCAAAAGTAAGTGCATTAAAGGTAATGGCAAAAACCACAATTACATTTGCACCAACCTAACAGAAGGTGGTTAGAGTGAGATGACTGACTTCATTTCAACTACAACAAGCACTAACTAACCAACTTCTCATTTCCTTTTCTTTGGTTTCTAGTCAACACTTTGTGGTTCTCTAAGGAACACAAAGAGAGACCCCAAAGCACTCACAAGACAGAAGTCCGGAAGTTCCTACGTCCAACAAGTTTCCTAAGGCCAGATGTCACCAACTGGCAACCATCAGACTGACTCTAGCCTTCACAGCATCAATACCTTTCATATACCTTTGAAATTATTTGCCAAGGTTTAAAAGCAGAGATGTTTTATTTTAAAATATAGATTTTTATTTTCTATGTTTGAGAAATAAGCACAGATTCTCACCAGGCATTATCAGTAGGAGCTGACCCTTCACACAGGGAATCTGCCCTTCGTTTTACCACTGCCTCCTCCATTCAGTTTCGTTTTTGAATAGTGCCTGCCTGCCTTCCCTAGGCATGCTATTTTAAATATCCGGCCTTAGGCCAAAAGCCTCAATCAGCTTCATAACCCCTTCCCCACTCTTTAAATGTTATCCCCCAGCCCCACCCCTAGCCCAGGTTTGTGATTACCCCTAAAGACCATCCAAAGTAAAGGAGGAGAAATATTTTCTTCTTAATTACAGGGTAGACATTATTTTTTCTCTAACCACTGGATTCTGGGTAGGTGCCAATACTGTTTCATGCTTCCATGGTGGTCCCAAATTCTCTCTCCATCCATTGTTAGGCCTTTAGTTAACACTGTTTGCCCCAAAGGAGACTTAATAGAGAGAGAGAAAATATAAAATGGGTACAGCTCAGGTGTTACATGCCTGGGGTCCCTGGATTTGGGCTAAACCTCATCTGATGAGTCCTCTTATAACCTGCTGTTTCCTGATGCTGAATTCCTAGACCCCTAGGCCTAATCTTCCAGGTTAGACGCCTGAATCCATCCATCCATAACAAACACTTGATTCCAAACACAATATTTGCTCTTGGTAACTGTTACCTCTCAGTGCCTTCCTGTCCCATTCAAAACACCGGACATTAAGCCTATAGCATATCTCAGTGAGTCTAGCAGAAAAGATGGGTGTGAGTTGTAGCAAGATGATATATGGTTGAGGGAGAACTTCCAGTGAAAAACTCTGTTATAGTTAGTTCTTCTTACTGCTGGAAATCTGCCTAATCTCTTGGGTGGCTTGAGACAGAAAACATATTCAGAATCACTGGCGTATATGATTCTTGTTTTAGTCCATTCTTGCTGCTATAACAAAATACCACAGACTGAGTAATTTATGAACAGTAGAAATTTATTTCTCACAGTTCTGGAGGGTGGGAAGTCCAAGATCACAGCACTAGCAGATTTTGTGTCTGGTGAGGGCCTTTTCCGTAGATGGCATTTTCTCATGGTGTTTTCAAATGGTAGAGAAAACCAAAGGGACAATTGCTGTGTTCTCACCTGGCAGATGGGATGGAAGGGCCAGACTGCTCTTTGAAGACTCTTTTATAAAGATATTAATATCATTCATGAGGGTGGAGTGCTCATGGCCTAATCACATCCCAAAGATTCTACCTCTTAATACCATTACCGTGAGATTTAAGGTCTAACATGAATCTTGGAGGGACACAAACCCTCCATAGCAGTCCCCTTAAGTAACTCTACCTTCTCCCAATATCCACTTACCTATAGACTAAAGCCATCCCTCATGAGTTTCCTATCATGCCATTACTTTCTGGTTCCTAGGTCCAATACCTACTTCTTTCTCACTGGTAGCCCTGGAAAGCTGGCTGCTACCCTGTCTTCTAATCACATTTTGACTTCAAGTGTGTGAGGATGCATACCCAGTTATAAATCTGAGAAAACTACAATTGGATCTGAAAAGCTAATTTTATCATGTGAAAGTTTTCTTATTCATTCATTCAACATGAATTGAGCATCTAATATATGCCATGTGATAGAAATGCAGAAATGAGTAAAACATAATAATTGACCTAGTAGAACTGGCAAGATGTATGAATTCTGTAACTCCACATGGTAAATGCTCTAATAGAGGCAGATCACAGCTTTATGGTATATTAGAAGGCATAAACAAGGGGCACCTGACTTACAGAACAGTGTTCCTCAAACTTTATCATGCTTCTGAATCACAAAAAATCTTATTAAAATGAAGACACTGGTCTTGAGCAGGGCTGAGAACCTGCATTTCTAACAAGCTCCCAGGTTATGTCAATGGTGCTGATCCGTGGAACAGTCTTGTAACAAATTCTAGTGACTTGAAAATTAGCATGAAGAATGTTAGAATTGGGCTCCCTCTCTGGTGAAATTAACAGTGTTTGAGACATTTGGAATAAGTAAATATTTTAGAAACAGTCTCCACCTTTGTCTTCATAAGAAACCACTGAGACCTATACCTTATTTCCTTAAGGAAAGCACTGACTTTAGTCATTAATCAGTCGGTGTCCAGCCGATAGTTTAGGACGGCACAAGAGCCAACTTCTGAATGTCGCCATGTATGCTTTGGGTGAATATTTCTTCTGTGTTGTTAAAGAACCTCCAATGATAGTTCACTTGAACTTCATCAGACTTACAGACTCATTTGGTGCCTGCTCCTGTAATAAATGTCCATATGTATAATAGACCATTATCTGAAATATGCTGTCATTACAACCTGGCCTTGCAGTTATGGGGAGTGGCTAATCCTCAATGACTCACTCTTTGATTGCTCCTGTTTTCAACTAAAACCTGAAGAGTTATTGGCGTAAGTTTCGTCAGTTAACAATATCATATCTGTAAAATCAAGGTAAAAATGCTTGCCCTGCCTACTTTACACAACAAATTGAGATGAGATGTACTTTGAAAACTTGAAATATGATGAAAGTGCTAGCTATAATTAAAAGAACGTAGATGCTTTTCCCACAGTATCTAGTTAAGATAAAATTTCTGAATTTGTGATTATAAGAATAGTCTAAGGTTCCCATTAAAAAATACATATTCTTGGGTCCTATCATTGGAAATTTTGGTTTAGTAGTCTGGGGGAACTATATATGTATGTACAATATATGTAATAAACACCCCTAAATGATCCTTGTAATTGTGTCACCTGCATTTTACAGATATGATGTTGTTAATCGATCTGACTCCACCAACAACTCCTCAGATTTTGACCAAAAACAGGCGCAATCAAAGAGTGAATGAAATAGTGAGAAGTTGAGAAATTCTGCATTGAACAATGAAATTTAGTGCACACAGAGAACTCTACCTCCCATCACCAGTTTAATTATGCCAGATAGTATGTCTATACCATTACCAGTACTACAAATGACTCATGGCAAATCCTTCCCACTCACTTAGCTCCTTTCCTCCTGAGAGTTTGTGTAAAATATTGGAGACTAAGTTGACAGTATGCGTAACACAACCGACAAAAATATGTGAGAAGATAAAATTTGAGACTTCCAATAAAATAACTTTTTTTCTTAATCATTTTATAATCAAGAAATTGCCCTTACCTGGAGTTATATCATTTGAACTTTTATCCCCAAGATCTTCAAAAAACAATGAGTCACTTAAAGATGTCATCTGGTAACTATTTCATTCTAAAGCTGTGCTATATTATGTTCTTTGAAGGTGTGGCCACCAGAAGAACATTACTTTATGATGTATAAATATCCTCTGTTACACTTATGTTTATGTAAAGTATCTATGACTAAAACAAACCTACAAGGTCATCTATGTACCAAATTATAACTGCCACCTAAAGACTCACAGGTGGAGAGTACAGGTGGATTACTTAAGTAAATTTCTTACCTGAGAGTCACAACTGGCTGGATGAATCCTCTTTTACCTCCTTCAGAGAAACAGACTCATGACTCTAACTAGATAAAATTTCAGACTGAATCGCTTAGAGAATGCAATCAAGTCTATTGATTCAATTATAAAGTACTACTTTGGTTAGAGGGTGACAAACTTCCAGATCTTATTATCCCTAAAGGTTATATAGGCTGAAAATCTCAGTTGATTTAAGATAAATCTGGGCTGAAAGATCATAAATGGGGAAATGTAGGACATTCCAGATACAGCCTTTACTTGAAGGTTGACAGAAGGAGGATAGACAGATGCCTGCAGGATGATCCATGGTGACACTGTCACAGGTAAACTGAAGAGACTGTGTCCAAGCCAATCAGTATGTGTGGAGGATTTGTTGCTATTTGTTCTTCTCATTTGTCCAATGTTATTGAAGTTCCTTAGGTTTAGCCCAATAAACATCTCCCCCACTATTAGTGACCAGAGCAAAAAAAAAAAATGTGTGTAACAAAATATGCAATATAGAGATCAAACTGTTTTACAAAATCTTCAAAAACCTAAATGTTTTCTTAGCAAATGATGGTATGTCCTTCAAACACTTGAACACTATATTGTTTATTTTGCTTTCAGGCTGATTTTAAGGTAAATTCTACTCAGAGAGACTTGATCTTCTTCCCAATTTACCTGCTTCAACAAGAAACCATGAGTATTCATTATCAACCATATTTTGAAAATTGAATAATAAATAATGGTAACTACCTTATTAATAAAATACATATGTTTTTAATTAAGTGACTGTGGCTGCCAGACTCCAAAAAGTTAAAATGCCATCAATAGATAGACAGTGAAATTCTCAAAGCAGTTAAATTGCAGAGTACTTGAGAACTGGTAATTTTAGATGAAAGACAGCTAAGACACAAATTTAAAAGCCTATCCATTGTTCCTTTTTTAAATGATACGAAGAGATGTTGTACATCACAACTGCTATGGACTGAATATTTGTGTCCTCCCAAAATTCATATTAAAGCCTATATCCCCAAAGTAATGGTATTGGGAGGTCAGACTTTTGGGAAGTTACTAGGTTATGATGGTGGAGTCATCCCCTAATCTCATTCATCCTCCATCATGAGTGAGATTAGTGCCTCTATAATAAGAGGCAAACAAGAGATCATCTCTCTCTGCCATGTTAAGATAGAAGAAAAAAACAGCTGTCTGCAAACTAGGAAGAGTGCACTCACCAGATACGAGATCTACCAGTGCTCTGATCTTAGACTTCCCAGCCTTCAAATTGCATAGTATTTTGTTATAGTCTATGGTATTTTGCTGTAGCAGCCTGAGCTGATTAAGACAATTTTCTTCATAGATCATTTTCTTGGGAATGGTGGTAAGATGCTCATAAATGCTTAAAACTACACATAACAATCACACAGCTAGAAGAGATCCCAGAAAAGCTTTCAAAGAAAATTCAGAATCAAAGTTCTGGCTCTCACTTTATCTCCAGCCTTAAATGAGCTGGAGAGTCAGTTATGTAACTAAATGTCTCATGCCTCAGATTCCTCATGCATTCATTGGGAAGAACGCCTGTGCAATGTGTCTTTAGGGTTACCGTAGAGATGAATGAGGTAATGTATAGAAGAAGCACAATCCCAAATATTTCCTTTACCGTAACTTTTCTGCCGAATAACATCTAAAACTTTAGCCCTTGTTTAATTTAGCCTCATATTTCTCAACTCTTGCCCTTTGTAACTACTGTGCCGAACTTTCCACTTTATGATATACAGTAAGTCCACTTAATGCTGTCAATAGGTTCTTGGAAACTGTGACTTAAAGTGAAATGACATACAGCAGGTCTTTGAATAATATCATGTCTTTCAACATCCTTGATAAGAATAAAACATTGGTTTCATTCTATGTTGTTTTGCTTCAAGTCACAGTTTCCAAGAACCTATCAACAACATTAAGTAAGGACTTACTGTATAGGGTTTCCTTTATTTTCATTTTCTATTTTGCCAACATAACCACCAGCCTTCGCTTTAGTACAATACCTACTCTTGAAGCTACCCCATCAGTGTTCACTGATTAAATACGAGGAGAAGGGAGAGGTAGGCTGCTGGTCAGGGACTTTTCACGCTAAGACAAGAAACTAGAGTAAAGGTGATTCCCCCATGAGTGGCCAAACTATGGTTGCTGAAGCAAAAGGCATTGGAGCAGAAATATTTCCCTTCTAATCACTAGCAATGCATCAGGCAATAACGGATGCTTCATAAGCAAAGGAATTCCCACGAAACCATCAGGGAGTCTAGTGTAATAACCTATTTCCAACGTGCCAGATTCATTGAGTGAATTGGAGCAAATCTCATCTATACTTCTCATTTTCTGATATAATTTTATATAGACTAAATAGTAATGTTCACCATAATGTTGGATGAGCCTCACCTGTGAAGCATTCACTCAGTATATACCTGGCATAATCTTCCCAGATTGGTACTTTTTCAGATTTAAGAGGGAAATAGCTTGAAATTGAGAACTAATAACAAATTACATGCCCTTAAGATGATACACCCTTCAATGACAAAACCCTGTAGCACACCTCCAGGTCTGAAGTTAACAAAGAGGGCTGTCACTTCATTCAGCTGAGTCCCTCCTGCCCTCCCCCTGCATACACCCCAGGCAACCTTTGCCCTACTACCGTCTAGCTCATTAATTTGGTCAATGCCATTGTTTCTCATTTAAATCTTCCTGTAAAACACAGAATAGTCACTTCACTCTTACATTGTCTCCATTTTTTTCAAAAGCTTGCCATGAAGGGAAGGAAGCCAAGTAAGAGAAAGGTCAATGAAGTCAATTGCAAAGAAGATTATGAAATGTTGCTCATTTCTGCTTTTTTTTTTCTTTTGAACCTCTGAGTTACTTCATCTTTCGATTTGTCTACAAAGAAGTTGTGGGTGCACATTAAGATATACAGACAGAATTCACAAACCCTTTGGTAAATTCACTCTTAGCACTAAATATCAATAGAGGAGAAAAAAAACATACTATGTTTCCCAAAAGAAGTATGGAGAGACTATTTTCTATGATTAAAAGCATAAGGAAAAAAATGAAACTGATCCGAGAGCCCAGAGACTATTTTTATATGTGAAAAATATATACTTTAGCCAGGATTTGTAACTTCAGTAACTCCCTTTGGAAAGCAAATTTCCACCCTGTCACAGTGTTTGGTTATTTAGGACTGAGTCACTTTGAGCATGATGAGTTTGGAATGCCAGCTGGCTGCAGAAGTGTCAAGAAACCTGTGTGGTCACCAACACTTTAAACATCACTCACAGTTCTGAAGTAGGGCCATCCCAGGAGCACTTCCTGGATGCTGGTGATCCACAAACACCAGACTATTTCCACTCCTCAAAAGGAAAGAGAATGGGGCCCTACCTTGCCAGGAAGAGGAATCTGACAAGCAGGCTGAGAACAAGCACCACACAAGGCAATTCTTGCCAGGTGAGTCACCCATACCCCCTGGGTACAGGTGAAGCTCAAGGAAAGGACCATTCAAACTTCCAGCCTGCAGGAGCCGCACAATCAGCTCCTGAACTCCCATATTCAACTCATCTCGAAACACATTTTTATTTAAATCTTTAAAGCCAAAGAAGGTACCTAACCATTGTCCCAGCCTTCTCTTCTTTTATAGTATCACTAATTCCATAGTTATGTAAGTGCCTTCTATGTGAATGCACTGTACTAGGCCCTTGATAGAGAATGGTTAGCAGAAAAATTAAAAAGCAACCAACATTCTACATTCTTGATTCTCATGGGAAAAACAGAGAAGAATTGAGAAAAGTCCTAAGAAGAAAACACTGTGATAGACACTAACAGGGAAAGTTCTACTCAAGGTGGTCTTATGTTCTAATTTTAATGTGATCACTTGGGGATCCTGTTTAAAAAAAATAGATTCCAGTACTAAATGCAGATTTAATATGTCTTGGGGAGAGTCTGGGATTATGCATTTTTTACAGGCTCCCAGCTGCTGCTGCTCCACAAACCACATTTTTTAATAACAAGCCTCTAGGGTTTCTCTACATCTGCGGCTCTAATTCTCTAAGTGTGGTCACAGCTACAGTGTTACTGGGAAACTTCTTAGAAATGCAAATTCTCAAGCCTCACCCCAGACCTACCGAATCAAAAGCTGGAGAGGGGGACAGGGTGGCAAGGATGCCAACAATCTGTATTTTAACAAACTCTCAAGGTGATTATGATGCCTGCTAAACCTCATTCATCCAATAGTAGTCATGAGCCACATGTGGCAATTGAGCACTCAAAATGTGGCTAGTTCAAATTGAAATATGCTGTTAGGATAAATTATATGCTAGATTTCAAGGACTTGAAAAAAGAATACAAATCCCTTATTAATATTTTTTATATTAAATACATTTTGAAATACTATCTTGGATATAGGAATTAAATTATATTATTTAGATTAGTTTCACCTGTTTCATTTTGCTTATTTTAATGTGGCTACTAAAAATTTTTTAATTACATACGCTTATAATGGTTAGCATTATATTTCTACCAGGCAATGCTGCACTAACCTTTGAGAATTATTGCTGTAGAGCAATGGTTTCCAAGTGAGGCAATTTTGCCCCCTAGCAGACATTTGGCAATATTTGAAGACATTTTTGATTTTTACAGATGGGGTCAGGGGTTCTGTAAGTAAAGGCCAGCATGCTGCTAAACATCCTATAATGCACAGGACTGCTTGCTGCAACAAAAGATTCTCCAGTCCAAAGTGTCAATAGTGTGGAAGTTAAGAAATCTGTTCTATTACACTGATTCTGCTCATTAGAAACACTTTAGGGGAGTTAAAAATACTGATGTCCTTGGTTTATCTCCAGGTTAATTAAATTGGAATCTCTGGTACAGAAGCCGTGGCATCAGTTGTTCATTTTGTTTTGTTTTAAGTTCCCTGTGGATTATAAGGTGCTGCCAGGGTCAAGAACCTCTTTTTCTAGCGGAAAGGACAGAGGCCCCTCATTCATTCGTCTCTGTACTGCCAACACTCATCACCTCCAGACCTGGGAATTAGCATTTCCAACAAGTGTTCAGGTGATGCTGAAGCTGCTGCTCTGGTTTCCTCTGGAGAATTTTACGTCCCATTCAACATAACGCTACACACATCAACTCTCCAGATGGCCCAGGGAGCCTCATCAGACCTGGGCAGTTGTTTCCCACTCAGGAGAAGACAGTCCCACCACCAGTGATTCCCCTTCCAGACTCAATCAAAATGACTTCCCATTTAGCTGAGGTAGAAGCAGCTCTTTTATCAAGGGCATGGGGGCATGGTTAAACGAGTCACAGACTAAGCCCTTTCTGTTTGCACTCCAAGCAGGAAACAAATTTTTCTGTTACTGCGTCAACTTAGGGAAACCTGTTTCATTCAACTATTTATTTTTTACTAATATATAACTTAAATTACTTTAAAATAAATTTGTACATATTATAAAATGACATAGATTGAAACAACTTCTCAGCCAGGCGCAGAGGCTCACGCCTGTAATCCCAGCACTTTGGGAGGCCAAGGCAGGCAGATCACGAGATCAGGAGTTCAAGACCAGCCTGGCCAACATGGTGAAACACCATCTCTACTAAAAATACAAAAATTAGCTGGGCGTGGTGGTGGGTGCCTGTAATCCCAGCTACTCGGGAGGCTGAGGCAGGAGAATCATTTGAACCCAGGAGGCAGAGGTTGCAGTGAGATGGCACCATTGCACTCCAGCCTGGGCAACAGGGCTAGACTCCATCTCAAAAAAAAAAAAAAGTTCTCCTTAAAACTAACCCCCTAAGAAAGTAGGAACTAGAGAAATTTGGGCTTTAAATATTTTATCGTCCCTCCTCCTTCATAATTAACTTTTGAAAATATATATATGTACATAAATCTAAAATAGCTGGCCCTACATGATCTCTCTCACACACACACGTACACACACACACACACACATACACACACACTGTATTATCATCATGAACACATCACCTACTTTGCTCCAGTCCAGCTGACAGTCTTAGGCCTTTCACACTAAGTGTCTTTCCCCAACATCATCTGAATGCATAACTTCCCCACTCTTGTCTCCCCTGGTCTTTGCCCAGATGCTACCTGCTCCCTCCCATCTAGGTTCCTCTTTCTCAACCTTCTTCTCTCTGCCTGACTGGATTTTTCATAGTACTTATTATATTTTTAAAGTACCACCTAATTTACTTATTCTGTTTATTGTTTACTGTCTTTCTCCCATGCTGGAATCCTAGCAATCTCTTTGTTCATTTACATTTCTCAAATGTCTAACAGGACACCTGGCACTCAGTAGGTCTGTAATAAAAAAATTCTGATTGAATAGGTGTTTTTAAAAATCTAAAAATCTTTCCTTTTTCTCACAACTTTATTGCATTTGTTAAATAAATTCTTTGCAAAATTATTTTTGGAGTTCTTTTAAAATATCTTTGCTATACACTGAGCAAGTGATTAGAATGCCTATTTGACAGCCATAGCCAAATACACAGAATTCAAGCAGCTTCTAGAACTCAAATGATGTCCCAGTAGCTGCATTGTGGTGAGTAAGGGGAAATGATTATAGTGAAGGTCAGAGAAATACACAGAGGCCAGGCTACTGAGGGTATTGTGAGCCAGGGCAAGGAGTCTGAATTATGTTTTCAGGTAATCAGGAAGCTACTTGGAGGTTTTGGGCAGGAGGTAGACGAAGACACTGAGCATCATAGAATATGGTTGATAAGGCCCACTGGATTGCTCTGAGGGTGGCATTTCCATTTTTTTTTTATTCAATGTCCCTCATCTTCTGATGATGCATAATTTAGCAAGCTTAGTTGTGCTGGATAGTAGGGCACTAGCTAGAAGTGTAGGGTCAAACCATCTTTGGGGTGCTCAATTTCACCCCTAGATCCTCACTAACTAATGTGTGGTCTGTGGGTTCATAAAACATGCAGAATCCCAGGCCCCATGCCAGACCTACCAAACTGGAATCTGCATTTTAACAAGATCTCCAGGAGATTTGGAGGCACATTAAAGATGAAGCAGCACTTTCTTAAGGCATAGAATATCGATTGAGCCCCTCACTTCTAGCTATGCAAGGACAATACTGGGGAGGGTTGGATGAGAGAATTCTTTCTTTCCAGAGTCTGGGCTACATGTTGACCCCCTGCCTATGGCAGTGACTTCTATCCTTGGCTAAGAGCGTAAGTGTCCACAGATCAGAAAGCTTGAGAACTACTACCTTAGATCAAAGCAAAATAAAGCCTCTTGCGGGAAACAAGAAACTTTTTGAGCAGGCTTTTGGGTAAGCAGGATGGAATGTACTGACAAGAAAAAGAAATGACAAGAAGAAAGAAGAGTCAACCTGCTTCTAAAACAAAAAAACACACCATGAGAAGGAATGTCAGGGTCTAAATTTGGATCTCAATGTCCTCTTCATTGTGACTTTTTCTTTGTCATACATAACTGACTTGCTAAAACCAGGCACACTCCCCCACTTAGGGCCCTGCTGTTCTCTCTGCCCCAAATGCTCTTCCACCAGCTAGCCATATAATTAATTCCCTCTCCTCCTTCAAGACTTTTATCAAGATTTACCATCCCAATGATGCCCACCTTAACACTCAACTGAAAATTATAATCCACCTCACTGTATTCACCACATTCCCAGCTCCCTTCAACTAGCTTTGCTTTTCTTTTTCCATATTACTCACAACCTGCTAAACTTCCATATAACTTATTTATTTAATATGTCTATTGATACTATGCTCTATCCGGGCTAAAATAGAAGCTCCATGAGGAAAGGCTTTTTATTTGTTCTCTGATCTATCCCAAGCATCTACTCCAGAGCAATGCCTGATACATTGTACATCCACAATAAATATTTTTTAATTGAAGAAGAGAGTTTTGCAGATAGAGGCAGTGGAGCTTAAGAGATCAAAGTCGGCTGTTAGACTCAGGCCGAACCTGAATTTGAATTCTGGTTCAGACAATTATCAGGTTCATGATCTTTGGCAAGTTATTAAGCTCTCTAGACCTCACTTTTCTCACATGTAAAAATCTGCTTCACAGGGTTGTGGTGAGAATAAATAAGATAATATCTGAACACCGCATATTACCTGGCACTTAGTAATTGGTCATTCACTATGGTTGTCACATCACTATTAGCTACTTTATCTTTTATGCTCCCAGCAGTTGGTGTCCAACTGCTTCCTGATTGGATTAAAGGCAACAGGCAGCCCCAGGTTCTCTTTGGCTACATAAAGACTAGCTCAAATTTCCATTGCTCAAGATAATATTGTTCCAAACTCAAGGATATGAATAAAACACATTTACCTCACAGCACGTCTGTGCCAAAAACATTGTGAGAGGTCATTTAGTTGAAACTTTATATTACTTTAACAGATAAGGAAGGCCTGAGGCAGAGAGATTTTCTAAAAGTCACATCCCTTGTTAGTGTAGAGTAGAACCTGAAATCCAGGCTTTTAGATTCCCAAGCCAGCTCAATTTTCCATTACTCAAGAAGAAAATATTGTCCCAAACTCAGGGATATGAATAAAACACACATCACAGCATGTCTGTGCTAAAAGCATTGTGAGAGGTCATTTAGTTGAACATTTATATTACTTTAACAGGTAAGGAAGGCCTGAGGCAAAGAGATTAAAAGTCACATCACTTGTTAGTGTAGAGTAGAACCTGAAATCCAGGCTTTTAGATTCCCAGGCCAATGTTCTTTCCACTTCATTCAGCATGGAAACTGTTGTAAAAAGTTCCAAAGTTTCCACCCTATACAAGGTTAGCATAGAGAAGTAGAAGATACTTGAGATCATGTCTGGGAGTGACCCAGGATGCCTCTCTAGCACTCAGTAGCCCCTGCCAAAACATGCCCATCATCGTTGTAATTCATAATTAATGATCTGTGCATGAATAAACATTAGACAAACCCTGCCTATAACCTGCAAGAACACTAAAGTCCTTTATACAGTCATATAGAAGATCCTAATCAAGCAAAGATAAGTCCATCAAGGAATTGCTGCAGAGATTTTTCAACCCTAGGATAGTAATTTGAGATACTTTAGGCTATACCTATAATTGCATATTTGGATTGAGATTTATTAACCCATGTAGTCAACTATTTTGGCTAATTTTTTTTCCCAGAATATTGTTTAAAAGTGTCAGAAAAGTAAAATCTATGGGATTTAGATGTATGTAAGTAATTATAAAGTTAGTTCGTCCACTTGTACAGCCAAATGACCAAATAACATACACTAAAAGAGAAGCTGTATAAAAATTCAAATAGGCAAGATATAACAGACCGGTCTGTGATTAAGCAAACCTAAGTTCCTAAAAATAAAACAAGGAAGCAAACAAAACAGTTGTTATGGAAATATGTTTGAATCACTGAAAGCAAATTAAAGATTCCTCCTATTTGCCAAACATTACCATTCAGACTCCACTGCACAGTACAAGCCTGTGCAAATCAACATCATAAAACAATACATGGAATGCAGCACCAAAGTAGACCTCCAAGACATAGCAAAACAATGAATAATATGAAAGTCCCCATGGGTAGTCGATTATGAAGTTCTTTACCTGAAGAATCTAATCTTCTAATCCACTTTAAGCTCATTTTTTTTCATAAATATTTATTAAGCATCTCCCACGTAGGGTTTGAAACATCAGAAATTCAAAGATAAATAATGTTTTTATATATTCCAAACCCAGTTTAGAACTTAGGGAAGAAAGTCTAGACAGAGTTTGTTCTCAAAGCGATGGGGAGATTAGGAAATGAAAATAAAAACATCCATGTTTAGCTGGGGCAGATGTCCCACAGCCGTCACTGTCAGGCAACGGCTAAATATATAATTATACAGGGCTGATTTGGGAGGAAAATAAACAAACAGGAAATGTAAACATTGTTTTAAAAGACTAAATCTAAGTTTCAGGGATTGAATAGGAAACACAAGCAGTAATTTCCTTGTGGCTAAGCAGGAAATATATAATCAAGGAAAGTCAAGCTTCTGCCTAGAACAAATGACAAGCAGGTAGAATGTGAGGAAATAGATAAATGCCAGCCTGAGTCTGAAGTGTATTGGAGCATTCAATGAGGAAGCCAGACATGGCATTATCACAGATGAGCACTCTCCTGCATAGGGATCGGGACATCCCTGATATAAGATAGGTTTAATCCCATCACATTTCTTACCCCAGTAGACAGCACCCAGACAGGCCCAACACAGAAATATGCAACAGATCAGGCAGGACATGGCAAAATGCCAAATAACAGAAAGTTATTGGGGTCATTCTAGCCATCTGAGAATCAAATGAGTAAACATTACCTGTGTATTTAGCTCTGGAATAGTGAAGGAATAGAGAGTGTTTGACAATGCAACTTTTCTTCTCTAGCTGCAAATAAAAGATTCTAGAAGTTTTGGGGAGGATTTTAGGGTCCTGAACTCCCAGTTGCCAGTTCCTAAGTAATGATAGTCAATTATTTCTTAATCCCACAAACACAATTAGACCAGCTCACTCCCATTTATCTGCTTACAAGTTTCTGCAGATCGTCTCCCTAAGACAACATCAAACATTGTAGTAGGAGCACAAAGTGAAGTTGAACAGCCTGGGTCAGAATCGGGCCCAACCCTACTGGTTGTGTGATCTTGGAAGAGTTAACATAGCTAAGCCTCAATTTCTTTTTTTTTATTATTATTATTATACTTTAAGTTTTAGGGTACATGTGCACAACGTGCAGGTTAGTTACGTATGTATACATGTGCCATATGCCATGTTGGTGTGCTGCACCCATTAACTCATCACTTAACATTAAGTATATCTCCTAATGCCATCCCTCTCCCCTCCCCCAACCCGACAACAGGCCCCAGTGTGTGATGTTCCCCTTCCTGTGTCCATGTGTTGTCATTGTTCAATTCCCACCTATGAGTGAGAACATGCGGTGTTTGGTTTTTTGTCCTTGCGATAGTTTGCTGAGAATGATAGTTTCCAGCTTCATCCATGTCCCTACAAAGGACATGAACTCATCATTTCTTATGGCTGCATAGTATTCCATGGTGTATATGTGCAACGTTTCCTTAATCCAGTCTATCATTGTTGGACATTTGGGTTGGTTCCAAGTCTTTGCTATTGTGAATAGTGCTGCAATAAACATACATGTGCATGTGTCTTTATAGCAGAATGATTTATAATCCTTTGGGTATATACCCAGTAATGGGATGGCTGGGTCAAATGGTATTTCCAGTTCAAGATCCCTGAGGAATCGCCACACTGTCTTCCACAATGGTTGAACTAGTTTACAGTCCCACCAACAGTGTAAAATTGTTCCTATTTCTCCACATCCTCTCCAGCACCTGTTGTTTCCTGACTTTTTAATGATCGCCATTCTAATTGGTGTGAGATGGTATCTCATTGTGGTTTTGATTTGCATTTCTCTGATGGCCAGTGATGATGAGCATTTTTTCATGTGTTTTTTGGCTGCATAAGTGTCTTCTTTTGGGAAGTGTCTATTCATATCCTTTGCCCACTTTTTGATGGGGCTGTTTTTTTCTTATAGATTTGTTTGAGTCCATTGTAGATTCTGGATATTAACCCTTTGTCAGATGAGTAGAGTGCAAAAATTTTCTCCCATTCTGTAGGTTGCCTGTTCAGTCTGATGGTAGTTTCTTATTTTTTTTTATGATTATTATTATACTTTAAGTTTTAGGGTACATGTGCACAATGTGCAGGTTTGTTACATATGTATACATGTGCCATGTTGGTGTGCTGCACCCATTAACTCGTCATTTAGCATTAGGTGTATCTCCTAATGCTGTCCCTCCCCCCTCCCTCCACCAGACAACAGTCCACAGAGTGTGATGTTCCCCTTCCTGTGTCCATGTGTTCTCATTGTTCAGTTCCCACCTATGAGTGAGAACATGCGGTGTTTGGTTTTTTGTCCTTGCCATAGTTTACTGAGAATGATGGTTTCCAGTTTCATCCATGTCCCTACAAAGGACATGAAATCATCACTTTTTATGGCTGCATAGTATTCCATGGTGTATATGTGCCACATTGTCTTAATCCAGTCTATCGTTGTTGGATATTTGGGTTGGTTCCAAGTCTTTGCTATTGTGAATAGTGCCACAATAAACATACATGTGCATGTGTCTTTATAGCAGCATGATTTATAATCCTTTGGGTATATACCCAGTAATGGGATGGCTGGGTCAAATGGTATTTCTAGTTCAAGATCCCTGAGGAATCGCCACACTGTCTTCCACAATGGTTGAACTAGCTTACAGTCCCACCAACAGTGTAAAATTGTTCCTATTTCTCCACATCCTCTCCAGCACCTGTTGTTTCCTGACTTTTTAATGATTGCCATTCTAATTGGTGTGAGATGGTATCTCATTGTGGTTTTGATTTGCATTTCTCTGATGGCCAGTGATGATGAGCATTTTTTCATGTGTTTTTTGGCTGCATAAATGTCTTCTTTTGAGAAGTGTCTGTTCATGTCCTTCACCCACTTTTTGATAGGGTTGTTTGTTTTTTTCTTGTAGATTTGTTTGAGTTCATTGTAGATTCTGCATATTAGCCCTTTTTCAGATGAGTATGTCACGAAAATTTTCTCCCATTTTGTAGGTTGCCTGTTCACTCTGATGGTAGTTTCTTTTGCTGTGCAGAAGCTCTTTAGTTTAATTAGATCCCATCTGTCAATGTTGGCTTTTGTTGCCATTGCTTTTGGTGTTTTAGACACAAAGTCCTTGCCCATGCCTGTGTCCTGAATGGTATTGCCTAGGTTTTCTTCTAGGGTTTTTACAGTTTAGGTCTAACATTTCAGTCTTTAATCCACCTTGAATTAATTTTTGTATAAGGTGTAAGGAAGGGATCCAATTTCAGCTTTCTACATATGGCTAGCCAGTTTTCTCAGCATCATTTATTAAATAGAGAATCCTTTCCCCATTGCTTGTTTTTGTCAGGTTTGTCAAAGATCAGATAGTTGTAGATATGCAGCATTATTTCTGAGGGCTCTGTTCTGTTCCATTGATCTATGTCTCTGTTTTGGTACCAGTACGATGCTGTTTTGGTTACTGTAGCCTTGTAGTATAGTTTGAAGTCAGGTAGCATGATGCCTCCAGCTTTGTTCTTTTGGCTTAGGATTGACTTGGTGATGTGAGCTCTTTTTTGGTTCCATATGAACTTTAAAGTAGATTTTCCAATTCTGTGAAGAAAGTCATTGGTAGCTTGATGGGGATGGCATTGAATCTATAAATTACCTTGGGCAGTATGGCCATTTTCACGATATTGATTCTTCCATCCCATGAGCATGGAATGTTCTTCCATTTGTTTGTGTCCTCTTTTATTTCATTGAGCAGTGGTTGTAGTTCTCCTTGAAGAGGTCCTTCACGTCCCTTGTAAGTTGGATTCCTAGGTATTTTATTCTCTTTGAAGCAGTTGTGAATGGGAGTTCACTCATGATTTGGCTCTCTGTTTGTTATTGGTGTATAAGAATGCTTACGATTTTTGCACATTGATTTTGTATCCTGAGACTTTGCTGAAGTTGCTTATCAGCTTAAGGAGATTTTGGGCTGAGATGATGGGGTTTTCTAGATATACAGTCATGTCATCTGCAAACAGGGACAATTTGACTTCCTCTTTTCCTAATTGAATACCCTTTATTTCCTTCTCCTGTCTGATTGTCCTAGCCAGAACTTCCAGCACTATGTTGAATAGGAGTGGTGAGAGAGGGCATCCCTGACTTGTGCCAGTTTTCAAAGGGAATGCTTCCAGTTTTTCCCATTCAGTATGATATTGGCTGTGGGTTTGTCATAGATAGCTCTTATTATTTTGAGATATGTCCCATCAATACCTAATTTAATGAGAGTTTTTAGCATGAAGCGTTGTTGAATTTTGTCAAAGGCCTTTTCTGCATCTATTGAGATAATCATGTGGTTTTTGTCTTTGGTTCTGTTTATATGCTGGATTACATTTATTGATTTGCTTATGTTGAACCAGCCTTGCATCCCAGGGATGAAGCCCACTTGATCATGGTGGGTAAGCTTTTTGATGTGCTGCTGGATTCGCTTTGCCAGTATTTTATTGAGGATTTTTGCATCAATGTTCATCAGAGATATTGGTCTGAAATTCTTTTTTGGTTGTGTCTCTCCCAGGATTTGGTATCAGGATAATGCTGGCCTCATAAAATGTGTTGGGGAGGATTCACTCTTTTTCTATTGATTGGAATAGTTTCAGAAGGAATGGTACCAGTTCCTCCTTGTACCTCTGGTAGAATTCGGCTGTGAATCCATCAGGTCCTGGACTCTTTTTGGTTGGTGAGCTATTGATTATTGCCACAATTTCAGAGCCTGTTATTGGTCTATTCAGAGATTCAACTTCTTCCTGGTTTAGTCTTGGGAGGGTGTATTTGTTGAGAAATTTATCCATTTCTTCTAGATTTTCTAGTTTATTTGTGTAGAGGTGTTTGTAGTATTCTCTGATGGTAGATTGTATTTCTGTGGGATTGGTGGTGATATCCCCTTTATCATTTTTTATTGCATCTATTTGATTCTTCTCTCTTTTCTTCTTTATTATTCTTGCTAGTGGTCTATCAATTTTGTCGATCTTTTCAAAAAACCAGCTCCTGGATTCATTAATTTTTTGAAGGGTTTTTTGTGTCTCTATTTCCTTCAGTTCTGCTCTGATCTTAGTTATTTCTTGCCTTCTGTTAGCTTTTGAATGTGTTTGCTCTTGCTTCTCTAGTTCTTTTCATTGTGATGTTAGGGTATTAATTTTAGGTCTTTCCTGCTCTCTCTTGTGGGCATTTAGTGCTATAGACTTCCCTCTACACACTGCTTTAAATGTGTCCCAGAGATTCTGGTATATTCTGTCTTTGTTCTCACTGGTTTCAAAGAATATCTTTATTTCTGCCTTCATTTCGTTATGTACCCAGTAGTCATTCAGGAGCAGGTTCTTCAGTTTCCATGTAGTTGAGCGGTTTGAGTGAGTTTATTAATCCTGAGTTCTAGTTTGATTGCACTGTGGTCTGAGAGACAGTTTGTTATAATTTCTGTTCTTTTACATGTGCTGAGGAGAGCTTTACTTCCAACTATGTGATCAATTTTGGAATAGGTGTGGTGTGGTGCTGAAAAAAAGTGTATATTCTGTTGATTTGGGGTGGAGAGTTCTGTAGATGTCTATTAGGTCTACTTGGTGCAGAGCTGAGTTCAATTCCTGGGTATCTTTGTTAACTTTCTGTCTCATTGATCTGTCTAATGTTGACAGTGGGGTGTTAAAATCTCTCATTATTATCATGTGGGAGTCTAAGTCTCTTTGTAGGTCACTCAGGACTTGCTTTATGAATCCGGGTGCTCCTGTATTGGGTGCATATATATTTAGGATAGTTAGCTCTTGTTGAATTGATCCCTTTATCATTATGTAATGGCCTTCTTTGTCTCTTTTGATCTTTGTTGGTTTAAAGTCTGTTTTATCAGAGACTAGGATTGCAACCCCTGCTTTTTTTTGTTTTCCATTTGCTTGGTAGATCTTCCTCCATCCCTTTATTTTGAGTCTATATGTGTCTCTGCATGTGAGATGGGTTTCCTCAATACCTCACACTGATGGGTCTTGACTCCTTATCCAATTTGCCCGTCTGTGTCTTTTAATTGGAGCAGTTAGCCCATTTACATTTAAAGTTAATATTGTTATGTATGAATTTGATCCTGTCATTATGATGTTAGCTGGTTATTTTGCTCGTTAGTTGATGCAGTTTCTTCCTAGCCTCGATGTTCTTTACAATTTGGCATGTTTTTGCAGTGGCTGGTACCGGTTGTTCCTTTCCATGTTTAGTGCTTCCCTCAGGAGCTCTTTTAGGTCAGGCCTGGTGGTGACAAAATCACTCAGCATTTGCTTGTCTGTAAAGTATTTTATTTCTCCTTCACTTATGAAGCTTAGTTTGGCGGGATAGGAAATTCTGGGTTGAAAATTCTTTTCTTTAAGAATGTTGAATATCGGCCCCCACTCTCTTCTGGCTTGTAGAGTTTCTGCCGAGAGATCAGCTGTTAGTCTGATGGGCTTCCCTTTGTGGGTAACCCGACCTTTCTCTCTGGCTGCCCTTAACATTTTATCCTTTATTTCAACTTTGGTGAATCTGACAATTATGTGTCTTGGGGTTGCCCTTCTCGAGGAGTATCTTTGTGGCATTCTCTGTATTTCCTGAATCTGAATGTTGGCCTGCCTTGCTAGATTGGGGAAGTTCTCCTGGATAATATCTTGCAGAATGTTTTCCAACTTGGTTCCATTCTCCCCATCACTTTCAGGTACACCAATCAGACATAGGTTTGGTCTTTTCACATAGTCCCATATTTCTTGGAGGCTTTATTTGTTTCTTTTTATTCTTTTTTCTCTAAACTTCCCTTCTCGCTTCATTTCATTCATTTCATCTTCCATCACTGATACCCTTTCTTCCAGTTGATCGCATCGGCTACTGAGGCTTCTGTATTCTTCACGTAGTCCTTGAAACTTGCCTTTCAGCTCCATGAGCTCCTTTAAGTATTTCTCTGCATTGGTCATTTTAGTTATACATTCGTCTAATTTTTTTCAAAGTTTTTAACTTCTTTGCCACTGGTTTGAATTTCCTCCTGTAGCTCAGAGTAGTTTGATCATCTGAAGCCTTCTTCTCTCAACTCATCAAAGTCATTCTCTGTCCAGCTTTGTTCCATCGCTGGTGAGGAACTGCGTTCCTTTGGAGGAGGAGAGGCACTCTGCTTTTTAGAGTTTCCAGTTTTTCTGCTCTGTTTTCTCCCCATCTTTGTAGTTTTTTCTACTTTTGGTCTTTGATGATGGTGATGTACAGATGGGTTTTTGGTGTGGGTGTCCTTTCTGTTTGTTAGTTTTCCTTCTAACAGACAGGACCCTCAGCTACAGGTCTGTTGGAGTTTGCTAGAGGTCCACTCCAGACCCTGTTTGGCTGGGTGTCAGCAGTGGTGGCTGCAGAACAGCGGATTTTCATGAACCACAAATTCAGCTGTCTGATCTTTCCTCTGGAAGTTTTGTCTCAGAGGAGTACCTGGCTGAGTGAGGTGTCAGTCTGTCCCTACTGGGGGGTGCCTCCCAGTTAGGCTGCTCGGGGGTCACAGACCCACTTTAAGAGGCAGTCTGCCCATTCTCAGATCTCCAGCTGTGTGCTGGGAGAACCACTACTCTCTTCAAAGCTGTCAGACAGGGACATTTAAGTCTGCAGAGGTTACTGCTGACTTTTTTTTTGTCTGTGCCCTGCCCCCAGAGGTGGAGCCTACAGAGGCAGGCAGGCCTCCTTGAGCTGTGGTGGGCTCCACCCAGTTCGAGCTTCCTGGCTGCTTTGTTTACCTAAGCAAGCCTGGGCAATGGTGGGCGTCCATCCCCCAGCTTCGCTGCCGCTTTGCAGTTTGATCTCAGACTGCTGTGCTAGCAATCAGTGAGACTCCGTGGGCATAGGACCCTCTGAGCCAGGTGCGGGACACCATCTCCTGGTCTGCCGTTTTCCAAGCCCATTGGAAAAGTGCAGTATTAGGGTGGGAGTGACCCAATTCTCCAGGTGCCATCTGTCACCCCTTTCTTTGACTAGGAAAGGGAACTCCCTGACCCCTTGCGCTTCCAGAGTGAGACAATGCCTCGCCCTGCTTCAGCTCGGCTGGCGCACCATGCGCTAAACCTACTGTCCTGCACCCACTGTTTGGCACTCCCTAGTGAGATGAACCCAGTACCTCAGACGGAAATGCAGAAATCACCCCTCTTCTGCATTGCTCACTCTGGGAGCTGTAGACTGAAGCTGTTCCTATTCAGCCATCTTGGCTCCCAACCAGTAGTTTCTTTGGCTGTGCAGAAGCTCTTTATTTTAATTATATCCTATTTGTCAATTTTGGCTTTTGTTGCCATTGCTTTTGGTGTTTTGGACATGAAGTCTTTGCCCATGCCTATGTCCTGAATGGTATTGCCTAGGTTTTCTTCTAGGGTTTTTATGGTTTTAGGTCTAACATTTAAGTCTTTAATCCATCTTGAATTTTTTGTATAAAATGTAAGGAAGGGATCCAGTTTCAGCTTTCTACATATGGCTAGCCAGTTTTCCCAGCACCATTTCTTAAATAGTGCCACTGTTTGGCACTCCCTAGTGAGATGAACCCAGTACCTCAGATGGAAATGCAGAAATCACCCATCTTCTGCGTTGCTCACGCTGGGAGCTGTAGACTGGAGCTGTTCCTATTCGGCCATCTTCAGCTAAGCCTCAATTTCTTCATGTTTTAAAGGGGGAAGTTAGTAGAAAACTAACAGAGATTATCATGAGGCTTGAAAAAAGTTATCACATGTTAAAAGTTCAGTTACCTTCATTATAATTAGTGTACAGTGTCCTCGGCAGTGGTGAGTGTGGTGCCAGCAGCCATCAGGATGCAGTCAGTGTGGCATTTTTAATATTTTATTGTCATTCTTACTGGTCTCCTTGCTAAATGCATTCAAATATTAACTAATATGTACTATTTAGCTCATCTACACCAGACGGCCCCGAGTGGTCCTTCAGGGTCTCTCCGTATATCCTTATCCCTCCTGAACTAATACCTAGAAGGATTGTGCCTCTGTATTCTCCATGAGTTAGGCTCTCAGAAAGTTAGTTCCCATTTCAGACTTCATTTGATATCCAAGGAAGGCAGATTCCATGACTGAATCCTCAATGTCAACATCATTCAGTAGGGATTTGGACAGTGTGTGTCCTCAGGGCATTATCCTGTTCAGCCAGGCTAGGGGCAAAGTTCCAGGAGCAGTGATGGTTTCTAGATGCCACAGATCCTGGGGGCCATCGTTGTAGTTTCCCTCTACACATATCAGTACCTAGACAGCATACTATTCTTCTTAACATTCCTTTATGTGTGCTCACAATGCACACATTATGTTCAATGTAAAATAATTCATTAGATCTTCAAATTATCAAGACAAAGATAGCTTGATAATTTGAAAATTTACTTTGAAAAAGTAAAACAACCAAAAAGTACTTCAAGTAAGAGCAAAACATTAATGAGAAGCAGAAACATCTTTCCTGTCCTTGGGTCCTTTTTTTATCAGAACGTTTCATCTGTTCAGCCCTGAATCTCAATACACCATGATCTTGAAATCTTATACCAAGTTTAGATACAAATTCCAGAGCGATTATTGAAGCATGAATTACTGATGCTTAGAATGTAGAATTAGAAAATGTCAAAGTCTGGGTCCCTCTAAATCAAGACTGTGTAGCATTATAAAAACATGGTGAAATTGTCCCAATTGTCTCTCTATCCTGAGGCACTCTCTTCAGTTCCTCTTACGCAGAGAGCTGAAGGACAATTTGATGGTTTATGAATCTATCCTGTTTCTTCCACACACACCAAGCAACTGTACTTTATATTTCTAGGCCTAATGATGCTGGAAATTGCTGTAAGGACATCATGCCTAAAAGAGGATTGACTTGAAGCAAACACTTTACAAATGTGTATCTTTTAAGAGTTGCCACAGTAAGAATTAAAATAAAGCATGTATGTGTCTCCTAAAACATAATAAAGCATACATTTGTATTACTAGTGTATACTTGCTATTATAATAAGACAAATACTCTTATGAGGCAAAGACTGATTGAAGTATATCAGTTAAATGGAGACAGATG
Organism: Hylobates moloch; assembly: GCF_009828535.3. Classification (NCBI taxonomy): domain Eukaryota; kingdom Metazoa; phylum Chordata; class Mammalia; order Primates; family Hylobatidae; genus Hylobates; species Hylobates moloch. Next base: position 36,740,806 of record NW_026652292.1, read on the forward strand.
TGTTTTCCTTCAGCCATTTCTTTTTTTTAAAAAAAATGCATATTTCAAACATTTATGTGCTCTTTCATTAACAGCACTATGAATTCAATTTTCCAGACATTCTCATTATGTGTTGGTAAGATTACCATTTGCATTTTGTCTGTGAATAACCGAAAACCAAGGAGAACAGATAGCTGTTTGGGTAAGACAACCAGATAATGTGGAAAGCAAAGCTACTCTCCAAAGCAGCTGGAAAAGCTCATTAAAATAATCTGAGAGAAGCCCAACTCACTATGCTGGTGGTTATCAAAACCTGCAGCGCATACAAATCACCTAGGAATCTTGTAAAAACTACAGATTCCCAGGACCCCACTTTCTTGAGATTCTGATTTAGGAGCTTGAGGAATAAGGTGCAGAAATGTGCATTTATGACAAGCATTGCAGGAATATGATTGATATACGATTAAAGGGTTGGAAATAAAGCTTTCAGGCAAAAGCCAAAGAATGTGAATTATTTCGACAAAAGAGAGATTGGATTTCATTTTCTTAAAGTACTGTATATGTAGATTACAGATGAAGATATATAGATAATAAACAGTTCTATATTTCCACCAGATGTGACAACTTTGAATTGCAACATTTACATAAGGCACTATTTACATAATAACACTATGTTATTTTGCTAATTATAATAGGGAATGGGAGTTACAGATTTTCATCAAGAAAGATGACAAGAATGAAGTATCAGGAGTTCTTTCCATGTTTTTTAAGAGCAGGGCTCTCTAGAAAATGGGAAACAAGGAGTTTACCTGGACAGTGGTATCGTCTGACTCTGCTATTATTATTTTAATGAAGAAAAAGGCATCTTTCCAAGGACTTCTGATGTTATTGTAAAACTGCTCTCACATGTTGGACATATGACCGCAACACTGCTTACAGATGTTTGTCCTGTTCTTGCCAATCATTATTTATGCCTGTGAAGAGTTGAATAAGGTGCAAAAGAGTCAGTGTCAAATTAGTCCTGAAGAAACTGTGTTTCTTTTGCCTTGATGCTATGTAGTGGGGAAAAGCTGGCTTTGAAGTATATTCTTGATGTTCTTAAACCCAGGATAAGGAAGATACACAATCTTATACCTCTGCTTCCAGGAAACACATGCAGCCCAAGCAAGTTACCAAAAAAAAAAAAGAAAAACCCATAACAATAACTTCAATGTGAGTAAACCCCATTTCACATACAATAGCATGACTGTTGTGAAAGAATAACAGCAACTTTGGAAGGAGGAATAAAAATATGCTGATTTTCCTCTAATTGCCATATAGAAATTTTTGTAAAAATGACATTAATTTCCAATGTGTCTTATTAGGAGAGGGTTTCTCAACCTTGACACCACTGACATTCTAGGCCAGATAATTGCTTTGGGGGCTGTTCTGTGCATTATCAGATGTTTAGCAGCATCTTTAGCCTCTACAAACTGTATGACAAAAGCATCCCCATCCTCATCGTGATGATCGAAAATGCCTCCAGACATTGTCCATGAGGGCAAAATGACCACTAGTTAGAATAATAGTCCATGGTGGTAATCACATAACCTGCTTTTAACTGATTAAAGTAGCCCAGTATAGACTGGAATTTACCCATTCCTGGAATGCCCTAATTAGTACCATATTGCTTTCCCTATACTGTTGTTTAAACATAGCAATACTCAGACAAAGAAAGGCAAGCTATTAGTAGCTGTCATAAAGAGGGTACACACGAGCAGGAGAAGACCACTGCAATCACAATCTACCACAGAAACCTCAGAGTGAAAACACACTGGTATTGATTCAAAGTGTTTCCTAGTATCCATAACTTATTCATAACCAAGGTTGACAAAAGAAGGGGACTGGAGCCATGGCTCTACCACTACCTATCCCTTATTTGGCATGACCCTCTTGTGTACCCAGGTCTGAATGTACATAAAGGTATGGTGTAAACAGTGTTTGTTTTGATTGTGCCCTTGGTGACTTGATGTTCTCAAGTCATGGGCTTTGGAGTCACACTGACAGAAGTTCATATTCCAGTTATGTCACTAACTGGTTCTGCAATCTTTAATAAATTATTTAACCTCTTCAAGTCTCAGTTCCTTTATCTAGAAGGTGAGAACAATAAATCAAGCCCATAATGTATGGTGACAAAAAAGAAAGTATGTAAAACACAGGCAGAACATTAGCACCCAATGAAAACAAATTTTTCATTGTTTTTGCTGTTGCTTTTGCTGCTATGGTAATCATGGGCATTATTATCATTATACCAATTGATGTTAAGTTTCTTAAACCCCAGTGAGTTCAGGAATTTCAAGGCAAGGACCACTGCCCCAGCCCATTCCTCTTTTTCTGTTTCATATCTAGAAAATCCCTACATCCTTCTAACTTTGATGAGTGATTTCATAGAAAAGTGTTATCCTCTTGGTCACTAACCAAGCCACCACTACCAATTTTATGAATATCTTTAAAAGAATGCCCTCCGTGAATTAACTTGAAGCCCTAATCCTCATGATGGAAATTTTGGACATTTCAGCAGATTTGAGGTCCCAGAATTTGGAGGTTAGGAGGATCTTTCAGTGGTCCTCCATTCACATTAGCTTGTAAGATGTCACCTAAGAGTAAGAAGAATCAGCTCTTCTAGCTTCTTAGTGCAAGGTGAAGAGAGGATAAAGACAATTGAGACAGAGAATTTGGCTAGTGACAACATGTGATTACAAATTTCCACTTTCAACCTCCCTTTCATCCTTCCACCCCTTGACTACTTGCCAGAGAAATTGCATACTTCCCACAGCCTGAAAAGCCATGTTCCTCTTCCCTCCCTAGGGAAATCTTACCCATTCTTCAAAGATCAACTCAAAAGTCGTTTTATGTGAAGCCTTCCCTGCTAAACCCAAGTTGAGGGTAATCACTCACAGAACTTTAGATCTGGACAAAATCTCTATATTTTTATAGTTAAAGTCCACGTTTTGGAGGTGTGATTAAAGAGATTTCAGTAGGAAAAAGGACTGACTAATTCCCCCTGTTGGTATTCTACTTGGAATTATGATTGCTATTTTTAATGTCTTTAAATTGCACTAGATTCTAAGTTGTTTGGGTGGAATCCCTGTTGTACTCAATATTGTCTGTCCATAGCATCTAAAACAGTGCATGAACCATAGTTCATACTTAATAAATACCAGTTGCATGAAAGAACCCTATATTATTAACCAAGCAGGTTTAATAGACACTATTTGCTGCTACTTATCAATGTCAGCTTAATTGTTCCTCTTGAGTATCCATGGATATCCACCAGCCACACCGATCACATTAAAGGTCATGAGGAGTAGTTTTACAAAAATCATATATTACTAAAGTTTTTTAAAATTTTTTTGGTTATCTTACTATCATTCACCCCAACACAAGAATTTTAAAAAATTGAAATAGAATAATGATAAAAATCAACACATGAGTAATGCTATCTAAACCAACTGATTTGGTGCACATTTTCTCATTTAATCTTCAGAGCAACTTGTAGTTAACATAATTATTCTCAGTCTACAGAAGGTTAAGCTGGGGATGCTTTGCTCATAGTCACATGGCCAAGCAGAGACCATGTTTCTCAACACCAACCGCATATCTCTCTTACTTCATTGTTAGATTCACAGTAACTAGGGAGTACGTAATCTCTCAAACCCATCCACACTCATTGAAGTCTATGGAAAACAAACTGGAGACAAAAACACCCAAAGACAACAATGAGTTGACTCTTTCTGTGGTTAGTTTTTCTCTGTATTTTTTTTTCAAATCTATTCATTCTTCCTGACTACAGCATCATTTGCCATAGTCTTCTCCTAAGTCAATGTCATACTTCCTCTCAACCACTTGAGAGATTGCAGATCTTTGTCATTCAACATCATTTAATTTCCTGAATAAAGAAACAAAAAAAATGGAAGAGGTTTAGGTATACATCAAGAGTTGATTTTAATTTCCTGTTTGCCCTTGTAATTATGGTTTTTCTTCTTTGCTTTTGAAAACTATAATGAGTGTCTGAAGTATTACAATTACTTTCGATTGCAAAAACTGCAATTACTTTTGCACCAGCCTAATATATGTTCTGTCTATGTGGTCTTTCTCATCTTTAAAAGAGCAAGCAATTGATTATAAAACAATGGTTTCAACAGCCATTGGATATCTACCAATTATCCAATAGGACAATTTATCTAATGAATTACCTTTTAGGTTACCTATATGCTTAAATTTGGTTGCCACACACTTTTACACTCATATATGTAAGACAGGAGAACATGCAGCTCAACTCTCAAGTTCCCTTGCTGCCAATATTGATGGAGTTTATGAAAAATTAAAGTGGTGAAGAATGCTTCAGGTGTTCATTTCCAAACACAATGCATTTCTTTTTATTTTTTCCATTTTAAAAATAATATGCACCCATTGTAAAAAAAAAAAAAAAAAAAAAAAAACTTCATCATTATCATCATTGAATAAATAGAGGCAATTTCCTTCATAACCTCTTCTGTTCCACCTTCACCCCCAAGCCAACTCTCTCTCTGGTGGTATCATGTTAATAATTTGTGTGTTTGTGTGTTTGTGTGTGTGTGTGTGTGTACGTGTTTCCAGGAAGAGAGAGAAAAATGCAGATATATAGAAAGCATGATACACATTTTTAATTTGATTTTCTTTGATTACTAGTATATCATAAACGTCTTTCTCACCAGTATAATACAAATTGACCTCATGCTTTTTAATAGCTTCATAGTGTTTTATGAAATGCTTATACTACAAATTTGCTAAATAATTCCCCTATTAGTGATATTTTGACAGACATTGACAGATATTTTTAATTTTTTTTTATTGTGTGACCATCCACAGAGAACATCTTCATGTTTACATCTTTGTGCTCATTTGGGCATTACTGCTAAGGAAAGTCTTAGACAAAGAATTCCTGATTCAAAGTGTATGCATTTTTAAAATGCAAGTCATGGGCTTTGGAGTCACACTGACAGAAGTTCACATCACTTTCTTACTTCATAAGCCTGCTCAATTACACTCCAAAGGGCTATGAAAATTTCTGCTTTCCACACAATGTGTGAGTCGCCTTATTTCTCTACACCCTCACAAGTGTGGATATCATCAACTGGCTTCACTTGAATGCCCCTGAAAGCAGGTCCTGAGACAAAAATGTGAATGCAATACCGATGGTCACTGACTTCCAATGATTCCACTTATACTTTTTCAACTTTACGGTGGTGCACAAACTGTAGACATTCAGTAGAAAACAGTGTGATTCTCTCACATCTTGCTGGGCCACGGCAGTGAGCTGCAGCTCTCACTCAGCCACACAAGGGTAAAAACACCAGTACTGTACAGTACATTGTGTTGCCAGATGATTTTGCCCAACTGTAGGCCAATGTAAGTGTTCCAAGCACGTTTAAGGTGGGCTAAGCTAAGCTATGATGTTTGGTAGGTTAGGTATATTAAATGCATTTTTGACTTAATCATATTTTCAACTTATAATGGTTTATCAGGACATAACCCCATTGTAAATGGGAGAGCATCTGTAGTTTATTTTGAAGATAATTCCAGGAATCACTATGAGGTTGTAAGGAAGTAAGACAAGAAGTGGGGAACCAATAGACAGAACATTGACTAGCCAGTTACCTCTATTCGTAGTGTGGTCAACTATCACAGTTTGTATGGAATCAATGGGGTGTCCCAGGACACAGAATTTCCAGTGCTAAAACTGGGACAGTTCTAGAAAAGCAGAGATAACTTGGTTACCCTACTATATGGGCAATTGGGCTTAATTATTCTGGAGACCCTTGGAGTGGCCATATGGAACACAATTTAGGATTGTTCCAACAAAAGGCAAAGATGTGCAGTATTTATTCACCAGCCCTTAGTGGTTTGGAGGTACTCCAAGGCATTCTGACTCAGTTACTTCCCATCTGACCTGTTCAGGGACAAAGCATGGTCCTGTGTCCGAAAATAGCCCACAGGAGGAAAGGTGCAGGAATTTGTTGTCATGTCTGAGAAATGTCTGCAGACAAACTCTGGGATCCACCAAAAGGATGTGGGGATGGGGGTGCAAATACCATCTATACATGATTATTTGTCCCCAGTCTGATCAGCAAAATGATGCTATCTCAATATTGTTTTCATTTACATTCTCTAATGAGTGGGAATTTTGGACCTAACTTCATATTTGCATCCCTTTTTGAGACTCAAGTTTTCAAGCATTTAAATACAGTTTTAGGGTAGGTTATTTTCTTGGCCTGGGACAACCAACTTCCATAATAGAAAAAAAATTTCAATCAGTTTACCTAAAATATGTGTGTATTGGGATGCAATGGGATGGGATGGGGGAGCAGGGTAAACTCTTCCAGGTGAATTAAAGGTGAGAATTAATGATTTAATTATAGTATTTTCATGGCCACAATCCTTGTTAGACTTTCCTTTACCTTATTTTCAAAAAACTGTACATATGTATGGAGTAAGTATATACATATGTGTCATTATACATATTTATCATATACATATTATCATATATTGTATACATATACATATCATTATATATTGTACAGTTTTATGTACAGTTTTTTAAAAATGTACATATGTATGGGGTACAATGTATAGTGATCAAGTCAGGGTAGTTAGTATATCCATCACCTCAAATGCTTATCATTTCTTTGTGTTGGGAATATTTCAAGTCTTCTCCTCCAGGTATTTTGAAATATACAATAAATTACTGTTAACTGTAGTCACCCTACAGTGCTGAAGCAGAATTGAGCTCCTTGAGTTTTGTACATTATGTTTTTTTAGGTTCCCACTGAGCTGATTTTTGGCCATGATTCACACATATCTCTCCTCCAAGGCTCCGCTCACAATGCATTTCCTCCCAGTCAGATTTTCAAATGACTTCTCATTCCCTGTATGCCTATGTGTGCACGGCCTCATCTCACTTTCTCTGTGACCATTGCTGCTCATTTCTATTTCCTTCAAGCCTCACTTACTGCTGCCTAATTTGCCTTCTAGCTCAGAGGAAAGCAGAGATGTTTAATGGAGCTCTCAGAATCATCATTACTGAAACCTGACACAGTCAAATCCCTTGTGTCCCTTAATACGCATAATATTGCTTAGCCTAAAAGCCACAGTCTGGGAGACTCACTGTATCATAATGAGAACATTCAGAAGATAACTAAATCATAAATTTAAACTTCAGATTCTATCACTTCATTGATTAAGCTCTCAGACATTTCCCCAACTACCTAAGACCTGTCATTATTAATCTAACCTGTTTTATTAATTCCATTTCACTGTGTTTCTTAGCACATATGTTACAGCCTCTCACCAAGTCTATCCTCCAATCATGATTACAAACTGGCAGTACCTCAGAATGATGATCTTTTGATAGTTTTATTACTGAGCAGGAAGCAATCTGTATAGTTTTGTCTCACAAATTAATTGCTTAGACTTTTCCTGCTAAGCTTCCATCTCAGAACTTGTCCCCATTTCAAAGAGTAAACCAACCCTCATTTTACAAAGATAGCAACTAAGATTCCAAGACATTAAATGACTTGCCTGAAGCTACACAACTCATGGCCACAGACAGAACTCTTCCTCCTAGGCTACTTGTGTTATGTCGGGGTGATTCATCTTCTCTATGCTTCTCCGAAAAAAACAGAATCTGTCAAGCAGTCATCTCCCCATCCCCCCACCTGCCTCAGACCCCTGTGTTTCAGTTCTGTTCTCTACCACGACTCTACCCTACCCTTCAATCACTTCACTTCAGAGAAGCTGAGACCCCTTCAGAGCATCAGCATGTCCACAGGCATGGCATGAACTCCAGTCTTCTCCAGATACTTGGGCATTCACAGTGCTCTATCTGGATAGTCATTCACCTCTTTGTGAATAATGCCTCTGCCTGAACAACCTAAATTCAAGGCCCCTGAGTGCATATATATTTATATAATTCCTTGCACTCACCATCGTGCCTAAATGCCTATCACAATTCATATGGTAGATATTTGACAAGTATTTAATGAGGATGATAATGATAACAATGTCAGGAGAAGAATCAATTTTTAAAATTGTGTTGTGGAAAAAATATACACACATATATATAATATACATATATAATACACATAGTATACATGCACACATATACATATAGCTGTAGTTTTCTATTCTTAAGAATAAAATTAATCATATTGGGATTGAAAGAATGGTAAGAGATAATGGCTTACCAGCATAGTGCTGCCTGTACAGAAACCAGACCAGATTTCACAAGGGTGTCTATTTGTAAGAAGGTAGGGAACTTGTTTCTTTTTTTGTCTTGCTTTTGTTTCTGTGTTGCTGTCTGTTAGAGCAACTGAATTACAAACCTGAAGAGATGAATTTAGGTTTAGAAAGCTGACAATTTTAGTAGACCCCTGATGTAAAATGCCTTTTTCAGTATACTTCCCCAGAGATGGCAAAGATCCTGGACCTAAAGTCAAATTCTGCAACATTAGGCAACTGATGAATCCCAAAGGTGATTGCCTGGTTGATGGGTGATGGTCAAAGGAGTATCAGACACAGGAGACCACTTCTGTGGGTCAATGAACAACAAGACCAGGAAAAGGCAACTCACATGTGTAATCTTGCCACTGTTTTGGTAAGTAAGATGTTAGGAGTTTGAAATTCAGCCTACATCTCTGCCTTAAGGTATATGCAGAGATCTTTAAAGTGAGTGGTGAAGAAAGGGTTAAGAAATAGGATTTAATGGGTAATAGATTAAAAAAGTGAGGAGTCTTAGCTAAACAAAAGAAGAAAACGGGGTTTTTTTGCTTTTGTTTTTTAATTTTCTGGGTGTTTAAAGGTAAGCAAAGCTTTTTCATTCCTACCAGACTAAGACAGGTTGCAATTGCCTTAGAGCAGTTGGGAATTTTGTAGGCAAAGGAGAAACCATATTAGGAAAAAAGAATATATTGCTAAGCTGACAAGATACTGTAAATACCCAAAACTAGGTCTTATACAAACCGAGGGGGTTAAGCTGCCCGTTGATAGACTGGTACAATGAGAAAAAACAAAGTTCGCATGTCTGATTATGCACAAATTTCCTGAGTGAAAATCTTAGCTTGGATTTGTAACCCAAGTCTTTTAATGCATTGAGGAAAGATTAACAGTAAGAGCCTCATATGGTTTGGATCTGTGTCCTCACCCAAATCTCATGTCGAATTCTTCAGTGCTGGAAGAAGCGCCTGGTGGGATGTGATTGGATCATGGGAACAGAATTCCCCCTTGCTGTTCCCATGACAGTGAGTTCGTTCTTACAAGATCGGCCTGTTTTGTCGTTGTTGTTGTTGTTGTTGTTGTTGTTGTTGTTGTTGTTGTTTTTGAGATGGAGTCTAGCACTTTCCCCTGGGCTGGAGTGCAATGGTGTGATCTTGGCTCACTGCAACCTCTGCCTCTTGGGTTCAAATGATTCTCCTGCCTCAGTCTCCTGAGTAGCTGAGATTACAGTTGCCTGCCACCATGCCTAGCTAATTTTTTGTATTTTTAGTAAAGACTGGGTTTCACTATGTTGGCCAGGCTGGTCTTGAACTTCTGACCTCGTGATCTGCCCATCTCCGCCTCCCAAAGTGCTGGGATTACAGGCATGAGCCACCGCGCCCAGCCACAACATCTGCTTGTTTAATAGTGTGTCGCACCTCCCACTTCACTCTCTTCCTCCTACTCTGGCCATATAAAACATGCCTCCTTCCTCTTCACCTTCCACCATGACTGTAATTATACTGAGGCCTCCCCAGCCATGCTTCAATTAAACTTCTTTTCTTTATAAATTACCCAGTCTCAGGTAGTTACTTATATTGCAATCTTTGCCATTACTTTCAATTACTTTTGCACCAACCCAAATAGCAGTGTGAGAATAGACTAATACACAGCCCAATGTTTCAAGGGACCCTGAATAGGTGGCCTCTGAAGATAACTGCTTTTAACAATACATTGAGGGTAACTATTCAGCATTTCTGAAGCCATCAGAGTGTCTTTCAATCAGTGGCAAGGTGTTTAGGCCTTTCAGGCTTAAAATTACCGGTTTGAAATTAGCCAACAAAAATTAATAAATGCAATGAACTATGCCCAACTACAGCATATAAACAGAAAGATACTGGCACAAGACATTAAACCACTAATATTCATTCTATCTTTTCAGATGCAAAGAGCTAGGAAGAGTCAGAGGACTAGGAAATGCCACAGAAACCTCCACTGATCACATGGTTCTGTCATGTGAAAGAGAAAGCAAAATAGAAAACTTCACATTTATGAAGACTAGGAAACACATGTATGCATACGTATAGTTCATGAGGCAGTGTAAAATGAGGAAATCTATTTTTTCTACTTGGATAGAACTGGTAGAGTGTGGCACAATTTCACTTTAAAAAATAAAGTATTCAGTATTCCTTGTGTAAGGTGTTGCTAGAAGAAGAAATTTGCTGAGAAAAAAATTCATCCTTTCTTTGCAAGGAAGATCTTAGGACAGTGGCATCAACATGAGACACTGCATTGACAATACTTTTGTATTCTGCTTTGAATTCTTTTTGGAAGTTGGTAGAGGTAAATCACAATTTATTTTTAATAATATGGAAGTGTGAAAGTTAAGCATGGATAATGACAAGGAAAAGTATTTAATTCTGTCTTTATACCTGGACTTGAAAAAGAACAGTAACCATTCTAGCCATTTAATGGAATTTCTAAACCATATTGTCCTTCCCCAGCCAGAAATGAACATCAAGTTCTATGGACCAAAAAGCTGTAGCTGACCTTAGACTCCCAAAAGGACCCAGTAGGCTGGACTTAAGCATGCTGGAGGATGTTCACATTCTTAAGTCAGGGTTATCATAAGTTATTTCCTGCATTTCATCATAACTGGTCACATGTGGCCACTTGTCAGATCTGGGACAAGCATTTCCACAGGCAAATAAAAAAGCGTATTTTTTTCATCTTTCTAAACAGCTCTGAGTTCAGATCCTGTCAAGGTTACCTTCCTGTGATTCATGGAGATGCCATACTAAAATAAGAGAGGAAAGTACATTGGTAAAAAGGCAACCTTTAAATTTTGTGCTTGGAGTCTTTAGGAGTCGCTGATTAGACTACAAACACCCTTGTCAGCTCTATTCTTTTAGGTCTCATCAGGACTTTCTTGGCCACCAGCAGACAGCAAAGCTCGGAGGGACTGGGGCCCATGTTTAATACCAAGGTGGTAGGTTGGGATGATGGCAAGTAGACACCACAAGAAACTGAAAGGGAATTCAGGGTAATATAACCTCTCTGAAATTTCAAGAGAATGAAGAACAAAATTTGTCTTTTCAGAGGGCTGAGATTTAAAAACCACCCTGTCAATGACTCCTGAAAAACCAAAAGAAGTTTGGATAAAACTCCTAGTGATTAGTTCCCCAACTGCTTATACCAGGTAAGAAATGATAGCTCTTCAGAGCTCCCTTTCCATATTAAAAGAACTTGAATTGTTCTTTGAGGCAATTTGAGGCCACTGTCCCAGTGGAAAGCTTCCTTTCAAATTGTGTAGCGTGCTACTATATCAGACTCTGAAATGCTGCATGTGCTAAAATAAGTCAGAGATGGTTAGTCAGATTAGGAAAAAAATATTGTAGGCAGGCAACCAGAGACAAATTTGGCAAGAAAGGATGTCAGGGGGATTTCCAAAGTCTCCAACTGAGGGACAATGGTAGTGACTATGAATAATTCAGAGTGAGTTAACCAAGAAGATCCACCAATTTCAGAAACTATATAATATTTTTGAAGAAAAAGAGAGTTTAAGGACTATGAAAAAACATGTCAAGAAATATTCTTCTTCTTTTAATTGTTTTCAACAAGAAGGTCCCCCTTAAATATCAATTCTGCCATGAAGGAAAATAAAGGAAAAGCTGTTTCATAGAAAAACTCTCCTCCTGGCAAGATCTTACCACAGATGTTTTTCAGATCTTTAAAGACAGATTATTAATGGTTTAGCTCTCCACTACATTATAAAGCATTTTTCAAAGGTTTGTTCTATCTCTGTTTACACTATCTGATAATAAAAAAGCAGAGTTCGTTTTTAGCCAATGAAAATGACTCTTCACAAGGCTGTACATTTGTTTCAACCCAGACAAGCCACAAAAAGTACAAACTCTTCTGCATGTTCAAAGTTCTCGAAACACACATGCCTAATACCACCAACAACAAAGACAGGAACCGCGGACCAGTTCTCCAGTCCCAGCCTCAATTTTTTGAGTAACTGCTTCACCATGTAGAGACCTTGCTCTGATCCATCTCTGCATCAGAGAGAAAAGGAAGAAAAGAAAAACGTACAATCCTATTTTCATCACTAAGACAGGCCCTTTCCTTTCTCTATGTGAAAACAACAAGAGTTTCTGGTTGCCTGGAGAAAATTTACAATCCGGCCCCATGACCTCATGTGACTTTTTATAGAACAAGGAAGTACTGGAGCCTATATGCAACAGTGACAACGTGCTCTGGCCACTCAGTGTTGGCCACAACAGCTTCAGTTACTAAAAACTCTGACCAACAGGGGAAATGTACAGGGAGGCTATCAGGCATTAGCTATGGGACAAGAAAACAAGTTCCCCACGGGGCACAAAGACAAAGCAACTGTGATGGCAGGTCAAGGCCTAGAGCTGCAAGAAAAGGAAATACAATTACAAAACCAGATGCAAGGCAGCAGAAGGGTCTGGATTTCTCTTTCAGCTGGTGAATCTACATATGGCTATAACCTTTCTGACCTCTCTGGTCATCAAACCACAGCAGAAGGAGTGCCCCAGTTGAGGAAGAAATATTATAGTGTTTGGAACACCTTACCTGTCCATAAAATGTTGATGTATTTAAATATCTATATCCTGTGTGCTTATCATTTGTGTTCTTCTTGTGTGTTACAAGTGACTAGATTTTTTCCAAAAAATTCTATAAACCAGGCCCTACACTGACATTATCTTAGCTTGTGTTTTCTTTAGTTATTTCTACCCAGTGAAAGACAGGGCTGATTCTTCTTTCCAATGAATGAAAAAAATAAATTAGGCCACGTGTGGTGGCTCACACCTGTAATCCCAGAACTTTGGGAGACTAAGGAGGACAGATTGCTTGAGCCTGGGAGTTCAAAACCAGCCTAGGCAACAGGGTGAAACCCCGCTCTACAAAAAATAGAAAAATTAGTTGAGCATCATGCCAGGTACCTGTAGTCCCAGCTACTCGGGAAGCTGAGTGGGAGGATCACTTGGGCCCAGGAGGCCAAGGCTGCAGTGTGCCATGATTGCACCACTGTACTCTGGCCTAGGTGACAAAGTGAGACCCTGCCTCAAAGAAAAAAAAAAAAAAGTATATCTTCCAAATGATATTATGTAAGATGTCCTTAAGTATAGTATATAGGAATGTAGTTTAGAACTTCCTTCCCAGAGAGCTGGGGTTCAGAGTGGGCCTGCAGGCCTCCTAGCTTCTCCTTTAAGTATTTTAGGAGGTGAAGTAGACTGTTTTGGGGAAGAATCACTTTCTGAAAAAGATACCCAGTGTCCTTTGGCTATTCCCTCATAACCCTGCCCAGTCTGAGCTGGTCCTGTCTTTGTCTAGACACCTGATAATTCCAGGGCTCAGAAATGAGAACATGAAAGACAGTTTAAGAAAGATAATATGTTAGGAGGACAAGGGAGGCTGTCCTACATAACCGAAATAAGTGAAGTTAAAAATCAAACTAGAAGCAGCCTATGGCAGATTAAAGGTGGCCACCACAAATTATTTAACACTCTTCCTTTTGAGAGATGGGGTCTATTTCCCCTCCTTTTGAATCTGAGCTTGCTAGTAACTGCTTTGATGCATACAGTGTGGCCGAAATGACACTCTGCCCTCTGGGCCTTAACTCTAAGAGAACTGGCAGTCTCTACCTTGGTCTCTGGGAGCTCTGAGCCGCCACAGCTCTGACTGCCTTGCTGCAGAGATCATACGGAGAGGCCCTGAGACTATATGGAGAAGGGGCCAGCTGAGCCCCCTTTCCCACCATCCCCATCAAGGCAGCAGGCACAGAACCCTCCAGAGCAGTCTGGGCAAAGGCTGAATACCTCTCCAGTAATGCCAGTGAAACCGTGTGGAGCAGAAGAATCCCCAGCTAAGCCCTGCCTGAATTCCTAATCCACAAAAGTATGTCATATAAATAAATAATTAAATGATTAAAATGGTTATTATTTTAAATCACTGGGTTTGGACTAATTTGCATGCAGTAATAGATAACCAGTACACAGCCTCTGAGAAGAGTATATAATTTTCAGAATAAAATCTCCAATTGTGGAAAGCGTGATAAATTCCAAATTTTTGTGGTCAGTTAAAAAGAAGATTACATTCTAGGTGAGTATGTTCCGCAACATGTATACAGAGAAGAGAACAGCTAAGGAGAAAAGACATGAATCTCTTGCCCGCTGGAGAGCTTCCCCAAACAGATATTCTTCTAAAGGCTGCATAGAAGCTGGATCATTGTAAACCTTTCCAACAAATATCTACTGAGTAACTGCTACAAGTCCACCACTGTGTTAACCACTAAGGTTTTAATAATGATAAAAATATAATTTTTGCTCTGGGAAATTTTGCTCTCTTGTGGACCATTAGCAAATTAATATGTTAATTTTAAAATTGGTTTAAATCAGAGGTTGACAAACTTTTTCTGTAAAGAGCCAGAGAGTGAATGTTTCAGCTTTGCAGGCCAACTCTGCCAGTGTAGTGCAAAAACAGAATTTTAGACAATATATAAACAAATGAGAGCAATGGAATCCCAATAAAACTTTATTTGTGGATGCCAAAATTGGAATTTCACATGATTTTCATGTGTCTTGAAATATTATTATTCTTTTGTTTTCAACAATTCGAAAATATAAAATTGGTCTTTAATACACAGGCTGTACAAGAGGCAGTGGGCTGGATTTGATCCTCAGGTATAGCTTGCCAACCTCTTTTTAAAATTCTTATCAGATGGGCCTAAAGCAGGTAGAACTTGCAAAAAGTTAAAGAGCATTATCAGACGAATTTAATGTTCTGGATTGTCATGGATACAAATAACCTGCCTTCTATTTCTGGTATTCTCCGTGCATAAGGAAGGGCATGAACTTACAGCCTGCAAGAGCAGCTTAGAGTTTTACCAGGGAGGAGCTCTGGGAAGCATCAAGACCCCAGAGGAGGGGAGGACTCAGCCCAAGGAAGGACAGAAGGAACCACAGAGGCGAGTGGGAGGGCACATCTGCAAAGGCAGCCGGATGTGCAAACATTCAGCAAGAAGCACTCAAAGAGCGAAAGTGGGACTTCATGGGGAAAGAACAGTGTGACAATATTTTTTAAAAATTTCCCCCCTTTGTAAACTCCTAGTGCCTTTGAGTAAAGCTGTTCATGGAGCATATTTAAGATATCTAGAGCCAAATAAATTGGAAGCACAGAAATAAATAAAGAAGAAAATTAAGGACATCCTTGTTATTGAAAGGAGTTCATCAGGTTGCCACCTACCCTTCCTTTAAATTTTGCTATCCCACTTTAGGCTGAAATAAGCTCATTTTGGCAAAAAACTTGCTAAAGACTTGATGCTTTGTATATTAATGTTTTGTATTTGCTTTGTTTTTATATAAAGAGCCTTCAAAAACTATTGTAAAAATTAAAAATATATGCAATAAATCTCCACAGTAAGAGTGCACAAACATGCACCCTGCCCTACACCATCCGCCAAGTACGATTATACTATTGCTTAAATGAGCTAACTCAGAAGAAAAAGGAAGTCTGAGACACACACATTTCTACCCTTTGTATTCAGAGATGATGTGTCTCCTGGTGTATACTCCCCCTGCATCCTTCTCATGCTTTCAACGTCATGAAGGTATAAAAGTGTACTCCCTATCACCAGGGTAGCAGCTGTGACCTACATTTTCTTCACGTTCTGATGCTGTTTGTGGCTTCCTCTTCCCTTCAGGCGGCCCATGATGTCTTTGTTCAAAGCACTCTTTCCAATAGCTGATGACTTAGTGTCAGGCAAGTCCACAGCTGTTTCAATCATTCTGTTCACACAGACACCAAACAACAGGAATTAGGTAGGCATGTAAACCAACCTAATATAAGAGTAGTCTGCTTTGGGGGAAAAATAGAAAGTCATTTCACGATATACAGGCAACATTTCATGTGATTTATTTGACATCAACTAGATGACTAATCACTGCGGATTTCTTTTCACTCAGATCACGTGATTCTTCTCTAGGGTCTCAATCAACTATTTCCATTTTGCTTAACGTAAAAAAATCAGAAGCCTCCAACAGTCAACAGTATAATTTTTAAAGTAAATTTTGTACACTTCCCCCACTCCCCAATATGCCCTATTTAATTACTGCTTTCCCTCTCATTAAAAGGATATAAGTTTAAAATTTTGAATGTGGATGTCAAGTTTAGCTGTTATCTTTAGTGTTGTTTTCTATATGAATGAGCCTAGCTTTCACACTATGGACACAGCCTGTTTAGACAAGAGCAGTGCTTATGTAATCATAGCTTCCCAAACCACAGCAACAGCACAAATTTGGCAGCTAGAAGGAAGGAAGTGAGAGTGGGGAAGGGAAAAGGAAAGAAAGGGAGTTTCTGTTTCAATCAAAGACATATGTGGCTCATATTTCCACCTCTTTTAACTGAGATTCCAACTCTGCAGGAGGTCCTCTCCACTCATCCCTCCATGATTGACCTGGGGAGAAGCTTGGCTTTTCCCTTGCTAAGGGAAAAACCTTTAGTACCTTCCTTCTCTACAAACATTAGAAACAACTTAATCAAGTTGTCCTCAGGCAACAAGGATACTTCAGGCTTTCCAGGTATGACACAGCCTCTTCTCCTCCTATCTGCTAGCCAGCTAACAGCTCTTCCACCACTAGTGCTCTGCCAGCGTGCGTGACTGCCAAAGGCACCCCACTGGCCAAGTGGAAGGAAGCTTTCCTTCCAAGTCAAACATCCAGTCTTTAATGAATAAGCCCTATGTGCTGAAACATGCCCCTTTTCCCCAGTCACCTTACTCTTTAGGAAGCTGTGGTAGACCAGTAAAGACTCCCCAAAATACTTATATTCATATCCTACTACCTGGAACCTATGAATATGTTGGGTTACATGGAAAAAGGGAACCAAGATGGAATTGAGGTTTCTAATAAGCTGACTTTAGAATAGAGAGATCATCCTCCATTATCTGAGTGGGTACAACATAATCACAGGGGTTCTTAAAAGTGGAAGAGGAAGATAGAAGAGAAGATCAAAGTGATACCATGTGAACAGAACTCAACCAGCCATTGCTGGCTTTGAAGATGGAGAAAGGGGGCCATGAGGAAAGGAATGTGGGCAGCCTCTAAAAGTTGGAAAAAGCAAAGAAGAAGATTCTCCCCTAGACCTTCCAGAAAGCTCTGCTGACACTTTGAGTTTAGCCCAGTGAGACCTGCATCAGACTTCCTACCTGCAGAACTGTAAGACTATAAATTTGTGTTGCTTTAGCTACTAAGTTTGTGGTAATTGTTACAGTAGCAATTAAAAACTAATACAAAAACCATTGGTTCAAGGCAAGTCCATACTGCTTGGGAAGCCACCTTCCATTTATCCGAGACTCTCCATTGAGGCCCAGGTGCACAGCTCATTCCATCTGGGCATGTGGTTCCAAGTCTCTCCATTTTACCCTGGAGATTGATACCAGACCACATCTGCACTGCCATTGCTTACATTTTTCTCTCATGTTGGTCTTCCCTAGAAATTTAAAGAATTACAGATCAAGAAAAGCTGGATGCAGTGTTGCGCACCTGCAGTCCCAGCTACTTGGGACTTGGAAAGCTGAGGTGGGAGGATTGTTTGAGCCCAAGAATTTGAGTCCAGCCTAGGCAACATAGGAAGACCTGATCTCTAAAACATAATTAAAACAAAAACAAACGAACAACAACAACAACAAAAAAGCTCTAAGTGGCATTAAGTTCGTGGCTTTGCCTCCATAAGAACTTGTCTTAAGATGAAAATCTCTTTGTTTAGCGAAAGCATAAATGAGTTTTCCAGAAAACCAGCCCTTTACTAGTGATATAGTGCAGGGTGAGGGTCTCGACCCCAGAGCCTTCTGCTCTGAGCAGGTCAGACTGCTCAGGTCCAGACAATCCTGGCTATTTCTCATAAGCTATAGGAGGAGGCAAGTTACTTAACATCTTACTTCTCTATTTTCCCATGTGTAAAATGGGCAAGGTAATAACATCTACTACATAGGGTAGTTGTAAGATGAAATAAGTTAATACATACAAGAAGCTCAGAGCAGTATGTGGCACAGAGCAAGTCCCATTGATCACCATCATACTTTGTCATGTCTTTGGTTCTCCCGTCATCATGATTTTGCATATCCTGATAGCATCTGTTCTTGCCAAAGGCCTAACTTTCCAACACACAATTTCCAAAAGGAAATAAAATGATGTACTTGTTTCCAGTGGCCATCCAAATGTAAAATCCATGTTTGGAAAACTTTGCGATGCTTCTTTTATACTTCTAAGTGCCCCCTTGATTAAGGTTAAAATAAGTTCCTCCAATGGTTTTAAAGCATAGGTCACTCAAAATTAACTCCCGTAAGCTATTTTACAAACTTCCTTTTGAGAAGTAATTCCTCAAAATGTAAAAGGCAGAATATTAGCTTCACAAGTACCTGGAGTATTCATTAAAATGTAAATTATTGGGCTTTACTTAAGATTTAACGGAGTCTGAATATTAACAAACGTATTACATATAGCATGTGATTGTTATGCATACAAAGGTTAGGAATCATTGCCTTAACATATCTTTAGTTTAAAGCCTACCCTAATTTTATTATGCTAGATAGTTTGGCAGGTAAAAACAACTACAAAAAAAGGCCAGGTTTAGTGGATTTGTACATCATTCTCTCATAAGATGTTTAAAGCAAATCAGCCATTTACTTTCTCAAGAAAGAGAAATAGGAAGGCCTGGCATAGTAAAAAAAAAAAGTGATTCACTAAAAGAGAAGTGCATTTATTATCTTTTCATAGCACAGACACAACTGTGTGTGTGTCTGTGTGTATACATATAAAATATATACACATATGGATATAGAACAAGTGAGTTTTATAATGCAGTCTTTGCAACACAATTATATGTGGTTTTCACAATGGACCCTCCATTATCAAAATCTAGATTCTAATATTGGAGTGTTTGAAAAGAACCCACATATGATAATAATATTGAAAATGTTACTTGTAGCTGAATGCAATCATTATTAACTTTCCTTTAACTTGTGATATAATTGACATACAATTATCAGCTCATAAAACAAAAAGAACATTGCCTCAGCATGTATATTGTGAAATAAAGGGATTACGTGTCAAAAATGTGCCAGGAATAGAAGGGTTGACATCATCTACAGCTTGGTGATGAGTTTTCCTTACAGATCTCCAAAAAAGGAAAAGCAAAATTATGTTTTGGGAGGCAACATCAAATTTTTTTTAGTACTTTCTTCATTTTATTGGTTGTTTTATTTTCATAGTGATAAATTAGTGTTCAACTCCAAATATTTAATGAAAATGTTTTATGGCACATATGTGTTCATGTGGCTATCTTTTTTCCCCCAAAGTGTGAATAGTAGAGTATCTACATCAGAATCTTCTTTTCTGTTTCTTTCAAACAAGTATTTCCAATCTTACCCTAAGCCTCTCATGTTAGGGCCTAGAAACCCACATTTTTAGCAAGCTTGTCAGGTGATCCTTGTGCACATTTAATTTTGAGAACCACTTCTTTGAGAATATATAATGGAATTTAAATTTAATGATGTATTTTTTCTTATTTTTGAAGTATTTTTAAGTTAATGGTTTATCTAAACTGAATAAAAATTTCTCTTTACCTAAACTCAATAAACAGAAATCTAGCAAATTCATTCATGGGATATCCCACTTCACAAAAAATCATGACTAAAACTTTATAAGAATCAATCGATATTTGCCAAATAAATGAGTAAACTAATTAATCAAAACATGAGGAAATAAAATTCAGATGATGAGCTAGGAATTCTTTGACTTGATAGAAAAATAAATCATTAAGGCTACATCATCTCTATTAAACTTGTACTCATAGGCCTAAGCAACATAGAATTATATTAAAACCTATGTATCCCACTGATACCCTTCATTTTCTCTTACTTGTCAAGGTGGGTGGGGGGAGGGGGCAGGAAGCATGTTATTTATTCACCAAAAACAGAAATAAATAGAGTGTAAAATAAATCAACAAAGTTTGCAATTTCTTCTTGTTGTGGTGGTGGTGGTGGTGGTGATGGTGATGGTGGTATTATCTTTGTTTTGACTTTACAGATTTTTCCTGAAACAGGTAGTATCACTCAAAAATTAGTTTTCATCTGCATGAGTTCTTCTTCATGGAGGGCACGGTCTGTGTATGTTCAGGGGTTTGTTTTTGGCCCCATAACTCAAGAGTCTACTTCACTGGCAATGCAGCTAGGAATCATCTGACTTGCTACTCCTCCCACGGTACATGTTTGTCCAAGTCTGTTTGAGAAATGATGTTTGCTTCCACTCAATGCCAACAGCAGTGCTGCAAGCATCTCAGCCTCTATCCACCGCCAAACAGGTGAGCAGAACTATCTATAGCACTTCTCATTCCTATTAAGACACCTGAGTCTGTGAATTATCTCTTTTACATTATGAGTTTCCTATTTAAAACTATAAAGATATTTTTAAATGGTAGAAAATTCATAACATGGAAATTTTTTTAAACATTTTGACATTACTTCATGTGCTTTTTATAATTACAAATACATTTTTAGTTATTATTCTCCTTTTTTACTTAACAATATATATAGCTTTTTTTATAGCTACATTTTTTAAATAGCAGTATAATGTTCCTTCAAATAAGAAAACTATAGTTTACCTAAACTACCCCTATTGTTAGGCATTAATTTTGCTTCTAATGTTTTATTGTTATAAATTATGTTTTGATAATTACTGATTATATTTTGATGAGTATTTGTGGTATTTTCTATATTTGGGGTTATTATCTTAGCACAGATTCCCAGTTCTGGGATTAATGCAGAATACTTTTGTTGATTTTTTTGGAAAAGCTTACACCAGTTTACAGAACCCTAACAAAGGTAATAACATCCACTTTTTTTCATCTTCCGTGTCAAAATTGGAAATACTTTGTTGTTTTTGCTAATTAAGTGAAGTCCCTTTGCTGTTACAGTAATCTTCAGTACTTTGTTATTTTGTTCCCAAAGCACATTTATTGTAAAGCTTCTTGAAAGCTGGAACCAGGGAAGTGGAACCAAGCAGAAACTGCTTGGTCGTTTGGAAGAACTGATGCACAAAACAATTGCAAACAGCTAGGGAAGAATGCCTGAGACTGGGACATAATGCAGAAAAAGGAAAAGCCCAACTGAGTGAAAACAGAATGGGTTCAGGATAGGGAAGAGCTCTACAGGGGAGGTCACAGGGCTGGGACTGGAGAATAAGAATGAGAACTCACTTTTGTTGAGCACCTACTATGTGCCAGCAACTATGCTAGATAATTCACATTATATTATTTAATCATTGCAATAGTCCTGTATGCTAGTACACTGGGTTAAATAGTATCCTTTAAAGATTATATGTCTATCCAGAACCTCAGAATGTGAACTTATTTGGAAATAGAGTCTTTGTGGATGTAATTAGTTAAGATGTGACCACGTTAGATTAGAGTGGACCATAAATCCAGTGACTAATGTCCTTATAAAAGGCCATGTGAAGACACACACAAAGAAGATCATGTGATAATAGAGTTAGAGTGGACTGGTGCAGCTATAAACCTAGCAACCTCAAGAACTGCTGGCAACTACCAGAAACTAGAAAGAGGCAGGAAAGGATCTTTCCCTAGAGCCTTCAAAAGGAGCATGGTCCTGCTGACTGTTTGATTTTAGACTTCTAGCCCCCAGAACTGTGAAAGAATACATTTCTGTCATTTTAAGCCACCTAGTTGGTGATAATGTGTGATGGCATCCTTAGGAAACTAATACAACTAAGTAGTTAGTCATGGTCCTCAAATGAAAATACACTTCAGAGAAACTCGATAACCTCTAAGGATATGTAAGTGGCAGAACCAGGATTCAAACTAAAGCAGCCTGACTCCAACTGTGTTCTTTCTTTCACATTTTGCTGTTTCATAGGAACCTTTGTAACCGTAAAGCATTTACTGCCAAGGTGCACAGCAAGTCAACACACTGAGACATCAGGTAGAGCAGAGAAAGAGGTTTAATCATAGGGCCACCAAACAATGAGAGAGGAGGAAACTTCGAACATGTCTCCCCAGGGAGTTTAGGGCCAAGGATTTTAAAGGTTTTGGAGTGAACCAAAGGGTGGCAATAATTGATTAATCAGAGTGCAGGATGAAGTCAAGGGACAGAGAGATGAAGAAATTGCATTCTCCTGATGATGGAGACCACCAGGATCAGTTCCTCTGTGGGGGTCTTCACTGGTTAGATTTGCTGTTCTGTTGGAATTTGTGACCAGAAAAACATCTGAATTCTTAAACAAATGCCTTATAATTTTAACCTCAGAAATCCATCCTGTAGGAACAACGGGGATGCAAATGGTCAATATGTGACTTTTAGTTACAAGGAAGTGGACCAAAGTGCAGCCTGATTCATCCTTAATTTTTTTTAATTATACTTTAAGTTCTAGGGTACATGTGCACAGCATGCAGGTTTGTTACATAGGTACATATGTGCCAAGTTGGTTTGCTGCATCATTAACTTGTCATTTACATTGTGCATTTCTCCTAATGCTATCCCTCCCCCAGCCCCTCACCCCCTCACTGGCCCCGGTGTGTGATGTTCCCCGCTCTGTGTCCAGTTGTTCTCATTGTACAATTCCCACCTATGAGTGAGAACATGCGGTGTATGGTTTTCTGTCCTTGTGATAGTTTGCTGAGAATGATAGTTTCCAGCTTCATCTATGTCCCTGCAAAGGACATGAACTCATCCTTTTTTATGGCTGCATAGTATTCCATGGTGTATATGTGCCACATTTTCTTAATCCAGTCTACCATTGATGGACATTTGGGTTGGTTCCAACCCTTTGCTATAGTGAACACTGCCACAACAAACATACGTGTGCATGTGTCTTTCTTTATAGTAGCATGATTTATGATCCTTTGGGTGTATACCCAGTAATAGGATCGCTGGGTCAATTGGTATTTCTAGTTCTAGATCCTTGAGGAATTGCCACACTGTCTTACACAATGGTTGAACTAGTTTATATGCCCACCAACAGTGTAAGAGCATTCCTATTTCTCCACATCCTTTCCAGCATCTGTTGTTTCCTGACTTTTTAATGATTGCCATTCTAACTGGTGTGAGATGGTATCTCATTGTGGTTTTGATTTACATTTCTCTGATGGCCAGTGATGATGAGTGTTTTTTCATGTGTCTTTTGGCTGCATAAATGTCTTCTTTTGAGAAGTGTCTGTTCATATCCTTTGCCCACTTTTTGATTGCGTTGTTTTTTTCTTGTAAATTGGTTTAAGTTATTTGTAGATTCTGAATATTAGCCCTTTGACAGATGGGTAGATTACAAAAATTTACTCCCATTCTGTAGGTTGCTTGTTCACTCTGATGGTAGTTTCTTTTTCTGGCAGAGGCTCTTTAGTTTAATTAGGTTCCTATTTTGACTTTTGTTGCCATTGCTTTTGGTGTTTTAGTCATGAAGACCTTGCCCATGCCTATGTCCTGCCCGGTATTACCTAGGTTTTCTTCTGGGGTTTTTATGGTTTTAGGTCTAACATTTAAGTCTTTAATCCATCTTGAATTAATTTTTGTATAAGGTATAAAGAAGGGATCTAGTTTCAGCTTTCTACACATGGCTAGCAAGTTTTCCCAGCACCATTTATTAAATAGAAAATCCTTTCCCCATTTCTTGTTTTTGTCAGGTTTGTTGAAGATCAGATGGTTGTAGATGCATGGTGTTATTTCTGAGGCCTCTGTTGTCTTCCATTGTCTATATATCTGCTTTGGTACAAGTACCATGCTGTTTTGGTTACTGTAGCCTTGTAGTATAGTTTGAAGTCAGGTAGTGTGAAGCCTCCAGCTTTGTTCTTTTTGCTTAGGATTGTATTAGCAATGCAGGCTCTTTTTTGGTTCCACATGAACTTTAAAGTAGCTTTTTCCAATTCTATGAAGAAAGTCATCAGTATCTTGATGGGGACGGCATTGAATCTATAAATTACCTTGGGAGGTAGGGCTATTTTCATGATACTGATTCTTCCTATCCATGGGCATGGAATGATCTTCCATTTGTTTGTGTCCTCCTTTATTTCTGTGAGCAGTGGTTTGTAGTCCTCCTCGAAGAGGTCCTTCACATTCCTTGTAAGTTGGATTCCTAGGTATTTTATTATCTTTGTAGCAATTGTGAATGGGATTTCACTCATGATTTGGCTCTCTGTTTGTCTGTTATTTGTATATAGGAATGCTTGTGTTTTTTGCACATGATTTTGTATCCTGAGACTTTGCTGAATTTGCTTATTAGCTTAAGGAGATTTTGGGCTGAGATGATGGGGTTTTCTAAATATACAATTATGTCATCTGCAAACAGGGACAATTTGACTTCCTCTTTTCCTAATTGAATACTCTTTATTTCTTTCTCCTGCCTGATTGCCCTAGACAGAACTTCCAACACTATGTTGAATAGGAGTGGTGAGAGAAGGCATCCCTGTCTTGTGCCAGTTTTCAAAGGGAATGCTTCCAGTTTTTGCCCATTCAGTATGATATTGGCAGTGGGTTTTTCATAAATAGCTCTCATTATTTTGAGATACATTCCACCAATACCTAGTTTATTGAGAGATTTTAGCATAAAGGGCTGTTGAATTTTGTTGAAGGACTTTTCTGCATCTATTGAGATAATCATGTGGTTTTTGTCATTGGTTCTGTTTATATGATGGATTACATTTATTGATTTGCTTATGTTAAACCAGCCTTGCATCCCAGGGATGAAGTAAACTTGATCATGGTGGATAAGCTTTTTGATGTGCTGCTGGGTTCGGTTTGTCAGTCTTTTGTTGAGGATTTCTCGTCAATGTTCATGAGGGATATTGGTCTAAAATTCTCTTTTTTTGTTGTGTCTCTGCCAGGCTTTGGTATCAGGATGATGCTGGCCTCATAAAATGAGTTAGGGAGGATTCCTTCTTTTCCTATTCATTGGAATAGTATCAGAAGGAATGATACCAGCTCCACTTTGTACCTCTGGTAGAATTCAGCTGTGAATCCATCTTGTCCTGGACTTTTTTTGGTTGGTAGGCTATTGATTATTGCCTGAACTTCAGAGCCTGTTATTAGTCTATTCAGAGATTCAACTTCTTCCTGGTTTAGTCTTGGGAGGGTGTACATGTCCAGGAATTTATCCATTTCTTCTAGATTTTCTAGTTTATTTGCAAAGGTGTTTATAGCATTCTCTGATGGTAGTTTGTATTTCTGTGGGATCGGTGGTGATATCCCCTTTATCATTTTTTATAGCATCTGTTTGATTTCTCTCTCTTTTCTTCTTTATTAGTCTTGCTAGTAGTCTATCAATTGGGTTGATCTTTTCAAAAAACAGGTCCTGGATTCATTGATCATTTGAAGGGTTTTTGTGTCTCTATCTCCTTCAGTTTTGCTCTGATCTTAGTTATTTCTTGCCTTCTGCTAGCTTTTGAATGTGTTTGCTCTTGCTTCTCTAGTTCTTTTAATTGTGATGTTAGGGTGTCAACTTTAGATCTTTCCTACTTTCTCCTGTGGGCATTTAGTGCTATAAATTTCCCTCTACACACTGCTTTAAATGTCTCCCAGAGATTCTGGTACGTTGTGTCTTTGTTCTCATTGATTTCAAAGAACATCTTTATTTCTGCTTTCATTTCATTATTTACCCAGTAGTCATTCAGGAGCAGGTTGTTCAGTTTTCATGTAGTTGTGTGGTTTTGAGTGGGTTTCTTAATCCTGAGTTCTAATTTGATTGCACTGTGGTCTGAGAGAATGTTTGTTGTGATTTCTGTTGTCGTTTTACATTTGCTGAGGAGTGCTTTACTTCCAACGATGAGGTCAATTTTGGAATAAGTGCGATGTGGTGCTGAGAAGAATATATATTCTGTTGATTTGGGGCAGAGAATTCTTTAGACTTCCATTAGGTCCACTTGGTCCTGGATATCCTCATTAACCTTCTGCTTCATTGATCTGGCCAATATTGACAGTGGGGTATTAAAGTCTCCCATTATTATTGTGTGGGAATCTAAGTCTCTTTCTAGGTCTCTAGGGACTTGCTTTATCAATCTGGGTTCTCCTGTATTGGTTGCATAGATATTTAGGATAGTTAGCTCTTCTTGTTGAATTGCTCCCTTTACCATTATGTAATGGCCTTCTTTGTCTCTGTTGATCTTTGTTGGTTTAAAGTCTGTTTTATCAGAGACTAGAATTGCAACCCCTGCTTGTTTTTGCTTTCCATTTGCTTGGTAGATCTTCCTCATCCCTTTATTTTGAGCCTATGTGTGTTTCTGCATGTGAGATGGGTCTCCTGCATACAGCACACTGATGATTCTTGACTCTTTATCCAATTCACTAGTCTGTGTCTTTTAATTGGGGCAATTAGCCCATTAACATTTAAGGTTAATATTGTTATGTGTGAATTTGATACTGACATTATGATGTTACCTGATTATTTTGCCCATTAGTTGATGCAGCTTCTTCCTAGCATCTAGGGTCTTTACAATTTGGAATGTTTTTGCAGTGGCTGGTACCAGTTGTTCCTTTCTATGTTTAGTACTTCCTTCAGGAACTCTTGTAAGGCAGTCCTGATGGTGACAAAATCTCTCAGCATTTGCTTGTCTATAAAGGATTTTATTTCTCCTTCACTTATGAAGCTTAGATTGGTTGGATATGAAATTCTGGGTTGAAAATTCTTTTCTTTAAGAATGTTGAATGTTGGCCCCCACTCTCTAATGGCTTGTAGAGTTTCTGCTGAGAGATCCGCTGTTAGTCTGATGGGCTTCCCTTTGTGGGTAACCCGACCTTTCTCCCTGACTGCCCTTAACATTTTTTCCTTCTTTTCAACCGTGGTGAATCTGACAATTATGCGTCTTTGGGTTGCTCTTCTCAAGGAGTTCTCTGTATTTCCTGAATTTGAATGTTGGCCTGTCTTTCTAGGTTGGGGAAGTTCTCCTGGATAATATCCTGAAGAGTGTTTTCCAACTTAATTCCGTCCTTTCACTCAGGTACACCAATCAAACATAGATTTGGTCCTTTCACATGGTGCTGTATTGCTTGGAGGCTTTGTATGTTTCTTTTTACTCTTTTTTCTCTAATCTTCTCTTCTCACTTTATTTCATTAATTTGATCTTCAATCACTGATACCCTTTCTTCCACTTGATCAAATCAGCTACTGAAGCTTCTGCATGTGTCATGTAGTTCTCGTGCCATGGTTTTCAGCTCTATCAGGTCATTTAAGGTCTTCTCTACACTGTTTATTCTAGTTAGCCTTTTATCTAACCTTTTTTCAAGGTTTTTAGCTTCCTTGCGATGGGTTTGAACATCCTCCTTTAGCTCGGAGAAGTTTGTTATTACCAACCTTCTGAAGCCTACTTCTGTCAACTTGTCAAAGTCATTCTCCATCCAGTTTTGTTCCCTTGCTGGCAAGGAGCAGCACTCCTTTGGAGGAGAAGAGCCACTCTGTTTTTTTGGAATTCTCAGCTTTTCTGCTCTGGTTTCTCCCCATCTTTGTGGTTTTATCTACCTTTGGTCTTTGATGTTGGTGACCTACAGATGGGGTTTTGGTGTGGATGTCCTTTTTGTTGATGTTGATGCTATTCCTTTCAGTTTGTTAGTTTTCCTTTTAGCAGTCAGGTCCCTCAGCTGCAGGTCTGTTGGAGTTTGCTGGAGGTCCATTCCAGACCCTGTTTGCCTGGGTATCACCAGTGGAGGCTTCAGAACAACAAATATTGCAGAACAGCAAATATTTTTGCCTGATCCTTCCTCTGGAAGCTTCATCCCAGAGGGGCACCCAGCTGTATGAGGTGTCAGTCGGCCCCTAATGGGAGGTGTCTCCCAGTTAGGCTACACAGGGGTCAGGGACCCACTTAAGGAGGAAGTCTGTCCGTTCTCAAAACTCAAATGCCATCCTGGGAGAACCACTGCTGTCTTCAGAGCTGTCAGACAGGGACGTTTAAGTCTGCAGAAGTTTCTACCACCTTTTGTTCAGCTATGCCCTGCATCCAGAGGTGGAGTCCACAGAGGTAGCAGGCCTTGCTGAGCTGCGGTGGGCTCCACCCAGTTTGAGCTTCCCAGCCTGCTTTGTTTACCTACTCAAGCCTCAGCAATGGCAGATACCCCTCCCCCTGCCAGGCTGCTGCCTTGCAGGTCAATCTCAGACTGTGGCACTAGTAGTGAGCAAGGCTCTGTGGCTGTGGGACCCGCTGAGCCAGGTGCAGGATATAATCTCCTGGTGTGCCATTTGCTAAAACCGTTGGAAAAGTGCAGTATTTAGGCAGGAATGTCCCATTTTTCCAGGTACAGTCTGTCATGGCTTCCCTTGGCTAGGAAAGGGAAATCCCCCAACCCCTTGAGCTTCCCAGCTGAGGCAATGCCCCACTCTGCTTTGGCCCATCCTCCATGGGCTGCACCCACTGTCAAACCAGTCCCAATGAGATGAACCAGGTACCTCAGTTGGAAATGCAGAAATCACCCATCTTCTGCATTGATCACACTGGGAGCTGCAGACCAGAGCTGTTCCTATTTGGCCATCTTGGAACAGACCCCCTCATCCTTAATTGTAACTATATTTCTGTCTGGAAATTCTTAACTCTGTGAAGATGGATTCAGCTTTAGTTCTAAGCCTGATTTTGCCACCAATTCTCTGTGTGACCTTGAGAAATTCATGTAATCTCTTTTTGACCTTAGTTCCCTGTGTGTAAAACAAAATTACTTGATAAGGTGATTTCTGAGGTGCTTCTTCCTCTACAACATTCTGCAGGCAATCCTGGGAGCACTCCTAAAGAGGGATGTTCAAGAACCCTGGAGAATCTTTGCTGGTAGCTCCATTCAAGGCATTTTCAATGCCTTACCTGCACCTACATAATTCAGGTCCACAATAGGTCTGTGGAAAAAGACATAGAAGAAAGAAATAAGGCTTGAGATCCTTAATATCATGGTGTCTAAATCTGCTGCAATCAAGGCTAAGTCATATCATATTAAAGAAGTAACTTAAGATAAAAGTCACCATGCTCAGTGGAATACCCTGCAACCAACTTTTTCCCCTATACCTGACTTCAGTAACTGGTTTTGCCAATATAATGCCATTTCTACACCAAGATTCACAGTATGTCTTCATGCTCTGATGGTTATAAACACCTCATACTGGACTTACTATGCCTTTCTAAATTGTAAGTAAAGGCCAGCATGAATAATTTTACTTCCTCTAATAAACCATTAATAACCTCTCTGTATTTTCAATGAGAAATAAAATAATGGCAATAATAGCTTCCAATTACACAGTGCTTGTCATGCACCAGGTGATAAATAAGCACTATACATACTAATCTCATTCAAGCCTCAGAACTCTGGGCACTATAGTTGTTGCTATTATTCTCATTTTTTTTCTAGAAACTATTTGAGAACCAAGAAGTTCAAAGTTACTTATTCATTTAACATACATTTATTACATATCTCTATGTACCAGGCACTAGGGATAAAAAGAACAAACAAGACATAGTCACTAAATAATAACAATTTTGATTAAATATATACCCATAGAGAAAAGAATCTGGAACAGTGTATCACAAAATGTTACGAGCTATGGATGACTTTTATTTTCTCTCTTGTTCTTCCATTTTTCTACATGAATATCGATTACCTCTGTATTCATAAAAGAAAATAATTTTTTACAAGGCAACAACGTCACCTTCAAGGGATTTGCAATATAATGAGGGAGCCAACTTATCACCAACCATAACTTACTTGGTCTCATAGAGCTCATTAGCGATGAGGCCAGATTCAAACCTAGGGCTGTCAGAATTCCAAATTCCATTTTATCTTCCCCACCCTATACTGTCTCTGGCAATATATTCATTTGCCTGGAGGTATGCTTACATTTGTTTTCCTTTATTGAAGTTAAGTTATAGACATCAGAGGGAAGTGCCAACAATGCAATCTGAAAGACTTGCCATTTATGGGCTCACTCAAGGCTGATGGTGGCCCTCTCTCCTTCCCTTCTCCACCCACAGATCTTCATCTCAAAGAAAATGTGGAGGTGGTGAGCGATTTATCTGATATCCTGGCCCTGTAAATTAAGAGCTTCTAAAATATTCATCACACAAATTATATTTTACCTGCCCTATCACTTAAATCTGAAATATAATACATGTTCCTTAATGATAACTATATCATCCTAACCAGCCTAAGACTACAGCTGGCAAAAGAAAGTTCAAAAGGAAATGCCAAACTCTTTCTCCTTCTCTAATTTCTTCACTAGCAAAACATATATTTATTGAGAACCTAATATGTCCAAATATATCTTTCTTAACTACTCACTAAGTCACAGGATGTGAGTTTTGATATATGTCCACCTATGTTTGATTTGCTTTCTGGTCCTACTGCAATAGACTCACGGGGATTTTCAGAATTATTTTGATTTTTCTAACTTTATTAATGTTTTTAGTCTCCTGTCTGTTGGGAGCAGGCCCCCCAAAATCTGGCCATAAACTTGCCCCAAAACTGGCTATAAACAAAATCTCTGCAGCACTGTAACATGTTCATAATGGCCATAAAGCCCATGCTGGAAGGTTGTGAGTTTACCAGAATGAGGACAAGGAACACCTGGCCCGCCCAGGGCAGAAAACTGCTTAAAGGCATTCTTAAGCCACAAACAATAGCATCAGCAATCTGTGCCTTAAGGACATGCTCCTGCTGCAGTTAACTAGCCCAACCTATTCCTTTAATTCAGCCCATCCCTTTGTTTCCCATAAGGGATACTTTTAGTTAATTTAATATCTATAGAAACAATGCTAATTGCTGTTAATAAATATGTGGGTAAATCTCTGTTCAGGGCTCTCGGCTCTGAAGGCTGTGAGACCCCTGATTTCCCACTTCACACCTCTATATTTCTGTGTGTGTGTAATTCTTCCAGCACCGCTGGGTTAGGGTGTCCCCAACCGAACTGGTCTCAGCACCCGTCTTAGAATCAGGTCAGAGATTATGATGAATATGTCTACATTCCTGACAGTCCTTGTTATAGTACTAAGCACAGAGTGAGTAATGGATAAACGCTGACCAGCAGAGTGATTTATTGTTGTAATTAGGCTTAAGGGATCTTTTGCTAAATCTGAAAAATGATGCAGAATCATCATTTGCTCTTTATAAACTATGCAATGATTAACTCTTAATCTTACAGTTATTCAATGAAAAATTCTCCCAAATTCCCTGCTTTACCTTTCTGATATTTTTCCTACCCACCATCTCCTTCCTCCACTTGATGCAGAGTGGAATTCTTAACTGCTTAGTTTTTGCAAAAAAACAACTAAAGCACAGACAGGAAGCTGAGTCCATTTTGGACTATACTATTTCCCTGTCCTCCTGTAACATTTTTCTTTTTGTATTCAGTTCAGTTTCTGTGTAAAATATTGTTTGACATTGAAACTCTGTCAGTTAGGGTCATTTGTTCCTCAAAAATAAGAAGCAATGCAGGAGTCTAAGAAGGGCCTGTGTGATTTAGAAGGTCACAAAGTGACTTGAGCTGACATCATTATACCACAACATGACTCCCTTGGTACAATGAGTTCCTCCTTCTGCAGTCACAAAAAAAAGGAAGGAAGGAAAGAAGGAAGGAAGGAAGGAAGGAAGGAAGGAAGGAAGGAAGGAAGGGCAAAAAGGAAAGATTATTAAAAAGGAGAGTAAAAGGAAAGAGAAATATAAGAAAATAAAATGGGATTTTTTTGAATTCTGTCTCCAAATGGAGCTTTTCCCTGACCAAGGGATTAAGATATTGGCAAATGGTAAACAGATTTGATTTTCTGGTATCTTCTGTTATCACCATGACTTCAGAGAGATAGCATATGCTGGGGAAATCAAGCAGGAACCCACAAAAACGGTTTTATTACTTTCCATGAGGGATGCATTCAGGGTTATTGTTTCTATTTATAAATTGGATTATTTCAAATGTTAAATAACTTGGATAAAGAATAGAAATGATAGCCACTGGACAAAATGATAGTATTGTGCTACTAGCTGAGACCAATGGTGAATGTAAACTAAAACGTATTTCAAAGCAGCTATTTAAATCACAGTTATTTTCAAAGGCAAGCACTACATTGAAATACCCATACACTTGTCCTTTGGTTTCCACAAGGGATTGGTTTTAGAACACCCTCCCTCCCGCCCCATCCAACAAATACCAAAATCTGAGAATGCTCAAGTCCCTGATATAAAATGGTGCAGTATTTGCATATAACCTATGTACATCCTCCCACTTTAAATCATCTCTAGATTACTTATAATACCTAAAACAATGTAAATGCTATGTCAATAGTTATTATACTGTATTGTTTAGGACATCATGACAAAAAATAGTCTGCACATGTTTAATACAAATACAATTTTTATTTCTAATATTTTCAGTCCTCGGTTGAATCTATAGTTGATTGAACCCATAGATTCTGATACATATATATAGATATAGACATAGATAGATATAGATATAGATATAGATAGATTAGATATAGATATAGATATAGATATAGATATAGATATAGATATAGATATAGATATAGATATAGATATAGATGGCAAGGTCTCACTCTGTCACCCAGGCTGGAGTGCAGCGGTGCCATCATGGCTCACTGTAGCCTCAAACAATCCTCCCACCTCAGCCTCCCAAGTAGCTAGGACTACAGGTGTGTGCCACCACACCTGGCTATTTTTTTCAGTTTTTAAAAATGTTTTGTAAAGACAGGATCCCACTATGTTGCTCAGTCTGGTCTCAAACTCCTAGGCTTAAGTGATCCTCTTGTCTTGGCCTCCCAAAATACTGGGATTACAGGCCTGAGCTACCTTACCTGGCCATATATTTAAAGCTCACATGTAGAATTTCATCTTTAAAAATGTCCTTCAGAGAATTCAGCTGAAAATAATGCTAAAGAGAGTTTGAGGTGATAGCATCTAAAAATCAAAGTCCAAAACAGAAACATACCTACTGGCAGCCATAGCTTTCCCCCAATCCATCTCGACCTATTCATTTCATGAGCAACTTTTCTCAGTTCAGCTCATTTTTGTATGCCTCACACCTCTAACCCTCATCTGTTGCTGTAAATCCTTATTGGCAGCCTCCCATCAAGCCTATTGTCTAGCGCTAGCATAATATCACCCTAATATTGAGTGTTACTCCCAAAATACTATATTCCAGACTCATAATTCTGCCCATTCAGGCTTCCAAATTATGTAAAATTAACTTATCGTCTGATTTATCATGTGTGAAATTTAAAAATCTTCTATGGTTGGAATTTCCTTAGCAAAAATGGTAATGGTAGCTAGCTAACTTTCACTGAGTACTTAAGTGGTGTCAGAAGCAGTTCCTATGTATAATAATACCTCATTTTATCTTCACAAAACTCCATAAGGGTGACACTCATATTATGCCATACTTTGCAATTATTCACGGGCCTAGAGTAGTTAAGTGGCTGTTAGGACTGGCAAAGATGAATTTCAAATGCATTCAGCTGTCCTCTGGGGACCCACCTCTGACTCTCCATGTTAGACTGCCTTGGATAACCGATAGACAGCTGAATAAGCAACAAATTTCTGACACTAATGCAAGGCCTGATCACAGAAAGCAGTACACAGTAAGCAAATCAACTAAAATTGATTATTTTCCTGGCATTTTCTTTAAATTATACATTTTCCCCTTTGAGTTATAAACTAATGAATTAATATACAACTTCAAAGAATGCCCCAATTATTTCTTTTCCAGATCCCAATCAAAAAGTATTACAAACTTCTAAAGCTTTATGAAAGGTATCATTAGGCCACTTAATAATTGTTTTGAGAATACAGTGATTTTCTACTAGCACTGATACATAGCCAGCAAAGTACAAAAGAGTTGATGCACTAGAGTGAGCTTTTAAAGCCATAAATCAGAGAGCCTCAGTTCCATGTTGGAAATTCACAGGGCTTCCCAGCCAGCAGAGATTGAAGCCCCCCACCACTATCCAACCCCAGACACTGTCTCATTTCATTTCCTCCACACTCTCCTCCCCCGCCAGGTCTTCCTTAGGTTACCTCTCCAACTTAATGCAAGTTTCTACTTAATTGCTTTTTCTCGTATCTCTCACTTTACCTGAAATTGTATTTTACGTTCACCTGTTTCCCTGTTTTTCTCTCCCTCCAGCATACTTCATGAGGTCTAACCCTTGATCCTTTTACTACAGTAACCCTAGGCCCTAATAAATATCTGTTGACACAAAGTAAATATATGTGGAATGTTTGACTCATTCAGGACGCAGAAATATATAGAATACACCTTAGCTGATCATCTGGAGAAAAAGTTCACTTTACCCTTTTATCCCCTTGCCCATCTCAATACGTCAGTGGTCAATTATTTTCTAATTCCACGCCAAGGGGCTAGAAGGTAAAAATCAAACCGTTCCCTTCCACTCTTGGTTATTTGGCTCCTTTCTTTTTCTGCAGTTGTCAGCACTTGGAAAATGACTTTCTTCCTTTAGACCCAGCCAGGTTATAATAACCTCAAATCTTGACATTTTTTTCACAGCAAAAGCACTATGGAGTTGAAGAGCATTTCACACACACATGCACATACACATGCACGTGGTTACACATGCGGTGAGAACCTGTTAGAAAACACCTCCCCAGGGCACCAGGGTGAAGTAGGAGACATCAGAAAATATATCACAATCCCATATGCTATCTTACAACTGAAAAATAAAAACTGTGATTCCGCAACAGATAAAACGAAAATGTCACTGCCATTAGAGAAATGATTTTTACCAAGCTGCACCTATCTGTCTTCAAATCTAGTGCAACTCCAGAAAAAGCCACAGATGCAATCAATAGAACCACTCATGACCAAACTGGCAAGTAAAGGGAATGTGGTAGTTTCAAGAACTTACATACCCACGCCATGTTCTAACAGTCAGTGATGACTGTATATTCCAAACCCTGATTTTATCTTCAAAGAAACTTGTATTACCCACATAAATTGAGCTGGAAACTGTAAAATATAGATAATTGTAAAGATAAAGTTCTTAAAGTGTCTTAATTTCCACTTTCCCAGGCAACATGGGCTTTGTCTAGAAAACTTAGTGCCTCTCTCTCTCGCAGGTCCTGTGGTGCAGACGATTAAATGACTAGCACTTCCCGTTCCCAGGGTGATGTATCCGCTTCCTGATGGTGTTGGCTCTGACTGCCTTCCTACTTCCACCCAGTGGCTCCAGCTGTGGCTGCCAAGAAAACCCCAGCTGATGGAGGATGAGAGGTGAAATCAGGACACACAAAGACCTGTTACCATCATCCTTCACCTGGATTCTCCTAAAGCAACAGCTGCTCATCTCATCACTCTGAGTTACTAATCCTTCTTTCTGAGACAAAAGCCCAAAAGGCAAATGGGAAATGACTTGCCACATGACATCACCAATAATTGAACATAAAGCAGACTCAAATTAGGACAAAATCTTTTGTATTTATTCAGTTTATATCAGTAATACGATTATCTCAAAGTTCTCCTAACAAAGCAGTCTGCCACAAGGGGTAACAAAAAGCATAGTCACTGATTTGTCCCAGAACATCTCCAGCTGGGACAACTTATTCTACCGTCTCTGCTCTGCCCAGACGACCACACACATTGCCTTGCCTAGGGAAAGGGGCAGAGAAATGATGCAGGCTTTACTGTTGCCGTTGACCCTTGCAGCTAATCCAAAGGGACATAAAAATCCCTCATTTCAGACTTTTATGACATAGTGTAGCCCTCCCTGGAGATAAGTAGGATCACGGGTCTCCCGTCCCCACTTGCCCTTCGGGAAAGTTCATCACATCAGCCAGGCAGAGAACAGCCCCAGCTGACCCAATGTACTTTCTCTTTAGCCTCTCAACCCTTCTTCCTTTGGTTGTTCATGACAACCTGAGTTTTCGGGGAATTTCAAATTGATGATGACAAGTTGTTTGTGCTGTCTCAATCTGCTGAAGATGTTTAAAATAAGGAGCTATAGTGATTAGAGAGTTGAAAAAAAATTCTTTGGGGTGGATGACACATTGACTCAAACCATTCTGATCACACACAACTCTAAGCTTCTATTTAGTGGATGACATTAAATGCTGAAAAGGTTTGGAGTGCACATATATTAGCTACTCTTTCATAGCCTGTGTACAAAAAGTCCCATGCCCTACTCTGCCATACATGTTGACTGACTAGCTTCATTAGCAAGGAGGAACGAAATAGTCAATGCGATCTTTTTCTGTGAGTTCAGTGAAGTCCTAGCTCTCCTTTTGGTGTCAAACCATCACCTTCCATGAAAGGTTTTTGTGAGGTGGACACAATTTTCAGAAGCTAGGGTCCGGGTAGTCTGACATTAGTGTTAACCTGCTTGAAATCTTCCTACTTAATGGCTAGATACAGTATTACTTAGGAATTAAGCTTCAAGCAACATTCTTGAAGAACAGATTATAGAATTTATTATTTGTTAGAATTTCTTTATGCAAAAGTGGGAAGTGTCTTTAAAAATATTTTAGCCAATCTACATGTCTTGAATAACTTTAATGTTATCAATGTGAGCCTGTTTCTAGTATCCATCATGTTAACTAGCCACAAATGTCACAAATTAAAGAAATATATCTGACATTCATTATGCTAACCAACCAACTGTCTGGTGTTGATCCTTGTATGGATAGCTGAAATGCTTTTGGTAGCCAACTTGGGAAGATGGCTTCTCTGATACAATGTTTGCGATCCACCTATGGGGTGTAAATTCTCCATTACGGCACTTGACAATTTTAAGAGTCAAAGTGCTAGATAACTAGAAATTATATAATATCACATTGTTCCAGGATGCAATGTTTAAAATTAAATAACCTGCATCATAGCTAGATCTGGAAGAATAGAGTTTTAATCATCAATTGTTAGCAAGAATTATTTTTAAAGTAACTCAACTTTTCTCCTCATTCAGTTGGCAGACATGAAAGAAAGTAAGGTGAAAGCTCAGAGATTTCTGCCTTTGGCCCAAGGAGCAGAGCCTACAAAAATACATATATAAGGTCTTCTTGCTACTAGGGAGTGAGGTCAGAGCAATGAAATAGCATGGCTGTGTGCACGCATGCATGCTGTGTGTGTGTGTGTGTCCTTTGCTCAGAGGTAAATATTTTCTTTTGATTTTTATTGTAGTTTGTTGGTTTGTTCCCTGTATTGGTTGAGTTTAACTTCCAACCTCCACTCCACCCCACAGTAGAAGAATTCTTCTTGAAAAAGGATGCCTGAAATAAGGCAAAATTATTGAAGTTAAATATAGGTCCAAGAGACTCTAGCACTTAGAATTGCAGAAGCTTGCATTTAAAGCTGCTTCATCCTTTTGAGTTTCAAAGCCAGAAAAAAGACATTCAGCAGGACTAACAACTGTTCATGAATGCACCGTTAAGCTAATTACTTAATGCTAAAATTATTTAAAAGGCATTACTTGGAAATGTTTACAGTATGTGATTTGATTAACAAAACTATTAAGGGTATGCTTACTTACTATCATCAATAATTTTTACTATACATTTATTTGTATTGGGAACACATTATTTGTTCCCTTAGAATTCTGAGAAATATAATCTTAGCTTCCACTCGGAGAAGTTGTTCTGCTGGAGATAAATTTGATTGATTTTTATTGCTCCTGGAGGCAAAACTTAATGAGTGGAAACAACCTGAGAATCTTTCTCACCATCAGAGCTGCCCAACAATGGAGTGTAATTTTTTGAAACACGTAATTCTCTCTTTTTTGTGTATTTCCAGTTGCTTTATGCTCCTGCATTACTTTTCTTCCTGGTCCACTGACATTTCTCCACCTCCATTTCCAAACATAAACTCATAAACACAAGCCCATGCAACCCTCTCTATGTATCATCCCAAATATATATACATCTTGATTTCTTCTGAGTTAAGATTCTAAAGGAAACTTTAATAATAAATGAAGTGTGTAGCAGAAGAAGAGGGAGAGAATAAAGCACAGGCATACAATAAGAGACCCAGTTGTGAAACATAATTGGTCTGCAAACTGAAGAAAGTCATTTTTCAGGGTCCAGTTGGGGCCTCAAAGCCTCCTTAATTCTGTTTCCTAATTTAACCACCAAGACCATCATTTCTGAGTCCGATCCACTTTGCCCTCTGCAAACCCTATTCTTACTTTTACCCCCAAAGATTCTCTCTCTGAATTGTGAATACCATAGAATTACCCCTTTTCTCTCCCTTGAAGATCACTATTACTGGACCCCTGGAGTACCTTGTCATGCTTATTTCCTGAGACAAGTACTAGGACAGGTGTTGACCGATATCTTTTAGGAAAATTAAATTATTTTGTCTACTGATATTTACCCTTGATAGCAGATGCCACACTTCTCAAAGTCTGTCTACTCACCAAGTCTCTTCCTATTTTGAAGGCTACCTTCCCTTTTGGGCTGTCTCTTTTTTCCACTAGTGGTTACTTCCAACACAGCTCACTCAAGAATTGGAGGTAATTGGCATCACTTAAACCAAGTCAATTAAGCCCAGCTTGACCCAGGGTGGTAACTGTCAACTTCCCCAGGTTCTCTTTAGGTAACTCAACTTTTGGCAATTTTCAAGGTGGTAGTTTACCAAACTCTTATTTCTATAGTGTTGGGATAGTAAAATACTTACTAATGTGTTAAGTGAGAGACACATTCTCTTCCCCTAAAGGAAGAAGGAAATTTCATTATTTCACTTAAAGGTGCCTTTCAATGTGACATAATTAAGTGATTAAAAAGCACAGCCTTTGTCCAGATGAGAAGCTTTAAGTACAGGTAGCATGAAATCAAGGCTAAAAATCTAAAATATGTATTCAAAAACTGTGTTCTAAGAAATATTTAGAATGTGTGACCCCTGAGCCTGTGCAAAATGGGTTGTAGGGAAATTGGAAAGTCAAAGAAAGAGGTCTTCTTGGAGGTTGTAAACTATGAACCTTAATTCCCATGATATATGTCAGAAAGTACCCCTAGGAAAATAGACACAAAAAGTGAAGACTAGGACAAACTCAGCCTGATGAGACCTTTTCAAACGAAACTCACTTTCTGAAAGGAAAGCTAGAACAGCTCTTGCTGTGTGGGGAATTTCTAGTCATTCCCCTTACTGCTGAAAGTTATAGAGAAAAGAAAGGAAACTGGGACACTCTATAGCAATGGTCCACTAATGGAATTAAGAAATTTGGAGAGTAAATAGCATATAAAGCCTGGAAGAAGTTGGTTCAACATACACATCTACCACAATGGCACTCAACCAGCAGTCTCAAGCAGCAAAGATGTCACAGAGGAATTCACATCACTCCTCTCCATTCTGCCCTCCATTCATCAGGGTTTTTATGAAGCACTTTGTGGTATAAGTGAAAGTTCGGTTCCCTCATTGATATACTCCTACACATCAAAGTGTGTTTTCTGATTGATTACTGTTTTTGGCGTTACAATACTTTTTCTACTTTTCAAATTGATTCCTTTTATCTATAAGTTTTCTTCCTCCTCACTTTTCATTGATGATATTCATGACATAATGAATTCAAATATTATTTAAAGAGGTCTCTTCAGTGGATTTTTTTGGTATTTACTGAGGGAGGAACAAAAATAAATTTGGCAGTTCTTCACACTCTAACATATAAAATAAAACATTATACAGTAAATTTAAGTAAAAAGTATAATATACAATAAATGCAAAATACAATTCATATAAATGCAACCAACTTAAAGTAGTAAATACAATTATAATAAATAATACAATACATATATAATAAAGAAATACAAAACAATAAGCATAATAAGTGAATACACAAATACAGTATACAATAAATTCAAGTAAGAAATAAAAGATACAAAATTTTAAAATGCAAAATATAACACATTCAAGAAATAAATGCAATATACATTTAAGTAATTCAAGTAATTTACACTCTAGCATACACAATAAAGCACTAAATTTAATACCCATTATGAGTGATGTAAGAATTGAGCTTTCCATTCCTCTCTTCTTCAAGTGGAAAATTCAACTAATATTTCTGGTCTTCAGTACCCTCATCTGTAAAATGAGAAGGCAATGTTGGTTTGTGTTATCTCTAAGGTTTTTATAACTATAAATATCCTACAGGTCTACAAATATTTCATGTTTGAGGAGGAAGCGTGGAAGAGTAGCAAATGCTCCTGGTGACCAAGGCAAAGTCTCCTTATTCCTTGGTAAGAGAAGCCCAGTTTTATCTGGGACAGCAATATGCATGTGATAGAGGCTGGCATGTAAGAGCTAATAATGAGATATAAACAGACATTGTTGAGTGGAGATTTAGGGAAAGTCTTTTAGGATAGAGACTTAACTGGCATTCCTCTTTGGCCCTTTACTCTTTATCCATTTTCAAATGCCCCAATAATGTACAGGAGTCTGGGGGTTCCGCAGCTAGCTGTGACCATGAGGTGGCAAACGAGAGGTCCAATTTTACATTTTGAAGACAGGAATAGAAAAGAATCAGCCTGAGTCCCTAATGGCATCCCTGAATTACCTACCCCCAGATTGTGTGTGTGTGTGTGTGTGTGTGTGTGTGTGTGTGTGTGTGTTTATAACACAAATAAATTCCTATTTATGTAAGCCACTGCTAGTTGAGTTTTATGTAATTCCTAATGTAAACCTAATTCCAGATAAAACAGAGAGTGAAGATAGAAACACACCCATATAATTGTCATCATTATATAATATTTAAAATAAAACATAATTATCTTTGTCTGAAATGACTTAGTTTTCT
The DNA here is from genome assembly GCF_009828535.3 of Hylobates moloch. NCBI lineage: Eukaryota > Metazoa > Chordata > Mammalia > Primates > Hylobatidae > Hylobates > Hylobates moloch. Next base: position 36,781,846 of record NW_026652292.1, read on the forward strand.
TTGGAAAGAGATTAGATAAGAAAACACGAATTTTAAAAAATCCTACTATGATTTATAAAGAAACACGCAGCTGCAAGAGTGAGGCATTTTTTTATTATTATTATACTTTAAGTCCTAGGGTACATGTGCACAACATGCAGGTTTCTTACATCTGTATACAGGTGCCATGTTGGTGTGCTGCACCCATTAACTCGTCATTTACGTTAGGTATATCTCCTAATGCTATCCCTCCCCCGCCCCCACCCCACAACAGGCCCCGCTGTGTGATGTTCCCCTTCCTGTGTCCAAGTATTCTCATTGTTCAATTCCCACCTATAAATGAAAACATGTGGTGTTTGTTTTTTTTTTCCTTGCGATAGTTTGCTGAGAGTGAGACATTTTTGAAGCACCCTAACTTTTGAAACCTGTGAATAATTTTGTATTGTCTGGCACCACTTCTTATTTCAATGACAACTAGTTTGCTTTTGTTCATTCCAATTAGATCCACATCCATAATATCCAGTAGGTCATTCTCTGGAGATGAGTTTCTGATACCAGCAGAACCTTTGTCCTCCGTGACTGGTCAGTGGGGTATTGGCCCTGAGTGGAGAGCAAGCGTACGTGGAGCACAATGTGAATTTGGGTTCAACATTGAGATAGACAGGACAGGACTCCCCTATAAATATGTAGGCATCAAATTGCAAATTGTACTGTTGTTCCCCCAAAAATCAGCAGACCAGTTAAAATGAAAAACTGACTTTTTTTGAAAAATTACTTAAGAAATTATTCCTTAGGAAATCCCCAGAGCTTTATCCAGTTCTTAGATATAACCCAAAGGAAAACTTTCATTCTTTATCCCTTTTCCCTAATAAGAAAGAGTAATTTGGGGGATAAAAACCGTGTTTTGTTTTCCACCCTTACCTGCTACCCCACAACAGGCATGGGCATGGGCACGCGCGCACACACACACACACGCAGGCTCCTTTCCCACCTGGAAATTTAAGCACTTTGAAGGCAATGGATTTTTTCTGAGATTATAATAGAAGCAATACAAAAACTTAAAACGAAACCTCAGACTCACTGTTTGAAAAAGTACTAGCCATTTCCTGCCATGAATAACTTCTCGCTGGTTTGTTCCCCACTCAGCCCCATAACACCTCTTCCGCCTCTCTGGTTCCTTTCCTCTGGTTCCTAGCTGCAGCCTGTCACACGTCAATCCCGCTAATGTCTTACGCATAACATTTTAGTTCTCAACCATCTACCTCAAGCTTAATTCCACACTGAGGTTTCTATATCCAAAAGTTTAAAGGCCTCCTCCTTTCCACTTTTTTGAGCTCAAAGAACAGGCAGGTATTTGGAAATGACAGATTATGGAGTTAGATTCCCTACCCACTAGTCCCTTTAAGAAGAAGCTCCTGTACATCACGAGTTCTCTTTTCCTCTTTCTGCCTCATACACCTAATGAAGGAGACCTACTCAATTCATCAAACCTTTATTAACCACTGTCGATGTAGCAGATGCTGCCCAGTATCAGAGAAACTGAAGGAAAAACATGCAGTCCCTTACCTTGAGAAGTTCAGAGTCAACATCTGTGGAGACACAAATGTTGACACACAACAGTAAAACCTTGTGGTCATCACCACAAGAAAATCGTGCAAAGGATTATGAGAACAAAGCTAAATATTTTTCAAATATAATCTTCAAAATCTTAAATATACCTACAGCACAGGTGTGGACACCTTGGTCAGGTGACAACACACCTGCACAAATACCTTTTGACATGCCAGTGAATCTATGTAAATTCTTCTAACTTTCACCCAATTGTGCTAGGCTTCAGCCTTGTAGAAGTTATCATAAGCTTATTCTTAGTATTTCTCTAAATTAAATGTTTACATTTGAAATTACTGGTAAAAGTAGGAAGTAACATTTTCACTTCTGCAGTGGGAGTTCCTTCATGTTTCACTAAACAGGTAATATCAGTGCGTTCGCCTTATACTCTTTCTTGAGTCAAACCAGTGATGTAACCCTACGGTAGCTCATACACAGATAGCACAATGCTGCAGGCTAGAACCCACCCATTTCACTGCACCCACCTAGCTTTTATTAGTCAAATTATCAGCTTGACAAACACCGATTCAGCAATTTTCAGTATTTCCTGGTGTGAAAGGGCCATCACACTCAGTATTTCTCAAGATGAAAATCATCTAGTGGTTAGAGTGCAACTGTGAGTCACAGAGATGCTGATGCTAGCCCTGGCCCTGACTCACTCTTTAACCGCTGTCCTGTACTCTCCACCCATAGGTTCCCCAGAATATCAGTTACATTTTTCTATTTACTTGTCATAAGGAAGGAGCTATACTTAGAGATTATTTGAAAATAGGCTATTGTTGTGGAAACCTAAATAGCTGTTCATAATAAATAGTTTTCCGAGGCTTAAACATCTATTGGAGCAAGGACTCAGGTTTAGAAATTAAGAAAACAAAATCCAAGTCTACAAAAAGCAGGTGCAGGTCATCACCTTTATCTCCTGCCTTTGAGAGACATGCATACTGAAGCCCAGATAGCTAACAAATCTTCCCCAAAACACCCAGCTCTGCAGTGCCTAAATCAGCACCATCCAATAAAAATATAATGTGGGCCACAAGTGCAAACCATGTGTGTGTGTGTGTGTATAGATACATATATATATATAGTGTTTTTTGATACAGAGTCTTGCTAATGTGGGCCACAAGTGCAAATCGTGTGTGTGTGTGTATATATGTGTGTGTGTGTATATATGTGTGTGTGTGTATGTGTGTGTGTGTGTGTGTATATATATATATATATATATATTTTTTTTTTTTTTTTGAGACAGAGTCTCACTTTGTCGCCCAGGCTGGAGTGCAGTGGCGCAATCTTGGCTGATTGCAACCTCTGCCTCCCGGGTTCAAGTGATTCTCCTGCCTTAGCCTCCCAAGTAGCTGGGAATGCAGGCACATGCCACCACGCCTGGCTAACTTTTTGTATTTTTAGTAGAGACAGGGTTTCACTGTGTTAGCCAGGATGGTCTCGATCTCCTGACCTTGTGATCCGCCGGTCTAGGCCTCCCAAAGTGCTAGGATTACAGGCGTGATCCCAGCCATGCTGGGATCACGCCCGGCCACCATGTGTATAATTTTTAATTTTCTAGTAAAAAAGGTAAAAAAGAAATAAGTGACATTAACTTCAATAATATATTTTACTTAACCTAATATGTTCAAAATATTGTTCCAACATGTAGTCAATTTTTTAGAATTATCAATTAGTTTGTTGCACTCTTTTTTTATACTAAGTCTTTTTTCACACTAAATTTCCATACGAAAATACAGTGACTATTTCACACTTACAGTACATCTCAATTTAGAATAGCCACATATCAAGTGCTCCAGTAGCCACATGTGACTAGTGGCTACCGTATTGGACAACATAGGCCTAACCTAACTCCAGTGATTCAGTCTCCTAGCAGAGGTCAGCATCAACTAACAGGATAAAACTAAAAGCCACATAAGTTCTTTAAGCTTATCAGAGCCCTACTGCTACCTCTTCTTGTATTCTCTATGACCCTTTAAAAAAAGAATATCATTCTTCCGTATAACATCATTTTCCCTCCCTATTCCATTCTGGGACTTCATTCTGATTAAATCCTTTTGAAATTCACTTTTAAAAAATCCCTTTTCTGTTTACCTGGGCTCCCTGAGTATGCCTAGGGAAATTATCAGTAGGAATTTTCTTATTGCTTGTAAATTATGTTTAATTCCTAAATTTCCCTTTTTCTGCCTTGCCTGAAAGCATTCCAAACAGAAACTAGTCAAAGAAACTAGTTTCTTTTTGTTTTTCCATCAGTTGGTGACCTCATGGGGAGAACCGAAAAGGTCATTGTGATTGTAAACCCTCTCAGGAGGTTGCTCTAACTTTGTCAACATAAGATTCATTCTCAATAATAATGTGTCTTAAAATGATGTTTCCTTGGATCCTTAAACAGAGTAATGCATGACTTCAAGTTAGGAATTTCCAGTGATGAATATTTCAAGTGAGTAGGATTACAACAAACTTAGATGTCCACAGAAAGTTAAAGGGTAAGTGGACAAGATCTGGGGAGCACACTACTTTTTTCTGACTTTCCAGGAGAAATCACATTCCTGGGACTGCCAGCTTCACTGCAGACAGGTGTGAGGACTACAATGACCCCAGTAAGCTATTCAATGTGCAACAGGGCTGTACATCACATTTCTCTTGGCATTGAGTTTTTTTGTGGACAAACAACAGAATGTAACTTAAGTAGCTCCTAAGCAAAAATATGAAGTCTACAAAATTAGATTCCATGCCACATAAATTTATTGTCCCACTTACACACCACTATCTAATATGTGCCACGGATAAGAGGTTGGATTCCAGCTGAAAGGCAGAAAGGCCATGACATCAAGAGAAGGAGAATTTGAAGGAAGACTTTCAAAAAATCAGAAGGAGGCCAGACATGTGTCTCAGAGAAAAAACATTTCGGTGGCTAACGAAAGGGTTTGTATGTTTAAAATAAAAAAGGAGAATGTCTCAGAACATATTTTTAATCATCATGGAACCTTCTAGCCTTACAAAACAGAGGGTAGATGCCACAAAAGAGGGATGAATTGGTCTACCAGGGGCTACTGGAAGGACAGGTTGGATTGTGGATACCTGCGTTCTCCTCGCAGCTCTGTCTTTAGGGTATTGTAGGACTTGATCATAGAGCTAACTTTTATTTGCACAGTTTAACTGATTTTTAAGTTCCCTTAATGCTCAACAATGGAAAATTTATTAACAGAAGCACAGAGACATCTTAGAAAAGCTTATGAGAAGGATGCAGGGCAACTGGCAGGAAAAAAACTAGATGTTGTTAACACCCATCCCACATATTTCCAACCACACCACCTCCTTCCAGAGAACAAATTTCCTCTGCCTCAGGCACTCAGCTAGATCTCACAAAGGTTAGAGCAAAAAAAAAAAAAAAAAATCCTGCTGCCCCCTCAGTTCACATCCAGCCACGCTTGCTATCACCAAGGACATCCTGGAAACATAAAGGTAATATAACAAGGACAGATCGCGAGGCAGAGCCAGACACGGAAGTCTATGCTAGTACAATAGCACTGTACATGTTACTACTGCCTTCTCCCAAACCCCATTTAAGGTAATTCATGCCCAGCCCTGTCTGTCTGAGGGTTGCTATGATTATAAAAGAACCATAAATTGGACATAAAATATAAATGAGTTTTATTGTTGATAAAGTATCAACTGTCATAATCTTTAAATCTATAGTCTACACTGAATGCAATAATCACTCACTGGTCAGTATGACATCTATTTTTTTATCAAAGTATTAGTTCCCAAAATAAGTTCACTCAGCTTTAATCCTTGGGAGAGAAACTGCCTCAATCTTTGGTATCCCCAAGCAACAACATAAAGTAATAAGACATCAAATACTAGCTGTAGTCTGAGAAGCCCACGACATCATATGATTAAAATGTACTATTTGTTTGCTATCATGACATGAACTCTCCTTCCCTGTGGTGCCGCTCACTTCCTCTCTAACATCTGAACTGTTTTGAAATACATTGTATGCATAGCAATAGCAAGTATGAAAGGGCTTCAAGAAAGCCTTGTTGTTTTATGAGATTTGGGGCCACAAAAGTTAAACATTTAATCTGGCAGGAACTCAAAGTCCAGGCAGACTCAAGTGTTTGAGCTAATTGTGTTTTAAAAGTATGTAGATTAGTGTTTTGAACTTGGATACAAATTGCAACAGAAACATTACTGCGAATGGTGGTTAGGTTCCAGATCCAGCATGATGTCCAGTGTAGCTGCCATACTAAACTTTCATAATAAATGTAGTTGGAAAGAGTATTGTTTTAAAAATTCTGTGTAATGATTCAGCTCTGCATATGCCCCTGCTTGCAATTGCTCCTTGGAATATTGAAATGAACCTTCATTCATTCAGGTTTAGTATATTAATTCAGTATAAACTATGATAAAGGATAACTAACACGTCTTTAATATAATGTAGACATGGGACATGTATTTTGTTTTGGAAATATCCAAAATTCTTCAGACTCAGGTCTAATGAATGAAGTAGAATGAACTTGTCTTCCAAATTAAAAATTAAATACCACAACAAGAATAGTTGGATATTTCCATATTCCACTTTCAATGGATAGAACAAATAGACAGAGGATCAACATGGAAATAGAAGACTTCAATAACACTACAAACTAACAAGACATAACAGACATTTCTGTATAAAATACTCCACCAATCAGGGAGAATATGTATTCCTCTAACATACACATGGAACATTCCTCAGGAGAGAACATACACTAGGCCATAAAATGAATCTTGCTACATTTTAAAGGGCTGAAATCAAAGCATATTCTCTGACCACAATGGAATGAAATTAGGAATCAGTAACACAGAAATTTGCTTCTCAACAAATAATGGGTTAAAGAAAAAATCAAAGAGGAAATTAGAAAATATTTTGAGATAAATAAAATGAAAATACAACATACCAAAACCATAGAATTTAGCTGAATAAGTTCTTACAGAAACACCTACAGTTGTAAATACCTATATTAAAAAAGAATAAAGATCTCGAATAAATAACCTAATCTTCAAACAACCTTAAGACATTAGAAAAAGAAGAGAAATCTAAACCTAAAGCAGGAAGAAGGAAGGGAAAACTAAAGATAAGCATGGAAATAAATAACATAGAGAAAATAGAGAAAAATAATAAACAAATAATGAAAATCAACAAAATTGACACTTTTAACTAGATTGACCAACAAAAAATTACATAATACTAATATTTCAAATTACTAGAAACAGAAATGAAAGAGAAGAAATTAATAATAACTTTGCAGAAATAGAAAGAATAATAAACAAATACTATGAACAATTGTATACCAATAAAAGGGACAAGTTCCTAGAAAAGCACAGACTACCAAAACTGACTCAAGAAGAAATACACATTCTGAATACATCTATAACAAGTAAAGAGAATGAATTTATAATACAAAGCTATTCACACAACAAAACTCCAGGTCCAGATGGCTTTCCCGATAAATTCTGCCAAACATTTAACCATGCATTAATACGAATTCTTCACGAACTCTTCAAAAAATAGTTGAGAAGAATACACTTCATATCTCTTTTTTTTAGGAAAGTATAATCCTGATGCCAAAGCCAGATAAGAAAAGAAAACCATAGACCAATATTTCTTATAAATTTGGATGCAAAAATTCTCCACAAAATCATAAACTAAATCCGGCAACGTATAATACAAATTATATCATGACCCAGTGGGATTTATCCCAGGAATCCAAGATTGAATTAACATTTGAAAATCAAGTAATGTAATATACCATATCAATAAAATACAAATAGAATAAAAAATTAAAACCGCAAGATTTTTTTTCAATAGATGCATAAAAAGTATTTGACAAAATCTAATACCCTTTAATGATAAAAACACCCAACAAACTAGACAAATAAGGGAACTTCCTCAACCAAATAAAAGGTGTCTAGAAATACCCACAGCTAGCGTCATACTTAATGGTGAAAGACTAGATGCTTTTCCCCTAAGATCAGGAAAAAGATCAGGACACTATCAAGAAAGTAAAAAGATAACCCACAGTATGGGAGAAAATTTTCAAAATTTACACATAAGAGATTTATATCTACAATATATAAAGAATTCTTACAACTTGAGAATAAAAGACAAATTAACCAATTTAAAATGGGTATAGGCTATGAATAGGTGTTTTAGCAAAGAAGATATATAAATGACCCATAAGCACATAAGAAATTATCAAAATTATTGGTTGTCATGGAAATATAAATAAAAATCACAATGAGATACCACTTCACACCTACCAGGATGGCTAGAATTACAAAGTTTGGTTAAAAACAAGTGTTGGCAAAGATGTGGAGCAATAAGAGCCTTCATACACGTATGAGAATATGGGAATGTAAATTGGCATGACCACTTTGGAAAACAGTTTGAAAGTTCCTCAAGTAGTTAAACAGAATTACCACATAACCCAGAATTTCACTTCCAGATATATACCTAAGAGAAATGAAAGCATGTGTCCACACAAAAGCTTGGACATGGATGTTTATGTAAGCATTATTCTTAAGAGCCAAAAAGTGGAAACAATGCACATGTTCATCAACAAATGGAAGGATAAATGAATGTGGTAAGTCCATACATTGGAATATTATTCAGCAATAAGAACGTAAAGCATTAATACACGGTTAGTACTTTACTAACCATGGTTACTTAAAGCTGAGTATATGGAAGGATAGGAGGATTGGGAGGTGATAGCGGAAAGATAAAGGGTTTTTTTTTTTTTGGAAGTGATGAAAAATTTTTTAAATTGTGTTGATGGTTGCATATGTCTTTGAATACACAGGAAAACATTGACTTGTACACATTCAATTGGTAAATTACACGATAACTTGAATTACATCTCAACAAAGCTTTAAAAAAAGCTTAACACTAAACAAACTTGAGAAATCTACCCAGTTCTCTGCTGTCTGTGAAAGCTTCTCTTTGCAACTCCTCTTCCTATTCTCTCAATTCAGAGTATGTGGGCAATTTTGGAGTTTGTACTAGCAGATTGCATAGGTTATAGTGAACAATAGATTTTGTTGCATTTTCTACAAACATGCTAACTGAATTCTTTATCTTATCTCAATTGCCAATCTGTGAGAGTAATGCTTGATTCTCTGAAGGAAATCCTGGTGCTGAATTGATTTGGTATAAATTAAAAAATAGAATACAAAGACAAAGGAGGGCTTAATCTCTAAGATTTTCATGGTTATCTGAAGGAGAAAGCAGATAGATTAATGGAAAAGAAAGATAATGGGCCAGACATGGTGGCTCACACCTATAATCCCAGCACTTTTGGAGGCCAAGACAAGCAGATCACTTGAGGTCAGGAGTTCAAAACCAGCCTGGCCGACATGGTGAAACCCCATCTCTACTAAAAAATATATATATATACAAAAATCAGCCGAGCATGGTAGCGTGTGCCCATAGTCCCACCTACTTGGGAGGCTGAGGTGGGAGAATTGCTTGATCCTGGGAGGCGGAGGTTGTAGTGAGCTGATATCGCGCCACTGCATTCTGGCCTGGGCAATAGAGTGAGACTTTATCTCAAAAAAAATAAAAATTAAATAAGAACAAGAAAGATCATGACTTTGAGATAAAATCTTATGTTAGACCTGCAAGGAGTTTCAGACATCTATATTAATCCATTCTCATGTTGCTATGAAGAAATACCCAAGATTGGGTAATTTATTAAAAAAAGAGGTTTAGGCCGGGTGCGGTGGCTCACGCCTATAATCCCAGCACTTTGGGAGGCCGAGGGGGGCGGATCACGAGGTCAGGAGATCCAGACCATCCTGGCTAACATGGTGAAACCCCGACTCTACTAAAAATACAAAAACAAAATTAGCTGGACCTGTAGTCCCAGCTACCTAGGAGGCTGAGGCAGGAGAATGACATGAACCCGGGAGGCAGAGCTTGCAGTGAGCAGAGATCACGCCACTGCACTCCAGAGCCTGGGTAACAGAGCAAGACTCCGTCTCAAAAAAAAAAAAAAGAAAGGAAAAGAGGTTTAATTGACTCACAGCTCCCCATGACTGGGAAAACCTCAGGATACTTACAATCATGGCAGAAGACACCTCTTCACAGGGCAGCAGGAGAGAGAAATGAGCGCAAGCAGGGGAAATGCCAGAGGCTCATGAAACCATCAAATCTTATGAAACTCAATTATCATGAGAATAGCATGGGGGAAACCACCCCCATGATTCAATTACCTCCACCTGGTCCCTCCCACAACATGCAGGGATTATGAGAACTACAATTCAAGATAAGATTTAGGTAGGGACACAGCCAAACTATATCAACATCTAATCCATCCTCTTTGCTTTACATGAGGAACCCGAAACTCTGGTAAATTGAGTGTCTGATTCAAGATCATGCACCTAACTGCTGACCCACTACACTGGTTGACCCAGGACTTGGAGGTAGTGGGATGGGGAAAAGGATAAGCAATGGGAGAGAAGAAGACAGTTCTCAGTGCCAATACTGGGAAAACCCTGGGTGAGCCAGCACGAGTCATCCTATGTTGATAGCACCTGTCAGAGTCAACATACCTCCTGACTCCTCATCCAGCCTGGTGCTCTTTCTTCAAGGGCATGTTCTCTCAGACAGATGGCTCTCTACTCTGAGAGATCTTATAAGCCCACTTTCTAATGACTGCTCTCTGGATGAGAATTTTCTGAAATGCAAATTACCTTGTGAGTTAATTTTATTATATGAATAAATACTTATATTTCAAGACCTTACATTAGTTTTTTCCTGAGACAATAATTTTACCATGATATTTAACAGAAACCTAACATCTTATCACTTTTCTTCTCATTTATCAAATTAATTCCAGTGAGACTTCAGTTTTTAAATATATTGAACAGATGTTTGCTACAGCATGCTGCTATGGAATAGGTATGTGGTCTTCAGAGTCTTTGTTTTCACTGAAATAATCCACACTAGAAACACGAAAACTGTTTTATGTGACTAATCCACCACATTCCCTAGAGGCTGCTTTTCTTATTTCATCACAAACACAAAGCTATTGATATGGAATTCATTTCTTCCTGCTTATCTTAACCAACTACCTACCTAGCCACATGGCCATTTTAGAGTTAAAATCTATCACAAGAAAGAAATAGAGCCCTTCATGGCCTCAGGCCATGTGGGGTTTCTTTGTGTTTTGTTTTGTTTTTAACATTGATCTACTTTTTAATTAACAAATTGAAATTATATATATTTATTATGCACAGCATTTTGTTTTAGAAATATGTATACATTGTGGAATGACTCAGTTGAGCTAATTAGCATATGTATTACCTGACATATTTATCATTTTTTTAATGTACATGATCTTATTTTATTTTATTTTTTATTTTAAGTTCTGGGATACACGTGCAGAACATGTAGGTTTGTTATGTAGGTCTACGTGTGCCATAGTAGTTTGCTGTACCTATTGACTCATCATCTAGGTTTCCTCCCCTTGCCCTGCACACCCCCCAACAGGCCCCAGCATGTCTTGTTCCCCTCTCTGTGTCCATATGTTCTCATTATTTAACTCTCACTTATGAGGGAGGATGTATGATGTTTGGCTTTTTGTTCCAGTGTTACTTTGCTGAGGATTATGGCTTCCAGCTTCATCCATGTGCCTGCAAAGGACATGATCTTATTCCTTTTTATGGCTGCATAGTATTCCATGGTGTATATATACCACATTTTCTTTATCCAGTCTATCATTGATGGGCATTTGGGTTGGTTTCATGTCTTTGCTATTGTGAATAGTGCTGCACCAAACATATGTGTGCATGTGTCTTTATAGTAGAATGATTTATATTCTTTTGGGTATATATTCAGTAATGGGATTGCTGGCTCAAATGGTATTTCTGGTTCTAGATCCTTGAGGAATCGCCACACTGTCTTCCACAATAGTAGAACCAATTTACACTCCTACCAACAGTGTAAAACTGTTCCTATTTCTCCAAGCCTCACCAGCATCTATTGTTTCCTGACTTTCTAATAATCGCCATTCTGACTGGCCTGAGCTGGTATCTCATTGTGGTTTTGGTTTGGATTTCTCTAATGATCAGTGATGTTGAGCTTTTTTTCATGTTTGTTGGCTGCACGATGTCTTCTTTTGAAAAGTGTCTTTTCATATCCTTTGCTCACTTTTTGATGGCATTGTTTTTTTCTTATAAATTCGTTTAAGTTCCTTGCAGATTCTGGATATTAGTCCTTTGTCAGATGGGTAGATTGAAAAAATTTTCTCCCATTCTGTAGGTTGCCTGTTCAGTCTGATGATAGTTTCTTTTGCTGTGCAGAAGCTCTTCAGTTTAAGTAGATTCCATTTGTCAGTTTTGGCTTTTGCTGCAATTGTTTTTGGCATTTTAATCATGAAGTCCTTGCCCATGCCTATGTCCTGAATGGTATTGCCTAGGTTTTCTTCTAGGGGTTTTATGGTTTTGGGTTTTCCATTTAAGTCTTTAATTCATCTTGAGCTAATTTTTGTATAAAGTGTAAGGGAGGGGTCCAGTTTCTATTTTCTGCATATGGCTAGCCAGTTTTCCCAGAACCATTTATTGAATAGGAAATCCTTTCGATATTGCTTATTTTTGTCAGGTTGTTGAAGATCACATGGTTTTAGATATGTCTTGTTATTTCTTGTGTCTCTGTTCTGTTCCATAGATCTATATGTCTGTTTTGGTACCAGAACCATGCTGTTTTTGCTACTGTAGCCTTGTTGTTTAGTTTGAAGTCAGCTCACGTGATGCCTCTGGCTTTGTTCTTTTTGCTTAGAATTGTCTTGGCTATAGGGGCTCTTCTTTGGTTCCATAAGAAATTTAAAGTAGTTTTTTCTAATTCTGTGAAGAATGTCAATGGTAGTTTGATAGGAATAGCATTGAATCTGTAAATTACTTTGGGCAGTATGGCCATTTTCATGATATTGTTTCTTCCTATCCATAAGGATGAAATGTTTTTCAATTTTTTTGTGTCCTCTCTTACTTCCTTGAGCAGAAGTTTGTAGTTCTCCTTGAAGAAGTCCTTCACATCCCTTCTTAGGTGTCTTCCTAGGTATTTTATTCTCTTTGTAGGAATTGTGAATGGGAGTTCATTTATGATTTGGCTCTCTGCTTGTCTATTGTTGCTATATAGGAATGCTTGTGATTTTTGCACAATGATTTTGTATCCTGAGATTTTGCTGAAGTTGCTTATCAGTTTAAGGAGTTTTGGGGCTGAGATTATGGGGTTTTCTAAATAAAGAATCATGTTGTCTGCAAACAGAGACAACTTGACATCCTTTCTTTCTATTTGAATAACCTTTATTACTTTATCTTGCCTGATTGCCCTGGCCAGAACTTCCAATACTATGTTGAATAGGAGTAGTGAGAGAAAGCATTCTTGTCTTGTATCAGCTTTCAAAGGGAATGTTTCCAGCTTTTGCCCATTCAATATGATATTAGCTGTGCATTTGTCATAAATAGCTCTTATTATTTTGAGATATGTTCCACAAATACCAAACTGTTTATTGAGAGTTCTTAACATAAAGGGATGTTGAATTTTATCAAAGGGCTTTACTGCCTCTGTTGAGATAATCATATGGTTTTTGTATTTGGTTCTGTTTATGTGATGGATTACATTTATTGATTTGCATATGTTGACCCAGCCTTGCATCCCAGGGATGAAGCTGACTTGATCATGCTGGATAAGTTTTTGGATGTGCTGCTGGATTCAGTTTGCCAGTACTTTATTGAGGATTTTCGCATCAATGTTGGCCTGAAGTTTTCTATTTTTGTTGTGTGTCTGCCACATTTTGGTATCAGGATGATGCTGGCCTTATAAAATGAGTTAGGTAGGAGTCCTTCCTTTTCAATTGTTTGGAATAGTTTCAGAAGGAATGGTACCAGCTCCTCTTTGTACCTCTTGTAGAATTTGGCTGTGAATCCATCTGGTCCTGGGCTTGTTTTGTTTGTTAGGCTGTTAATTATTGCCATTGGTCTATTCAGGGATTTGACTACTTGCTTGTTTAGTCTTGGGAGGGTGTATGTGTCCAGGCATTTACCCAGTTCTTCTAGATTTTCTAGTTTATTTGCATAGAGGTGTTTATAGTATTCTCTGATGGTAGTTTTTATTTCCATGGGGTCTGTGGTGATATCCCCTTTATCATTTTTTTATTGTCTCTTTTTGATTCTTCTCTCTTTTCTTCTTTATTAGTCTAGCTAGTGGTTTATCTATTTTGTTAATTTTTTCAAAAACCAGCTCCTGGATTAATTTGCTTGGCCGGGGTGGTGGGGTGTTGTGTCTCTGTCTCCTTCAATTCTGCACTGATCTTAGTTATTTCTGGTCTTCTGCTGGCTTTTGGATTTGTTGGTGTTTGGTTCTCTAGTTCTTTTAGTTGTGATGTTAGAATGTCAATTTGAGACCTTTCTAGCTTTTCAATGTGGACATTTAGTATTATAAATTTCCCTCGTAACACTGCTTTAGTGATGTCCCAGAGATTCGGGTACATTGTCTCTTTGTTTTCATTGGTTTCAAAGAGCTTCTTGATATCTGCCCTAATTTCATTATATACCCAGGAGTCATTCAGGAGCAGGTTGTTCAATTTCCATGTAATTGTGTGGTTTTGAGTGAGTTTCTTCATCCTGAGTTCTAATTTGATTGCATTGTGGTCTGAGAGACAAGTTTGTTATGATTTCTGTTCTTTTGCATTTGCTGAGGAGTGTTTTACTTCTGATTGTGTGGTCAGTTTTAGAATATGTGCCATGTGGCACTGAGAACAATGTATGTTCTGTTGATTCGGGGTGGAGAGTTCTGTAGATGTCTATTAAGACCACTTGATCCAAAACTGAGTTCAAGTCCTGAATATCCTTGTTAATTTTCTGTCTCGTTGATCCAACATTGACAGTGAGGTGTTAAAGACTCCCACTATTATTGTGTGGGAGTCTAAGTCTCTTTGTACACCTCTAATAATTTGTTTTATGAGTCTGGGTGCTCCTGTATTGGGTGCATATATATTTAGGATAATTAGCTCTTCTTGTTTAATTTATCCCTTTACCATTAAGTAATGTACTTCTTTGTCTTTTTTGATCTTTGTTGATTTAAAGTATTTTGTCAGAGACTAGGATTGCAACCCCTGCTTTTTTTTGATTTAAAGTATTTTGTCAGAGACTAGGATTGCAACCCCTGCTTTTTTTTGCTTTCTATTTGCTTGGTAAGTTTTCCTCCATCTCTTTATTTTGAGCCTATGTATGTCTTTGCATGTGAGATGGGTCCCCTGAATACAGCATACCAATGGGTCTTAACTCTTTATCCAATTTGCCCATCTGTGTCTTTTAATTGGGGCATTTGGCCCATTTACATTTAAGTTTCATATTGTTATGGGTGAATTTGATCCTGTCATCATGATGCTATCTGGTTATTTTGCACACTACTTGATGCAATATCTTCATAGTGTCATTGGTCTTTATATTTTCGTGTGTTTTTGCAGTGGATGGTACCAGTTTTTTCTTTCCATATTTAGTGCTTCCTTTAGGAGCTCTTGCAAAGCAGGCCTCATGGTGACGAAATTCCTCAGCATTTGCTTGTCTGGAAATTTTATTTCTCCTTTACTTATGAAGCTTAGTTTGGCTGGATATGAAATTCTGGATTGAAAATTCTTTTCTTTAAGAATGTTGAATATTGGCCCCCACCCTATTCTGGCTTGTAAGGTTTCTGCTGAGAGTCCACTGTTAGTCTCAGGGGCTTCCCTTTGTAGGTGACCTTGCCTTTCTCTCTGGCTGCCCTTAACATTTTTTTCCTTCATTTCGACGTTGGAGAATGTGATGATTATGTGTCTTGGGGTTGATCTTTTTATGGAATATCTTAGTGGTGTTCTCTGTATTTCCTGAATTTGAATGTTGACCTGTCTTGCTAGGTTGGAGAAGTTCTCCTGGATAATATCCTGAAGTGTGTTTTCCAGCTTATTTCCATTCTCCCAATCTCTTTCAGGTATTCTAATCAATGGTAGGTTTGGTCTTTTTACATAGTCCCATATTTATCGGAGGCTTTGTTTGTTCCTTTTCATTCTTTTTTCTCTAATCTTGTCTGCATGCCTTATTTCAGCAAGGTGGTTTTCAAACTCTGATACCCTTTTTTCTGCTTGGTCAATTCAGCTATTGATACTTGTGTATTCTTCACAAAGTTCTCATGCTGTGTTTTTCGCTCCATCGGGTCATTTACGTTCCTCTCTAAATTGGTTATTCTAGGTAGCAGCTCCTCTAACCTTTTATCAAGGTTTTTAGCTTCTTTGCATTGGGTTAGAACATACTCCTTTAGCTCGGTGGAGTTTGTTATTACCCATCTTCTGAAGCCTACTTCTGTCAATTCATGCATCTTATCCTCCATCCAGTTCTGCGCCCTTGCTAGAAAGGTGTTGTGATCATTTGGAGGAGAAGAGGCACTCTGGCCTTCTGGGTTTTCAGTGGCTTTTTTGGTTGAGTCTTTCTCATCTTCATGAGTTTGTCTAATTTCAATCTTTGAGGCTGTTGGCCCTTGGATGGGGTTTTTGTGGGGACTTTTTATGTTATTGATGCTGTTGTTGTTGCTTTCTGTTTTTCTTTCAATGGTCGGGTCCCTCTTCTGTAGGGCTGCTGCAGTTTGCTGGGGGTTCACTTCAGGCCCTATTTATTTGGTTCACTCTCACAGCTGAAGATGTCACTCAAGGGGGCTGGAGAACAACAAAGGTGGGTGCCTGGTCCTTCCTCTGGGATCTCTGGCTGCGAGGGGCTTCAAACTGATGCCAGTATGATCATTCCTGGATACGGTGTCTGACAAACCTTGTTGGAGGGTTTAACCCTGCAGGGTGGCACAGGGAACAGGACCCAGTTAACAAAGCACTTTGACTGTGATTTGGTGGAGGGAGTGTGCTTTGCTGGGGGGAAACCCACTTATCTGGGCTGTCTAGATTCCTCAGAACTACCAGGAGGAAAGGCTAAGTCTGCTGGTCTGCAGAGACTGAGGCACCCTTCTCCCTAGAGACTCAGGCCCAGGGAGATGAGAAATCTGTCCCTGAGCCCCTGGCTGGAGTTGTTGGAGTTTCTTCAGGGAGGCCCCACCCAGTGAGGAGGGATGGGTCAGGGTCAGGCCTGAAGAGGCACTCTGGCCACAGTCTGCCACAGCCAGTGTATTGGCCTGTGGGGGACACCTCATGGGACTAAGCCATCCAGGCTCCCTGGCTCCAGCAGGGGAAAAGGGTGGCCTGGAGCTATAGAGATGGCTGCCCCCCTTCTTCCACCCAGGGAGGTTAGCATGTTAGGCAGCTATCAGTCCCAGTGCTGGGTGCTGCCCCTCCCCCAAGGAGCTCAAAGGGCTTAGACAACAGGCAGCCACAGCTGTGGTGCTCATTGCCTCTCCCCCTGGGAACTTGGCAGCCTTAAGCAGATTCTAGCCCAGATGCTGTTGAGAATATGTGTGCCTCTGGGGTTGGGACCCTAGGCCCCAGTGGCATGGGTTCACGAGTGGGATCTTCCAATCCATGGGTTGCACAGTTCCATAGAAAAAGCACAGTTTCCCAGGCTGGGTAGCACACTCACTCACCACCTCCCTTGGCTGGGGGTTGGAGGCTCCCCTCCCTTGTGTGTCTCTCAGGTCAGCTTCTGCACCACACCTTTCTTCCTTCTTTTCCATGGGTTACACCAGCTGCCTAGTCAGTTCTGGTGAGAGAACCTGGATACCTCAGTTGCTTCTGCAGGATTCACATGCTATTATGGTTCTTTTTGATGGGAGCCTCCAATTGCCACTGCTTCTAGTCAGCCATCTTCGCCCTGCCCCAATGTCATACTCATTTTTTGTGATAAGAACCTTAAAATATACTCTTTTAGCAGTTTTTAAGAATATAATACATTGTTATTAGAGTCACCATGTTGTACAATAAGTCTCTTGAACTTACTTCTCCTGTCTAACTGAAATTTTGTATCTTGTGACCAACATCTCACTGACCCCTCCCCATCTACCCCTGATAGCCATTTTTCTCTTTAGTTCCGTTAGTTCAACTATTGTAGATCCCACATATAAGGGAGATCATGCAATATTTGCCTTTCTGTGGCTGGCTTATTTCACTTAATGTAATGTTTATATATTACATTCTCCAGTTTCATCCTTGTTGTTGCAAATGGCAGGATTTTTTTCTGTTTGAATGATGAAAAGTATTCTGTTGTGGATATATACCATGTTTTCTTTATCCATTCATCCACTGGACACTTAGGTTGACTCTGTGTCTTGACTGTTGTGAATAGCACTGCAATGAATACGGGAGTGTAGACACCTCTTTAACACACTGATTTCATTTTCTTTGGATACATTCCCAGTAGTGGGATCATATCACTTGGGCCTTCCTAATCTGGTGTCTATGACAGACCTGGAAAGTGTGAGGAGTCTATGCAGCATGTGAAATGTATGTCAACATTTTTCTGTACACCTTGGAATTACAGAGAAGCTATAGCAATTTTCATATTCTCAAAGAAGTCCTTCAACCCAAAATAGTTAAGACATTACCTTAAGTCTTCCCTAGAACAATATTATTCATACTCTTTGCACAAGACACAAAAAAATGTAAAGTAGCTAAGTCTGACTCAGTGGAGAAGATTGATTAATCCTTGATTAGCTCTCCAAAGACTAAAGAGACATTAGTACACTAAGTAAGAAAATAAATTTGGAATAAAAGTACTGAGAGGAGAAAGGGAACAAAACGGAAGCTTAAAATCATTTCTAATGCATAAGGAAGAAAACGAACATGAAGGGGAATGATGCCATTACAGTTAAGGAATTTATCTACCTTAAGTGATTGAGGCAGTTGGGACCATCCTGAAATCTAATTGGGGAAAACATAAATGTCTCAAAGTACAGTGAGAAAAATGTAAACACTCGACAAGTTTTCTGAAGGAAGTCATGGTAAGTTATTCCACTTCATCACTTGCGCCTTTTTTACTTCTCACTATTGAAAAACACATTTCAATATTGAGATAAAACAGCCTCCCTTCCCTGAAAATACTGAGGAGACATACTGGAAAGCTTGCAATGTCATAAACCACTGAAGTAGACAATAACCTTTTTTTCCAAAACCAATCTTTGTATGATTGTGCCCAGAGACAAATGTAGAGATAGAAGAAGATGAAGTTGTCTTTTACACTTTAATTTTCTGAGGGACTGTATTAAAAAGAATAACTCAACTGTATTCTCATCATCCCTTGTGCTCTCAAACCTCTAAATACAGATTCAATATTTGAGGTACAACCCAGAAAAGGCAATGTGAGTATTAATCATATGCAAGCAATTGATATTGGAATGAAGCAATATTGTTATAAATTTAACACCAAAACTTGTCATTCTTGCAGTAAAAGAAAGAAAAAACCCCGTCTCTACTAAAAATACAAAAAATTAGCCGGGCGTGGTGGTGGGCGCCTGTAGTCCCAACTACTCGGAGGCTGAGGCAGGAGAATGGCCTGAACCCGGGAGGCGGAGCTTGCAGTGAGCCGAGATTGCGCCACTGCACTCCAGCCTGGGCGACAGAGCGAGACTCCGTCTCAAAAAAAAAAAAAAGAAAGAAAGAAAAACACTGGTTTTCAAATCAATGCATTTGATCTTGTAATGATAAATTCTGAATATATTACAAACCAGACTTAATTTTTGTTCCAAGGCCTTTCCTCTGTTCTATTTCTTCATTTTATACTTACTCTCAGAAATCAGTGGTTTCAATTAAGAGTTTTCCAGCATGCATTTCCTATAACATATGTACAGACAGTTTATCACAAATGATTGCGTGAATATGTTTACTATATTTGCCCAGCCAGATCATTTCATGGCTTTCTACAAATGTTATATAGGAAAATAACATAATTTATTATATATCCTGGCCCTTCTAAAAGTGGGCTATGCTCAGTAGGTGTGATGTTTATGTAAATATAAGTTTCTAGAGAGCAGAAATTCTGTCTTTTGAATAATTTGTGCCTACTCTAATCCCACGCATATCCAGGCACTTAACATTATTCAATGAGACATAATAATATAATAATGCCATCTTATTGATATTCATCTACTTTTTACACCAATTTTTTTTCAGCTACTTGTTAGACAATTTCAATGAGAACATTTTTGTAAATTCAAAACCTGAAAGAAAAGCTCAATTCAACTTATCTAATATTGGGATATTTCTATATGTTGAATAATACGTTAAGTGCTATTGAGCTTACAAAAGCAATATACAATATTTTATCTGCTCTCTAGGGGCTTAATAGATTGTTGAAAATACAGAACAAACACAGAGACCAGTTGGAAAACAACACAAACTAGTATAATTAAATGTTAAATGTGAGATAAAAACAATAAATTCCTGAGAATTCAGAACAAAGATACATCTCCATGAGTAAAATAAATTGAGATAGGTTTCAGGGAAGAGGTCAGACAAGAGCCTGCTTTTAAAAAATAATAAAAAGAGAAATTTAGAAATCTTAGAACATAATCCAAAGAAAGAAATGGAATTAGTAAATCCAGGCAGGCATGGATCTCGTGCATAAGGGAGGGTGACGAAATTGACTGGAAGAAACAGGCTTTGTTCCAGCAAAAGAAAGTACCAAGTTACAGGGTCAATATGTAACAAAGGACTATAATGGGAATCACTATGAGGATTATGAGATAAAAACAAATAAATATGACTTGAAATGGACTGTAATTCTCAGCATGTAAAATGTCACAAAACACCTTTTTGTTTAATGCCAAGAAAACTCATTGTGGAAATTCCATTTTATAACACACTGTTAGTTTTCAATTAAAACTAATTGAAGGGGTAAAAAAATTACTCACGAGCTTTTTCCTATAACTTGTGCCTGTCTTTGGTGTCTAAAACATCCTTCTCAGACCATGTGCCAGAATCTTTGGAAAGGAACATAATATGCCTAATTGGAAAAGGCTCTACACGCACGCTGCTTCAGAAGAGAACCATAGCAGAAGGGCTTTGGAAGACCACATAATGGGATCTTTAATCAACAACACACTGCAGGACCAATATATTTTCCTAGCCCAATGTGCCTGACATTTAAATGCACAGAGTAGGTATCTTCCCCCACATCCTGCTATTGTCACAAAACATATGACTTGAGTTTTATTTTAACTTGCTGCAAAGAAACAAAATATCTCAACCAGAAGCAAGCAACTGAAGTTAATTATTGTGACACATGGAAACATAATAAAACCAGGTGTCAAAAAAAATACAGAAACATCATAGGTTTATAGCCTATGTTAACCTTCTGTGGCATAGATTCTGGAATTATCTTCTGGTATTAATATATTCCTTTAAAGATTTTGTAAGTGGAAAGAAAAATTGATCTTTAGATTGAAAGGTCATCAGATAGTAATAGACAGATAAGCTCATCTTATTATTTAATGAATGGATATTTTATTAATTGTACATTTTAGTAAAGCATTCATGGCTTTTGTTTTTATCTTTGTTTATTGTTATGAGCTCAGAACATTCTTGGTTGAAATATATTTATTAATGCAGGGAAATACAAATTTACAACATAGCACATACTGTGGATACCCAGAAAGCACCACATCTTGATTTGGTGACCACCAGCACAGCCAACAAATGGTCCTGGTGGATATTAGAGACCAAAGAAACAGGACTGCTATAGTTTGAATGTCCCCTCCAAAACTCATGATGAAATTTGTCATTGGAACAGTATTATGAGGTGGGGCTTTCAAGAAGTAATTAGGTCTTAGGGGGAGGTCCACTTTCATGAATAGATTAATGCCATTATCATGGGAGTGGGTGAGTTATCATGGGAGTGGCTTTGTTCTAAAATTGAGCTCCCACTCACGTACACTTTCCTGCCCTTCACCATATTTCATTGCAGCAAAAATATCCTCACCATATGCTGAGTAGATGCCAGTACCATGCTCTTGGACTTCCCAGCTTTCAGAACTGTGAGCCAAATATATCTCTTTTTAAATAAATTACCCAGCCTATGGTATTCTAGTATAGCAGTAGAAAATAAACTACAATGGTCTGAATGTTTGTCCCCTATGAAACTTATGTTAGAACATAACGCCCAATGTGGCAGTATTGAAAGGTAAGGCCTTTAAGAGGTGATTAGGATGCTAGGGCTTTGTCCTTATGAATGGATTAATACACTTATGGATTAATAGACTCATGGATTAACAGACTAATGGGTTAATAGATTAATGGATTATCATGGGACTGAGACTGGTGACTTTATAAGAGAAAGAAACTCTACAGAGAGTACCCAACTATAAGAAGGACCTCACCAGAAGTGGGCCCCTGACCTTGAACTTTCCAGCCTCCATAAATGTTTTTTAAATAAATTATTTAAATAAAATATTTTTTAATAAATTACCTAGTTTCAAGTATTCTGTTATAAGCAACCAAAAATGGTCTAAGACAGAAAATTGACACTGAGAGTAGGACATTGCTAATAACGAACATGTGAAAATGGGGATGTCACTTTGCAATTGGATAACGGGTAGAGGCTGGAACAATTTGAAGCAGCTGGTTAGTAAACGCTCAGATTCTGGTGAGGGCTTGGAAGACAAGACCAGGGAAAGTTTTAAACAATTTAGAGAGTGGTTAAGTGGTCATGATCAGAATGTTGATAGAAATATGGTCAGCAGGAAACATTGTGATGAAGTTTTAGCAGAAACTGAGGAAAAAGATATTGGAAACTCAAGTAAAAGCCATTCTTCTTATAAATTGTCAAAGCACTTAGCTGGACTCTGTCTGTGACTGAGGTCTTTGTGGAAGTCCAAACTTGAGAAAGATGTACTAGAATATCTGGCACAAAAAAGAAAAATTAAGTAAGGTATAGAAGGCATTCATAGTTACCTTTGGCCATTTACACTGAGATACCAGAGCAAAGTAAAAATTTAAAGACAGAATTAATAGTTAAAAAGGAAGCAGAGCAGAAAAATTTGGAAAACCATTTGACCACAAAAAGAATGAAAAAATGTTTTCAGGAGAGAAACTGAGTGTAGCTGATGGACCACTTTCTAAGGAGATTAGCAGAGACAGAAGGCAGCCATGTGCTATTTGTCAAGACAATGGAAGAAATACCCCCAAAGATATTGCCCAGATATTTGAAGATGCCACTCCCATCACAGGCTTAGGAGAGCAGAATGGTGTCAAGGAACAGCTCCAGAGTACACAGATTCGCTGGTCAGGGCCATCTTGGGACTCTGCTACCCACACCCCAGCACAGCATTTCTATAGCTGCCTTAGCCATGGCTCAAGAAGCCTCAGGTGCAGCTCATGCTGCAGCTCCAGAAGGTACAAGTTATAAATTTTGACAACATCCGTGTGGTACTAATTCTTCAGGCTTGCAGAAAGCAAGAGCTATGGAAGATTGACAACCCAAATTTCAAAAGATGTTGTTGAAAGCCTAGAGACCCAGGCAGAGCTACTGTAAAGATCCCTGCTATAATAATGCAGAGGAGAAATGTGAAGTTGGAGCTGCCACCAAGAGTCCCTATTAGAGTAATGCCTAAGGAACTCAGGACTACCACTGAGATCTCAGAATTATGGAATCCCCAGCAGCATGAAACATCTACCAAAGAAAGCTTTAGGCAAAGGACTTTATTCTGTATAAACAGTCACATGGGCTGCACCAAGCAAAGCCCATAGGACTGCCTAAGGCCTTAGGGGTCCAAACCCAACCCCAGTGTGTCCAGAAGGTGGCACATGGAGTTAAAAGAAATCATTCCCCCAGCTTAAAGATTTAATGTCTGTCCTACTCAGTTTCTAACATGCTTGAGCTTGTTACTCATTTCTCTTTGCCTGTTCCTCCCTGCTGAAATAGAAGTGTCTGTCTTATGCCTGGACCACTAGTGTATGTTGGAAGTTAATAACTAGTCTTAATTAGCCAGGTGCAGTGGCAGGCGCCTGTAATCCCAGCTATTCGGGAGGCTGAGGCAGGAGAATCACTTGAACTCAGAAGGCAGAGTTTGCAGTGAGCTGAGATCGTACCACTGCACTCCAGCCTGGTGACAGAGTGAGACTCCGTCTCAAAAAACAACAACAAAAAAATAGTCTTGATTTCACAGGCTCACAGATGGGTTTCTGAACTTTGGACTTTTAAGTTGGGGCTAGTATTAGTTAAGACTTTGGGGTTAACTTTAGAAAGTTTGGAAGGGGTGATTGTTCCACCAAATGTACAGACATCAATGGAAGGACATAAGAAACAGGAAAAAGCAAGAAAATGTAACTCTACTAAAAGAAAACTTTTTAGTAACAAACCCCAATAAAAAGAAAATTAATGGGGAGGCAGAAAAGGAATTCAAAATTATGATCTTAAGGAAACTCAATGAAGTATAAAAAATACAGTTAGACAATTCAACAAAATCAGGAAAACACATATGCATGAGAAATTCAACAAAAAGACAGATATAAAAAAGAAAAAAAAACAAATCATGCAACTAAAGAATTCAATGAATGAAATAAAAAAACAACACAGAGTTTTAACAGCAGATTTGAGCAAACAGAAGAATCTCTGAACTTTAAGGCAGGTCATTTGAAATTATTTGTTTAGAAAAAATAAGAATGGAAGAGAGCTCTTAAAAGATTGTAAAACTTATGAGACACCATTAAGTAGACACATATTCATTATAAAAGTTCCAGAATGAAAAAAAAAATGGAAAAAATGCATAGAAAACCTATTTAATAAAATAATAGCTGAAAATTTCCCAAATCTGGGGACAGACATAAACATCCAGATCCAGGAAGTCTAAAGATCCCAAACTATATTTCAATCAGAAAGGTACTGTCCAAGGTAAAAAACAGTCAATATGTCAAAGTCAAAGACAAAAAGAATTCTAAAAGCAAGAGAAAAGCGTCAAATCATATATAAAGGAATATTCATTAGACCCACATTAGGTTTCTCCTCAGAAACCTTACAGGTCAGGAGAGAATAAAAGGATATATTCAAAGTACTGAAAGAAGAAATTGACAGTCAAGAATACTATACTCAACAAACCTATTCCTTAGACTGAGAGAGAAATAAAGCCATTCCCAGACAAGCAAAAAAATAAGGAAATTTATCACTAGACTGACTTTACAAAAATTGCTGAAAAGAGTCCTGCATCTGAAGACAAAAAGGTGATAATCACAATCATGAAAACATGCAAAAATATATAACTCATTGATAGGGCAGATAAACATAGAAGAAATAAAAAAATAGTTCATATCATTCAAATAATCTATAGATTCAATTGTAGTGCCTATCAAAATACCAATGATATTCTTCACAGAAATAGAAAAAAAATCCTAAAATTTGTAGAGAACCACAGAAGACCCCAAATAATCAAAGGATTGTGAGCAAACCGAACAAAGCTGGAAGCATCACACTACCCAACTTCAAAATATACTACAAATCTTTAGTAACCAAAACAGCATGGTACCAGCATAAAAACAGACACGTAGACCAAAGGAACAAAATAGACAACCTAGAAATCAATCCACATATTTACAGCCAACTCAATTTTGACAGAGGCACAAAGAACATTCAATGCAGAAAGAACAGTCTATTTGATAAATGGTACTGGAAAAACTGGATATCCTATGCAGAAGAATGAAACTAGACCTCTATCTTTTACCATATACAAAACTCAAATCAGGCCGGGCGCGGTGGCTCACGCTTGTAATCCCAGCACTTTGGGAGGCCGAGGCGGGCGGATCACGAGGTCAAGAGATCGAGACCACGGAGAAACCCCATCTCTACTAAAAATACAAAAAATGAGCCGGGCGTGGTGGCGGGTGCCTGTAGTCCCAGCTACTCGGAGAGGCTGAGGCAGGAGAATGGCGTGAACCCGGGAGGCGGAGCTTGCAGTGAGCCGAGATTGCGCCACTGCACTCCAGCCTGGGCGACAGAGCGAGACTCCGTCTCAAAAAAAAAAAAAAAAAAAACTCAAATCAAATGGATTAATACTTAAATTCAAGACCTGAAGCTATAAAAGTACCAGAAGAAAACATGGGAAAACAATTCAGAACATTAATCTGCGAAAAGATTTCTTGTGTAAGAGCTAAAATGCACAGGTAACAAAATCAAACATAGACAAATGGGATTACATCAAGCTAAAAAGTTTCTGTACAGCAAGGGGTGCAATCAACAGAGTGAAGAGACAACATACAAAATGGAAGAAAACATTTGCAAACTATCCTTCCAAGAGATTCATAACTAGAATATATTAGCAATTCAAATAACTCAGTATCAAAAGAACAAATAATCCAATCTAAAAATGGGCAAAATACTTAAGAGATTTTTCAAAAGCAGACATAAAGCGACCAACAAACATATGGAAAAAATGCTCAACATCGCTAATCATTAGAGAAATGCAAATCAAAACCACAATGAGATATCACTTCACTCTAGTTAGAATGACTATTATCAAAAAGCCAAAAAAAAAAAACAGCTAGCAAGGATTTAGAGAGAGGGGAACTCTTATGCACTGCTGGTAGAAATGTAAATTAGTACAGCCACTATGGAAAACAAGATAGAGGTTTCTCAAAAAACTAAAAATATATCTACTATATGATCCAGCAATCCCACTGCTGGAATATATCCAAAATAAAGAACATTGGTATGTTGAAGAGATATCTGCATGTCCATATTTATTGCAGCACTATTCACAATAGCCAAGACATAAAATCACCTCAGTGTCTATCAATCTACGAATATGGAATATATACACGATGAAATATTTTTAAATGATAAAAAGAATGAAATTCTGTCGCAGCAAAATGAACGGAACTGGAAATTATTATTTTAAGTGAAATGTGCCAAGGAAAGAAAGAAAAATATTGCATGTTCTCATTCATATATGGGAGGTAAAAATGTTGATCTCATGGAGGTAGAGAGTAGAATGATAGTTACCAGAGGCTGGGAAGGCTCCTGGAAGGGATAGAGGCTGGTTAATGGGTTCAAAAACACAGTTAGATAGAAAAAAGAAGTTGTAGTGATCAATAGCACAGCAAGGTGACTATAGGTAATAATAATTTACTGTATATTTCAAAGTAGCTAGAACAGAATATTTGCAATGTTCCCAATACAAAGAAATGATAATGCTTGAGGTTATAAATATAAATATCTTAATTATCTTTATTTGATTACTACACATTGTATACATGTATCAAAATTATCACATGTACTCCATAAATATGACACATAAATTATTATGTGTCATTTTTTAGAACCTTGGGGCTATGAGAATAGAATTAATGTATTTGTGAGAAGAACATACGTTTTGGAGAGTCAAGGGAAGAATTACATAGTTTTAATATTTGTTCCTTCTGAAACCCATGTTGAAATGTAATCCCCAGTGTGGCAGTTTAGGGAGGTGGGACCTTTAAGAGGTGATTAGATTCACAGGGCTCTTCTCCGATGACTGGATTAATCTACTCATCGCTTGATGGATTGATGGGTTAAAAGATTAATGGGTAGGCATGGGAGTGGAACTGGGGGCTTTATAAGAAGAAGAGGAGCCTGAGATAGAAAGCTCAGCCCATCGCCCTGTGATCCCCTGCAGCACCTCAGGACTGCAGTGTCCTCACTGATGAGAAGACTCACACAAGAAGCGATCTCTCACCCCTGGACTTCCCAGCCTCTAGAACTGTAAGAAATGTGTTTTGTTGTTGTTGTTGTTGTTTTTGTTTTACTAAATTACCCAGTTTCAGGTATCCTACGACGAGCAACAGAAATCTGACTAAGACACAAACTAAGACAAGAACTTTCTTCATACTTATTTTTTAGGTGGCCTGGAGAGTCAGATTTTATTTAAAAAGAGAAAATAATGGAGTTTTGAACCACATTTCCTTGATTCTAAAATACGATCTGTCAATTTTAATGTTTCTAAAATCAGGATACCTCTTTCACTGGGCATGTACCTTTGATATAGAAACTTTTCTTCTGAAGATATTAAATAGATAATACACCTTGAAATTTATTGTACCTTATAACTGAGTATAACAGTATAAAAAATATGGGAATATTTGTGGTGATTTGTGAATACACAGGACAGTTCATGGTGAGATTGATGAGTATACACTGTGGCTTCATTCCCACCTCCACCCTTTAAATACAAGCGTTCAAATGAGGAATTCCTGACAATACCTCCACACAGCCGTATGTTTATGACGAGATCCATCTCACATGTGAAGGATGGTGCATAAAAATATAAAATGATGTGAGCAACGCCAAGTATTGAAAAGCCAGAAGTATAACGTAGTGTTCTGACTCCATCTTACAGTAAGTAATTACCTTTTCCACTCCTACCTCCCATTTGTGTAATCAATTATCAATCTACCTTATGGCAAACAATGTAAAACATTTTCCCTCTTGTTTCAGTAAAGATAGAAATTCATGGAAGCAAATTTCAGGTCAACTGTTGGTATTATATTAGGAAACAGAATGCTGTTTTAAAGAAGGAGCATAATTCAGAGAGAAAAAGCAAGTATCATGATGGAAGGATTTGGGTTTTAACCCTGGCTTCTTCACCTGGGTTTATATAAGTGACTTAATCTTTCCTTGAATTCTTTTGACTATCTCCAGCTAATAACATCTAAAAGAGAATAATAAAATACTGACTCACTTACCAGGGATGTTTTAACCAGAGATGAGTAATATTTTCAAAGATTTTTCACTGCTACTCTTAAAGCGTATTTCAAAATCAAAATAGCATAATTTTCTTTAAGCTCTTGCTTCTACAAAAGCATAATGTTCTTGTGTTTAATAGCTTAATCAGAGACAAAACTAAATTTGAGAAGATGGGGAAAGAAGAATAGAGTAGTAAAAAAAAAATAGCTGCAGAAGCCAGATTTGTAAGCTCAAATAATCTATTGTCAATCATGAGCTACTTCAAGCAATAAGCTTCCCTTCAAATATAAAACTTCTTAACTACCCCTCACAGTGCACCTGGAATGTCAGTGATGGTAGAGTTCACAGATTCAAAGCTTAGTAGCTGCCTAGATCTGAAAAACAAGGCTTTCATCTTTAAGAATGTTCCAAGAATTGTTTTTGAGAAACTCAGAGTGAAGGGCAAATAGCTACAAACAATGGGCAGTTACCCAGTTACCTTGTGATCACATTGAAGCCATTAACATAAATAAATATTCTTTCCCTGAGGAAAAATGTGGAGAACAATCATGATTGGGTTGTCTTCATAAAGGGAAAAAGCCCTAATTGTAAATGGAGTAGCTATCAGTAGATCAATATCAGATTCAATCATGGAAACACTTCTGAATTCAAGTGGAAGTAACCTTGACAAAAATCAACCCTATTTGATGTGAAGGGAAAAATTCGAAAGCTCACAGTACACATAAATGCTCTTTCTTCTTAATTGCCAGTGTTTCCAGAAGTACATTTTGTCTAGTTAGCATTACTTACCTGGAATTGCTAAACTACCCTACTGGATAGATGTCAGCTTCCCAGGAGAGTCCCTACCTGATAATATGATATGATATAAAATTACAGTTTATTGTTTGAAGCAGCTTTATGGTCTTCCAGTAGTACTTCCCTCATCAACCAGAGGAAACGCTCCTTGAAATAATATTGCTGGAGACTTCCTCTGCATAACAAGAATCTTGGCTTCCACAACTCCCCTTATCTTAACCCCAAGCACTTCTTTCTGCTGATTTCAACTCTTTAGGCAAAACTTAAGTCTTTCAACCAATTGCCAGTCAGGAAATCTTTGAATCCATCTGTGATCTAAAAGGCTCCACTTCAGGATGTCCCACCTTTCCAGACTGAGCCAATGTACACCTTACATGAATTGATGATGTCTGCCTGTAACTTCTGCCCCCTCTAAAATGTATAAAATCAAGCTGTGACCCAACCACCTTGGGCACTTGTTCTCAGGGCCTCCTGAGGCTGTGTTATGGGCATGTATATAACCATGGTAAAATAAACTTCAAATTTGGGGAAAAAAATAGTGTCAACAGAAGTAAAAAAGTTTGCCTGCTCTATCTCAAATGTATCTCTCTCTGTGTGTGTGTCTCTCTCTCTCCCTCTCTCTCTCACACACACACACACATTTATGTTCGTGCCTTCTCACACTTGATGATTAAGAAATATTGATAGACTCAATCAATAGTACTATTTCTCTAATAAATATAGGAGATTTTTTCTCTATTTTATCATAAAATAACTCAAAAAATAGTGAAAAAAATTATAAAAGGAATTAAGATGTTACACTAGAAACCACTTAATGCAAAAGAAAGTAGTAAAGCAGAAAAACAGGAACATAAAAGACATGAGACAAAGAAAATGAAGCATAAAATAGC
Source organism: Hylobates moloch (assembly GCF_009828535.3). NCBI lineage: Eukaryota > Metazoa > Chordata > Mammalia > Primates > Hylobatidae > Hylobates > Hylobates moloch. The sequence goes on from NW_026652292.1 coordinate 36,811,773, forward strand.
AAATATAAACCCAGTTTTATGAACAATTGAGTTAAATGTGAATGAATTAAAGAACTCAAAATCAGAGATTATTAGACTATATAAAAAACAAGATCCAACTGTATGCTATCTACAGAAGAACCTTGTCCAGGTTCAAAGACAAAATGTTAGAAGTAAAAGGATGTTTGGGAGGCCGAGGCGGGCGGATCACAAGGTCAGGAGATCGAGACCACGGAGAAACCCCGTCTCTACTAAAAATACAAAAAATGAGCCGGGCGTGGTGGTGGACGCCTGTAGTCCCAGCTACTCGGAGAGGCTGAGGCAGGAGAATGGCGTGAACCCGGGAGGCGGAGCTTGCAGTGAGCCGAGATTGCGCCACTGCACTCCAGCCTGGGCGACAGAGCAAGACTCTGTCTCAAAAAAAAAAAAAAAAAAAGAAGTAAAAGGATGTAAAAATATGTATTGTGCAAACAGCAAACAAAAGAAAGCTGGAGTAGTTACACTAATATTGTTCCAAACAGACTTTAAAACAAAAATTAATTACTCAAAATAAAGATAGACATTTTATAATGATAAAATGATCCATCCAGGAGAAAGTTATAAAATTGATAAACATACAGACATTTAACAACAGAACTTCAAATTATATAAAGCAAAAGCTGACAAAATCAAGGAGAAATTAGGTGATTCAACAATAATAGCTATTTCTTTCTAGAAAAGTAGAAAAACTAGAGAGAAGATTTTAAAATAAATGGAAAATTTGAACATTATAAGAAACTAGACCCAACAAATATCTATAGAATGCTCCAAAGAACAGCAGCAGAATACACATTTTTTCTAAGCACACAGAAATTTCTTCAGAATTCACCATATGTTAGATGATAAAGCAAGGCTTGATAAACTTAAAATGATTGAAATTATGCAAAATGCACGCACCAACCATAATAGCATGTGATTAGAAACCAATAGCAAAAAGAAATTTGGAAAACTTGTGAGTATGAGGAAATTAACATCTTTCTGAATAGCCAGTGGCTCAAAGATAAAAATCACAATACAAATTTTGAAATCTTTGAGATGAATGAAAATAAAAGCATGACATCAAAATTTATGGGATGCAGCTAATGCAGGACTTAGAGAAAAATTTATAGATGGGAATGCCTGTATTTAAAAAGTGGGACAATCTCAAAATCAGTAACCAAACCTTCACCTTAAAGCACTGAAAACAGAACAAGTCAAGCCCATTTAAGCAGAAGGAAGAAAATAACAAACTTTTGACTGGAAATTAAGGGGAACAGAAAAGCAAAAGAGGAAATAAATAAAACCAAAAATTCATCCTCTGAAAAGATTAGCAAGTATTGACAAACTTTTAGCTATACTGACTAAGAAAAAATAAGAGAAGACTCAAACTACTACAATAAGAAATGGAAGAGGAAACATCATTGTCAACCTCACAAAATTTAAAAGAATTATAAAGAAATACTCTGGACTAATGACAATAAATTAAATAATTTCAATCAAATGGACACAATTTTAGAAGTAAAACTGTCTCAGGAAAAAAGAAATTCTGAATAGACCTATAAAAAGTAAGGAAATTGCATTAATAATTTTAAACTTCCATAAAGAAAACCTAAACACATATGGATTTACTGTTGAATTCTGCTATTTAAAGAAGAATTAATATCAATTTTTTACAAATTGTTACAAACAGGGAAAGGAAGTATTTCCCAACTAATACTATAAGTCCAGTGATATCCTAAGAACAAAACCAGACAAAAACATTACAAGAAAAGAAAAACACAGATCAATATATCCTATGTATATAAACTCAGAAATCTTCAACAAAATGCTATCATATCAAATCCAGCAACACATAAAAAGGATTATACACCATGATCAAGAGAATTTATCCCCAGAATGAAAGATTGGTTTACCATACTTCTTATCAGTAAAATAAAGGACAAACTTACATGACCATCTTAGTAAATGCAGAAAAAGCATTTGACAAAATTTAACCTACTTTCCCTTTTAAAAAACTCAACACACTGAATAAAGAAACCTCCTCAACCTCATAAAAGGCATCTGTGAAGAAAACACACACACACACAGAGTACTGGAGGCTTTAACTAGGGAAAACAGGCAAGCAAAAGAAATAAAAGGCATTTAAATTGGAAAGGAAGAAGCAAATGCAGATGGAATGATCTTATATGTAGAAAATCCTAAGAAATCCATTAAAGAACTATTACAGCTAATGCATAAGCTGATAATTCTCCATGGTATGAGATCAAGATACAAAAATCAATGTATTTCTATATATTAACAATGAACAATCAAAAATGAAGTTAACCATTCCATTTACAATAATAATAAACATAATACAATATTTAGGATAAACGTTAAAAAAGTCCAAAACTTATACTCTGAAAATCCCAAAACACTATTGAAAGAAAAATTTTAAAGATCTAAATAAATGTGAAAGATCTAAATAAATGAATGGAAAGGCTTAATAATCTTTGAGATGGTAATTCTTCCCAAAATGATCTACAAAATAAATGCAATCTCAGTCTAAATCTCAGCCTAAATCTCAGCTGATATTTTGCAGAAATGTATAAGCATATAATCAAATTCATATGGAAATTCAAGGAATCCAGTATAGCCAAGACAATTTTGAAGAACAAAATAGGAGGACTCGGACTTCCGAATTTCAAAACATACCACAAAGCTGGAATAATAAGGGCAGCATGGTACTGGCATAAGAACAGACACATAGATCAATGAAATGAAATTAGAAAAAATAAAATAAAATAATTAATAATACAATGAATTATTAAACTTAATAATTTTAGCAAAATTATTAAAAATAAATCCTCATATTTATGGTAAATTGATTGTCAACAAGGTGCCAAGACAACTTAATGAGAAAAAACAGTTATTTCAACAAATGGTTTTGGAACAACTGTATATCTACATGTAAAATAATAAAGTTTAACCCTTTCCTTACATCATAAACAAAAATTAACTCCAAATGGATATAAGACCTAAATGTAAGAGCTAAAACAATAAAAATCTTAGAAGAAAACATAAGAATAAATCTTAGTGACCTTGAGTTAGGCAAAGCTTATTTAGATAACAGCACCAAAAAGCATAAGCGACTAAAGAAGAGATTAATTAACTTCAAACTTAAAACAAACTTGCTGAGAGTTCTTCAATTTTTCCTGTAAAATTACAGAGGAAAATGTATTATAGAGGTCTTCCTGGCAACTAACCAAAAAATTATGTCTTCTGGATTTTATATTATTTGAGGGATGTGCGTGTCAGCTTTTTAAAGTTTATACTTTGTTATTATTTATTTCCTTATTCTAAATAAATATTAATTTTCTCACCTAAAAAACAACTAAAAATGTTTGTACTTTGAAGGATACCTTCAAGAAAATGAAAAGACAATCCAAAACATGGGGAGAAAATTTGTGACTCACGTATCTAATATGGAACTTGTATCTAGAATATATAAAGAACTCTTACTACTCAATAATAAAGAGACAAATGATGCAATTTAAAAATTGACAAAGGATTTGAATAGACATTTCTCCAAGGAAATTATACTAATAGTAAATAAGCTCATAAAAAGATACTTAACATTAGTTATTAGGGAAATGCAAATCAAAATTATAAAAACATACTACTTCACACCCACTAAGATGGCTATAATTTAGAAGCAGATAATAGCAAGTGTTAGTGAAAATGTAGGTAAATTGGAACCCTCATTCATTGCTGGTGGGAAAAGAAGATGGTGCAGCCACTTTTGAATAGTTTCACAACTTCTAAAATATTAATTATAGAGTTATGATATGATGCTGCAATTATACTTTTAGGCATATACCCAAGAGAAATGAAAACACAGGTCACACAAAACATTATGGATGGATGCCCATAGCCGCATAATTTCTTTTTTTTTTTTACTGTTTGGTTTTTGAAACTTTTTCTTTAAAATTATTGTTTTTTTAATACATACTTTAAGTTCTAGGGTACATGTACTCAACATGCAGGTTTGTTACATAAGCATACATGAGCCATGGTGGTTTGTTGCACCCACCAACTCATCATTTATATTAGGTATTTCTCCTGATGCTATCCCTCCCCCAGTCCCCTACCCCCGCCACAGGCCCCGGTGTGTGATGTTCCCTGCCCTGTGTCCAAGTATTCTAATTGTTCAATTGCCACCTATGAGTGAGAACATGTGGTGTTTAGTTTTCTGCCCTTGTGATAGTTTGCTGAGAATGATGGTTTCCAGCTTCATCCATGTCCCTGCAAAGGACATGAATTCATCCTTTTTTATGGCTGTATAGTATTCCATGGTGTATATGTGCCACATTTTCTTAATCCAGTCTATCATTTATGGACATTTGGGTTGGCTCCAAGTCTTTGCTATTGCGAATAGTGCCACAGTAAACATACGTGTGCATGTGTCTTTATAGTAGCATACTTTATAATCCTTTGGGTTTATACCCAGTAATGGGATTGCTGGGTCAAATGGTGTTTCTGGTTCTAGCTCCTTGAGGAATCGCCACACTGTCTTCCACAATGGTTGAACTAATTTACACTCCCACCAACAGTGTAAAAGTGTTCCTATTTCTCCACATCCTCTCCAGCACCTGTTGTTTCCTTTTTAATGATGGCCATTCTAACTGGTGTGAGATGGTATCTCATTGTGGTTTTGATTTGCATTTCTCTGATGGCCAGTGATGATGAGCATTTTTTCATGTGTCTTTTGGCTGTATAGATGTCTTCTTTTGGAAAGTGTCTGTTCATCTCCTTCGCCCATTTTTTGATGGAGTTGTTTGTTTTTTTCTTGTAAATTTGTTTGAGTTCATTGTAGATTCTGGATATTAGCCCTTTGTCAGATGAGTAGATTGCAAAAATGTTCTCCCATTCTGGAAGTTGCCTGTTCACTTTGATGGTAGTTTCTTTTGCTGTGCAGAAGCTCTTTAGTTTAATTAGATCCCATTTGTCAATTTTGACTTTTGTTGCCAGTGCTTTTGGTGTTTTAGTGATGAAGTCTTTGCACATGCCTGTGTCCTGAATGGTATTGCCTAGGTTTTCCTCTAGGGTTTTTATGGTTTTAGGTCTAACATTTCAGTCTTTAATCCCTCTTGAATTAATTTTTGTATAAGGTGTAGGGAAAGGATCCAGTTTCAGCTTTCTACATATGGCTAGCCAGTTCCCCCACCACCATTTATTAAATAGAAAATCCTTTCCCCATTGCTTGTTTTTGTCAGGTTTGTCAAAGATCAGATAGTTGTAGATGTGTGGTGTTATTTCAGAGGCCTCTATTCTGTCCATTGGTGTATATATCTGTTTTAGTGCCAGTACTATGATGTTTTGGTTACTGTAGTCTTGTAGTAAAGTTTGAAGTCGGGTAGTGTGATGACTCCAGCTTTGTTCTTTTTGCTTAGGATTGTCTTGGCAATGTGGGCTCTTTTTTGGTTCCATATGAACTTCAAAGTAGTTTTTTCCAATTCTGTGAAGAAAGTGAATGGTAGCTTGATGGGCATGGCATTGAATCTATAAATTACATTGGGCAGTATGGCCATTTTCACAATATTAATTCTTCCTATTCAAGACCATGGAATGTTCATCCATTTGTTTGTGTCCTCTTTTATTTCATTAAGCAGTGGTTTGTAGTTCTCCTTGAAGAGGTCCCACACATCCCTTGTAAGTTGGATTCCTAGGTATTTTATTCCCTTTGTAGCAATTGTAAATGAGAGATAACTCATGATTTGGCTGTTTGTCTGTTATTGGTGTATAGGAATGCTTGTGATTTTTGCACATTGATTTTCTATCCTGAGACCTTTGCTGAAGTTGTTTATCAGCTTAAGGAAATTTTGAGCTGAAATAATTAGGTTTTCTAAATATACAATCATGTCATCGGCAAACAGGGACAATTTGACTTCTTCTTTTCCTAGCTGAATACCCTTTATTTCTTTCTCTTGCCTGGTTGCCTTGGCCAGAATTTCCAACACTATGTTGAATAGAAGTGGTGAGAGAGGGCATCCCTGTCTTGTGCCAGTTTTCAAAGGGAATGCTTCCAGTTTTTGCCCATTCAGTATGATATTGGCTGTGGGTTTGTCATAGATAGTTCTTATTATTTTGAGATACGTTCCATCAATACCTAATTTATTGAGAGTTTTTTGCATGAAGGGTTGTTGAATTTTTTCAAAGGCCTTTTCTGCATCTATTGAGATAATCGTGTGGTTTTTGTCTTTGTTTCTGTGTATATGCTGGATTACGTTTATTGATTTGCGTATGTTGAACCAGCCTTGCATCCCAGGGATGAAGCCCATTTGATCATGGTGGATAAGCTTTTTGATGTGCTGCTGGATTCGATTTGCCAGTATTTTATTGAGGATTTTTACATCAATGTTCATCAAGGATATTGGTCTAAAATTCTCTTTTTTGGTTGTGTCTCTGCCTGGCTTTGATATCAGGATGATGCTGGCCTCATAAAATGAGTTACGGAGGATTCACTCTTTTTCTATTGATTGGAATAGTTTCAGAAGGAATGGTAACAGCTCCTCTTTGTACCTCTGGTAGAATTCGGCTGTGAATCCATCTGGTCCTGGAATTTTTTTGGTTGTTAGGCTACTAATTATTGCCTCAATCTCAGAGCCTGTTATTGGTCTACTCAGAGAGTCAACTTCTTCCTGGTTTAGTCTTGGGAGGGTGTATGTGTACAGGAATTTATCCATTTCTTCTAGGTTTTCTAGTTTATTTGCATAGAGCTGTTTATAGTATTCTCTGATGGTAGTTTGTATTTCTGTGGGATCAGTGGTGATATCCCCTTTATCATTTTTTTATTTTGTCTATTTGATTCTTCTCTCTTTTCTTCTTTATTAGTCTTGCTAGTGGTCTATTTTGTTGATCTTTTCAAAAAACCAGCTCTTGGATTCATTGGTTTTTTGAAGGGTTTTTTGTGTCTCTATCTCCTTCAGTTCTGCTCTGATCTTAGTTGTTTCTTGCCTTCTGCTAGCTTTCAAATGTGTTTGCTCTTACTTCTCTAGTTCTTTTAATTGTGATGTTAGGGTGTCGATTTTAGATCTTTCCTGCTCTGTCTTGTGGGCATTTAGTGCTATAAATTTCCCTCTACACACTGCTTTAAATGTGTTCCAGAGATTCTGGTATGTTGTGTCTTTGTTCTCATTGGTTTCAAAGAACATCTTTATTTCTACCTTCATTTCATTATTTACCCAGTAGTCATTCAGGAGCAGGTTGTTCAGTTTCCCTGTAGTTGAGTGTTTTTGAGTGAGTTTCTTAACCCTGAGTTCTAATTTGATTGCACTGTGGTCTGAGAGACAGTTTGTTCTGATTTCTGTTCTGTTACATTTTCTGAGGAGTGCTTCACTTCCAATTATGTGGTCAATTTAAGAATAAGTGTGATGTGGTGCTGAGAAGAATGTATATTCTGTTGATTTGGGGTGTAGAGTTCTGTAGATGTCTATTAGGTCTGCTTGGTGCAGAGCTGAGTTCAAGTCCTAGATATCCTTGTTAACCTTCTGTATTATTGATTTGTCTAATATTGACAGTGGAGCATTAAAGTCTCCCATTATTACTGTGAGGTTATCTAAATCTCTTTGTAAGTCTCTAAGGACTTGCTTTATGAATCTGTGTGCTCCTGTATTGGTTGCATATATATTTAGGATAGTTAGCTCTTCTTGTTTAATTGATCCCTTTACCATTATGTAGTGGCCTTCTTTGTGTCTTTTGATCTTTGTTGGTTTAAAGTCTGTTTTTATCAGAGACTAGGATTGCAACCACTGCTTGGTTTTGCTTTTCATTTGCTTTGTAGGTCTTCCTCTATCCCTTTATTTTGAGCCTATATGCATCTCTGCACATGAGATGTGTCTCCTGAATATAGCACACTGATGGGTCTTGACTGTTTATCCAATTTGTCAGTCTGTGTCTTTTAATTGGGTCATTTAGCCCATTTACATTTATGGTTAATATTGTGATGTGTGAATTTGATCCTGTCATTATGATGCTAGCTGGTTATTTTGCCCATTAGTTAATGCAGTTTCTTCATAGCATCAATGGTCTTTACCCATTTGGCATGTTTTTGCAGTGGCTGGTACCAGTTGTTCCTTTCCATGTTTAGTGCTTCCTACAGGAGCTCCTGTAAGGCTGGCCTGGTGGTGACAAAATCTCTCAGCGTTTCTTGTGGTGTAAAGGATTTTATTTCTCCTTCACTTATGAAATTTAGTTTGGTTAGATATGAAATTCTGGATTGAAAATTATTTTCTTTATGAAGGCTGAATATTGGCCCCCACTCTCTTCTGGCTTGTAGGGTTTCCACCAAGAGATCCGCTGTTAGTCTGACGGGTTTCCCTTTGTGGGTAACCCGACCTTTCTCTCTGGCTGCCCTTAACATTTTTTCCTTCATTTCAACCTTGGTGAATCTGACAATTATATGTCTAGGGGTTGCTCTTCTCGAGGAGTATCTTTGTGGTGTTCTCTGTATTTCCTGAATTTGAACATTGGCCTGTCTTACTAGGTTGGGGACGTTCTCCTGGATAATAACCTGACGTGTGTTTTCCAGCTTGGTTCCATTCTCCCCACCACTTTCAGGTACCCCAATCAAACATGATTTGGTCTTTTCACATAGTCCCATATTTCTTGGAGGCTTTGTTCTTTTTTTTTTTTGCTCTTTTTTTTCTCCAATCTTGTCATCTTGCTTTATTTCATTCATTTGATCTTCAATCCCTGATATCCTTTCTTCCACTTGATCAAATTGGCTATGGAAGCTTGTGCATGCATCATGAAGTTCTCATGCCATGGTTTTCAGCTCCATCAGGTCATTTAAGGTCTTCTCTACACAGTTTATTCTAGTTAGCCATTCGTTTAATCTTTTTTCAGGGTTTTTAGCTTCCTAGTGATGGGTTCAAACATGCTTATTTAGCTCAGAGAAGTTTATTACCGACCTTCTGAAACCTACTTCTGTCAACTCATCAAAGTCATTCTCTGTCCAGCTTTGTTCCATTGCTGGTGAGGAGCTGCGATCTTTTGGAGGAGAAAAGGCTCTCTGGCTTTTAGAATTTTCAGCTTTTCTGCTCTGGTTTCTCCCCATCTTTGTGGTTTTATCTACAACATCTTTGATGTTGGTGACCTACAGATGAAATTTTGGTGTGGATGTCCTTTTTGTTGATGTTGATGTTATTCCTTTCTGTTTGCTTCTAACAGTCAGGTCCCTCAACTGCAGGTCTGTTGGAGTTTGCTGGAGGTCCACTCTAAACGCTGTTTGCCTGGGTATCACCAGCGGAGGTTGCAGAGCAGCAAATATTGCAGAACAGCAAATATTGCTGCCTGATCCTTCCTCTGGAAGCTTTGTTCCAGAGGGGTACCTGTCTGTATGAGGTGTCTGTTGGTTCCTACTGGGAGGTATCTCCCAGTTAGGCTACACGGGGGTCAGGAACGCACTTGAGGAGGCAGTCTGTCCATTCTCAGAACCCAAACACCATGCTGGGAGAACCACTGCTCTCTTCAGAGCTGTCACACAGGGATATTTAAGTCTGCAGAAGTTTCTGCTCCTTTTTATTCAGCTATGCCCTGCCCCTGGAGGTGGATTCTATAGAAGTAGCCTGCCTTGCTGAGCTGCGGTGGGCTCTGCCCAGTTTGAGCTTCCTGGCCTTTTTATTTACCTACTCAAGCCTCAGCAATGGTGAATGCCCCTCCCCCAACAAGGCTGCCACCTCACAGGCTGATCTCAGACTGCTCCGCCAGCAGTGAGTAAGGCTCCATGGGCTTGGGACCTGCCAAGCCAGGCATGGGAGAGAATCTCCTGGTTTGCCAGTTGCTAAGACTGTGGGAAAAGTGCAGTATTTGGGCGGAAGTGTACAGAGTTTTCAGGTACAGTCTGTCACAGATTCCCTTGGCTAGGAAAGGGAAATCTGCTGACCCTTTGCACTTCCCAGGTGAGGCAACACCCCACCCTACTTCAGCTCACCCTCTGTGGGCTGCACCCACTGTCCAACCAGTCTCAGTGAGATGAACCAGGTACCTCTGTTGGAAATGCAGAAATCACCCATCTTCTGCATCGATCACACTGGGAGCTGCAGACCAGAGCTATTCCTATTCTGCTATCTTGGAATGGGAATTCTAAAATTCGGCAGCATAATTTCTAATAGCCAAAAGTTGGAAACAACACGAACATCCATGAACTGACCAACAAATAAACAAAGTGTGGTCTCTTCATAAAATGGGATATTACTTAGCAATAAAAAGCAACAAATATACTGACACATGCTACAACACCAATAAACCTTAAAATATTATGCCAAGTAAAAGAAGCAGACACAAAAAGCCATGTATTTTATTACTCTGTCTGAAATGTCCAGAATAGGAAAATTTTTTGGACACAAAAAGTAGAGAAGTTTCCTAGGGCTTGGGACAAAATGGGGTATGACTGCTAATTGGTATGGAATTTGTTTGGGGGCAGATCAAAGTGTATGAAAGTAGCTTGTGGTGATGATTTCACAACTCTGCTAACTTACTAAAAACCAGTGAATTGTACATTTTAAATGACAATTATATTGTATGTGAATTATATCTCCATAAAGCTATGAGAGAGAGAGAAAGAGCTTTCAATGGCTTCTGTACCATGTCCAAATTGTTTTGCCAGTCTTTCAAACCCCTCCATACCACATAATCAGATTTCATACTATGCCTTTCTCCTTTCAAAATTATTTCCAACTGTATCAGTTTTCTATGACTGTGTGACAACCCACCCCCAAATTCAGCAGCTTAAAACAATAAACATGTATTAATAGTATCACACGAATTCTGTATTTCAGAAATCTGGGAGTGGCTTAGCTGGGTCCTCTGGCTCAGGCTCTCCATGTCTGCCAAGGCTGTAGTCATCTCAAGGCTTGACTCAGGCAATAAGTATCAACTTCCAGGCTCACTCATGTGGCTGTTTCAACCCCTCAGATTCCAGCTGCTTGTTGGCTGAAGACATCAGTTCCTTGATACACGGCAGCTCATCACACATCAGCTAGCTTCCCTCAGAGAAAGCAATGGTGAAACAGAGTGAGCAAGATGGAAGTCACAGTCTTTTGTAAGCTAATCTTGGAAATGGCATCTCATGGCATTTGCTGTGTTCTTTTCCTTAGAAGCCAGTCATTAGATCTGGACCACACACAGGAAGAGGGCATTGCACAAGAGCATAAATACCATGAGGAGGGAGACAGATGGGGGCCATCACAGAAGCTGCCTATCACCACACTGCACAGCATCTGATCCAACCCATCTGGTTCCCTCTCCATCTCACAAGCACATTTCTTGACCCTGTCATAACGCTTAACTCACTTTATTCCTGAGCCTCTCTCCTTTACCGATCTGAAGTCAGACTGTCATTCAAGATGAGCTCAAATTCCATTTATTCCATGAAACTTGCCCCTGATTATACTTTATTCCTCTGAACTCCTTCATGTTTTATAATTATACTACATAATTTACCCCTTAATTATCTCCTGCCTTGCCTTATTATTCAAAGTATGTCTCTCTTAACTGCATATGCTTCAACTGAGAGAATCTCAGGCCCCTAAACCAGAATCTGTGTTTTAACAAGACATGCAGGTGATTTTCATGCCCATGAAGGCATGGGAACCACCACTGAATTGTACCATTCTCTATTGTTTCACCTGTGTAAGTCCCATATCCTTGACTAGGCTTGTGAGTATTTGGAGAACTGGTACCATTTTCTATATTTGTTCTGCTCTTACACACACATCCCCAAGCTTAGAATATAGGTTAGTGCTGAGCACACAGCAGATCACAAATTCAAGCTACTAGAGAAGAAACACCTCTATGAACTGGCCAAATCCAGTAACAGGAATATAAAGATAAATCAAATCCCAGCTCTGCTACTCACCAGATAGTGCGACTTTGGGCAAGTCATTTAATTACTCTACATTTCCAATTCTTTATCTGAATTAAAAGGGGACTATCATGGAAGCTCCAATTTTCATTTTATTTCTGAATATCTACTAATCCACAATAACATTAGAATCAATATAGTTTGATATTGCTTAATAAATAAGAAAACATTTTGGAACATTTTAGTGCCTAAATGTCATCAACATGAACATCGGTAATAACTGCATTGTGTATGTGAGAAAATGTTGCTTAGTCCAGGATTGTTTAGCAAAAAAACATAGAATTGTATATCCTGTATTTGATTTCCCTTATAACTTAGGCCATGTTGAATGTAAGTAAATTGTTAAAGAAGCTTAAAACAAATTTTTGGCTGGATAACAACAAGAGTATGGCTAGAACAGGTGAAATCTCCCCTTTGCTACACTTTGGGAGTCACCCCTATGCTCCTCAGCTCTGCCTTGGAAAAGGAGCTTCTGGCTCTGTAAGACTGAGATTAGAAACAAAGACTTTGCCTTCAAAAGAAAACTATGAATTTCCACCTGGGGTTCACCACCTTCCCCTGTAAAAGGAGGAGCTGGATTTGTTATACAGAGCGGCAGAACTAGGCTGAGTGAATAAAGAAATGGACATATACACAGGTGGTGCTTTTTGTGGTTGTTTTTAAGGTACTCAGTTGAATTTCTTCTTCTTCCTGTAAGGTCCAATCCCACCCACAGAGTTTAAATTGGCACTTCCCCTGAGGACCTGGACTCCAATTACATCTTATCTTTTGATCTCTAAATCTCTTCAAGTTCAAGGACTTCACCTCCTCTCCAGGAATAAAGGGCTGTACTTCCCAGTCACCTCCCTTCCCCTAATGTTTTCCTTGCTTCAGCCTTCAGTCCTCTCTTCTGCAGCAAAGAATCCTAATTCCCCACCAGAATTCTTAAACATCAGTTTACTTTACACATTTCTTTTTTGGCTTCTTTACTGTTAGAACAAGCCCTGAGTGTGGAAAACTGTTCTCACAGTGATAACAAGGCTGAACTGAACAACTGGGAGCAAGAGAGCTGTGGTTCCAGCTGAGGGGGCTAAGTTATGGGACCATGCATGCCTCCACACTTATTTCTTTAAAATTCATCATAACTCTGAACTTCATGCAGAACTCCTAGAAAAAAACACAGTCCAGCTGCCTACCTTTAAATTTATGAGACGAATGATGGTGGTGATGATGATGATAACAATAATAACACTAGTGCTGTTAGCCGCCTCTGAACAGAATATTTTTGGTTTCTGTCCTCAGGCTCCAAAGTGGTTCACATGATGCAAACTGGCCGTGTAGTCAGCGTTTTGGCATTTTCATTTGATTTCTCTGCCCACTCTCCCCTGTTGGCACTGGCCTGCACTTTGAAATGAATTGCTGTTCCTGTGCAAACTGGACAGCAAGAACAGTTACCAGACTTTGAGATCACTCAGGGCATGCAGGTTTCCAGAGATCATTATCCTAGAAGCACAAATTCAAGAATAAATATGGGAGCTCAAAATCCACCTAAAGAAGAGAGAACTCTTGTATCCCTCTGGCAGGTAATTTCTGCCTACAGCCAAATAATGCTTTGGTAAAGTCATCCTGAAACTATTTCTTCTTTCCGGCCAAACTCAGGCACTTGGACAGAAGCACCAGAGCCATCACAGAGAAAAGAGATGCAATGGGAATAACACAGGACCAAGGACAGGGACCCGGGTTCTAGTCCCAGTTCCACCACTAACTTTAACACTGAGTGAGCCACTTCTCCCAGGTACTTAGCTTTCTCTGTGAAAGGTAATAGTTCGATACTACAGTTTCCAACTTAAACTTACCTAATCATCAGTATCTTGTAGGACATTTATTTTAAATACAGATTTTCAGACTGCTCCCTGCAGATGCTGGTTCAGTAAGTTTAGCAGTGGTATTCAGGAGTTTGCATTTTAACAAGTGACCCAGGAAAGTCTTCATATAAGCAAGTTTAGGAAACACGGGCCACATGACATCAGAAAGCTCTTCCGGGTCTGCAGTTCTGCAGAATCGAGTTAATTAATGGTCACGATTAAGCTTCTACTCCCTACAAAGCTCTGCTAGATCCTAAAAATGATAGGAATAATAGCTAACATTTATGTAGTACTAGTCACTGTTTTAAAGGCTTTGCATATATGAACTATTCTACTCTTCACAACAACCTTCTGAACCAGATACTATTATTATCCCTATTATAAGACACAGAAACAGATGGAGAGAGATTAAGTGATTTTTCAGAGATGACTTGGCCAGTAAGGAGGTAGGACTTGGATTCAAGCCAAGGCATCCCAGTTACAGAGCCTAGCCTCTCAACTGCTCTGCCCTGCCAAGCTTCAGCCTTCCTGCAGAGGCTAAACAGCTCAGAACTCCTCAGCATCAGGCACTTGGTGGACAATAAGAAAAGCCCTCCAATAACTAATAACAGTACCTTATGGTTATAGTTTGAATGTGTCCCCCAAAGTTGATGTGTTGGAAATGTAATGCCCAATGTAACCATGCTGAGAAGCAGGACTCTAAGAGGTGACTAAGTCATGGTGACTCTGCCCTCATGAATAGATGATTAATGCCATTATCACAAAGGTGGGTTAGTTGTTGCTGGAGTGGGTTCCTGATAAAGAGGATATGTCCACCCATTCTGCCACCCTTTGTGTGCTCTCTCACCCAACCCTTCTGCCATGAGATGATGCAGCAAGAAGGCCTTCACCAGATATGGGGCCCTTGACTTTAGACTTCTCAGCCTCCAGAACTGCAAGAAACAAATCTCTGTTCTTTATAAATTATCTAGTCTCAGGCATTCTGTTATAGGAACAGAAAGGTCTAAGACACTTTTAACAACCATCTACATCATCTAGATCAGTCTCAGGAGCCAGGGTGAGGGTAATAGGGAAGCCAAAAGGCAAACCCTAGTCTTCACCCCTGTTTCAATAAAAGAAAACTGATTTTGCCTGTTTGGTACATGTCACATTTCATTTGAGAAAAAAAAATCTTGTGATTAAAAATGAGATGTAGAAATCATTGATCTGGGCCCCTTTTATCGTGTAGATGAGAAAACTGATTCCAAAAGATAAACTTTTCCAGATTCCAGGAACAAGAAGTCCTTGGCCGTGGCTTCTAAAGCCCCAGGTTTCCAGACTCTTTTCTACAGAATCGAAATGCGTTTGTCAACTAGATAGACTTGATAAAAACCCATTAAAATTAACAGAGATTAATAAAGTAACCGGCCGGGCGCAGTGGCTCACTCTTGTAATCCCAGCACTTTGGGAGGCCGAGGCGGGCGGATCACGAGGTCAGGAGATCGAGACCACGGTGAAAGCCCGTCTCTACTAAAAATACAAAAAAAATTAGCCAGGCATGGTGGCAGTCGCCTGTAGTCTCAGCTACTCTGAGAGGCTGAGGCAGGAGAATGGCATGAACCCGGGAGGTGGAGCTTGCAGTGAGCCGAGATTGCGCCACTGCACTCCAGCCTGGGCAACAGAGCGAGACTCCATCTCAAAAAAAATAAAATAAAATAAATAAATAAATAAATAAATAAATAAAAAGTAAAGTAACCACTGGAGAACTGAAGAAACTGGGGCAGCAGCATTTGAGAGGGGATGTGCACGGTGACACCAAATGGAACAGAAGATGACTCAAATCAGTGGCTGTGTCAATATTCACAACTCTCTCCTCCAGTAACTGCAGCATCACCAAAAATCAGGGGGAAAGGCCCACCCAGCTTCTGTTGACTTGGAAAGATGACTACAAGTGGAGTAGGAGGACTTACTTATGAACTCTAGCTGTGCCATTTACTACCTGGGTCATGACACTAGTGATTAGACAAGCCATCAATATGAGGCTTTCATGAGATCATATATGTCAGTAAGTCCAGGACTATGAAGACGTAGTAAACATAATAATCTTTTAGACCAGAAGCTCCCACTCACAGTCTCATATTACTGGCTTTACCTGCCATTGCAATTCATGATGTTGAGAGGAAGGCTGAACATATAAATGGGGATACAAACCCCTGGGAAATTTCCCTGAGCTCCCCCTTCCTTTGAACTTCTGTGGGCATGATGATAATCATAAAGAAATAATCTGCAGTTGTCGGGCAGCAGCAAGCCCAAAAGATGAGCTGCCAAATAGATGCTGTGACCGTTATCAGTGATTCTATGAATGACTCAGTTTTGCCACCCAGGCACCACTCAGAGATCACCAGAGGTTTGAGGTTAACGAGTACCTTGGCACAGAAGCTAGTGTTACTGATACTACACACTATTTTTTGCTCTCTTCTGCCACTGATTAGTAGATGAGGAGAGAGCTATGTCAGCCTCAAGCGCAGATTGCAAGAGGGAAGACACTGGAATCTCAAAATAGTGCCATCACCCAAGAAAGAGGCTTCATTGCAAATCATGCTAATATGTGTATTCCCGCTGCTTGAGACCGAGAGCTCCTAGAAGGAACATCTGATAAAATGTGTAAGTCCTTCCTCATCCATCCTGATTTATCATCATTTGTTTTATTGACAAATGGATCAGGTGTTAAAATGTTTAAGGGAAATGGACGGAAGAAAAAGTTAAAGTTAAAAAACTTCTATGACTAACCTGACCTGTTTCTGCCAACTGACAAAAGCCCACTTTTATTAAGCTTCAGCCTGATTAAGCTCAGGATGAATAATTACCATGTGCTGAGGGCTTACTGTGGGCCAGAGAGGTGCATTATCTCTGATCCCGATGAGTACCTTCCAAGTTAGATATTATCACATTAATTTTAGACAAGGCAACAGAGACTGGAAGAGTTTACTAGTCTAGTGTCCCAAAGCTAGTATGTGTCAAATTCGGGATTTGACTCCAGACTCTGCAGACTGCAAACCTCTCTAGTTTGCAGGATCAGATTCAGACTTCTTCACTTGACCCAAAGGGGCCTTCAAGACCCAATCTGTTTGTAGCCTGAGGGCCTGCTATATTCCACATCCACCACATGTAGTCCTCACTACAGAATACCTTGCAGAGGCCTGCATGTGTCACAGCATGACTCACTTCCTTGTCTTCCCCCATGAAATCCCTTCTGCCTGGAGTTTTATTCTTCCTTCTTTATGCAGTTATATCCAGTTGCTCTTCAACACTCAGCTCAAACCACATTCTCCAAGAAGGTCATCTGTGATATTCCTCAAGCTAATATAACTTCTGCTTTGTTGGACTCCCCATAGCAGCCTGGACAAATTTCTATGTAATCATTTATTAATTACGTTTAACTGCAGTTTATAATTTATTTTTATCTCCCTCACTAGGCATACACTAACTTGAGGGGGAAAAAGACTTTATTTAATTTTTATTCTCAGGCTTAGCATAGTACTGTATGAGTAGATACTCATTTACGCAATAAATATTTGAGCAAATGAATGATTACAAAAGTGAATAAACTGATGAATTAACTTCCAGGACTATCTTAAAGGCTCAGTTAACTTAACCTCATGTGTTTATCCAAGTGTAACCCTTGCCCTCCACTGGGAACTCCTCGGTACAGAAGCCTCTCTTGTCCTTCTTTTGTAATCTCTAGAACCTATTTGCCCTTGATTCAATAATGGCTGAATGACCCTCTATCAACACTATCTCTATTTGAATCAAGAACAATACTATATGACAATTAGACACCATGTAAAATGGACTTCTAATGGGTTTAAAATGTTAATGTATAAAAAAAGTAGTACAAATAAAATGTAAGGTAACATATACATGTATACATATATATGCATATATACATGCATATATACATATGAGAATAGGAAAGGACTTACTAGCCATGACACAAATCTCAATAGCCAAAAGAGAAAAGACTCTTATTACACAAAAATGTAAAAACTTCTGAAGGAAAAAGAAAAAAACTCTATGCACCAAGTTTACACACAGCAAAATGAAGAAAATATATTCACATACATGACAATGGCCACAAAAATGTTAGCATTTTTGATACATACAGAGCACCTTCAAATCAGAGAAAAAACAAACAAACAAACAAAAATTACACAAAGAGGAAATTTTCAAATGAAGAAATGCAAATGACCAATACAACATGAAAGTGTCACATCACTAATTGGATTAAAGTATAAATGTAAACATCAGTGTCATATTTCTCACTAATTTTATAGCAATCACAAAGCACATGGGAAAATGGACCTATGAAGTTGGGGGCAATTTTAAAGTATGTTTTTGAGGCCGGGCACAGTGGCTCACGCCTGTAATCCCAGCACTTCAGAAGGCCAAGGCAGGTGGATCACCCGAGGTTAGGGGTTCGAGACCAGCCTAGCCAACATGGCGATACCCCATCTCTACTAAAAATACAAAAATTAGCTGGGCGTGGTGGCAGGCACCTGTAATTCCAGCTGCTTGGGAAGCTGAGGCAGAAGAATAGCTTGAACCTGTGAGGTGGAGGTGGGAGTGAGCCAAGATTGCGCCATTGTACTCCAGCTTGGGTGACAGAACGAGACTCCATCTCCAAAATAAATAAATAAATAGATCAATTAATTAATTAATTAAAGTATGTTTTTGGAGATAAGCAGTATGTTTTAAAATAAGGGCATATACTTGAAACAACTCTAGAAATTTATCATAAGAAATTGAGGTAATACTTAAGTAACTAAACAAGGATGTTTATTGCATATTGTTTAGATGATAGCAAAAAAAGAAACAAAACAATCATCTAATTTTCTATCAAGAGTGAATTAGTGTTTTTAATTATAGACAAATTATATGTCATATAAAGTTACATATTGAGAGATATCAATCTGTCTATATCTCATATCCACACATTATAACACCATGAAGTATTTAAAATACAGCAATAGTTATCAACAAGTGATCATGGAAAGATGTCTCTGGATTAAAGAATCTTAATAAATGCCTTTGGTAGGCATAATTCCAAGACATCCTTCACAGTTCCCTGCCACCTGGTATACATGTTTTGCCTAATCTCTAGGATTGTTAATATGATCAATTTTACTCCCAGGATTGGGTTATATCATGTGGCACAATCAACTTTAAGAAAGTTGACAGATTGTTACTGGCTGGAAAACTTAGCCACAGGGCAAGGAATGTGGGTGGCCGCTAGGAGTTGCAAACATCTCTGGCTGACAGCCAGCAAATAAATAAAGACCTCATTCCTACAACCACAAGGAATTTAATTCTTCCAACAAACTGACTGAGTTTGGAAGCAAATTTTCCCCAGAGCCTCTAAATGAAAATTCAACCTGTTTGATGTGTTGAATTCAGCTTTGTAGTATCCCAAGCAGAGAATCCAGTCATGCCACCCTGCCAAACTTATAGAACTGTGAACCAATAAAGAGATGCAAGTTTGTGCTAGGTTATACACAGCAATAAAAAACTACTACAATACCAACCAGAATAAATAAAAAGAAACCAATATCTAGATACTGCAGAACAAGAAAGAGAAATGAAAGGTGTTTAAAGTAGCTAGAAAACAAAGACAAATTACCTATAAATAAATAAGAACTAAATTGAGAGTTGACTTCTCAACAGCAATAACGAAAAGCAGAAGACTGTGAAAGAATATTTTCAATCTTCTGAGAGAAGATAACTCAGCCTGGTATTACATAGCCAGCCAAGCCATCCTTCAAGAATGACAGCAGAATAAAGATATTTTCAAGAAAAACTGAGAATTTTCAATACAAAGCTGAATATTTTCACTTAACAGTCACTGATTAAAGAGTATATTCCAGGAAGAAGTGAAAATGATCCAAAAGAAAAATCTGAAATACAAGAAAGATTGGTGAGCAAAGAATGGTGAGCAAATAATCTAAGTGAACAGAAATATGTGCCAAAATTTGAACCCTGGCTACATAAAATAATAACAGTAATGGGAGGGAATGATAAAAATCAGGCTAGTGATAAAATACTGGACAGTAATTATGTATAAACCAGGAGGCTGTGATTGGTAATTTGTGCTTAATTTTTGTAAAGTCTTTGCAATGTTTTGAAAGAATATCTGAGGTCCAGTTTTACTTGGCAATACATGGATATACAGAAGCTTTGCTTGATAGAGCAGCCCCTCAGATATAGTGAAGAAATCCTACAGATCAAAAAATATATATACCACAACTGCAATGCTTACCAAAACAGGAAAAAAAGACAGATTAGGATTTTAAAGTGAAGAGAAAACTAATAACTTCCATTTTTAAAGTTCACCTAATTGAAAAATGAAACAACAAAACGAAAACACTTTTCTTGAGTTCACCCAGCTCCTCAAAAGTGAAGTAGTAACCACCATCCCAGACCAGAGAACTGACATCATAAACCTTCATGCCAACTCAGGTTTCATCTACCCTGCCCTACAGAATTAGACATGTGTGTGTGGATGGTGATGGTTCCTTACATCGTTTTTATCTCCCAACATTCACCAAAACTGTGTGACTCTCTCTGAAGAGGCACTAGAAACCTCCTGTGAACTAGTACTTCTCAAATTGGGATGTGAGAGGTTGCAGTTTCCTTCGGGAGTAGACATCCAAACTGAGATGCTCTGCTCTGGCTTTGCCAACTATCAAAGTTGATACAAATGATTTTTTTCATACAGACCCCTCGAATGACCAAATAAATCATCTGCTCTCTCAACCAGAAACAAATAATCTAAGTGAACAAAAATACCTGGTTGAAATAAGTTTAGTGCAGGGTTATATTCTGCACCTTAAAATTTTGTTTCTGAGAGATATTCCTCATTGATTCATAAATTCGTCAACTTTGTACTGTTCAGGGTATCTAGATTAAGCATAAGCTTTGGAGTCAGCCAGCCTGAATTTCAAAATCAGCCTCACAAATTACGTAACTGTTTCTTAGCCCCACTTAGCCTCGGTTTCGTCATCTATAAAGTAGCAATAATAACACCTGTCACACCCAGCTATTTTAGAAATAAGTAAGACTTCAGAAAGGGATTTCAGAAAGAGCTGGAACCATGGAAGAAATCAATCAGTGTCAGCTATGAGTATTGATAACACTAATGGAGGCTGCATCTGTGTGACTAATCTGTACCAGGGGTTGGTTTAAATATCACTAACATTGGACTTTGGAATGCATAGACACATAAAATGTTGGAGTTTGTGGAGGCTTAAAGTTCACCCGTTCCAATTCTCGTTTTCTGTGAGGATTTGAAACCCAGAGAGACTCAGGAACTTGTACAAAGTCACACAGCCAGTATAAGGAACTGAAATCTGACCCTCAGCTACTGAGCACCAATAACACTATTTCTTCTATGTCACAGCTCATGTGTCTTCTTTTTTAATCTTACCAGCAAATAATTTGTGAGGTTAATAAAAATTAAAATTGAAAAACTTCTCATTGAGCACACCCCAGTGAAACGGAAGGAACAAGGGAACATGGGGTCTGGCCAAAGAGAAACCAAGTTTGAAGAAGAATGTGTTTGGCTTTCCTAAATATAGTTCACCATAATGCCAAGCAAAGAAAAACAAAGAGGCAAATGATTATAGGCTCATTCTGATATCTCGTAGGCCTATTTATTAAGTACATGATCAATTTCATGGACAAATAATCTTGTTTTTAGCAATTGTATTTTCTGGCCAAAAATCCTGGAAACTTGTGCTGACGATGAGATGAAATATATTAAATGCCTACTATCTTTAAAAATTCAGGTTACAAAATTTAATCTACCAACCATTTCTATCACTGTATCTTGTTTTGACCCCACCCCCATTCCGTACTGGAGAGAGATTTCTGAAAAGTGATTTATGGGAGCTGGCCTTATTCCCATTGCTTTAACTACCTTGGAGCCCTATCTTCTTTGTGTTCTCTAAAATGACTGCCCTTTCTGCACAGTCACTAAATACCTATTGAGTAGCCCATGGTGTCCTTCTGATGACCATCTGATGGGAAAACTTGGACATTTGTGCTCATTATGAGCCATCTGCCCTTAACTGAGTCCAAATTTAGAATATACTAATTTTTAAATTGTATTTTTCAACCCCTATAGCTAGTGTAGGTTGAATTCAGCAAAGAATTTTTCTATTCTGTCTTTGGGGACCCTCCAGCATCTTCTCATTCACATCTAAAAGGACTGCTCCCAGTCCACAGCATCTGTGATTGCTACATTCTGGTGACAGCTATATGGCAGGTTCAAAAATCATTGTGTAGCCTGTCAGCTGATTGGGGTGAATGATCAATGTAACTGGAACTAAAGTTGTATGACATCATCTTTGCCACAGCTTCACGTGACAAAGCTCACTTCAAAAGTGCTTCTTTCTCAGACAAAGCCCTTTAGTCAGAAAAGCCACAAGTAACAGTTAAAATCACCTAGTCCAACCATATGGAAAGATTCACCAAGGTTCATAAAAATGAAACCACCCAAAGTATATCATGTCTTCTGAGTCCTAATCCAGGGCTTTGACATGGCATCACCAATGCATCACATCCCACATGGCTCTCACTTCTTCCCTGGCACCTCTGCAAAGTTCCAGGGGATTTCCTGCCTCTCAGTCTTCTCTCCTCATTCTCTGGACTCACCCTGATCTCATTTATGTATGCTTTTATCATAATTTTCTCTAAAGTAGCCCCAAGTCATAATTACATTAAAAACTGAAGTCTGATAAAATAGTGAAATAAAACCACAGCACTGCTATCAAAAGTAGAATAGTGATAGTGAACTTATCTCCAGGGAAATGGAGAAGTGGTCAAACCACATGGCTATTTTTACCGGCCTGGTATTATTTGAGCCTAACTGAGTGTGTGGTCACATGGACGGTGATTCAGAGATGTTAGGAAATTCAGGTCACATTTATTTAAAGCAACTAGGTTCAAAAGATCGTTATTCTTTCTTCTGCCATGAAGTTATATATCCTGGGAGTGTAAATGAACCAGTCTGGGCTTCATTTTACTCATCTGTAAAATGAAGGATTTGGACTACTTGATATATTATATCTCATTTAATCTAGGACTAAATTCTATTCCACATGAAGGGTGATGTAGAGGGAAATTGGAAGGCTCATGAAAGAGTCTGAGGATTAGGTAGTGTAGTGTGGAGGAACAATGGAGACAGAAAGTCTTCCTTCAAATTTAGTCTTCAGCTGCATTACAAGCCAAGAGGCTTTGGTCCTGACACCCTCAGACCTGCTCTCTTATCTCTTCTGTCCCTCCACTTATTAGAATGTGTAAGCTGAAGTCATGCTTTTGAATATAACCGCATTGATAAGGAGGTTAGAACTGTCAATCCTTCACACATATATGAATCCATTTGAGCAAATGCTTAAGGTATTTCTTCTTAACATTTGGTGACCCTTTTGATTATGAATTTAGTTATGAAAACTAGATAATTCTGGATATCACAGAATGAACAGGTCTTTGTAGTGGGTCACATAGGCTTTGGCCCACAAGAGTGCTATCTGTGTAGCAAGACAACCCTCTAACATGGAGAAACAGCAGAAACAGAGTTTGGGATATGCCTCACATGACCTGGCCATAGAAAAACATGCTGTTTTTCTAGGAACATGGATAGGAACCAACAGCTCTTTTTCACAGGATTCCTTCTTGTTGGGCTTTGGGCACCAATTCTGCCTGCCATGGGCCAAGTCCCTGAGATGCAGTGGTGGCACGTGAGGGTATTTAGTAATCCCTGCAGCCCCCTTGGTTCCATCTTCTTCTGAAAGGCAGGAGCAGAAGAAACTTTTTCCTAGCCCAATTCATGGACCATGAAAGAGTTCCAGAGATCAAGCAACTGACAGTATCAGAGCATCTGAAAAGCATCATGTGCTTTTATGATTACAAGAAAGAGAAATTCATTGGGGCTAGCTAATATAACAAAATAAAAATAAAAAGGACTCTAATGTGTGAGTGAACTCTGTCACTTGCCTACCCAGTTGTTCACTTTCTTCTAGCCTTATGCAATGGATAATAATTGGCCTAGCCAGGGAATGCTTTACCCTCCCAACCTCTTTTTCTGCTAGAGGTGGCCATGCAATCCAGTGTTCAACTGGGGAAGCTTCCAAGAAAGTTTTTCTTTCTTGGTAAAAGGAACAAAAGAAGCTGGTGCCATCAGTTTCCTCTTGAACTCTGACTATTGTGACTATCTAGATCTGCCTTATATATAAACACTGCATTTATTTTCTGTAACTAATTTCTCATTTATTCATAAAGAAATCAGACATAGGACATAATGAGTGTTTATGGTCCCACTTAAGCTGAGAAAGCTTTCAAATGGCAGAGGAGATATCTGTTCTTATACTATTATAAGGTTCTCCATAACCTTCACCTTAATTTCATCATAAAAATAGCTAACATTCATTACTAACTTCAATGCATTTGACACTCATCATTGCATCTAAGCTTCACAAAAGTCCTATGAAATACATATTATTGATATTCCCATTTTACCAGTGAAGAAACTGTGTCATAAAAGGTGAGGTAACTTGCCAAGGAAACAGGTAGAAAGCCTAGACTTAGATTGAAACCCAAAGCATTTGGTTCCAGAGTTGGGAATCTAGACCACTATAACATGAAGCCACCTGCATATATATTAAACATTTCAGTTACTATCCCTAAGCAGACTACTTCTGAGTGTTGTCCTGGGAGATAATCTTCTGTTCCTAACCTCCTGGCCCAGTCTTCAGATGCAGAGTTGATTGTTCTTCAGCTTGCCCATTTGTGCAGATGAAAGCAGGAGCTGAAGTGGGGCTCTTGGAAGGGCTACTAAAGGCTTTGCCTTCACTCTGAGTGCCTCACATTTCCAGACATTTGTACACATTAAGCACTTGAACCTAGGTTAGGACAGGCTGAACTCATGGGAACTCACAGGTGGAAGACGAGCTGCCCCTAGTTGCTCCTTTGCAAAGAGATACCACCAACAAGATACTGGATTGTTCAGCATCTTTTCCTTCTGAAGGGAATAAACACTTTATGGGTGATGAGAAGCTCAAAAAATAACCTCCCCATCTGTATTTATATGTTGCAAAATGCTACATGTCTCTATGTTAAAGGTTCTCATTCCTCAGCTTAAAATGTAAATGTCCCCTATAAGATAACTTGGAAATCTGCATCTGAAATGTGCAGCTTAATGTGAATGGGTTTATCAGGCCCTTTGATAAAAGCTGGATTTGATTAGGGAGAAAAAGAAAAAAAAAAGATGTACCTTTAGGTAGAAACAGGAAAGCAGACAAATTTTGACTTGGTTATGATTCCATCTAAGATCAGCCCGAGTCACATGTAAACAATAGGACCGAGAAGTTACCTAGAACACAGAATTCTCAGTACTAAAACCAGTATAGTCCCAGTCAAACTGGGATGGTTGGTCATCCTGTCACTGATTCACATTTTCCCATCTGCCTAGTTCTCAGGAAAACTTTTCAATTATCGGTTCTCTGAAGCCAGTTCAGCAGTCCCTTACTAGGTTAGTAGATGAACAAACCATGGTAGATCCAAACAATGGAGAACTAGTAGCAATAAAAAGGAACAAATTGTTGATACATGCAACAACTCAGATGAATCTTAAAGGCATTATGCTTATGAAATAAGCCAGTCTCAAAAGATTGCATGCTATATAAGAATACATTTAAAAGACATCCTAAAAAAAGAAGAAAAAAAAACTATAGTGATATAGGTCAATGGTTACCAGGGGTTGGGAAAAGGGTTTGAATTTATATTCCTAAATAAATTACAAATATATATTTGTATGAATTTACATTATATTTTATATTATGTCTTACAAATACATATTTTTATGAATTTACATTCATAAAAAATGACATGAGAAATTTTTTCAAAGTGATAGAACTGCTCTCAATCCTGGTAGGGATTACACAAATCTGTACATGAAATAAAATCCATAGGATTTTATACCAAAAGGAAAAAAGTCACTTTCTGTGATAAATTTTAAAATAAAATTAATTCATTTATGAAGAATATTCCTTTAAAGAAAATGTTTATTCACACATGCATCTATGGCATAGGACATAGATGAGCATTTTCTGTACAAGGAATAAGAAAATCTGAGTTCTTGACCCAATTCCTTTTAACTTGATGCCTAAACTTTGGCAAGTTGCTGCATTTCAGTCTTCAGTGTTCTAATCAATAAAATGAGAGTCACGAACTAATTTAAAGAATGTCTGACCCAGCTTTAAAATTCTAAGAGGCTGTAATCTTGCATCATGTGGAATTCCCCAAGTTGTTTGTCTTAACTTTAGCGAAGACTAAAATTAGCTAACGGTGGCAGTTGGATTGGGCAGACATCAAATGAGGGTATTTCCTAATCAAAGATACTCTCAAAGGAGAAGTAAGGGCAAAAGTCTTTGTTACCAGAGAATTTTTTTTTTTAAAAGGCAAACCTCAAACTTAATAAACTTTCTTAGGCATTAAACCACACATAGGACCCAGTAGAAAACTTATTCAAATTTTTAAATCACCTCTTCCCCTTCTTGCTCAAAATAAGAATTACAAATTAAAGGGAAAGGGAAACAAAATCACGACTCTTTCTGCCTGAAACTAAGATTTATCATTTTGGTTTTGCTACTGCATGTTAGAGAGAGTGATAAGAAAGACGGGACTTTTTTTTATGCTGCATAAAGAGATTTGAAGTTACTCAAGTGAGTGTGTATTCAACCTGAAAGCAGTCTCATAGCTTCATATTGAAATTCCAGAACAGAAAACGTTGCTGTGTCAGTTACACTGGAATGTCCCTTAAAATTTTTATTTTCACGTCTAATTGAGAAATTCCTGTGGAATGGATGGAGGACAGAAAGTTCACCTTACAAAGGACTTTAGAAAACCCTAACATACAAGTATCTTGCTGGCACCAGGAAAGAATTTCAAAGATGATTAAATAACAGGAAGTGTGGAAAATACAATCTCTTGAAAATTTTGTTTTATTATTTAAAAATTTCGATGTCATAGATTTACTCCAAATTGTAAGTAAACACTGAATAGAGTATTAAATTTTATATATGGTGCTCTGATTCTCTCAACACTTAATATTTAAAAGCATTTGAGTATTTAAAAAGACCTCAACTATACAAGATCTTAATTCAATTTCACATTAAGTCACTGAATTGTAGTCTCATAAAAGCCTCTTCATGTGCTGTATTGGGTTAATTCAGTATACTGAATTTTTCTGCAATAAAAGTATCTTGTAATAGACAATTTGAA
The DNA here is from genome assembly GCF_009828535.3 of Hylobates moloch. Lineage (NCBI taxonomy): Eukaryota > Metazoa > Chordata > Mammalia > Primates > Hylobatidae > Hylobates > Hylobates moloch. The sequence goes on from NW_026652292.1 coordinate 36,838,833, forward strand.
TTTTACAGCAGAAATGAACCTTAGAAGCCATTGCTTCTTAAAACTATTGTGTTTTAAAGTTGTAATCGAAATGCAAAGCATGTTTTGAACTAAGCAAAATATGATTCCCCAGGCCATTATCTCTTAGAATCTCAGAACTTAAAGACCTCAGCCATCATCAGGTAGAACCTCTGAGCTGATACAGAAATCCCACTGTATTCCTTTTTCTGGAACACTTGCTCTACCAGGCTGCTCAGTGCTACCTACTCTGCACAAGATCAATGTGACTTAACTCCAGTCAGTTGACACTCCTTCTGATCACTTACACTAGATCTGTTTCCCAATGCTTGCATCCCAGGACTTGTCTCTGTCCTCAAGGATACCAAAGATGTTATCTCTCTTGTTCACATTTGCCCTATGGCTATAAAAATAGCAGTCAAGCCTCCTTCTTGGTTTTCTCTTTTTCACATTAGACATCAACTTCCCCCTCAACTAGCCCTCATGTGACTTGATTTTTCAGCCTCTTTGCATCCTGCCTGCCCTCCTATAAACAAATCACTTTAGGTTCCCAATGGCCTCTAACTACTGTGTACCTAGACCAGAATACAGTTACTCCAGTATTTTCAATTGGTCCAGAGTCCCTAGCTCAAAATGAACAATGTACTACTATTGCTGTGGTATTGATGGTCCTGCTATTATTTACCACAATATTTCTTAATGTGAGATTTGTGTCATTTAGGAAATGTCCTTCTATGTAAAATGTAGCTGATACATGAGATCAGCAGAGGAGCTACTTCATCAGCTGAAAGCCCATATGATGACCAGTATTCTAAAAAGCCAAGCAGGGAGTTGTCTAGTTAAAAGCAGGCTGGGGCCAGGCACGGTGGCTCTCACCTGTAATCCCAGAACTATGGGAGGCCAAGGTGGGTGGACCACTTGAGGCCAGGAGTTCAAGACCAGCCTGGCCAACACGGCAAAACCCTCATCTCTACTAAAAATACAAAAATTAGCTGGGTATGGTGGTGCACACCTGTAGTCCCAGCTACTCAGGAGGCTGAGACATGATAATCGCTTGAACCCAGGAGGCAGAGTTTGCAATGAGCTGAGATCACACCACTGCACTCCAGAAAAAAAAAAAAAAAAAAAAAAAAAAAACAGGTTGGAAAGCTCCCCTCACCACAATCTCCACCTTCAGGCTTCTCAAACGTTCAACAGAGCCTAAGATTCCTGTTCTGAATGTCCAGCCCCAGCCTCATGGTCCTCTGGAGAATAAAAAAAAACTTTCTAACTCTGAGTGTTACTTGTCTCTAAAAAGCTACAGCTGGTAAAATAATTTGTATTCCCTCCTTCTAGGAGTGGACAACTAGGTGTTGGGTATTATACTAATACCTAAATGTCCGCTCCCATCTTCCTCTATGTGAAGAGAGAGGTTTTTTGTTGTTGTTGTTTCTTTGTTTGCTTTTTGGTTTTGGTTGCTTTCTTGTTGACTTTGGAAACCACTTTCCTACCGGAAAATTTTGAAACAGGGACCATGTAAAATCAATTTAATTCTGTCTCTGGTTTAGAAAGAACATGACTATGTTCATTAAGAATTAAGAAGAAAGTTTGGGGCAGGGCGGGGAACTAAAACTCGAATGCTAAAAATGGTTGAGTAAAATAAGATCTACAATATATATATGTTTGGTCTAAAGAACAAGGGACAAACAGAAAGGGGGAAACATGAGAGAAAAGGATGAAACAAAGAAGGAAAATTAAAAGGCAGAGATAGAAAAACTTCCTACACAGGACACACAGAAAGGAAAGGGAAAGAGGCAGAGAGAGAAAGGAGAGAGAGTGATATGGTTTGGCTGTGTCCCCACCCAAATCTCATCTCGAATTGTAAGCCCCATAATCCCTAGGTGTCAAAGGAGGGACTTAGCAATAGGTTATTGGATCATGGGGGCGGTTTCCCCTATACTGTTCTCGTGATAGTGAGTGAGTTCTCATAAGGTCTTTTTTTTTTTAATGACATAAATATATTTTTCCAGTTCTGGAGGGTGGAAGTCCAAGATCAAGGTGCTGGCAAGGTAGACTTCTCCCGAGGTCTCTATCCTCAACTTTCATGCAGCTACCTTCTTGCTATGTCTTCATGTAGCCCTTTCTTTGGGTGTGTGCATACATGATTTCTCTTCCTTTTCTTTTTTTAATTTTTATTTTTTATTCCAATAGGTTTTTGGGGAACAGGTGGTGTTTGATTACATGGATGGGTTCTTTAGTGGTGATTTATGAGATTTGGGTGCAGCACTCACCCAAGCAGTGTACACTGTACCAAATATATAGTCTTTTATCCCTCACCCTCCTCCCATCCTTTCCCCTGAGTCCCCAAAGTCCATTGTATTATTCTTATGCCTTTGCATCATCATAGCTTAGCTCCTACTTATGAGTGAGAAAATACGATATTTGGTTTTCCATTTCAGTGTGGAGATTCTAAAAGAACTAAAAGTAGATCTACCATTTGATCCAGCAATCCCACTACTGGGTATCTACTCAGAGGGAAAAAAGGTCATTATACAAAAAGACACTTGCATATGCATGTTTATAGCAGCACAATTTGTAATTGCAAAACTATGGAATCATCCCAAATGCCCACCAATCAACAAGTAGATAAAGAAATGTGGTGTAGCATGTTCTCACTTATAAGTGGGAGCTGAACAATGAGAACACGTGGACACAGGGAGGGGAACAACACACACTGGAGCCTGTCAGGTGGAGTAGGGACGGCATTAGGATAACTAGCTAATGCATGCAGGGTTTAATACCTAAGTGGTGGGTTGATAGGTGCAGCAAACCACCATGGCACATGTTTACCTATGAAACAAACCTACACATCCCGCATATGTATCCCAGTACTTAAAAGTAAATTAGATTAAATTTAAAAAATAAAAATTAAGGAAAAAGCAAAAATAAAATAAATAAAATGTGGTATATATTAGGTTGGTGCAAAACTAATTTCAGTTTTTGCTATTTTTTTAAAAAAGTAACTGCAAAAACTGCAATTCATTTTGCACCAACTTAATATATACCATGGGATACTACTCAGGCGTAATAAGGAACAAATAATGGCATTTGCACCATGCCATTCTATCCATGCTGGATGGAATTGGAGACCATTATTCTAAGTGAAGTAACTCAGGAATGAAGTAACTGATGATTTTATAAATTGTAGTTTCCCTTAGGTTTTTCTCTCTTTCCTACCACCTTCCAAAGAAGTTACTTGTTTCTTCTTCACCTTCCACCATGACTGTAAGTTTCCTGAGGCCTCTCCAGCCATGCAGAACTGTGAGTCAGTTAAACCACTTTTCTTTCTAAATTACCCAGTCTCAGGGAGTATCTTTATAACAGTATGAAAATACAGAGAGAGACAGAGAGAAGGAAAGCAGTGAGAAGAGGCTGGGAGGGACAGCAGAAGGATATGGGATTCTAGCAGAGAAGCATTAATGTGATGTACTTTAGGTTCTCTCCACACCCATCCAAGAGCAAAGCTCTGATCTACATTCCAAAGGTTCATGTTAGTGAGAATCAGACCTTCCAGCCAAGAGCCCTGCCCCTCCATCACTGCCAGGAGAGAAGCGTTCATCCCAATGCTCAGCATTCCTCTCATTTGCTCACACACAGCATGAGAAATGCTGACATTTTAGCTTATACTTCAAGAATTTCTGGGTTGCATGGGATTTTCACTTTGTTAATATAATATACCAAAAATCCTCCAGTTTTTAAAAGATAATAATTACAGTCATTATAAGTGAAAGTCACATCTAGGATCACATCTCCAATTCCTCATTTTACAATGGAGAAATTGAAGCTCAAAGCTGAGGTGACTTCCCCAGGGTTTCACAACCCAGCCAGCTGTAAACTAGAACAAGGAAGGAGCAAAGTGTCAGTACCAACAACGTGAGAGCAAAGTCATTTTCTGAAAATTTATGCCATTGAAACAGCCCAAGTCTTTGTCACCTTGAGTTTTCTCCAACATACATCTGCAGGCTTGGCTCTGTCACATCACTACTTCCTGATGTGGGAATTGTTTTCCTTTCAAGAATAAATAAACAGTAAGAGCCAATAAACTCTAGAATGATGAATGCCCTCTTTTCTTAATATTTTCTTCCCAGAAGATGGAATATGACACACAAGGAAAATTCTTTTCACCAGAATAATAAATATTTATCAATTAAGACACAAACAAGACATGAATGAAAGTCTCGGGTTGATCTTACTTTCTGTCAGTGCAACATTTTCTGCAAGTCTATGAGGCAGTCAGCCCAGAGTGGACAAACAAAGCTGACTGATTGATTCCGAGCACGAGTTTGGCCACTAAGTAGCCCACGAGTGATGTGACTACTGAGACATGGTGCTGTGTTATTTGTTCCACTCAAGCAAATTCCAGGCATTAGCTTGCCTGCCCCAGACCTACCTACCCAGTGACAAATTCAATTCCCACATCAACCAGAAATACCAGGACTCACTCACTCCTGCATCTCAAAAGCGACTGTCGCCAATTTCTGGAGGGCCCCAGTGGAGGAAGAGTCCCACCACAATAGAAGTCATTCCTGTGAGATGCTATAAGCTGCTCAGCATCACCCAGCCATGGCTCAAGATCTCACTCTACTCCCCAATGCAAGTATGGTCATTTTTTTCTTTCTTTCTTTCTTTTTTTGTATGCTTAAGCTCAGTGACAAAAAATGTATGGTCTTTGTATCATTTCTAATCCAAACGAACTCTTTTCATCCCTTACAAACACACCGAACATCCTGTGATTCTAATCACAGAACTGGAAAAATCCAAGTCAAATGATTCTCATCTAACTGAATGGAGATGAATGGGTTACAAGCACTTACTGAACGCGGATCACATACAGGACAGCCTATGAGGGGCCTGCACTGGCCTGACAGACAGAGTGAATGATAATTACATCCTAACATAAAACTGCTCTAACCAAATTTTGCAGACGTTCATCCAGGTTAGTTAGCTGGGCTCTTGGCCTTTGTCTTGACCCCATTCTTGCCCTTCTGTGCCCATTGTTCTTATTAACACCTCTTTGAGAAGGTAATATGAAAGAATTTAAATTAAGCAAGACAGTTTAAAGAAGGTCTTTGTTAATATGAAAGTTGAAGATTATATCCGAATATCATTAACCCTTGCTATTTGAATCCTTTATTACTGCCATTGGTTTGATTTGGTGGTAGCATAGGGGTTATAGAACATTGCCTGTGGCACTGTAACAGCACTACGCAGGTAAAGAGAGCATTACTCATGAGGCTTCTAATCCACAGTTTGGGTCTCAATTTTTCTACTTAAAGAATAAGCATTCATGTTTCTTTCTCCCAAGGATTATTTTATTATTCCTGAGGACTGTGTCCGTCAAGCATGTCAAAATCTCCCAACATTAGTTAGAAAACCTAGTACCTCTTTTTACCTTAACAGTCCTTCACAAATCAATAGCAAACACCTAGAGAAATTACCATTATAATCAAGATGCAAAAGTAAGGGAGCATGGGTGCATGTGGGGCCCCCCCAAAGCAGGGGCACAGGTACCTCTGGTCACCTCAGAAGTACAATTGCAATAGATTGACTTAGATGCCATCTTGCTAAAGGCAAGGAACATACTAGGTGCCATGTGATAAATTTTCTAGCCTTATAAATCTAATTCTTGATTTCATGCCCCCAAGAGATCTGAAATTAAAGAGAAGAAGTTGGGTCAGCAAAATTGAATTTTGTGGAAAGTACAGCTATAGGAGTGATGCACTTAATTTCCTTTACTGATCATTCTATTACAGAGAAAATGGATAATTGTGATTCAAGAAGCTGAGGGAAATAAAATGGAAAAAAGGTAGTCAACATCTAATAAAGGTCAATATTAGAAATAACTTGAGCTAACCCTTTCCTTGACGTGATAATTCAATATTTTACAGACAAATTCCCTGCAGTTATTTCGCCCACTAAAATATATTAAGCCCCCTTCCATGCGCATCACACAGTGTTAAACACAGAAAGTCAAAAACAAAGGACAGGGGAAAGAAATTGATCCCTGACTTAAAGCAACTGCATATTTCCAATGATAAGCTTATATCAATTGGTTAGTGTTTCTCAAAGTGTCATCTATGGATCCTCTGATCAGAGCCACCATAAGAGCTCTGCAGAAATACAGGGACTGGGCCTTACCTAACATCTAGTCATTTAGAATCTCTGAGAGAAGGGCCTCTTTAGAGGGTTCCCTAGAGACTCTTAAGTATGGTAAAGTTTGAGATTGCTGCCATAGGAACAATCACAAGTCTACATCATTCAGGAGATTTGAGTGCAGGCCTAGATGAGAGAATGACTAATTACCTTAGATTAAAATTTACTAAGAATCTGATTTTCCCATTTCCTCTCTTATACTGAAGCTCACATTCCGACTGAATTCCTTTGGCTCTCACGGTTGAAAAGAAATTGCTGTATATTCCTGAATTACCTTTACTAATAGTTCAGCCACACTCGAAGACCTGAATATAGTAAAAACTTGAATAATTTGGACCTGTTAAAGGAGAGGTCACATAGCTTGGAAGCGGTCAGAATCAGTGGACATTTGGCCTGGTGCAAAGGCTCACACCAGCCTGGCCAACATGGTGAAACCCCGTCTCTACTAAAAATACAAAAAAAGTATTTAGCCAAGCATGGTAGTGCGTGCCTGTAGTCCCAGATACTCGGGAGGCTGAGGCTGGAGAATCACCTGAGCCCAGGAAGCGGAGGTTGCAGTGAGCCGAGATTGCGCCACTGCACTCCAGCCTGGGTGACAGAGCAAGACTCCATCTCAAAAAAAAAAAAAAAAAAGAATCAGTGGACATTTAAGATTTTTTTTTCCTGTGGCATAATAATAATGTATTCTGGCTTACAAACCAATGCCAAATTTTAAATCTGAGCTTTTGGCCTTGATGTGGATTGATATGTACTGAAAAATGTTCCCACCACCTCACTTATCCCCTGGTCCGTCATTATCAATTGTTATGAAATTTGTTCCCTCTGGTTTAACAAGAATTCTGGTTCCAAAACTGAATAACTTATGGCACAGAAAAAGAATAATTTAAACACACAAAATGCCAGCCACTTATTTCCTTAGCCCTTTTTCGTTTATTCATCATCATAACTGCGGGGGTAGATGTTATTAGTCCTATTTATATTTGAAGATAGAGGATCACATGGGTACAGAATGATAAAGCAGATACAATGTCAGGATCTCCACCCCGAGAAGAGGAAGCTGTCTTAATTGCCCTCGACAGCATCTTCTTTCAATGCAAATAGGCTGAAGAAAGCAACATGTTTGTTATACTGGGGAGTAAATGACATAAAGAAGGAGAAGGAGAGTAAGAGCAAAATATCAGGCAAGTAAGGAGTCTCTGGAGAGTGGAGGGAAAAGAGTGTCAGCAGGTGGAACAAGAATAAAGAAGGGAAAAATAGATGGGCACCCAAACCAAACTTCTTCCATTTGACAAATTTTGTGAAGACTTTTCTGACAGATAGAGGCTCCTCCATGCTGGTCTTAAAGATTTTTAAAAACTCACTTAGCAGCAGCAGCATATTGTAATGAACATGTCAAAGAATCGCATGTACTCATACCCAATAAAATTGTTCCCTGTTAAAATAACATGCTTCCTTGCAATTTTGGTTTCACTATTGCTGAAACATGTTAAAAACTGTTTCTTATAATGCCAAACATTTTGCTCTGCTCTGTAGCTGACATGACACTTGTAGCTTCCACGGGTTGCCTGATGAATAAGTACAACACCAAACCATCAGCTGATAAAGGCTCTTCTCCACATCTCATGTCTCAGCTGCCACAGCACGAACCCTTCAAAGGAGATGCATTCCCAGCTTCATGCTCCAAGTGAGACAGATGCTCCCCAAAGCCACTACACTACCTCAGAACTAGAGAAAAGAAGTCCTCACATTTCCTTTTGTTCCTGAGACAGGCACACTGAGGCTCTTTTACTTTCCCCTTGGCCACCATCATGCTGAGAGCTGCAGGAGAGAATGTCTGTCTAGTGTCTCCATATCCCCATCTGGCTATCAAATGTAAAGCCACCAGACCTGACATCCCTGTTGCCTATTAACCAGAAAGCTGAGCTCCATCCCTAGTACTCTGTACATTTCCTACTCTGACCCACTTTCCTAATCACCCTGTACCGCCCACACCCCTCCAGTGTTTCCACTTGTCTGCCATCAGCAAACACTGTTGTTATGAGTTGAACTGCATCCTTCTCTCCATTCATATGTTGACATCCTAACCCCCAGTACTTTAGAGTGTGACCTTATTGAGAAATAGGGCTGTTGCAGATGTAATTAGTTAGGATAAGGTCATACTGCAGTAGGATGGCCCCCTAATCCAATAGAACTAGTGTCCTTCTCAAGGAGGCAAGTTTGGACAAAGACACACACACACATACACACAAAAACACCAAATGAAGATTGGAGTTATGCTGTGGCAAGCCAAGGAACTACCGGAAGTTAGGAGAAAGGCCTGGAACAGATCTCTCCCTAGTACCTCAGGGAAGCACAGCCCTGCTGGCATCTTGACTTTGGACTTCTGGCCTTCAGAACTGGAAGACAATAAATTTCTGTTGTCTTAAGCCACCCAGTTTGTAATACTTTGTTATACCTCCCCGGAAAAAGAATACAACCCATCTTTGAGCACTCCCTTCACCTGGCTGCCCGCTAGTGGCACAGCTTCTCTTGCAGTCTTACTGAGGGAAGATGTCTTCTCCTTCCCCTTGGTACCTCAAAGCCTGGAGTTAGATCCCGTTGCTCCTTCTAAACCATTTCTTCTCCCTGTGCTCAAAAGCCCAGATCCTTTGAAGTTTAAGCCACCATACTCTTTCTACTTGCTACTGTCATCTACAAATCTTGGTCACTCCTTATCACTCATTGATGACTTTGTCACCGGTTCTATAACTTCCTTTCTACCCCCACTCCTGGCAAAACGTTTAATGACATCAACTCTCTGGTGTCTCAGTTCCTCTATATTCTCATGTCCAAAAGTTGTTTTTTCCATTCCAGTTCAATCTCCTATTCCTTGTTGTCATCACCACTAACTGTACTAACTTCAGAATCTCAGCCTCCAGCTTCCCCCTCTCTGAACACCATGTTCTAATCTTTGAGCTCATTTACTCTCTACACAATCTCTCAAAATTCTGCACTTTCAGTTATGGAGACTTCCAATCCACTGAAAGGTAACTGACACCTAACATTTCCTCTTGAACACTTTTCTCGTGTCTTATCTTCTTACCTAGTTTGAAATCCACTCATTCTTAATTAGAATTACTTCCTTGGAAACACCTTTCACTCTCTCTCCATTTTTGTTCTAGCACTTCTACTTGGCAATGCTCCAACCTAGGTAGTACCCACCAATCTGCCTATTCTGGGTTTCTACCTAAGAAATTAAACTTGCTAGACTAAGATATACAACTATGCCTTCAGATTTCCCTTTAAAGTCATGACTACAGAAGTATATTTACCAGCTGTCATCACTTCACACTTCTAGCAATAACCTCTCATTCCCTGAAAAGTTATAACATTGGATTGTGTCTTTCTTTCCATCGTTTTTCCTATGAGGTATTGGTGATTGTAATATTCAAATAACTAATCCATTTAATAGTATAGAATGTCAGTTTCTTGATTATCTCATTTTTGTTGACTTTGTCTTCGTCTCTACCTCCAGTACCCACGTAAGTGACTATATCCTAGATCTTATTATTGATTGAGATCTGCAATCTCAATTTGAAGCCATTCTCTAATCTCTAACTTCCAATCTTCCCAGTTCACTTTCTACCACATACTTACTCCAAAACTCTTTGGGCCCTACTGGGATATTCAGTCTATTAATCCTACCACCTACTTTTCTCCAATCCCTCCTTTTCTTCTTACCAAATTTAGATTCCAAGATCCATCATTTAACCACTCCTTCTACAGATCCTCAGCTAGCTTGCTTCCTTTGTACCTGTCTGACAAAACGCCAACCTGCTAAAACCTAAATTTCTCCCTGTATCTGCAGCTGAGCAGCCAAATGTGGCTAGACAAAAACACAACCATGCTGACTCTTCTTTCAAATATGACCTCAAGCTTCAGAAAGGTTAATATTGCCCAGCAATACTCTATATTCTTCTGGCTTTTCCACTCTTCAGACACCTCTTTTACATCCTTTTTTTTTTCCTGTCCCTAAACCTCTGCATTAGCTCTATTCTTACTCTTAGCTGAAATATTTGCCTCTTATTTTCCTAATCCAATCGAAGTATTTAGGAGATAATTCCCATATCCTACCTACTATAAGTTTATCAACCTACCCACATCTGTACCCATACCTTTCACCTTCTCTCCTGTTGCAAAGGATGAACTGTCCCTACTCCTATCTAAAGCCAACCCCTCCTTTTATTATCTAGGTTCCATCCCATTACGTTCACTCAGACTTTGCTGCTACAATTATCCCCTGTCTTAATCGCAACACAAGTTTTCACGTTGATATACAAATTGCCCCCATGTTTAAAATACCCTGCTTGATTTCCTTCTAGCACCTGGCCCATTTTTCTATTCTTTGTAGCAAAACTCCTCAGAGAGGATGCCTGTGATAGCTGGGTTCCTATTCTCAACTCTTCTAGTCAGGATATTGATTCAAGATTTCACTAAGCTCACTCACATCGTCAGCTCCAGTCGTCAATGCTTGGTCCCCACACTATTCCAACCCTCAGCAGTACTGAGTAGAGTTAATCATATCCTTAAAACGTTTTTTCCCTTGGTTCCGAGGGCATTGCACCTTATTGTTTTACATCCTATGTTGCAGGCTGCTCCTTTTCCAATCTCTTTGCAGGATGCTCCTTCTCTTCTTAACACAAAGTTGTGTTAAGGTTAGGGCACCTATTCCCCAGGTGCCCTAATCTAGTCCAATAGCTTAATATTCTGTCTGTATGATGATGACTTCTGAATTAGCAACCCTGATCACTCACTTAAACATTAGATATGCATGTCCAATCACTTACAGGACACCTCTTAGTAGGCTCCAAACCCAACTCTTGATTCCTACTCTGCAGCCTCTAAAATGTCTCTTTCCTTTGTCTCTCAGTAAGTGAGCAACAACCCTATTTCTAACCCATTAATCCAGTCAGACACCTGAGGTTAGTGTTCAATGTTTTCCCTTTCTCAGACTCTCCACATTCAATCCATCAGCAAGACTGATTCACAGTACTATCTCAACACATACGTATGGAATAGATGAATACATGAATAAATAAGCAAGTGTATACAACTGTCCTGTGCCAGGAGCAGAAACTAGGAAAAATTATCCCTTACAGTCCAAAGATTCAAATAACAGCACTCGTTCTTAACATGGCTTTTTAATAACTTATGAGAAAATGAAACCTGTAATAAAGTCAGATGCCAAGATTCATTGCAAGAGTCCTCACTTCTCAAATTTGATCACTTCCCCTTAATTTACTGGCACAGCCTGCCCAGTGTTGCTATTTTGGGAAATCCGATTTCTCTTCTGCTAACCGGTTTAAATAAGTCCTAAAATTATGCGTGTTTAAGTTATTGCTCTCCAAATATAATTTCTAAACTTCTATAATATATTAATTGTCAGCCATTGATAACTACTCAGGTAAAAATCTGGAGAACAAAACTAATTAAACCAACTTTCTAGATGAAAGGAGCAATAGTTCTGGTGCACAAGAGATGAAAAATAATTAGCCATATCAAATTATCTGTGGGAACAACCTCTGAGAGTTGTGTTTTTTACAACTTAATATTTTAATCCAATATTTTCTATTTGCTTTTCAACCCCAAATTCAATTTCAAATGTAAATAGTTAATGTTTTTAGGAATGGGAAACACTAATTCACTTATTTTCTGGTACACAAAGAACATTAGTGCCTATAAAAATGACTTGGGTCATTGCTTTTTCAATAAAAGAGCAAAAATTTGAGCCAGGGTTGACTCACATATCCATTAGCATCTTAGGTTTATTGACTGTCATCCCATTCCTTTCAAGCGCTTTTGAATTCAGAGAGTACTCACCAGACAATAAGTGTACAAATCACTCACTTTAATAAAATTTTGTCAAAAACCTAGATTGTAAGTTTATTCCTCACACTGAGAAGTCAATCAGTCATGAGACAGTCAATCCTGACAAGGCACCCCCACAACACATTCAGTGGTTATAAAAGGCAACAGGAAAGCAGAAAGCACAGCCTAACACCACTCGTGGAAAATTTTATAGCACATGCAGTCTTTGCAGGAAGTCAGTGTAAATGCTATGTAAATACTGTATTGTTTATTGTAATACTGTAAATACTGTAATACTGTATTGTTTTTAATTTGTATTATTTTTATTGTTATGTTATTCATTTTTGGCAACAGTTTTTTGACTGTGGAGGTGGAACTTTTGGATACAAAATGCTGATTATATGCTGAGAAAGGATAAAGAAGGAAATGTCTTAAATAGTAGAAAACATAAGAAGATGGAAACTGCAGAGGACAGAGGACCACTGTATGCCCTGAAGACATCACTAAAGTGGCACATGAAGCACGCTTTTGAACACTCAGAAAGAAATTCCTGACAATCAATGGACACAGAAAAACATCATTAAGTAAAACTTGTGGTGACTCTTTTGCTGGGCAGTGGGGCGTAGTGGTTAAAAATTGGGGACTTGGGAGCCATTTCCAAAAAGAAAAAAAAAAATAATGAACAAAAAAGTTCGTGGAGCTGCTTCCTGCAGAAATCATGAAAAATGCCATTTAAAGTCAAAGCCCTGCACTAATAACTAATTATTTGTTCTTGAACAAGTTATTTGTGAATGCAGAACCCACAGATACGAAAGACCAACTGTACTTGTTGAAAGCAATCCAGGTATAACTAGACCCGCACAGTTCAAACCCATGTTGTTCAAGGGTCAACTGTATAATTCACTTAATCCCTAGAGCAACTGTAAGAGCTAGATACGATTGTTATCCTTGTTTTGTAGAAGAAGAAAGTGAGGCACAGAAGTGTAGTTCAAGGACCACAGGCATCTGCATCACTTGGGAGTTTGTGAGAAATGCATAATCTGAAGGCCCACCTCAGATTGCTAAATTGGAATCTGCTTTTTAATAAAATTAGCAGATTCCTACGAATATTAAAGTATCAGAAGCACCTGGCTAAAATCATCCTCCTAAAAGTGGTGGAAAGGGATTTCAAGCCTTACAGGTCTCACTCTACACTGTGCTGTATATGCCTCTTTGCATTAGAAAATTAATGTAAAGTGCCCAGCATATTATAAGTAATAAACATTGTCCAACATTGTAATATTTTAGGAATAGTTTGTACATATTTCTACCTGGAAGTAAAACTATTTATTTATTTATTTATTTCAAACTGAAATTTAAAAATCTGAAATTATCACCAAACACTTAGCATTGACAGGAATTCGAATTGCAGAATTATAGAACATCAACACTTAAAGCGAACAGTAAGATCTAAGAATTCAAATCTCTTGTTTCATTTCTGTGGAAATTTGTGCTAAAAGAGCTATGAAGTTAATGTGATGAAAGTCAGCCAGTAAATTAGGGGCATAGGAAGGACTTAAACTTGGGTCTTGGTAGCTAGGTCTGCAATCATGCAATTATTACTGACTTCTCTTCATTCCCTGCCACTGCATAGGTCAAAAAAGACAATTGGATAAGTAAGCAATTCGCAGATCCAAGTGGTTTCACATTACTGTTTAAAGCGCTCTGCCAACCACAGAGCCTACTTGTGATGTCTATGAATATAAAATATCTTCATAATGTGTTTTTTCAGAAATCAGCTGTTTACTGGCTCTATAGTAGATTTTCTCATGGGTATTTCCTTAGCATTTGGCCAGAACAATGGTGCAAAATTGATGTTTTATAATGTTGTAAACTTTGGGCAATAGTGTAACCTCTCCCAACAATCCTTCTTTCTATCCAACATTAATTCTGATCATTCTATCCATCTTCATAGGAAATTTTTTAAGTAACAATGTTTCAGTCTTCTCTAAATTACAGCATATTTTTCCCCTCCCTCAAGAGTCCCCATCTTATAAATGTTTGTCTTTCGGTTAGTCCAGCCAAATTTTATTTTTTTGCCTGCCACCTGCATTCTAATACTCCTTTTGCCTCTTAGGCACCTACCCTTGACCGTCCATTTCTCCTCTTATCTCTACAGTGTTCCAAGATATTCAATTATGCAAAGTATATTCAGATCACTCCTTCAGCAGACTACTTCATTCTTTCTTCAAATTGCTCAAAATACTTTTCTCCCCAAAAGTATTTTCTTTACTAACAAGGATTGTTGAGAATAACGAGGAATTGATTCATATTAGGCATTTTATTCATCTTTACTATGTAATCAGCAATAGAAATCTGATAGGCATGATCCCTGACTTCATCTTCTATGCAATATTCTATATACATATACCAGCTTGCCTTTAGCCTTATTACTGAGTTTTAATTTTGATGCTGTGATAGTTAACTACATGTGTCAACTTAACTGGGCCACAAGATGCCCTGATATTTTAAACAGTATTCTGGTTGTGTCTGTGAGCATGTTTCTGGATGAGATTAACATTTGAATCAGTAGATTCCCCTCCCCGATGTGGTCGGACCTTATCCAAGCCTTTGAAAGGCTGAATAGACCAAAAAAAAGAATAAATGAGAATTCACTGTCTCTGACTGTTTTAGAGCTGAACATTGACCCTCTCCTACACTCAGACTGGAACTTATGCCATCAATTCTTCTGGTTCGCAGGATTTGAACTGGAACTACACTACCAGCTCTCCTGGGTCTCCGATTTGCAGATGGCAGATATCATGGGACTTCTTAGCCTATGCCTTATAGTAAATCGTGTGTGTGTGTGTGTGTGATACATATATCTATATATATGAGGTATGTGTGTTTGTGTGTGTGTCCGTCTTATTAGTTCTGTTCCTCTGGAGCAGATCAGACTATTAGGGAAAGATTATGGGCCTTCACCTACTCACTGTTCCTGCTTTCCTCCCATGTGCTCACTGTTCCCTGTGAATGGCTCAGGATTTGCTATGGGAAGTAATTTTGCCTTACTATGAAAAATAGATAAAGATTCACATCCACCCTTTCTAAATTGTAACTATTTTTACTTTAAGTGAACTTCCTTTAATGATTTAAACAAGAAGTGGAAAGCTTAATGTATGCTCAACTTTTTAAAAACTTAACAGAAAAAAATTGGAACACTATTGACCAAAACTTTAGCACTTTGGTTATCTAACGGTGTTTCCATTATGGGCGATGTTTATTTATCTTTGCTTTCCTATATATATTTCAAGATTAATCAAACAGTATATTAATACTAATTTCGAAAAGACCAAAATCATTTAAAAAACAGATCATTTTGATTCATACTGACCTCTAGATGGTAGTCCCCAACAAATCAGCACAAATATCACACCAAAATTAGAACAACAATTTTTTAACAATAAAAAAGATAAAAACCCAGCAAATCTACAAAAATTAAAAATAGATGATCATAAGGAAGAATAAACCAGTTTAAGATCAACTTACATGGGCTACTCACAGCACATTCCAGCTTATATCATGAAACAGAAATCATCAAAAACAAAAAGATAAGATCTTTGCCGTTTCTCTCCATATGTCCTCAGATTCAAAGATCCAAGAAGTTACAACTGAAGAACAAGGCAGGGTTTCCTTTCTACCTTCTGTATTCTACTCTGTGAAGAAAGTAGTAACTATGCCCATTTACCAATTCCACCACCAGATAGTAAAATCATCTACAAAAAAGAAAAAAAAAACTCATTTAATTCAAAGAGTGAGAATTATACAAGGTACATTTTTCTCACCACAAAGCAGAATTACAATACTTTTTTTTAAGTACTGTTTGGAAATTAGAAGAGGAAAATTACCTTTAAATAAACTTGGTTAGAATAAGAACCCAAAACTATAATTACAGATCATTTAGAAAACACCAAAAATAAGGATATAGCATATAAAAACTTAGTAAATATGGCCAAGCTGTATAATCAAAGAAATTTACTTTAAGTGATTTTATTATTAATTTCTAGAAATTAAAATAAATTGGCAAAGCATTTTGCTCTATAAATTAGAGTACAACAGAACTTCAGGAAAACAAGCAGAAATTGTTAATAAAGTAGAAATCAATAAATTAGGAAATACTGAAATAGAGGTAAATTAGAGTTTATAAATAAATTCAAAAGCTGTTTATTTAAAAAGAACAATAGAATAAACAATTTAGACAAATATAACTTAAGAAAGATATAAGAGAAAAAACACAGACCCATCTGAAATTAGAAAAAAAAATCAAACTGCAACAATGAAGATAATTTTTTTAATTTGAAAAAAAAGTAGAAGATATATAACCATGGAAAAAATTGGGGAAAATTGTCAAAGAAATTTTTTCAAAGAATAATGCACGACCTGCACAATTGATAGACAAATATTTCTGGTCTTTCAAGTAAAAGATAATTACTTTCCTATGTAAGTTCTTTAAAAGTATAGAAAAAAGGGCCGGGGGCAGTGGCTCACGCCTGTAATCCTAGCACTTTGGAAGGCTGAGGCAGGCGGATCACGAGTTCAAGAGATGGAGACCATCCTGGCTAACACAGTGAAACTCCATCTCTACTAAAAACACAAAAAATTAGCCGGGTATGGTGGCGGGCGCCTGTAGTCCCAGCTACTCAGGAGGCTGAGGCTAGAGAATGGTGTGAACCCGGGAGGCGGGGCTTGCAGTGAGCCAAGATCACGCCACTGCACTCCAGCCACTGCACTCCAGCCACTGCACTCCAGCCACTGCACTCCAGCCTGGGCGACAGAGCAAGACTATGTCTCAAAAAAAAAAAAAAAAGGATAGAAAAAAGATGAAATGCCACTTACGCCATTTAATCTTACCAATTTACAATAATCTTTGTATATAAATCTGATAAAGCAGATAGAAGAAATCTACAAACTTATCTAACTAATAAGTATTAAGTCATGGTCATGGTGTCTTTTTACTTTCTTTTTTAATGAAAGAAAAAAGCCACGACCAACAATCAATTTCATACTTACCATCAAAAAACCAGAAGTGTTTCTATTGACAAGTGTGCCTGAAGGCACAATAATTTATCACTGTTCTAAAAGTCTGAACAAAATCAATAAGGTAAAATAAATTATAAGCTTAAAAGAGGGGGAGACAGAATCATTATTATTTTCATTTAGTATGATTCTTTTTTGGCTGTCTGGAAACATTTTCTAAGATTGTACATTCTACTTTGGAGGGTAAAGTTTTCTCTATCAATGTAGTAAGTAAAACATATGACGACCTATTTTTTTCTACCCATGGAATGAATGAAGTTGTACTTGGTAAGGCTATAGCTCTAATCTTTTTTTTTTCTTCATTTTGATACTCAGTGGAGGAACTCAGGATCCATTGTCAAAGTTTTCTTTGAGTCTCCTGAGAAAATCCTATCTTAAATTGCATTATATATTTAGCAGTTGTCATATATTCATTTATTCATTCAACAGAACATATTTTAATTCCTAGAACATAGAAATATGCACTAAAGACACACAGATTAATTTTATCTCACTCGGCTTGTTGTCTAGTAGCAGAAAAAGACACAGGCATAAAAATTTAAGGGGACAATCTCATATAATAAAAGCATGTGCTGTGAGGCCACAATAAAACCAGTCTTTACACTTATGGCCCTTTGAAATATGCACTCAAGGGTCCTCATACATAACCACAGACTACTACTATGTATAGACTAAGGATAGTTTTGAAAATTACTGAGTTAATATATCAACTACTCCAGTGAAACCAAGTGACATTTTAGTGTTCAAATTTATTATCAAATTATAGTATGTGGGCAGCTACTTGCTTTAAAAATAAAGTTTGTTAGACCATCCTTTGAAAAAACACTTTGGCCTTGATTTGATTTGCTATGTGCTGTTCTTGAAGTACAGGGACCAACTGGATTGAAGCTGCTGCGTAATCAGCAAGCATACTGCTGGGGCATAATACACAAACTCCTTGAGTTCCAATGGCATTACCTACTAACCCATTGAAATGTCAATCATGGCCACACTGTGAGGCCAGCCTTGAGCACCCTGGGCCACTGTGTGAGATTTGTGCCAGGATGCTTGAGCAGTGACCATCTGCAGGTAAAAATGGGGCAACCAGACCAAGGACAAGTCAAAGAAATGCTTTCAGACTCTACAGAGGCCCAGTGAACAACAACAGGGCTACGAACTGAGTCCCAGTAACCAATAAACAAAGATTCAGAGATCAAAAATGCAGCTGCTCGCCATAAAAAAGGATGAGTTCATGTCCTTTGTAGGGACATGGATGAAGCTGGAAGCCATCATTCTCAGCAAACTATCACAAGGACAGAAAACCAAACACTGCATGTTCTCACTCATGGGTGGGAATTGAACAATGAGAACACATGGACACAGGAAGGGGAACATCACACACCAGGGCCTGTTGTGGGGTTGTGGGAGGGGGGAGGGATAGCATTAGGAGATATACTTAATGTAAATAACGAGTTAATGGGTGCAGCACACCAACATGACACACGTATACATATGTAACAAACCTGCATGTTGTGCACATGAACCCTAGAGCTTAAAGTATAATAATAAAAAAACAGAAAAGAAAGAAAAAATAAATAAAATAAAGATACACACTGAAAAAAAAAAAATGCAGCTGCTCTTATTTAAACATAGGCTCTGGCCAGAGCACAAGTGTAGGGAAAGGGCCACAACTTCAGTGAGCTTTGCAAACAAAGACTTCAGGCTCAAAGTACAGATTAAAATTACAGTGCATCTGCTCAGTGTGGAAGAAAATAAAAATACTTGATTTGACATCAATCATTTCAGCCTCAAATATAAAATCAATCAAATATTTATGGAGCATCTTATACTCTGTATTCCGATCTATGTTAGAGCTACAGGGATATTCAAAAGAAGTGTAAGATGTGGTCTTTGACTTCAAGGTAATTACAGTATAGATGATAAGTCATGTGCTCCCATAGTACCTAAACTTATTTTTCAAAGTTCTAAATATAATTATAAGTAATTATTCAACTATTTTTTAATCTATTGCTCCATGGTGCTCTAAATTCCATGAGCTTAATCAAATATAATCCATACTTCATCCACCACTTTACTTCTAATGCCAACTTCATAGTGGCTGCATAAGAAATATGTCCTGGATAGATGAATAAATGGATATGTGAGTGACATGTAAGAAGCATTTTTAAAAGCTCAGTTTTTTTCTGAATTGGGCTTAGTGTGAATGAGCACGCAGAATGGAGAGAGCTCTAAGGACTTGAGTAGTGGGAAAAGACTAATTACTACCATTAATATCATCTATAAATATTAAGACCAAATCAAATACACCCAAATGTAAAAGCTTAAAATGTCTACTGAATGTGTTCATTACAAGCTACCACTGTGATCCGGAGCCCACCACTTGGAAACTGCTATTCACCAATTGTCTTCTCTTGGCTGCTGTTTCTTCCCCCTACCAATTTGCTGACAATAGAAATGCAGCTCTATTCTTTCACTTCCCCACAGTATAGAAGGCGAGGCTGCAAAGAGTACTAAATCTTCAGTGAATTTAGGGGTATCATGAGTACAACCTCAACGGCCATCTACACTGTTAGTAGAGAGGAGCACACATGGTTGCTTTGAAAGTCTCTGGAGGCCAGCATCACCTTTCCCAGTGGTCCCCAGGAATCTATTGAGAAAGAGTTCACAAAGCATTCTCACCAAGCTTAGGCTTTAAGTTGCCTAATACCTGTGTGTCTTCTAAATTCACAGGAAGGTTAAACAACCTGCTGTGGTGATGGGAATGCTGTTGCCACACACATAACAGATTGGTTTTCCTTTTTTCATTTGGTTAATACATTTTAATTGTCCCTTTTTCAATATTTCTGAGAGAATCCAAACAACGCTTCTTACATTTGTTTGATTTGCCCTTCTTTCAGAATCACTCCTACATTGCATATAGACATAAATTTTACTTTCTCATTTAAAAAAAAATAGCTCTACCTTGACTTCCATTTTAATTTCTAGTGTAAATGCATATCCCTATGTACAAGCTTTTGCTCTACTGGGTCATGAGGATATTAATTATACTTGTGAAATATGGCAAATAATTAGTGGCCTTCAAATTGAAGTGCAAGTATTCTTGGATTATATAAAAATGTTTTAAGTATAAAAGCAAACATGGGTAATTTTAAAGCAAGGAAATTTCCAGTTCCTCAGTTTCATTCTGAGAACACAATTGTAATAGAGACACCTTGCTGGTCCTTCACCATCACAACTATACACATGAAAATCCATAGGCATTTTTTTTTTTATTATACTTTAGGTTTTAGGGTACATGTGCACAATGTGCAGGTTTGTTACATATGTATCCATGTGCCATGTTGATTTCCTGCACCCATTAACTCGTCATTTAGCATTAGGTATATCTCCTAATACTGTCCCTCCCCACTCCCCCAACCCCACAACAGTCCCCAGAGTGTGATGTTCCCCTTCCTGTGTCCATGAGTTCTCATTGTTCAATTCTCACCTATGAGTGAGAACATGTGGTGTTTAGTTTTTTGTCCTTGAGATAGTTTACTGAGAATGATGGTTTCCAGTTTCATCCATGTCCCTACAAAGGACATGAACTCATCATTTTTTATGGCTGCATAGTATTCCATGGTGTATATGTGCCACATTTTCTTAATCCAGTCTATCGTTGTTGGACATTTGGGTTGGTTCCAACTCTTTGCTATTGTGAATAGTGCCGCAATAAACATACGTGTGCATGTGTCTCAGCATGATTTATAGTCATCCATAGGCATTTTTACTTAAGTGCCAAGTTTGCTGACAGCTGTCACTCATCAATCATTTCTCTGCTTCCTTATTCATTCTTATCATAAACTTGGCAGATTTGGATTAAAAATAATATGCTAGGAATTAATAAATTTTTTGTATATACTTTCTACTCCGAATTATTTTGGCTATTGAATTCCATTGAACCCTAATTCATTCCAATAATCAGTAATATTTAAATGCAGATAATGAGCTAAAGTTCCTCATTATGAGCCTTTTTATATAGTTTATTTTTATGTTTATAAATATAACTGTGTAATTATATAAGTATAAAAATGTGTAAAATAATTGCTTAGTGTCATGATAATAAAGTTAAATCTATTCAGAATAAAATTTTTATTAGAAACTTATCACAGAAAAAAATTAATTTAAAATTTCAATTCATATACATAATTTTTATAGTAAAATATATCTGATCAATATAAGATATTCAGGAACAAAAAATATTATATTCAATTAAAAATCTTTAAGGGGAAGTTGAATGGAAATGGACTCAGGAGGGAAAATATAGATGGTAGAAAATTTCTGACTATTAAAATGACCTTGTCCACATATTTTTCAATTAAATATTGTGGCCATTGAATTGTTATTGTATTAAGATTCCATTAAAAAGTATTAAAGTGATTCAATAGTTTGTTTTAATGTTAATATTTACAATTAGACCGATATTGCATCATTTTCAACAAATTAAACTTAGAGTAAAAAATTTTAGCCGTTAACTTAATGGGAAAGAACTACATAGATTTTTCCACATTATTTTAAATAGTATGAAGCAAAAAGTTGGAAGTCTTCTATGGTAGACCATGAAAGACTAATATGGGCATACTCAGCCACTCATACTGGAGCATGCTTAGCTGACATGCTTTTGCCCTGAGGCTCTGCTTCATGCCAAAATTCATCAGTTGGAGCATTTCTGTAGCTGACATTAGATTTCTCAGGAATCTAGTCCAGGAATCTCTGCATCAAGCTCAGGTGAATTTCTTTGGAGACGTGTTCTCCAAACATGAGTGGAGAAAGCAGACCTACAAGTCCCTCCTGGCAGTTTTTCAATCTTAAGGTCTCCTGAAAAGAACATATTAATAAAAAATAAGATATGCAGATACACACAGAACCAGTTTAGTCTAATTCTCGATTTCTCTAACTTCACAATGATACAGTTTTAATAAAGGTACATTCAATTTACATTAACAGAATATTTAATATTCTAGTTTTCAACTTATGAATTCAGATTTAATTGGCTTTATATTTTTTCTAAAAACAATGAATGGGTGTATATAGTATATTCGTGTTGAAGGACTGTATTGGATATTACTGATAAACCATTTCAGATCTCGTCAGCTTCACCTGTCTTTCATTCCAGCCACTGCTATGATGAACAGTGCTGCACAGACTCTGACCCACTTCATGCAGGTGCAATCTGACTGTCCTTTGTGCCAGTCCTGTGCCATGAACAACACATCTTCCACCCACTAGCTTCTCTGTTGATGCCATGGAGTAGGATGTTACAAAACCTGTTTCATACTAAACCATACACAACCCAGAAGCACAAATCTCTATTTGTCCCTTGATGTAAACCTTTGACAAACAGATGTTGGAAGCCAATAGGTAAGTATTTCTCCCTTTCTTCCCCAAGAAAGATGGTCCTGCAAGGCATTTTATAGGGTTTCTAGGACAGCCCTTTGAAGTGATAGCTGACCTGATAAGATTCTCTTTTATTGCCCTCCTTGCTTTGTCACCCCACAAGTCTGCTCTCTGTTAAAAACATTCCCCCAATGAAATACTTGCATATAAATGTTTGCCAGATGTTCTGCTTTCTGGAGAACCAAGCCTATGACTGTAGATACCAGAAAGGGTCCTAAAAAGCATACACTCAGCAGCAGATTTTAAAACTAGATCATTTAAGGATAAGATGGCAATAAGGACCCAGTACTTGTAGTAATGGGGTAGTAATAATCCATGGTATTAGATAGTATCGTAATTACTCATTTTCTAAACTTTTGATTTATTGGGATAAGATATAGGCTGAAGTCAGGTAGTGGGTTTTGCTATGGCTGTGTTGCTTAAATGGTACAGAGGCAGTGATATTTACAAAGATCAGTAGAGTAGGCTGGCTTTTGTAAACTCTCTACCCTAGTGGTAGCTAATTTAATAATACTTATTTGTATTGGTTTTTCTTGAAAAAAGAAAATGGTAAGCTTATTCAACTGTCAACTTAAAGTAGCTGTGAAAACCAGAAGGCCGGTTGGAGCCAAGATGGCCGAATAGGAACAGCTCCGGTCTCCAGCTCCCAGCCCGAGCGACAAAGAAGACTGGTGATTTCCGCATTTCTGCTTGAGGTACCGGTTTCATCTCACTAGGGAGTGCCAAACAGTGGGTGCAGGACAGTCGGTGAAGCGCAGTGTGCGCGAGCCAAAGCAGGGCGAGGCACTGCCTCACTCGGGAAGCGCAAGGGGTCAGGGAGTTCCCTTTCCTAGTCAAAGAAAGGGGTAACAGATGGCACCTGGAAAATCGGGTCAGTCCCACCCTCATACTGCGCTTTCCCAACGGGCCTGGAAAACGGCACACTAGGAGATTGTATCCCGCACCTGGCTCGGAGGGTCCTATGCCCACGGAGTCTCGCTGATTGCTAGCACAGCAGTCTGAGATCAAGCTGCAAGGCGGCAGCGAGGCTGGGGGAGGGGCGCCCGCCATTGCCCAGGCTTGCTTAGGTAAACAAAGCAGCCAGGAAGCTCGAACTGGGTGGAGCCCACCACAGCTCAAGGAGGCCTGTCTGCCTCTGTAGGCTCCACCTCTGGGGGCAGGGCACAGACAAACAAAAAGTCAGCAGGAATCTCCAGAAACTTAAACGTCCCTGTCTGACTGACAGCTTTGAAGAGAGTAGTGGTTCTCCCAGCACGCAGCTGGAGATCTGAGAACGGACAGACTGCCTCCTAAAGTGGGTCCCTCACCCCTGAGCAGCCTAACTGGGAGGCACCCCCCCCAGAAGGGAAAGACTGACACCTCACTGGGCCAGGTACTCCTCTGAGACAAAACTTCCAGAGGAACTATCAGACAGCTGAATTGGTGGTCTCACGAAAATCCGCTGTTCTGCAGCCACCGCTGCTGACACCCAGCCAAACAGGGTCTGGAGTGGACCTCTAGTAAACTCCAACAGACCTGCAGCTGAGGGTCCTGTCTGGTAGAAGGAAAACTAACAAACAGAAAGGACATCCACACCAAAAACCCATCTGTACATCACCATCATCAAAGCCCAAAAGTAGATAAAACCGCAAAGATGGGGAAAAAACAGAGCAGAAAAACTGGAAACTCTAAAAAGCAGAGCACCTCTCCTCCTCCAAAGGAACGCAGTTCCTCACCAGCAATGGAACAAAGCTGGATGGAGGATGACTTTGACGAGTTGAGAGAAGAAGGCTTCAGACGATCAAACTACTCTGAGCTACGAGAGGAAATTCAAAACAATAGCAAAGAAGTTAAAAACTTTGAAAAAAAATTAGAAGAATGGATAACTAGAATAACCAATGGAGAGAAGGGCTTAAAGGAGATGGAGGAGCTGAAAGCCAAATTTCGAGAACTACGTGAAGATTGCAGAAGCCTCAGTAGCAGATGCGATCAACTGGAAGAAAGGGTATCACAGATGGAAGATGAAATGAATGAAATGAAGCGAGAAGGGAAGTCTAGAGAAAAAAGAATAAAAAGAAATGAACAAAGCCTCCAAGAAATTTGGGACTATGTGAAACGACCAAACCTACGTCTGATTGGTGTACCTGAAAATGACGGGGAGAATGGAACCAAGTTGGAAAACACTCTGCAAGATATTATCCAGGAGAACTTCCCCAATCTAGCAAGGCAGGCCAACATTCAGATTCAGGAAATACAGAGAACGCCACAAAGATACTCCTCGAGAAGAGCAACTCCAAGACACATAATTGTCAGATTCACCAAAGTTGAAATGAAGGAAAAAATGTTAAGGGCAGCCAGAGAGAAAGGTCGGGTTACCCACAAAGGGAAGCCCATCAGGCTAACAGCTGATCTCTCGGCAGAAACTCTACAAGCCAGAAGAGAGTGGGAGCCGATATTCAACATTCTTAAAGAAAAGAATTTTCAACCCAGAATTTCCTATCCAGCCAAACTAAGCTTCATAAGTGAAGGAGAAATAAAATACTTTACAGACAAGCAAACGCTGAGTGATTTTGTCACCACCAGGCCTGCCCTAAAAGAGCTCCTGAAGGAAGCACTAAACATGGAAAGGAACAACCGGTACCAGCCACTGCAAAAACATGCCAAATTGTAAAGACCATCGAGGCTAGGAAGAAACTGCATCAACTAATGAGCAAAATAACCAACTAACATCATAATGACAGGATCAGATTCACACATAACAATATTAACCTTAAATGTAAATGGGCTAAATGCTCCAATTAAAAGACATAGACTGGCAAACTGGATAAGGAGTCAGGACCCATCAGTGTGCTGTATTCAGGAAACCCATCTCACGTGCAGAGACACACATAGACTCAAAATAAAGGGATGGAGGAAGATCTATCAAGCAAATGGAAAACAAAAAAAGGCAGGGGTTGCAATCCTAGTCTCTGACAAAATAGACTTTAAACCAACAAAGATCAAAAGAGACAAAGAAGGCCATTACATAATGGTAAAGGGATCAATTCAACAAGAAGAGCTAACTATCCTAAATATATATGCACCCAACACAGGAGCACCCAGATTCATAAAGCAAGTCCTGAGTGACCTACAAAGGGACTTAAACTCCCACACAATAATAATGGGAGATTTTAACACCCCACTGTCAACATTAGACAGATCATCTAGACAGAAAGTTAACAAGGATATCCAGGAATTGAACTCAGCTCTAAACAAAGTGGACCTAATAGACATCTACAGAACTCTCCACCCCAAATCAACAGAATATACATTTTTTTCAGCACCACACCACACCTATTCCAAAATTGACCACATAGTTGGAAGTAAAGCTCTCCTCAGCAAATGTAAAAGAACAGAAATTATAACAAACTGTCTCTCAGACCACAGTGCAATCAAACTAGAACTCAGGATTAAGAAACTAACTCAAAACCGCTCAACTACATGGAAACTGAACAACCTGCTCCTGAATGACTATTGGGTACATAATGAAATGAAGGCAGAAATAAAGATGTTCTTTGAAACCAACGAGAACAAAGACACAACCTACCAGAATCTCTGGGACACATTCAAAGCAGTGTGTAGAGGGAAATTTATAGCACTAAATGCCCACAAGAGAAAACAGGAAAGATCCAAAATTGACACCCTAACATCACAATTAAAAGAACTAGAAAAGCAAGAGCAAACACATTCAAAAGCTAGCAGAAGGCTAGAAATAACTAAAATCAGAGCAGAACTGAAGGAAATAGAGACACAAAAAACCCTTCAAAAAATTAATGAATCCAGGAGCTGGTTTTTTGAGAAGATCAACAAAATTGATAGACCGCTAGCAAGACTAATAAAGAAGAAAAGAGAGAAGAATCAAATAGATGCAATAAAAAATGAGAAAGGGGATATCACCACCGATCCCACAGAAATACAATCTACCATCAGAGAATACTACAAACACCTCTATGCAAATAAACTAGAAAATCTAGAAGAAATGGATAAATTCCTCGACAAATACACCCTCCCAAGACTAAATCAGGAAGAAGTCGAATCTCTGAATAGACCAATAACAGGTTCTGAAATTGTGGCAATAATCAATAGCTTACCAACCAAAAAGAGTCCAGGACCGGATGGATTCACAGCTGAATTCTACCAGAGGTACAAGGAGGAACTGGTACCATTCCTTCTGAAACTATTCCAATCGATAGAAAAAGAGGGAATCCTCCCTAACACATTTTATGAAGCCAGCATCATCCTGATACCAAAGCCAGGCAGAGACACAACCAAAAAAGAGAATTTTAGACCAATATCCTTGATGAACATTGATGCAAAAATCCTCAATAAAATACTGGCAAACCGAATCCAGCAGCACATCAAAAAGCTTATACACCATGATCAAGTGGGCTTCATCCCTGGGATGCAAGGCTGGTTCAACATACGCAAATCAATAAATGTAATCCAGCATATAAACAGAACCAAAGACAAAAACCACATGATTATCTCGATAGATGCAGAAAAGGCTTTTGACAAAATTCAACAACCCTTCATGCTAAAAACTCTCAATAAATTAGGTATTGATGGGATGTATCTCAAAATAATAAGAGCTATATACGACAAACCCACAGCCAATATCATACTGAATGGGCAAAAACTGGAAGCATTTCCTCTGAAAACTGGCACAAGACAGGGATGCCCTCTCTCACCGCTCCTATTCAACATAGTGCTGGAAGTTCTGGCCAGAGCAATCAGGCAGGAGAAGGAAATAAACGGTATTCAATTAGGAAAAGAGGAAGTCAAACTGTCCCTGTTTGCAGATGACATGATTGTATATCTAGAAAATCCCATTGTCTCAGCCCAAAATCTCCTTAAGCTGATTAGCAACTTCAGCAAAGTCTCAGGATACAAAATCAATGTACAAAAATCACAAGCATTCTTGTACACCAATCACAGACAAACAGAGAGCCAAATCATGAGTGAACTCCCATTCACAATTGCTTCAAAGAGAATAAAATACCTAGGAATCCAACTTACAAGGGATGTGAAGGACCTCTTCAAGGAGAACTACAAACCACTGCTCAATGAAATCAAAGAGGATACAAACAAATGGAAGAACATTCCATGCTCATGGGTTGGAAGAATCAATATCGTGAAAATGGCCATACTGCCCAAAGTAATTTATAGATTCAATGCCATCCCCATCAAGCTACCAATGACTTTCTTCACAGAATTGGAAAAAACTACTTTAAAGTTCATATGGAACCAAAAAAGAGCCCGCATTGCCAAGTCAATCCTAAGCCAAAAGAACAAAGCTGGAGGCATCACACTACCTGACTTCAAACTATACTACAAGGCTACAGTAACCAAAACAGCATGGTACTGGTACCACAACAGAGATATAGATCAATGGAACAGAACAGAGCCCTCAGAAATGATGCCGCATATCTACAACTATTTGATCTTTGACAAACCTGACAAAAACAAGAAATGGGGAAAGGATTCCCTATTTAATAAATGGTGCTGGGAAAACTGGCTAGCCATATGTAGAAAGCTGCAACTGGATCCCTTCCTTACACCTTATACAAAAATTAATTCAAGATGGATTAAAGACTTAAATGTTAGACCTAAAACCATTAAAATCCTACAAGAAAACCTAGGCAATACCATTCAGGACATAGGCGTGGGCAAGGACTTCATGTCTAAAACACCAAAAGCAATGGCAACAAAAGCCAAAATTGACAAATGGGATCTCATTAAACTAAAGAGCTTCTGCACAGCAAAAGAAACTACCTTCAGAGTGAACAGGCAACCTACAGAATGGGAGAAAATTTTTGCAACCTACTCATCTGACAAAGGGCTAATATCCAGAATCTACAATGAACTCAAACAAATTTACAAGAAAAAAACAAACAACCCCATCAAAAAGTGGGCAAAGGACATGAACAGACACTTCTCAAAAGAAGACATTTATGCAGCCAGAAAACACATGGAGAAATGCTCATCATCACTGGCCATCAGAGAAATGCAAATCAAAACCACAGTGAGATACCATCTCACACCAGTTAGAATGGCCATCATTAAAAAAATCAGGAAACAACAGGTGCTGGAGAGGATGTGGAGAAATAGGAACACTTTTACACTGTTGGTGGGACTGTAAACTAGTTCAACCATTGTGGAAGTCAGTGTGGCGATTCCTCAGGGATCTCGAACTAGAAATACCATTTGACCCAGCCATCCCATTACTGGGTATATACCCAAAGGACTATAAATCATGCTGCTATAAAGACACATGCACACGTATGTTTATTGCGGCACTATTCACAATAGCAAAGACTTGGAACCAACCCAAATGTCCAACAACAATAGACTGGATTAAGAAAATGTGGCACATATACACCATGGAATACTATGCAGCCATAAAAAATGATGAGTTCGTGTCCTTTGTAGGGACATGGATGAAACTGGAAAACATCATTCTCAGTAAACTATCACAAGGACAAAAAACCAAACACCGCATGTTCTCACTCATAGGTGGGAATTGAACAATGAGAACTCATGGACACAGGAAGGGGAACATCACATTCCGGGTACTGTTGTGGGGTGGGGGGTGGGGGGGGGCGGGGACAGCATTAGGAGATATACCTAATGCTAAATGATGAGCTAATGGGTGCAGGAAATCAACATGGCACATGGATACATATGTAACAAACCTGCACATTGTGCACATGTACCCTAAAACCTAAAGTATAATTAAAAAAATAAAAATAAATAAATAAATAAATAAACCCACCTACCTACCAAAAACAAAAAAAAAAAAAAAAAGCACAACTCGGGACAATTCCTAAAAGCAGTCATTCTAAACAT
Organism: Hylobates moloch; assembly: GCF_009828535.3. NCBI lineage: Eukaryota > Metazoa > Chordata > Mammalia > Primates > Hylobatidae > Hylobates > Hylobates moloch. The sequence goes on from NW_026652292.1 coordinate 36,868,245, forward strand.
ACCTGAACTCATCTTCCTGGGATATAATGGCCACCTTGACTGACTGTGTTACCTCAAAGATAACCAAGCAATCCTCCAATTTCAGGCAGGAGACAAAAGGAATTATGTACGAATTTTAGTATAAAACAACATTTTCAAATGTTATTGGAAATAATGAAAATAGTTGATTGAATAGGGGCAAATGTGTCTATAAGATGTGCAGAAAAGTGAGTATCTAAAATGTGTTATTTAAAGGTTAATCTTAATACCTTATTGATGATCATTTATGTGTTCAATTAAGACTTTTTTCATACTTATAACTAATATCCATACAAATTATTATGTTAATAATATAGCTTTATTCTCTAATCTTAATGTATGCCTTACCTCTTTCATTCATATATGTATACATTTATGTATCAAAAAATAAAAAAAATAAAAAAAGAAAAAAAAAGAAAACCAGAAGGCCAACATGGAAATTTTGGAGCCTAAAGGAGACTCATCTCTTGCAGCGTCAGGAAAAACTATTGAATATCAGGCATGAAATTTAATGGCAAGAGTGGTAAGATTGCCGAGAAAAGTGAATATAGGCTTGATAGTCACCCATGCCAAACTGAGGCCTTCGTAACAAACTAAGGCCTTCATAAAAAACAAAGGGAATTCTGAGACCTGTGATGGAGATGTTTGGTGGATGAGCTTGAGAATCTTGAACTCTCCAATTCCCTTAAATTCTCCATAAATGCACAAGCAGAGGAGAGCAACCTGTATACCCTTCAAGGTCTCCCCAGGTATGGGTGACTTACAAGCTGACAGATGTCCTCCTTCAGAGCTATCCCCACCATCCCTCATTGTCCCCAGGCCTACAACAGGGTCAGGTGTTGGCACAGCTGACAGAAGAATGTAAAGCCCATACTCGGGGAGGAAGTAGCTTACAGTTGAAGGAATTGTAATAACTGGCTGACATGTACTACAGGGACTGAGAGAACACACATAAGAGAGGCTTTTGAGGGTTAGTGGTCCGGGAGGAGAAATATAAAGCCAGATAGATGAGAATTTAGTAGAAAGGAGAACTAGCCCTGCTACACTGTGGGAATGCTTTCTTGAAATTAGACATGATGGGTCCATGGTAAATTAGGAGGGCATGCCAGCACCTCCTTGGCTAAGTAGTAAGAAAGTACCAAGAAAGGAGCCAGAAGAGTCAGAGAGATTGAAATGTTAAAGTGGATTTCTTAGTTAGAACAGAAAACCCTCATAGGTGCAGCAAACCACCATGGCACACGTTTACCTATGTAACAAACCTGCACATCCTGCACACGTACCCTGGAACTTTAAATTAAATTAAATTAAAATGTTTTTTACAAGACCAGAAAGCCCAACACATGTTTCTGTTTCCTGGGAGGGCGCAGAGGATACTTCCTTCACTAAAGCCACAAGAGTGCATGGGAGAAGCATCTCAGGATGGGAAGGGCAGGGGGATCTTTAAGAAACAGCTTTAAGAAACTTGGTGAGGGAAAGTAATCTGAACTATATTGTTGACAGTAAGAGAGAGTGTAATGAAGCTCTGCTCCCTAGTGCCAAACGAGGTGATAGGATTCCAGAAAAGGAGAAATTTGGGGTTGGCGTTTAATTGTTAAAACCAAGGTGTATGTAGTTGCCAAGTCATAAGTTCAGGAGGGCTTAGCAAGAATTTATTAAACTATAGAAATAATACATTCGGTCCACCTTGAATTAGTTGAAAAGTGGGGAAAGGGGGAAATATACATTCAGGATCAGGTCCAGAAGGCACGAGTAAATTATAATGAAGAGGCAGCCCAGACTACCAGGTCACATATCTTTGTCATGCTGTCACCAATCTCTCAGCTTGTATGTAAGGTCCCATGGGGAGTGGAAGGGTAGTTCTTCCTACCAACTGATGGAGGAGGAAACACTTAGTCTTGGTGTGCAGACGAGTCAGAGCAATGTCTGTGCTGTCAAAAAATGAACTTCTGTTGTATTATATTCCCATTCAGGAGTGGTCCTAAAGGGCGGTCATGAAAGGAAATCATTCCAATAGGCATATCTGCAAGTCATTTATTTGATTATTTACCTAGTGTGGACAGAGAAGTGGTCCAAGATATGGATATGAATTCCTGAGCTATGTTGAATGACTTGGGTGGTTGTTAGAGGTCTGAAAGGAATTAGACTGAAGACCAAAACATGACTGGTGATGAGGTTTATGTGGCTGACCAGTGGAAGATGGTCCAAGGCATGCAGAATTTTTTTATACTAATACCCATCTGAGACCATCTTGGAAGCAATCAAATTCTAGGTGCACAGAATGATTTGTTCAGTGAATGTCAATAAGTCTCACTCCTTGGCCAGTCCAGTGCTAACTAGCTAAACCCATGAACATAGTATGCATGGTGGCAAAGATGATCAAGCATAACACCAACTTTTACAAAGTCTGATCTAGCTACTCTCACTGCTAAGTGCCCAATCTGCCAGCAGCAGAAATCAATGTTGAATATTCAATAAAGAACAATCCAATATGGAACAATGCCTCAGGAGAACAGCCAGCCATTTAGTGGCAAGTTGATTACATTGGACTCTTTCACCCTGAAGAGTACCACAATGTGTCCTTTCCAGAATTTACATCTACTCTCATAAGAGATTGTCTTCCTTGTCCCAAGTGCTTCTTGCAGCACTGTCATCTAAGGGTTTACAGAATGCCTGAATATCACATAGTATCTCACACAACGTTGTCTTAGATCAAGGAGCCCATTTTATTGCAAAGAAGGTGTGACCATGAGCACATGACCATTGGCCTAATCATGTATCCAATTGCTCAGAAGTAGCTGACCCAACAGAACAGTGGAAGTCTTGTCAAAGGCCCAGCTAAAGCACCAGCTTGGGGAAGACATGGTCATGGCAAGGCCTGGGTTGCTGTCCTCCATGACGTGGTATATATGTTAAGCCAACAGCTAAAAATTCATGCTGTGTCTTCAGTAGCCATAATGCATGCATCTCAGGAGCAAAGAGTAAAAATCATCCTTGATGTTCCATTTCCAGAATCGGTGCCTCTACATTGGGGGCTTTTCTGCCTTCCACACTGGGGCTTCTCTGTTGATGACAAAGCAAGGGGCACCAAGGGAACCCATTTGATGTCTACATATGCACTCAGAAGTGCAGGAAAGAGCTATTCCTTGTGGGGCAAACCTTGGACCAATGGGAGATGAGACTAGTGGGCAAACATTTCCCCTAAAATGCATTTCATGCTGTTTCTCAGAAAGCTCCCTGGGACCAAACACCCTGTCTTTCCCATAGTGGTTCCAACTTTATAACACTGCCTTGTATTGGCTCTCTCTCTTTCTCTGCTTTGCTTCCCCTTTCCCTTATTCCTGCCCCCTGCAAAAAAAGAAAAAGAAAAAGAAATTCCAGTAAAGTATTGCCCATCAATGCTCTCACATTTTGCATTCTGGGGGAAATCTGAACAAGCCAGGTCCTGTGCTAGTGGTTTTCACAAAAAAAAGAAAACTTGCTCCAAAACATAATTAGCATCTCCTTTACCAGAAACAAGGCCTCTAACAATTTTCCTTCTTTTCAAAATATATATATATATACACACACACACACACACACACACACGTATATATATATATTAAGGTATAACTTACAATAAAGTATGTGTATCTTAAGTGTGCAGCTTAATGAATTTTTACATTTGTATATCCTTCTTGACAGCAAATTTTAAAGATGAATTATATCCCCACAAAATAACTTAAATCTCTAACAGGTGTTTTATTGCATGTCGATTTACTCTCCTCTTTCTATAAATAAAATACGACTGCTCTAGCTCAGGCCTTCATTCTCTGTCACTGTAACAACTTTCTAACAAGCTCCCTTTAGTGTTTTGACTTCCTTAAATCAGTCCTTCACTGTCACCAGAGAAAGTTATCTAAATGAAAACTCTGACTTTGTCATTCTTCTGCTTACAATTCTTCAGTGGCTCCTGATTGCCTAAAGGAACTAGGGTTCCTTATCCTGGTACTCAAGGCCCTCCTCCTTTTACATTGTCCCTCACCCCTGCCTATCTACCTAGATAATTTTACTCATCCTTTACACCTAAGATTATAGCTCTTTTACTACAGGAAGCCTCCTTAGCCTCCGTTTTCCAAGCCATGCCCCATAGTACCCTGTGCCTATCTCCCTGGTTGAACCAAACACTTGATATTTTAAATACCAGTTCCCTTGTCTGTTTGCTCCTGAAGACAAGCATCATAATCATTTGCATTCCAATAACCCCAGTGCAAAGCTTATTACCTGAGTCATAATATGCAGTTAATAATTTTTTTAGTAAATAGATTAAAGGAGAAAAGAATATTTAAGACACTGTACTCAACAACTGTGTACCAAAAAATTTAAAACCAAGAGCTGGCCGGGCATTGTGGCTCATGCCTGTAATCCCAGCACTTTGGGAGGCTGAGGTGGGTGGATAGCTTGAGCCTAGGGGTTTAAGACCAACCTTGGCAACATGGTGAAACCGCACCTCTACCAAAAATACAAAAATTGGCCAGTCTCATAACAGGGTCTCAAAATAAATAAATAGATAAAAATTAAAAATAATAAATAAAAATAAAAAGAAGAGCTTTTGATAAAACCAAATCCCACATATTTGAATTTCTACCTTAGGGTAGACGGATCACCCCTGTAATCATATATCTGACTTCCTACCTGCATGGAACTCAAACATCTGCTATCAAGAGATTAAACTGCTCTGACGTAGGCATCACCCTGCCCTGAGGCCTGGTGCTCTAAAGTGTCCTGGTTACCCACAGCGCTCTGAGTCAGTGTTGAGCCATTCTCACTGATGGCTCATAGTACAATAGGTCTCAAGCTATTGGGTTACAGTTTTCCATATCCCCGGTATTCAGTCTTAGTTGTTGCCTAGTTTTTCATGTCTCTGCTTTACATTCTAGTTCCCCCAGTGTCTAAGTCTTTTGCCCTTTATCCCCATCTTCTGGAGACTAAGTGGCTGCCTTCCAACAGGGTCTTGGTTGACTGCCTGACCTCTGAAACTTTATGAGTCACTTACCCCAGATCTGAGACTTGATTTGAACCAAAGGTGCATGTTTGTGATCTGTCCTTCCTGCCTCTTGGCCTGGCACCCAGTTTTAGATCTCCCTTCAGGCTCATTTCATGCAGATATGCCTGGACTTACGATTCTGATCATCCCTTGACCTATCTCATCATCCTTCTCATATCCTAAGTTAGCACTTCCCCCAATTATTTAACTTTTGTGTAAATCCGTATTTTGTTATATTGAGTCTTCTTAACGTGAGTTATACTCATGATACAAAGCAGAGCCAAGTGTAGGAGTGAGTTTGGAGGTGATAACTCTTTCTGAGTGGACCCAAACAATTCAGTACTTTGTATAAGATGATTTAGAGTCTGGTACAAAGCACCTCTTAGGGGCCTATTCAGTGTGAACAAGTTCTCTAACATCAAGGACCTGACAGTTTGGTTGAGGAAGAACAACAGGCTCCTATGAAGTCATCCAGAAGTGTATATTTACATGGCAGCTACTTAGTTTATCAGCCTTTCTCTGGCTACCTGCCTTAAATTATTTCCTTAGCAAAATTGACTTTGCTTATCCAAATGCTCTAAAATGCAAACCAGTTTTGCTTCCCCAGAAATCTCTGGAATTAATAGGAAAAAGAATTTGAAACTTTGTCCCAAAATAAGACATCGATAACATTTCCTTTATGTTCAGGATCAAGTTGTTGGCATTTCCCTAACTCATCTGCATCCTTCCCTAAAGGAATAAATGACTTCCCCGTTTAATGAGATCTCTTTATTGTGCACAGAAAAATACATGGCCCTTCATCATGTATGACTGCCTTCTGCCTTTATGAATATCATGAAATTTGGCTATCTGCTCCAAGATCTCCTTCTTTGCTTCTCCTCTTTTTAATTCCATGGAAACCCAACCCTGGAGATAATATGTATGTACAAGCTATTTTCTCATGATCAGTATTTCTAAATCACAACAGGAAAGGAGCCAACAAAGTCATCTTTGGTCTTTGGTTATCTTCTTATAGGAATACTTTTTCCTTCATTTCCTTGTTATTATTTGGTTGTAAAGTCTACCAAGACACTGAATTGTTAGACCTGCAACTTTTCGTAGAAGAGAATTCTGTTTTGCTGAGTAAAGTGCAGCATGCTGCATTCTCTATGTTGGAGATGAGGTATTGATTTTTTTAAATAATATTTGGTTCAGGGGTATATATTGCTGCTGAATTATTATGTTTCTTAGAATTGAACATTTCACAAATGGATCCAAGATGGCCTTTTATGGACTGAAATAGTTCTGAACAGTACATTATCAATAGCAACAAAATAAATCACCAGGATGTGAATAAAATATTGATTATATATTCCTTTCCTCCATTAATTTGAACTTTACATCTAGTATTTCAATTTTTCTGTAATGAGATACCATTATATCTACATTGATTATAGCCTAGAAATGTTTTCAATTAAAATTTCGAAGTAAAAAGTTTTTTGTTTCAGGAAAAGTGGGCTGAAAACAAAATATAAAGTAACATTTCAAAATAATTTGTATAATGTCAACGGCTTAACAGTGGTTTTTTCATGAACTCAGAAAAATCTTATTGGAAAATTATTCATCTTATAAACACATGTAGCTGAGAAAATAGAGTTTAGGTGGACTTGCAGCATTAGGTCTTGATACAATTTAAATAAAGAACTTGAAAATATTCATAAAACCTATCTCAGCCTATAGAGAAAGGTACTTACTTAACTCATGTTCTCCCACTTAGGCCATGTGAACAGACTCTTTTACATAATGTGATTGTAGTCAAAGGTCCTCAAAACATCATTATTATCATCCTCGTGGTTATCATCACTCTTGCCGCCATTGTGTACCCAACCACAAGGTAGCATAGAGACATTAAATCTTAGAATTTTCAAGTTAATTTTAAAGAAAGAGAGTATAAATGTCAAACACAGTTTTAAAACTAGAAGGAAGGAACTGTCAGTGGATCAAAGCTGAGGTTAGTTCCCAGAGTCCAGTTAGATATATTAAGAGTTAAGTGAGAGACGCACTGACACTAGGTCAAGATCCTGTTTCTTCACTTGTGAACCACTGCTTTTTCATGGCTTTTATCAACAATAACAGGATACAAAGTGCTAAAAGTGTGGGAAGATATTTACATTTAAGGAGAACAAAAAAACATGACACTGATGGTTTAAAAAAAGTCACACAGAAGAAAAATCAGAGAGAAAGTCATAACAAAGGGCTGGACTTGAAATTAAATCCCTATTAGGTCCTATAAAATGCTGAACACATTAGGTTAAATATTTACTCTTCAAACCAAGCTTTTGTGGTGTAGATGCCATTTATTCTATTTTACAGATAGGAGGTGTTGGGCTCGGAAACTTTAAGCAACACGCCCAAGATCACTCAGCTGGGAGTAGTGAGGCAGAATTAAACACCAAGCTCAACTGATGCAAAGATTGTTCTGCTACAGATGATTCTCAAACCTAGTTCATGTTACTATCACCTAGGGATCTCTGAAGAAGTACCTCTGCCTGGGCACCACTCAGGATCAATTGAACTCGAATCTGTAAGGGAGTCAAACATCCGTACTTTTAGAAAGCCCTTTATACAATTATGATGTGTAGCCAAGGTTGAAAACACTGAACTAACAGAAGGCTACCGAAATGGTGTGAATTAGGGAGCAGTGAAAAGGCCACCTGTCCAGGACACAAAGTAACCGATATTTCCATAGACTCTATTGACAGAGTTCCTGTAACAGCCAAAACAAATATTTTTGGCAGAAGCATATCAACAGATGATTCTTTTCAGCATGTTTACAGCTAATTCATAGCCCAGAAAGGAGGTTGAAAAACAGTGATAAGTGGATATAACTTCCTAATAAAAACTTAGAATTGCATAGATATTTCCTGTAGGAAATATCAAAGTTAATTGAGGCATAAGAATTCACTTAAAAGGCCACTGCAAAAAAAAAAATAAACAAAGCTTAAAATTTGCACTTTCACTTTGCAATAAGTCCTCATTGCTTTTCAGAATAATTTGGTATCTAAAACCTTGAGAAATGTAAGGAATAAGAGCAAGAGAGAGGTCAAGCTGGAGTCTTATAACAAGCATATAGAGATCATTTCAAGTTTGGAAATTGAGGGCATCACTTAGAGAGGATAGTAATAAAAGAGAAGTGTGCCTAAGATTGAAACTTAAGTACTTAAGAGACTCTTAAGAAGGAGTGGCAGGAAGGTAGAAGGAAAACAGGATGACATAAGGACTTGAAGTTAACAGAGTACAAGATTTCCAAATGTGGGAAACATCTGTTCAGACACTGTTGAGAAATCAAGAAGGATGAAGACAGAGGAGCATCTATTGCATTTGGCAATATGGATGTCAACAGTGACCAGTGACACTTTGCTGTCTACTGTATTGAACATGTATTATTATACCTCATTTGTGTTCTGCCAAGAAATTATAACTCCTATTGTGTCTGATGGCTAAATAAGTTGGAAATCCTAACTTAGATCACTTTTACAACCTACAATTTTAAAGTTCCTTTTAGGAGAGCTAAACTTCAGTTATTTGGAGAGGGTAGGGGCACAATTAGAATCAGAAAAGCTGAACTAGAGAAGAGAAATATGTATATTTAACATTTATCTTACCTATGTTGAAAAATATATCACCAGTATATTTCTAGTTATCTCTCTTAACTCAGAAACTTACACTGGTTTCCTAGTGAAGAAAAGTCTGGGACCCAATGGCTTCACTGCTAAATTTTACCGAACATTTAAAGAAGAACTAATACCAGTTTTACTCAAACTATTCCAAAAAATAGAGGAGGAGAGAATACTTCCAAACTCACTCTACGATGCCAATATTGCCCTGATACTGAAACCAGACAAAGACACATCAAAAAAAAAAAAAAAAAGAAAAGAAAAGAAAACTACAGGCCAATATCTGATAAATATTAATGCAAAAATCTTCAACAAAATACTTGCAAACCAAATTCAACAACGCATTAAAAATATCATTCATCGTGCCAAGTGAGATTTACCCCAGGGATGCAAGGATGGGTCAACATATGCAAATCAACCAATGTGATACACTATATCAACAGAATGAAGGGTAAAAACCGTATGATCATTTCAATTGGTGCTGAAATTTATCATTGAAGCGATGTTGAAATTCAACATCTCAACTCAATAAATGTCTTATATAATAGACTCACCTCTAGTATCATACTAGATGGGGAAAACCTGAAAGCCTTTCCTCTAAGATCTGGAACACAGCAAGGATGCTCATTGTCACCACTGTTATTCAACATAGTACCAAAAGTCCTATCTAAAGCAACCAGACAAGAGAATGAAATAAAGAGCATCCAAATTGGAAAAGAAGAAGTCAAATTATCCTTATTTGCAGATGATATGATTTCATATTTAGAAAAACCTAAAGGCTCCACAAAAAACTATTAGAACTGATAAACAAATTCAGTAAAGTTGCAAGATACAAAATCAACATACAAAAACCAGTAGGATTTCTACATGTCAAAAGTGAACAATCTGAAAAAGAAATCAGGAAAGCAATCCCATTGGTTGTACAATAGCTACAGGTAAAATTAAATACCTAGGAATTAACTTGAACAGAGAAGTGAAAGATCTATACAGTGAAAACTATAAAACACTGATGAAAGAAATTGAAGAGGATGCAAAAAATGGAAAGCTATTCCATGTTCATGAATTGGAAGAATCAATATTATTAAAATGTCCGTACTACCCAAAGCAATCTACAGATTCAGTGCAATTCCTGTCAAAATACCAATGACATTCTTCACAGAAATAGAAAAAGTAATCCGAAAATTTATATGGAACCACAAAAGATGCTGAAAAGCCAAAGCCATTCTGAGCAAAAACAACAAAACTGGAAGAATCATATTACCTGACTTCAAATTATACTACAGCACTATAGTAACCAAAACAGCATGGTGCTGGGATAAAAACAAACACATAGACCAGTGTAACAGAATACAGAACCCAAAAATAAATCCATACATTTTTGTTAAAGCTGCGAAGAACATACATTGGGAAAAGACAGTCTCTTCAATAAATGGTGCTGGGAAAACTGAATATCCACATGCAGAAGAATGAAACTAGACCCCTATCTCTCATCATATAAAAAATTCAAATCAAAGTGGATTAAAGACTTAAATCTAAGACCTCAAACTATGAAACTACTACAACAAAACATTGAGGAAAATCTCTAGGACATTGGTCTGGGCAAAGAGTTATTGAGTAATATCCCAAAAGCACAGCAACCAAAGCAAAAATGGACAAATGGAATTACATCAAGTTTAAAGCTTCTTCATAACAAACAATAAACAAAGTGAAGAGACAACCGACAGAATGGGAGAAAATATTTGCAAACTTTCCATCTGACAAGGGATTAATAACCAGAATACACAAGGAGCTCAAACAACTTAGAAGAAAACCAAATAATCTGATTTTTAAATGGGCAAAAATTCTGAATAGACATTTCTCTAAAGGAGATGTAAATGGCCAACAGGAATATAAAAAGGTGCACTACATCATTGATCATCAGGGAAATGCAAATAAAACCTACAATGAGTTATCATCTAACCCCAGTTAAAATGGCTTTTCTCCAAAACACAGGCAATAACAAATGCTGGCAAAGATGTGGAGAAAAGGAAACTGTCATACACTGCAGGTGAGGATGTAAATTAATACAGCCACTATGAAGAACAGTATAGGGATTCCTCAAAAAAAACTAAAAACAGAACTACCATATGATCCAATAATCCCACTGCTAGGTATATTCCCAAAAGAAAAAGAAATCAGTATATCAAAGAGATATCTGCACTGTCATATTTATTGCAGCACTATTCACAATAGCCAAGATTTGGAAGCAACCTAAGTGTCCATCAATAGACGAATGGACAAATAAATAGATAAAGGAAATGGATAAAATGAATGGATATACACAATGGAGTACTATTTAGACATAGCAAAAGAAGGAGATTACATCATTTGCAACACCGTGGGTGAAACTGGAGGTCATTATGCTAAATGGAATAAACCAAGCACAGAAAAACAAACTTTGCATATTCTCATTCATTCGCAAGAGCTAAAAATGAAAACGATTGAACTAATGGAGATAAAGAATAGAATGATGGTTACCAGAGGCCGGGAAAGGTAGTTGGGAAGGGGGGGGATGTGAGGATAATTAATGGGTACAAAAATATAGTTAGATTGAATGAATAAGATCTTTTGATCTTATTCATTTGATAGCACAACAAGGTGATTATAGTCAATGAAAATAAATAGTACATTTTAGAATAACTTAAAGAGTGTAATTGGATTGTTTGTAAAACAAAGAAATGATAAATGCTTGAGGTGATGGATACCCCATTTACCCTGATGCAATTATCTCATATACTCCACAAACATATACACCTATTATGTATTCATAAAAATAAAAAAAAAGTTAAAATGCAATATTTGAAATAAAAGGAACTTACAGTGGAGTGTGCTTTAGACTTTTTAAATTTCTTCACACTGAATGTATATAAATGACAAGATGTACTTCAGAAAATTGTAGTTGGAAATATATTTAGAAAAGTATGAGCTTAAGGGTCATTATTTACTACTTTTTAAAAAGTAGAGAAAGTCATACTGTATGATTCTAATTATATGACATTCTGAACAGTAAACAGTAAAAAGATAACTGGCCTCCAGGAGCTCGGGGAGAGAAGGTGATGCACGTAGGCATTTTTAGGCCAGTGAACTCTTTTAGCGCAGTGAGGCTTTTTGAAAATTGACTAGAGGCCGGGCGCGGTGGCTCATGCCTGTAATCCCAGCACTTTGGGAGGCTGAGGCGGGCGGATCATGAGGTCAGGAGATCGAGACCATGGTGAAACCCCGTCTCTACTAAAAATACAAAAAATTAGCTGGGCACAGTGGCGGGCGCCTGTAGTCCCAGCTACTCGGGAGGCTGAGGCGGGAGAATGGAGTGAACCCGGGAGGCGGAGCTTGTAGTGAGCCGAGATTACGCCACTGCACTCCAGCCTGGGCGACAGAGCGAGACTCCGTCTCAAAAAAAAAAAAAAAAAAGAAAAAAAAAAAAGAAAATTGACTGGAGTTGGAGCAATCAGTGTAATCTCATGTTTAGCTTAATATACATGCCTACACTTACATATAGAAATACTTATGAATATAAGCATGTACACGGGTTAGTATGCACACATATATTTCCTTGCTCTGTCAGCTGAGAATACCTAAAAGCAATAATGCCCTAGTAATGATGAGTAGGCTTAGCACCTGAATTTTGGTTTCTACCCCTACTTTCTGATAAAAGAAACCAGAGCTCCTTGGAAAAAATGACTGATTCTAGGAGGAGGGCAAGAAATACACATGATAAGCCCGGAACATCTTATAGTGCCAGAAGTAAGAAAGTGCTAAAAACAAAAAAGACACAAAAAGCTTCACTTTGATTAGTATATGTCAAAGGGACATAGAAGCCAACAGAAAGAGCTCGCAATGGCCAATCCTGGAACAATTTAAGCAACAAATAAAGTAGAATTCAATTACAACACAAAGTATAAAATAAATATTCATGAGGTCATACTGATATAAATAAATGATTGCATAAATACGTATATGAGGGAGAAGAGGCAAATCTGCCATGAAGAATTCCAAATAATTTATGTAGATAATCTACCAGCAAGGAGTGGGGGCATAACTCCTCACTCCCTAAGTGTAGGCCACACATAGTGACTTCCTTACAAAAAGCACAGCAAGAAAGAGGCCAGAGGAGAATAACTTCAGAGTGGAGAGGCCTAACAAACATTACCTTGACCAGGTGATCACTATCAACATCAACAGTGCAGTATGCACCTTTGACATATGACAACGACATCATTTTATCTTTGTAAGCTTCCTCTCCAAAACCTCAATCTAATCATGAAAAAACAGACAAATTTAACAGTGGGCATTCCACAAAATACCTGACCAGTACTCCTGAAAATGTCAAGGTGGTCAGAGAACAAAAAGAGTCTGAGACCGTGACAACTGAGAGAAGCTTAAGAAGTCATGGCAACTAAATGTAATGTGGTAACTAGATGAGATGTTGGAACAGAAGGACATCAGGTAAAATCCAAGGAAATTTGACTGAACTATGGACTTTAGTTAATAATAATGAATCAATTAATACTGTCTATTAATTGTAATAAATGTACTATATTAATATAAGATGACAATCATAGGGGAAACTGGTGTGGAGTATGTAGGTGTTCTCTATATTATCACCTCAATTTTTTTGTAAGTCTAAAATTACTATAAAAAATAAACCTATTTTTTCAAAAGTAGAGGATTTTATAAAATCATTTCAGACAAAGTCAATTTGAATGTATTAGTCAGATCATGATGTAATAAATTAAACCATCTTTTCAAGAAAGAATACCTACTTATAATACAATAATAACAACCAATGGTGACATTTTCTATTAAGTGTTCCAAAATTATTGCCTTATTTGATACTCATCACACCTCTAAAAGAATGCAAAGAGATAAAAAATCACTCTAGGTTTTTATTTATTGGAAAACATAAGAGATTATAAAATGCATAAAATGTCTTTATAATCAAAATACACCTGAAATTAATAAAGCAAAAACCATGGAAAATATACCACAAGATTGAGCAGGTATGTTTCTTAATAATTGTTAAACATCTCAGATGAATTTCTCCCTTGGAAAGATTGCTTACTCTATTCAGTAAAACGTGCTTCTTAGAAAAATAGAGCATTGTCATTATCTGGCATCTCCTGTGCCTATGAATTTCACATGGAAATACACTGGGTCCTACTTCTTAAGTAATCTTGATAGTAGCTTCCCAAATCTGAAAATAGAAATTCAAACAAGTTTTATTAAGTTGAATATTTGTGCCTTATGCACTGAGCTGTGTGTTATGTACAATTTTAAAGTTAAGATGTTAAATAGAAATTCAAATAAGTGCTGGTGAGTTCTTTATCTGCCAATTAGTGTTTGCACATCTGGAAGGCTTAATACTAAAAAAAAAAAAAAAAAAAATCCAAAAATTCAACAACCTCTTGATAGCTTAAGAAGCTAAGATTCGAGAAAGTTTCTCATTGAAGAAATACCATACCAAGGACAGCTTAAGGTGTAGAAATTGTCAACCCAGGAGGTCAACTGCAAACCTGTCACTAACTTCTAATTAAATATAGCATTTTCTTCTATTATATGCACGAGTAGTAGCAGTGATGTTTGGATGCCTGTAACTTTGTCTCCATTAGAAATGTCAGATATTTTAATATCATCGGTTATTTTTTGCAGATATCTTGAAGTATTAGTTATGTTCCTCACTACTGGGATAATTTTGTAGATTCACGTTCCTCACTACTGAGATAGTCATTTAGCCCGTGCACTAGACCTTGCTTTTAATGCCTTAATAAAGCACATAGCACAAAATTTTCAAAACATTTCTGTTCAATGGTATTCTTTTTTATTTTATGCATTAAAAACATTATTTTGCAAAGGGACCCATAGGCTTCATAAGGCTGCCAAAAGTATGTGGTACAAACAAAGAATTAGGAATTTTTTAATATGTGGTGAGATACAAATTCACTTTGTGAATTGCATTTTGATTGAACTAGAATATCAATTCTACTAATCAATAATCCCCATACTGGACATCACATATTTCTCAGAAAAAATTTTTGCAATATATTCTCCATGAAATGATCTCTTTTAGCTAACTTTGTAGACCAGCCTTTCATACGTGCATCATCAGAAGAAACTCAAGTGTTTTCTGCTACTTCACCCTATGCAGTTCAAGTCCTAGATAGAATTTTAGTGGCACCAGGAAATATCATGTTCCCATCTTCCTTCCTCCTCTACTAGTTTCATATTAATTACTGATGCCTGTAACTTCCTTAAGAAATCAAACCTTCAAAAGTTTTTGCATTTTAATTAGGGATAAGAATGAATAGATTCAAGTACACCCTAGAAAGAGCAGTTACTTACATTCACAGAAGTATAAATGTCTGACAACAGCCCATTTCCTGAAGGTAAGTTTTCACAGGAGGACCGTGCAATTAGAAAGAAGTATCAAGGAGGGAGGGGAAAGCACACAGCAAGAGAAACTGGTCTCTCTCAAACTCTTGCCTAGAGTCACCCCTAAATCTCAATGATCCACCTAATTCTAGTATCATAACTTCCAATTTCTGGATTTCCCGTTTGTCAAACAGCAATGATAACATGGCGCTTTTCACCCAGGTATTGGCTGTATAGTGAACACTGCCAGCCTCCTGGGTATCAAATGCTTCGCACTCACTCAAGCAAATGTCCTATGCAACAATCAGTAGTGGCAAAAACCATTTCTTCTTTATGATGGATCTCACCATGTCCTCTCCCTCTCTCATAATGTAGCTTTTCAATCCCTAGGTTTCCCACAACACAGGAAGAGTGCAATTATATGTGTTTTTAGGCTGACTCATTTTCTGATGGTAATGATCAGTATTTAAGCTAATTAGAAAGATTCTTTTGATGTCTTTTATTTCATTCACAATTAGTGTCCTGCTGTATATATATTTTTAAATAAACGCCCAGCCAGTAGTAGAAAGAGAAAGAATCATTTTACTATCCTCAATGTCTATCTGGTTTCGGGGAATTGCTCATCACCTGGCTGCCTCTCTCTCTTGAAGAGCACATAAACTGTAAGGTGTTAAGAAATAGTGACTGAGCCACCCTGTGCTGCCTCTGCTAATGGAATTCTGAATCCAAGTCCATTGGGAACCTGATATGAGAAGAGCCAAAAGTTCTATGATGGTCTCTCTCCTTTGAGTCAATTTCCTGTTTCCACCAAGTTCCTGTAAGGCAGATGGGATGCAGAGGTTGGAGACTGGTCTGGAAAAGTGTGAGGTGAGAGACTTTTTTCAGTTTAGGAAAGCAAGAAGCACAGGAGGGTCCATGAAAAGTCTGCAAAGGTGGGGAGCCCTTCCCAAGACAGTCTTCAGCATCTTAATTAACCACTAGCTTTTTAATCAAAAGACTGCTGTTCCACTGCTTGAAACTAGGAAACTCAGAGTATTACTCTTTAGCTGAATGTGTTTTCTAACAGGTCACTGAGGCATTATCAGGGCCCATCAACGTCAGCCTGTACAATGAGGGTGATTGTAGTCTGTGGCAAAACCCAAAAGAGACTCAAAGTCAGAAAGACTATTCACAGATTTTCCAGGAGCTACAACTACCACTGTGATTAAGGTTTACTCAGTTGTCACAGCGGGAATTCATTCGGTCAGCATTTAAGATGCACCTGTTTATGCTATAGAGAATCCAAAGGTGTGATACTTGCCCTGAAAGTGCTCACAGTCTTGGGTAGAAATGATGTGCTAGGGTGGCCAGGCGCGGTGGCTCACGCCTGTAATCCCAGCACTTTGGGAGGCCGAGGCGGGCGGATCACGAGGTCAGGAGATCGAGACCAGCCTGGCTAACATGGTGAAACACCATCTCTACTAAAAAAAAACAAAAAATTAGCGGGGCGTGGTGGCAGGAGCCTGTAGTCCCAGCTATTCGGGAGGCTGAGACAGAAGAATGGCGTGAACCCGGGAGGCGGAGGTTGCAGCAGGCCGAGATCATGCCACAGCACACCAGCCTGGGCAACAAGAGCGAAACTCCGTCTCAGAAAAAAAAAAGGTGATATGCTAGGCCATTCATGGACACTAATACAGCGTGGGCTATTATCTATGAAGAGATGTTACAGAGTGCTGCAGATGGGGCTCACCAAAAGAGCACCTCTGGGACCTCAGCAGGAAACTCTATTTACATTTAAAGATGACAACATAGACGGTGATCACTATCTTATCTATGCAGATGTGGCTGCCATTCTGGAGGAAAAAAAAAAAAACAAAACTTCTCTTCCCCTCTTCTTTGCCTGAATATGAAGACTGACTCTGGTTTAGAGCTGCAGAAAGTGCTTGCTGTTCTGGATGTGAGGGTGCTCCCAGTTGTCCTCCTTAGTTTTGTTCTAAAAAAAAGTCAACTTTCTGTCCAAGTGCTGTAGGCCATCCTCATTTACTCCTGGATAACCCCTAAAATTAATACCCATCATTTGAAATGATTGATTAAGGTTTACTCAAAAGTGAAAAAAAAATTATCAGTCTAGCTTCTATGTAGTATTATCTTTTTCTCAATTACCATCTGCTTAGTTATACAACTTCACCTCTCACCATTCTACCTTCTCGCACACTTACACACTATTCCAGCACAAACACGCACACACACCAGCACCTTACTGCTGCAGCTGTGAACATCTCTCAGGTCTGCAGTGTGCCATTCTTGTTCATAGCTTCAAGCCAGAGAGCATATCGTTGCCCTGAATAGAATACCTTTTTTCTCTTCTTGGCTTGGTGAATTTCTATTTGTCCTTCCCATTGAGCTATGACTACCACTATGACACTTCCGTCCCTAAAAGTCATTCTTCCACGTTGCCACTCTTACCTCCATCATAGCATTGATAGCGCATTCAATTGGGTTGTTTCCTTATGTGACTATCTCTCCAAAAATTAATGGTTATTTTTCAAGCACTTAGAATGGTTCCTGGCCAAAAAAAAAATAAAAAATCACTGATGAATTAATAAAGAAAGTAACAGCCTATTTCTCCAATAAAACTGGTTTTCAGCAAGCATCAACTTAGTGCTGATAAACCAGCTGCATTACAATAAATCTGGATAATCTAAACTTGTCATTTTAAGCCATAATTATAGCTCAGAGATGACATTGAAGAAACAGTTAAAAGATTGGGTGCAAATTTGTAACTCAAGGAAGTCTGAGAGTTCTTAGAAAAAAATAAGACAGAGCTTCTCCTCTGCATATCTCCAATTTGCTCTATAACTTGATTGAGTCACGGCCACACGCTCTGTCTAGAAGACATAGCAAGGTCACTCTGAACTTGATTCAGTTAAGGAAGAGCAGCAGGCAGCAAGTTTCATCATTTCTAACCTGTATCAACTACGACACAAGAGCAAGAGAAATCAAATCTCAAACATTTTTGAACTCTCCAAATGCCCAATTCTGCACTCAGTCCTGAAATGGTGGATTCCTTGATGCTTATGCTTGGAAATGATCTTGCAATAAACTGACTTATTCCCAAAGTAAGAATGTTCTCTACAATATGTGGGGAAGATACTCACTTACCTCCACTTGAAAATGTCTACAGACAAAACACTCCTTACTCTATGAGTTGTCTATCTATCAATTTCAAATGCATGTAAAGTACTGTATTAATCCATTTTCATGCTGCTGATGAAGGCATTCCCGAGACTGGGCAACTTACAAAAGAAAGAGGCTTAATGGACTTACAGTTCCACAGGGCTGGGGAGGCCTCACAATCATGGAAAGCAAGGAGGAGCAAGTTACATCTTACAAGGATGGTGGCAGGCAAAGAGAGAGAGAGCTTGTGCAGGGGAACAACTCTTTATAAAACCATCAGATCTCGTGAGACTTATTCACTATCATGAGAACAGCATTGGAAAGACTTGCCTCCATCATTACCTCCCATTGGGTCCCTCCCACAACACGTGGTAATTCAAGATGAGATTTGGGTAGAGACACAGCCAAACCATACCAAGTACATGGCATAGTACCTGCCACACAGTAATTGCTCAATAAATGTTAGTTATTGACATTATTATCATTATCAACTCTCAAACCCTTTTTATTTTACTAACACTTCCTTCTTTTAAGATATAAAACAACATACAAGGAGCAAAAAAGTATGTCTAGTACACCTCAGTTTGTATATAAATATAGATATATATGATGATTTGTGTAAGTACGTATGTGTGATCATGCTTACAAAGCTGCTTGAAGGAGTCCCCAACTGCCACAGCAGATGATGTTGATTGTGAAAACTCAAATGTCCACATCAGAGATGCTATCCCCTATCCTTTGATGCCAGGATACTGCTAGGCCTGGTGCCACGGTGAGATGAAAAGCTTCTACCCTATCTTATTCTATACTTTGTCGCCTGCACCTTGAAGGAGTATTGCTATATCCAAAGTTCTATAAAATCCATCATGTAAGCCAATCCAAGACTCTGGACAGGCAGTCATCTTCCCCATCTTCTACCTCTCCAAGGCTCAGCTATTAATCACCTACAGTACTAACCCTTGCTTTGGGAGAACAGCAAACACAAAATATTCCCACAAGAATGCACAACTATTTCTGTATCAAGCATAATAAATTCCCATTTGGGAAAGGAAATTATCTAAAGGGCATAGTGTCTACAGGGATACAGCTCTGGCTAGAACATGAACACCTTTCAGCATTGTCATATAGAGCAGTTTAGTTACTGAGAGTCACAGCTCTTAAACATACACATTTCTATCTACAATTACAAAACCAACTAGCCCATTCTTGTGGTGTCTCCAACAAAAGAACACTTCTGCTAAAAGGTAAGTTATTCTCTGTCGAGAGACGTTGCAGAGTGCTGCAGATGGGGTTCACCAAAAGGTATATTCACATCTCCAGGTCATGCAGATAGACTTGCCACTTTGAAATAACAGGTGGGTTTTATCCCCACCTTCTGCTACTCCCATGCAGATTTCAAATATCTAAAAATCTAAGATTTAAGAGCCAAGTTTTAGTCAGAACTCAGATCACAGGTTATTTGTGTTCTCTTCCCCAGAAATTTCTGTAAGAAGCTCACAGACTAGCACTGGGATCTTTGCTTGGCTATCCAGCCACCTAAAATTTATTCATTAGTTTTTTTATGTTTAATTTTTTTATTTCAATAGGTTTTGGGGAACAGGTGGTGTTTCATTACACGAATAAGTTCTTTAGTGGTGATTTCTGAGATTTTGGTGCACCCATCCCCTGAGCAGTGCACACTGTACCCAATGCATAGTCTTTTATCCCTCACCAACCCCCACCTTTTCCCCCAAGTCTCCAAAGTCCAATTTATCATTCTTATGCCTTTGCATCCTCATAGCTTAGCTCCCACATATAAGTGAGAACATAACAATGTTTGGTTTTCCATTCCTGAGTTACTTCACTTAGAATAATAGTCTCTAATTCCATCCAGGTTGCTACAAATGCCATTATTTCATTCCTTTTTATGGCTGAGTAGTAGTCCATGGTGTGTCTGTGTAGATATATATACATATATATATCTACACAAACACACATATCTCACACTTATTCTTTATTCACTCATTGATTGATGGGCATTTGGGCTGGTTCCATATTTTTGCAATTGCAAATTGTGCTGCTATAAACATGTGTGTGCAAGTATCTTTTTCATATAATGACTTCTTTTCCCCTAGATAGAAACCTAGTAGTGGGATTGCTGGATCAAATGATAGATCTACTTTTACTTCTTTAGGGAATCTACACACTGTTTTCCATAGTGGTTGTACTAGTTTACATTCCCACCAATAGTATAGAAGTGTTCCCTTTTCACCACATCCACACCAACGTCTTTTTTTGTTATTATTATGGCCATTCTTGCAGGAGTAAGGTGGTATTACATTGTGGTTTTGATTTGCATTTCCCTGATAATTGCTGATGTTGAGCATTTTTCCATATACTTTTTGGCCATTTGTATCTTCTTTTGAGAATTATCTATTCATGTCCTTAGCCCACTCTTTGATGAGATTTTTTTTCTTGCTGATTTGTTAGAGTTCCTTGTAGATTCCGGATTAGTCCTTTCTTGGATGTATAGATTGTGAAGATTTTTTCCCACTCTGTGGATTGTCTGTTAACTCTGATGATTATTTCTTTTGCTGCGCAGAAGCTTTTAATTTAGTTAAGTCTAATCTATTCATCTTTGTTTTTGTGGCATTTTCTTTTGGATTCTTGGTCATGAAGACTTTGCCTAAGCCAATATCTAGAAGAGTTTTTCTGATGTTATCTTCTAGAATCTTTATGGTTTTAGGTCTTAGACTTAAGTCTTTGATCCATCTTGAGTGGATTTTTGTATAACATGAGAAATGAGGATCCAGTTTCATTTTTCTACATGTGGCTTGCCAATTATCAGTTATCCCAGCACCATTTGTTGAATAGGGTGTCCTTTCCCCACTTTGTGTTTTTGTTTGCTTTGTCAAAGATCAGTTGGCTATAAGTATTTGGCTTTATTTCTGGGTTCTCTATTCTGTTCCACTGGTCTATGCACCTATTTGTATACCAGTACCATGTTGTTTTGGTGACTGTGACCTTATAGTACAGTTGGAAGTTGGGTAATGTGATGCCTCCAGGTTTGTTCTTTTTGCTTAGTCTTGCTTTGACTATGTGGGTTCTTTTATAGTTCCATATGAATTTTAGGATTGTTTTTCTAGTTCTGTGAAGAATGAGGGTGGTATTTTGATGAGAATTTCATTGAATTAGTAGATTGCTTTTGGAAATGTGGTCATTTTCACAATATTGATTCTACCCATCCATGACCATGGGATGTGTTTTCATTTATTTGTGTCATCTACGATTTCTTTCAACAGCGTTTTGCAGTTTTCCTTGTAGAGGTCTTTCACCTCCTTGGTTAAGTGTATTCCTAAGATTTTTTGTTTTGGGGGTTTGTTTGTTTGTTTGTTTTTGCAGCTATTGTGAAAGGGGTTGACTTCTTGATTTGATTATCAGCTTGGCCACTGTTGGTGTATAGGAGAGCTACTGATTTGTGTACATTAATTTTGTGTCCTGAAACTCTGCTGAATTCATTTACCAGTTCTAGGAGGTTTTCAGATGAGTCTTTAGGGTTTTCTAGGTGTACGATCATATCATCAGCAAGCAGTGACAGTTTTACTTCCTCTTTATCAATTTGGATGCCCTTTATTTCTTGCTCTTGTCTGATTGCTCTGGCTAGGACTTCCAATGCTATGTTGAATAAAAGTGGTGAAAGTGAGCATCTTTGTTTTGTTCCAGTTCTCAGGGGAAATGCTTTCAACTTTTCCCCACCCAGTAAAATGTTGGCTGTAGGTTTGTCATAGATGGCTTTTATTACCTTAAAGTATGTCCCTTCTATGCTGATTTTTCTGAGGGTTTTAATCATAAAGAGATGCTGGATTTTGTCAAATGCCCTTTCTGTGTCTATTGAGATGATCATGTAATTTTTGTTTTTCATTCTGTTTATATGGTTATCACATTTATTGAGATATGTATGTTAAACCATCCTGGCATCCCTGATATGAAACCCACTTGATCATGGTGGATTATCTTTTTGATATGCTGTTGAATTTGGTTCACTAGTATTTTCTTTAGGATTTTTGCATCTATGTTCATGAGGGATATTTGTCTGTAGTTTTCTTTTTTGTTATGTGCTTCCCTGGTTTGGGTATTAGGGTGATACTGGCTTCATAGAATGATTTAGGGAGGATTCCCTCTTTCTCTATCTTTTGGAATAGTGTCAATAGGATTGGTACCAATTCTTTGAATGTCTGATAGAATTCACCTGTGAATCCATCTTGTCCTGAACTTTTTTTGTTGTTGGCAATTTTTAAATTAACATTTCAATCTTGCTGCTTGTTATTAGTCTGTTTAGAGATTTGATGTCTTCCTGGCTTAATCTAGGAGGATTGTATAATTCCAGAAATTTATCCATCTTTTCTAGGTTTTCTAGTTTGTGCAAGTAAATGTGTTCATAGTAGGCTTGAATAATCTTTTGTATTTCTGTGGTATCAGCTGTAGTGTTTCCCATTTCATTTCTAATTGAGCTTATTTGGATCTTTTCTTTTCTTGGTTAACTTCCTTAATAGTCTATCAATTTTATTTATCTTTCCAAAGAACCAGCTTCTTGTTTCATTTATCTATTGTTTTTGTTTGTTTGTTTCAATTTCATTTAGTTCTGCTCAGATCTTCATTATTTCTTTTCTTCTGCTGGGTTTGTGTTTGGTTTGTTCTTGTTTCTCTAGTTCCATGAAATGTGACCTTAGATTGTCTATTTGTGCTCTTTTGGACTTTTTGACATAGGCATTTAATGCCGTGAACTTTCCTCTTAGCACCACTTTTGCTGTATCCCAGAAGTTCGACAGGTTGTGTCACTACTATCACTTGGTTCAAAGAATTTTTGAATTTCCATCTTGATTTCATTGTTGACCCAATGATCATTCAGGGGCAGGTTATTTAATTTCCATGTATTTGCATAGTCTTGAGGGTTGCTTTTGTAGTTGATTTCCAATTTTATTCCACTGTAGTCTGAGAGAGTACTTGAAATAATTTCAGTATTCTTAAATTTACAGAGACTTGTTTTGTGGCCTGTCGTATAGTCTATCTTGGAGAGTGTTTCTTGTGCTGATGAAAAGAACGTATATTCTGCAGTTGTTGAGTAGAATGTTTTGTAAATATCCGTTAAGTCAATTTGTTGTAGGGTATAAGTCCATCGTTTCTTTGTTGACTTTCTGTCTTGATGATCTATCTAGTGCTGTCAGTGGAGTATTAAAGTCACCCACTATTATTGCGTTGCTGTCTAACTCATTTCCTAGGTCTAGTTGTAATTGTTTTATAAATTTGGGAGCTCCGGTGTTAGGTGCATATATGTTTAGAATTATAATATTTTCCTAATGGAATAGCCCTTTTATCATTACATAATGTCCTTCTTTGTCTTGTTTAACTGCTCTTGCATTAAAGTTTGTCTGATGTAAGAATAGCTACTCCTGCTCATTTTTGGTGTCCATTTGCGTGAAATATCTTTTTTTTTCTTGAGACAGAGTCTTGCTCTGTCACCCAGGCTAGAGTGCAGTGTCACAATCTTGGCTAACTGCAACCTCCACCTCCTGGGTTCAAGTGATTCTCCTGCCTCAGCCTCCCAAGTAGCTGGGATTACAGGCACCTGCCACCGCACCTGGCTAATTTTTGTATTTTTAGTAGAGACATGGTTTCACCATCTTGGCCAGGCTGGTCTCAAACTCCTGACTTTGTGATCCACCTGCCTCAGCCTCCCAAAATGCTGGGATTACAGGGGTGAGCCACCGCACCTGGCCGCATGGAATATCTTTTTCCACCCCTTTACCTTAAGTTTATGTGAGTCCTTATGTGTTAGATGAGTCTCCTGAAGACAACAGAAACTTGGTTGGTGAATTCCTATTCATTCTGCCATTCTGTGTCTTTTAAGTGGAGCATTCAGGCCATTTACATTCAATGTTTGTATTGAGATGTGAGGTACTATTCTATTCATAATGTTATTTGTTGCCTGAATACCTTGTTTTTTTTTTTTTCTTTCATTGTGTTATTGTTATATAGGTCCTGAGATCTATGCTTTAAGGAGGTTCTATTATGATGTATTTTGAGGATTTGTTTCAAGATTTAGAGCTCCTTTTAGCAGTTCCTGTAGTGCTGGTGTGGTAGTGGTGAATGCTCTCAGCATTTGTTTGTCTGGGAAGGACTGTATCTTTCCTTCATTTGTGAAGCTTAGTTTTGCTTGAACACAAAATTCTTGGCTGATAATTGTTTTGTTTAAGGAGGCTAAAAATAGGACCACAATCCTTTCTAGCTTGCAGGGTTTCTGCTGAAAAACTGTGCTGTTAATCTGATAGGATCTCCTTTATAGGTTACCTGATGCTTTTGCCTCACAGCTCTTAAGATTCTTTCCTTCCTCTTGACTTTAGATAACCTGATGACTATGTGCCTAGGTGATTATCTTTTTGTGATGAATTTCCCAGATGTTTTTTAAGCTTCTTGTATTTGGATGTCTGGATATCTGGCAAGGCTGGGGAAACTTTCCTCAAATACATTTTCCAAACTTTTAGATTTCTCTTCTTCCTCAAGAACACCAATTATTCTTAGGTTTGAATGTTTAACATAGTCCCAAACTTCTTGGAGCCTTTGTTCATTTTTTATCCTTTTTGTCTTTGACAGATTAGGCTAATTCAAAAGCCTTGTCTTTAAGCTCTGAAGTTTTTTCTTCTTGTTTGATTCTACTGTGGAGATTTTCCAGTGCATTTTGCATATCTCTTAAGTGTGTCCTTAATTTCCATAAGTTGTGATTGTTTTTTATTTATGCTATCTATTTCACTAAATAATTTTTCTTTCATATCCTGTATCATGTTTTTTATTTCTTTCATTTGGACTTCACCTTTCTCTGGTGCCTCCTTGATTAACTTAATAATCAACTTTCTGAATTCTTTTTCTGGCAATGCAGAGATTTTATCTTTGTTTGGATCCATTGCTGATGAGCTGGTATGGTCTTTTGGGGGTGTTCAAGAACCTTGTTTTGTCATACTACCAGAACGTTTTTCTGGTTCCTTCTCATTTGGGAAGACTATGTCAAGGTCTGCTGTTCAGATTATTTTGTCCCATGGGATGCTCCCCAGATGTGGTGTTCTTCTCCTTCCCCTAGGAATAGGGCTTCTTGAGAGCCAAACTGCAGTGATTGTTTTTCCTCTTCTGGGTCTAGCCACCCAGTGGACCTACTGGGTGCCAGGCTGGTACTGGCAAGTGTCTGCAAAGAGTCCTGTGATGTGATTCATCTTCAGGTCTTTCAGCCATAGATACCAGCACCTGCTCCAGGGGAGCAAAGTGGACTCTATGAGGGTCCTTGATTGTGTTTTTGTTTAGTGTGCTGATTTTGTGTTGGTTCATCTCCAGCAGGAGGTGGTGCTTTCAAGTGCACATCAGCTGTGGTCCTATAGGGAGGATGCAAACTTGCTCTAGGGATACCTGGTTAAGTATTCAGGTTTCTCAGGTGGTGGGCAGGGCCATAGAGCTCCCAAGAGATTATGACCTTTGTCTTCAGCTACCAGAGCAGGTAGAGAAAGACCACCAGGTTGGGGCAGGGATAGGTGTGTCTGAGCTCAGCCTCTCCTTGCCCTGGGCTTGCTGCTGCTGGTGTTGGTGATGGGGGTGTGGTTCCCAGCCCAGTGGAGTTATATTCCCAGGGGGATTACGGCTGCCTCTGCTGAGTCATAAATGTTGTCCGGGAAGTGGGAGAAAGCCAGTAGTCACAAGGCTCACCTCGCTCCCATGCAGCCCTCAGTCCTGCAGGCCAGTCTCACTCCCTCAATGCCCCTACAATAGCACCAAGTCTATTTCCAGACATCTGGTGACCACGGCTTAGAATTTTCCCCAGATCACGAGCCTCCGCATTGAGAAAGCAAGCCTACTCACAGTTTTTTGGCATCTCAGGGAGCCTGCAGTGGTGATCCAGTTCCTTTTAAGGGCCTGTGGATTCTCTTGGTTTTCCTGGTATGCTCTTACGGTACAGTTCTTAGAGCAGAAGTTGACAGTATAAGTCTCCACATGCTGCTCTGTCCATCCAGTAGGGAGCTGTAAGCTAGTCCTGCCTCCTATCTGCCATCTTCACAAGTAGTTTCTCATTAGTTCTTTTTTTTTTTTTTTTTTTTTTGAGACAGAGTCTCACTCTGTTGCCCAAGCTGGAGTGCAGGGACATGATCTTGGCTCACTGCAACCTCTGCTTCCCGGGCTCAAGCGATTCTCGTGCCTCAGCCTTCCCAGTAGCTGGGACTACAGGCACACGCCACCACACCCAGCTAATTTTTCAAATTTTAGTAGAGACGAGATTTCACCATGTTGCCCAGGGTGGTCTTGAACTCCTGAGCTCAGGCAACCCACCCACCTCAGCCTCCCAAAGTGCTGGGATTACAGGCATGAGCCACCATACCCAGCTGTCATTAGTTCTTAAAATAAATATTTTGAGTACCTGTTTTGTGTGAACCATACACCCTTCACTATTGCTTCCCCTGTATATGTTCCCCATTCAGGGAGTGTCTACATGACTAAATGCAGAAAATCATACAGAGTTCCATTTCCACCAATTCCATTAACAGCCTGCTTAGCTTATTTTTTATTCTCATGAAAATCTTTCTAAATTAAGGTAGAAATCAATGAAAAGGTAAAGTATGTGCAGTGCAAAGGGTGCAGCATTTCTAGTGTTACTGTTTGAACAAAAGAAAAGACTGTACATAGGCATATGCTCATATAGATGTGAAATACCACTGGAAGGACATACACAATTTGGTAATGGTGCCAAGGTAGTTAGATGATAACGTACAATCCTAGGTGATAAGGCAAAAACAAAAGTAAAATTCTATTTCCTGAAGCCTCAAGAAGCAACTCTGAAAAAACATGTATGTGCTTTTCATTTTATGTCCTCCTAGGTGTTTTCAATTTTAAAATAGGTTCATACACTAGGCATTCAAAAAAGTTATAAAGAAATATTGCACAATGCACAATGCTGAAATAGCCTCAATACATTTGGAATTAATTTTGAATTCAAAAATTCTGGAGTCAATTCTTCCTCGACATAGAGACTCTATTTTTTTTCTCTTATCAATATGAAAACCTTCCAAGCCCTATCTCCCAGACCACCAGAGAAACTACCAGCTTCTCACTTAAAGTAAGTAAGTAAATGTATCTGTTTCATATTGCCACTGTAACAAATTACCACAAATTTAGTGGCTTAAAACAACACAAATTTATTATCTTACAACTCTTTAGGTCAGAAGTCTGACACAAGTCCCACTTTTCTAAAATCAAGATTTCAACACAGTTGCATTCCTTTCTGGAAGATCTAGGGAAAAAATTTGTTTTCTCACTTTTTCCATCTTCTAGAAGCTGCCTGAAGCCCTAGGTTTATGGCCCTTCAGTTGTTAAAGCCTGCAATGGCTGGTTGAGTCCTTCCTGGATTTCATGATTCTGATGCTAATTCTCCTTCTGACTTCTGATTCCACTTTTAAGAACCCTTGTGATCATGTTGGGCCCACCTAGATAATCAGGGATATCTGGAACTCTCCCAATTTCAAAATCAGTTGATTAGAAATTTTCATTCCATCTGCAACCTAATTTCCCTTTGCCATGTGACATCTAGCCCCAGGCTCTAGGGATTAGGACATGAACATTTGGAGGTGGGAGTGGCTGGGGCATTACTCTGTCTACTGCAGTAAAAGATCTATTAGATGGGTAGATCACACATACACACATACATAGAGTTTCTGTAGAGCTGCAGCCTTTCTCATGAAATCATTTTTTATTTTATAAAGCATAATATTCCTAATCCTCATATGAAATTGATGCTTTTGGATTACTATGGCATTGTCAGGTGCTATTCCAAGACATATGAAGACGTACTTTAGACAGTCTATTAGTATATATTCTATAGCCTGACTCACTGGTTCCAAATGCCAGCTCCACCACTTACACTATGTGACTTACGCCTTAGTTTCCTCATTCGCAAAATGAAGACAGTGTCAGTACCTGTGTCACAGGGTTGTTGTGAGGCTTAAATGAGTTACTAAGCACTTAGAACAGCACCAAGACATAACAAGTACTCGATACATGCTGCTTAGTCTGACTTCATTCATATCTGCCTGAGCAAGAGCTCACAGAAGAATCTCTCCCAGGGCAGGAATGATCAGCCCCAAACTAAAATCCAGTTTTTGTTCTCAGATACACAAGGAGAAAATAGTAACAGATCATTTTTTTAATCCACCTTGGTATATCTGGGGTTTTTTCTTTCCATTTTACCTGACCGAAATTAAATATCAGGATGTCTGGTTCAATACTGGGAACCTGGAAACCCTATGGCTTTCTGCTGTGAATTACATGGATTGGGCAAGATAACCTTTGCCCTCAAGAAAGTTGCCACATAATGAGCAGACAGGACGAACAAAGATGGAACATAAGTAAACCAATTTAGCAAAACGATTTCTTTCCAGAGCCTCAGATAGCTTTGATCTAAAATGCAAAGGGAGCAACTCCCCATTTTGGCCCGTTTGCCCCCAGGAGACCGAATCTTGAAGTTGTATGGAACAATTCTCATTGCTAACATCAAAAAAGCTGGACACAGAAGCTTCATTCAAGGCACCTCCTCTGCAACTGTAATCGTACAGTTGGAGTAAACTACACTTCATTAATCTTTGGGTAAATCTTTCCTCTAGCATCTAGGATTGTTTCTAGGAAAAAGCTAAAAATATGACTAATTTATCTCTCTAGATTCGTTATGCTAAAGGATTATCCAATGCACAAAGCTCAAAGACTATCACAGGAGCACACATAGTTCCACAACTAAGCATTACTTAAAACATGAAAATTACATAAAAAATCCTTCTGATTTTTACTATTTTAAATTGGTAAAGGGCTACCTCTTTCCCATGAAATTACTGCCAAATTGAAATTAGTAAATCTATCTCTATTTATTCTGCTTTCAAGTATTTTGGCAGCCATTCTGACATACAATTCAAAACACTTAGAAAACTGACAATACCTGAATGTCAACACCATGGAAGAGGAGTACAAACTTGATGTTCCGTACTTTATTGTGATTATCAAGTAAAATTAAATTTTATGTTATCAAATACAGCAATTTCTCTCAATGTAGTAAGCTGTATAATTAATGAACTAAGAAACAATTAAATATTGCCATTCAAGTATACTTTTTTTTTTTTGAGATGGAATCTCGCTCTGTCACCCAGGCTGGAGTGCGGTGGCGCTATCTCTGCTCACTACAAGCTCGGCCTCCCAGGTTAAGCCATTCTCCTGCCTCAGCCTCCCGAGTAGCTGGGACTACAGGTGCCCGCCACCACACTGGCTAATGTTTTGTATTTTTAGTAGAGACGGGGTTTCACAGAGTTAGCCAGGATGATCTCAATCTCCTGACCTCGTGATCCACCCGCCTCGGCCTCCCAAAGTGCTGGGATTACAGGCGTGAGCCACCGCACCCACCCTCAAGTATACTCTTACAACACAATTAAATTCAGTCTTCAGTAATACCAAAATTTCATTACCCCTGTGAAAATGTCCTGGATTAGCAGTCTCCTACTTTAAGTGTTTTATGAAAGAATACAGTTTATTTTAGTATAAATAATATAGCCAGACTCTATGAAACAAAAGGTTGAATAATATTTACCTATAGCTCCCATTTAGAAGTACCAAAGTTATGAAGCACACTCATTGGCTACTGTCATATTTATTAGGATTTATGTTTTATCAGATTATAAGCACTCTTTAGTGAAAAATGTTTTTTTCCTCTTTGCTCAGAAAATTGTCCAACACTCCTGGTGCAGTCAAGAGTGAAGCAAAAAACTCCTCAATCTGAATGGCTTTCATTTGGGTCAATTTATTTGGTTACAGAGAAGTTTTGATAAGATATCAAAAAAAAAACCCTAAATGTTTCAATTGTTTAAAAATATTAATCACCACTCACTAAGTGCCAGGCACTGTTCTAGGTACTAGAGATACATAGCTAAAGGCCACAGCCAAAAAAAGTGAGTCATTGGGATTACAAATATGGAGCAATGGCTAAAAGTTAGTGCTTGAGAGTGGCTGAAATGGCTGTTGGAGAAGAGAGGAAAAGAAGGGCCATGTTCCAGCAGTAGGGTTCAACCAACTAACTTTTTTTCTTTTTTTTTTTATTCAACATTTATTTTAAGTTCAGGTTTGTTATATAGGTAAACATAGGCCATGGTAGCTTGCTACACAGATCAATCCACCACCTAGGTATTAAGCCCAGCATCCCTTAGCTATTCTTCCTGATGGTCTACCCCCACCCCGCCCCCACCCCTGACAGGCCCCAGTGTGTGTTCCTCCCCTACATGTGCCTATGTGCTCTCATTGTTCAGCTCCTACTTATAAGTGAGAACATGACATGTTTGGTTTTCTGCTTCTGCGTTAGTTTGCTGAGGATAACAGCTTCCAGCTCTATCCATTTCCCGGCAAAGGACATAGTATCATTCTTTTTAATGGCTGCATTGTATTCCATGGTGTATATGTACCACATTTTCTTTATCCAGTCTGCTATTCATGGGCATTTGGGTTGATTCCATGTCTTCGCTATTGTGAATAGTGCTGCAATGAACATACATGTGCATGTTTCTTTATAACAGAATGATTTATGTTACTTTGGGTATATACCAAGTAATGGAATTGCTGGGTCAAATGATTTTCTGCCTTTAGATCTTTGAGGAATTGCCACATTGTCTTCCACAATGCTTGAACAAATTTACACCCCCACCAGCAGTGTAAAAGAATTATTCTTTCTCTGCAACCTCACCAGCATCTGCTGTTTCTGGACTTTTTTTATTTTCTGACTGGCATGAGATGATATCTCATTGTGGTTTTGATTTTCTTTTCTCTAATAATCAGTGATGTTGAGGCTTTTTCATATGTTTGCTGGCCGCATGAATGTCTCCTTTTGAGAAGTGTTGGTACATATCATTTGCCCACTTTTTAATGGGGCTGCTTGTTTTTTTCTTGTAAATTT
Organism: Hylobates moloch; assembly: GCF_009828535.3. Taxonomy (NCBI): domain Eukaryota; kingdom Metazoa; phylum Chordata; class Mammalia; order Primates; family Hylobatidae; genus Hylobates; species Hylobates moloch. The sequence continues at coordinate 36,899,494 of NW_026652292.1, forward strand.
GTTTAAGTTCCTTGTAGACTCTGGATATTAGACCTTTGTCAATGGGATAGATTGCAAAAATTTTTTTCCATTCTGTAAGTTGTCTAGTCATTCTGATGATAGTTTCTTTTGCTCTACAGAACTTTAGTTTAATTAGATCCCATTTATCAATTTTGCTTTTGTTGCAATTGCTTTTGGTGTTTTCATCATGAAATATTTACCTGTGCTTACGTCCTGAATGGTACTTCCTAGATTTTCTTCTGGGGTTTGTATAGTCTTGGGTCTTACATTTAAGTTTTTAATCCATGTTGAGTTAATTTTTGTATAAGGAAAGAATCCAGTTTCAATTTTCTGCATCTGAGCCAACTAACTTTAAAAAGACAGAGTGATGGCTTGAAGATGTGATAAAAAATTATTAAAACTCAACAAAAATTTTGAAAATAAAACAAAGATCCTAATCACATAAGAGAGGCCCAAGAATAAAACTAAGGGAGAGAAAGTGTCGACAAACCCAAACACAGGCACACTCACCCACCCCCTCACACACACACACGAAATGATTGGGTGCTGTTATGGTTATTGCTGAGTGTCAATTTGATTGAATTGAAGGATGCAAAGTATTGTTCCTGGGTGTGCCTGTGAGAGTGTGGCCAAAGGAGATTAACATTTGAGTCAGTGGACTGGGAGAGGCAGACCCACCCTCAATGTGGGTGGGTACCATCTAATCAGCTGCCAGTTCTGCTAGAAGAAAGCAGGCAGAAGAAGTTGGAAAGAGCAGACTTGCTGTGTCTTCCAGCCCTCATCTTTCTCTCATGCTGGATGCTTCCTGTCCTTGGATACCAGACTCCAAGTTCTTCAGCTTTTGGACTCTTGGACTTACACCAGTGATTTGCCAGGGGCTCTCGGACCTTGGGCCACAGACTGAAAGCTGCACTGTCAGCTTCCCTTCTTTTGAGGTTCTGAGACTCGGACTGGTTTCTCCACTCCTCACCTTGCAGACGGCCTATTGTGGGACTTTACCTTATGATCAGATGAGTCAATTCTCCTAATAAACTCCCTTTCGTATATACATATATCCTACTGTTCTGTCCCTTTACAGAACCCTGACCAACACAGGCACAAAGAAACACAGACAAGAAACTTCTAGTAATGAATAGGGAACTTCTGAGAAGTAAATCTGATGACACTGAGTGTGTCAGTCTCATTTGACTGTGTTTACAGAAAGGAAAATAATCACAAACTTGGGATTGTTTCCTCTCATATTCCAATCAATAGTAACTTCCTTTTCACAATGAGACTTTAAACAATTAGGGAAACATTTCAGTTTCCAGCTAATGGATTTAAGAGTGATTGCTATTTCAGGAAAAGCACTTCATCCAATTGTAGGCATGCCAAAGGTAGAAGAGAGGGGAACTGAAGAAGCATAAACTGTACTAAAGGCCTCCACAGTTAGCTTTGAATCCACTGAGAAACTAATATTCTTTCCCTAATAATCCCTTAAAGACTTTAGGTTGCTTTCATTCAGGGTGAAAATGTGCTGGCCTAAGAACAACTGTTGTCTCAACACTGGAGCATCAAGGAGCTAGATGTTCTATTTACTGTGCCAATGCCAGGCATTCCTGCGTAATGTGCAAGCAGTGCTTGAGAAAATATACATAGAGTGGGGGTTCAAATACCGAGATACCAGTGTTCTAGTTAATAGCATGTTCAAACCTACCACATTTTTTCCTCCTGGTAATTATTCCAGCGCCTCTGGATATTCTCTTGCTGTTCACTGGAGAGCAAAGTAGGGCAGAGAAAGGACAAACACCCTAGGTCATCAACACTTTGGCCACAGATATCTTGAACACTGTAGGTAATCTGTTATTTTAGAGCCTACTTTTCCAGAATTCATCCAAATATGTGACCTGCACCAGTGCTATGTTGTTTTAAATGAGTTGAAATATGTTCTTGCTTTACGGAGGCATCAACAACAACATCAACTCACTTGCAAATACCAATGTGTCAAAATTTGATACAGATACTGATATTAATATGATATAGAAGGATGATAATTAAGCTTGGATAATTTTATAAAGATAATTGGCATCAAACTAACAAGGCACATTTATGCATTATATATTTGCTAAATTAATATCTTAGTTATTTATAATATTCAAGTGTCTTCTCTGTTGATTTCGTGTTATTAGCTTATGTCATTTTCTGTGTGACTAAATTGTCCTATTAATTATAGCGTAAGAGCTCTGTAGTGTGAAATTTAAAAAGCAAATTATAATATATAATTCTTATTATGATATTGTATCAATTAGGGGTAGTTTTTGCAAGTAACAGAAAACTTGACTGATAGACTTAAGCCACATGGACATTACCCAACAAAGGGACCAGAGAAAAGCCAGCCCCGGATTGAGTCAACAGTTCAATTATGTCATCAAAGACACAAGGCCCTTCAAATTTTCTGCTCGACCAGCTTTGGTATGTATTCAGTGTTTTCCCTCAAGGGTAAAGACAGCTAACAATGGCCAGGCATGGTGGCTCACACCTGTAATTCCAGCACTTTGGGAGGCCAAGGTGGGCGGATCACCTGAGATCAGGAGTTTGAGACCAGCCTGGCCAACATGGTGAAACCCTGTCTCTACAAAAAAATACAAAAAAAATTAGCCGGGCATGGTGGCACATGCCTGTAATTTCAGCTACTCGGGAGGCTGAGGCAAGAGAATCACTCGAACCCAGGAGGCGGAGGTTGCAGTGAGCCAAGATCACGCCACTGCACTCCAGCCTGGGCCACAAGAGTGAGACTCTATCTCAAAAAAAAAAAAAAAAGATGGCTAACAACAATGCTCCAAAGAGCCTGTCTTCACACAACAGTAGGACTTCCCCAGCATATTCCTCACACTTTCTTTTCCAGAACAGGATCACACAGCCATCCCAGGTAAGTCACTGGCAAGGAGCAACAAGATGGTCATAATTGCTTTACACCAAAAGTGACTTATGTCCAGCGGCTGAGTGCATTGGAATGGAACATAAGCAACCAACAGAGTCTACCACAGGTACGTGTGGCCCCTTCCAAAGCCAAGCATGTAATAGCAATCCTACTATACAACTAAATGGTGGTAACTAAATACCTCTCCCATTTTGTATTCCTCTCTTAGTCTCTTTTTTCTTTCTGTCTTTCTCTCAGTTTCTGTAACACACACATACACACAAACACACACACCCACACACGCACACACACACACACCCCTGGACTAATGAGCCATGAGGCCAGAAAGCCAGATAATGCCAAAAGATGTGAGTTCCAAAGCAATCCTAAGACTATTGCCTCCCTGCAGTTAAAGTGCCTTGTCCACAAATGTATGTGCGGCTATAAGCTTTCATTTTCATACTTTCAGTCTTGCAAACTACAATTGAAGCTGATGAAAAAATATGATTACAGGCTTTGGCACTTGAGTGTCCCCATGGATTTATCTGCAAACTAACAGGTCCTTTCCTGCATAGAGAGGCACCACCTTTAATGTCAATAGACTAAACAAATGCCACTATTCATTGTCCTCAGCTGGGATTCGACAAAGATGAGTGGGAAAGCAAGAGGACGAAGAGAGGAAAACAACTTTATTCTCTGCTGAGAACTGCAAAACCGTGAAGGAGCAGGTCTAAAGGTTTCACAGAGAACCCCAAATATCATTTTCTTCTATTAGTTGCCTATCAGCCCTATCCAGCTCTCACTTTTAGCAAACCCTGGCTAAACAGTTTCTGCAATCTACTTCACATCCCACAAAGATTGTGCTGGGAAAAGTGTAAGACCTCTGGAATAAAAGGTCAGAACACTGCTCCAATCCCAAGATCAAAGAGCTCAGGGACAATATGTACACCCCCTCACCTCTGTCAAATCATCTTTTGGACACAGTGTCTCTTTCAAAATAGGGAGCAAGAGGTCATACTTCTCCGTTAAGCATTGGTCCCTATTAAGTACACATATATTGCAAATTCATTCAAAACTGCTTTAGAGCATAAATATGGCAATCTGGCAGATCAAGGAAGCTTTCCAGACTTGTAGTCCATATGTAATAAGAGGACATAAAACAAAATATAAAATTGAAGTTCAAATAAACTTTGTAGTGGAAATAGTACTTTCTGTTCACAGCTACCATTCTCATCATCAGTTATATTATCAGAAGTCCCTGACTGCATGACACCAAGCTGGATGCTTCATGTGACTCAGGACTGATATCAGCAATGCCAGGTGGTAGAAATAACAGGTAGTTCACCGAGCTGACCAGAGGCATACCTTTAGGAAAATTGCTTGAACTTTATAAGCTTCAGTTTTCTTATCTATAAAATTATGGGGAAAAGTCCATGCTACAAGGTTGGAATAAGAGCAAGTCAAATAAAATGAAGATGCCCATTTATTATCATATGGATAAATCAGGTTAAGCACTTCTTAGAAACATCTTAAATATTTGGGTCATTCAGTATAATAACTATTAACTGTATGGGTGCTGAAAAGCCAAGAGGAGAGCCTTCATATGACACATTTTTGTGCCAATATATGTTTTTGCCATTGTAGTACTTTTTATCCAGATTGTCTTTGTATCCCCAATACATTTGTTCATTATAAATTTGGGGCCAGGCACGGTGACTCACACCTGTAATCCCAGCACTTTGGGAGGTCAAGGCAGTTGGATCACAAAGTCAGGGGTCCAAGACCAGCCTGGCCAAGATGGTGAAACCCATCTCTACTAAAAATACAAAAATTAGCCAGGCATGGTGGCGTGCACCTGTAATCCCAGCTACTCAGGAGGCTGAGGCAGAGAATTGCTTGAACCCGGGAGGCGGAGGTTGCAGTGAGCCGAGATAGCACCACTGCACTCCAGCCTGGGAGACAGAGCAAGACTGCATCTCAAAAAAAAAAAAAAAATTGGGACATTTTATATATTTATTTGGAAAAACCGAAGAATGAAAATGACATAAAATCCCATTGACAGTCTGTCAGCCAAGTGTAATTAGAAATTTTTCATACTAAGCTGCGTATTCAAAATAAATCTCTGAAATTTAATCAAATGCTTGGTTGAAACAGGAATTTAAATACTAAACTATTTGCCCTTTCATTTTCTTATCCTTTTCATTCTACATGAACTGGGGAGATAATCCATTGTGAAAAACTGAATAAATATCTCTTCCCCCTTTCTATGTCTCTCTTTCTACCTTTCTGTCTTTATGTCACTTTCTGTCTTTGTAACAAACAAACCTATCTGGACTAATGAGCCATTAGGCCAGAAAGACAGGTCATGCTAAAAGATGTGAGTAACAAAGCAATCCTGAAACTCTTGTCTCTTTGCACTTAAAGTCCCTTGTACACACGTATGTGTAGGCTATGTGCTCTCATTTTCATACTTCTTTCCTCCTTAAGTTCTACACTGGGTGTTTACGTGTATCTGTAAGAGACAGGCAGGTAGGGAGGGAAGATAATTTCCAACATAATAATGCTAGTTCCATATAGCCATAGGTTACACCTCTCAGTGCCACCATTACTAAACACTACATCTGGTTTACTTCCCTGGTTTGTGATTTACTTACCTTCTTCCTTCCACCCTTCTTTTCTCCAAACTGACAGATTTTCTCTAAGAAGTTTTCCATTACCTGCAAATGTGAAGCTGATTCTTAGCAGTTATTTTCAGAATCAAATTTTTAGTTTCTTCCATTTTTAATGATAAACAGTACAGTTTCTGATTTTTTTCAGTTATCTTATTTTTTTTCATGATAAAGGCATGAGTTCTCTAATAAAGTATCCTACACCCACTGTGTGTATAGTATCCTATAGTATACACATATAGGATACTATAGTATAGTATCCTATAGTATACACATATAGGATACTATAGTATAGTATCCTATAGTATACACATATAGGATACACATATATCCTATAGTATACACATATAGTATATACATATAGGATACCATAGTATAGTATCCTATGCACACAGTGGGTATAGGATACCTCATCCATTGCTGACTCCAAATGAGCTTTTTTTCTCAGTTGTGTATTCTATAGGTATGAACCCTAAGGAATAAGGAATAGATGGGTGCCCGAATCCATAATGCACAGAAGAAAAATAATCTGAGAGAAAGCTATTGCATACATTTTCTTAGACTTTTAGAACTTTATCTTTAGAATGAGCATCATAGTTCATCTATTTCATAAAACACTTTCCCCTTTCCTTCCCTTCTGTCACACTCATTCAAATCTCTCTGTAAGATGTTAGCACAAATGGGGAAACCAAAAGAGATGTTTGCAGAGCGTTTATGAAAACATAAATCATCCACAGAAACCACTGATCTTTTCCATGTTATATCCTGAGTCATGGATGGCTCTGTAGTCCTAAATAGTCACACCCTACAAATTCGTGTTTTTCCAATGAGATGAAATATGAAGATGAGGAAATAGAATCTCTTTTTCCTTTTGGAGAAAATAAAGAAGTGGAGGAGTTTGTCAACAGACTGTCTTCAGATAAATCTACTTAAAGACGGTGGGATTGTTTCAGAGTCCTTGAAAGGAAAAAACAAGAGAACCTTCATTTAATATCAGTTTTCCCAAGCCCCTGCCTTTGGTTCTGAGACTTTTCAACTCATTCCACAAACCAGCATCAATCACTTATTCTGTGCCAGGCCTTCATTTAAGCATTGGGAAGAATAAGACATAGTCATGTCTCTAGAGTTTCAGTTTGAAAGGAGACCCCAACACATGGATTAACAATTAAAATACCATATGCCAAGAACCATAGCAGGGATATCTGCAAAGTGCTTGGAGCTCATCAAAGGGGCAAAACTGACTCCTCTAGAAAAAGTCAAGGAAGTCTTCCCAGAGGCAGTGGCACATAATGGAGAATAAAGAACTCCTTGAAATCTGTACAGGCAAGTCTTATTTCTCCCTTCTCATTTTCTCACAATAATACAGAAGAGAGCATCCCAACAGCATCTTGCTTTCGGATGAATCATGAGAATGTAGGCAACTGCCACCTCTAATAGCATCTCTAAGGAAAGCAATTAACTAGCAATTTTCCTTTATTATTACACTCATGCACATAATTAAATATCCTTAACATACTTATTTTATAGCATTTTATAAAGAATGATAACTCTATGTTATCTTATACTAATAGTAATATAATTGGCCACAAGTTTCACATGCTTCAATGTATTCTTTCTAAAAATTATTATAAAATACAAGTTTAAGGGAGTTTAAGAATTTGCACCAAGCCTTTTCCTCTAAGACACCACTGCTTGTCTTTATTTCACAGTGGGAAAAATATCTTAAAAGTCTTGCCTTAGATTCCTCTGAATTTTAAGGAAAGTGTAAATGTTTATACAGATATATTAAAAAATCCCTCTGATTTCTCAAAAATCATTCTAAAAGATTTTGTCAGTTTTCGCATTTTACTTTAAAATATATGCTTATTGTCATTGTGCTATCTTTATCATACTATATAAATATGCACACACACATATATATGCTTACATATGTATACTTTTATGTATTATGTTCTTTTATATGTAATACATTTGTTTTGTATATATAAGTACATATACATATGTAGATATATGTATATACATAATTTGTGTACCTATAAAAACATACAATAAGGAACCCTTTAACCTTGCCTTAAATCTCATCTCTATGTCTTATTAATTTTTCTCAAATTGCTTTCACGTAGTCTTTAGGTACCAAGATAAAAACCATTCAATTCCAAATATGGTTTCCCCGGTTACGTATTATCAGCAACATCCTGCCTATCTATTACAAGACCTCATATGTGCAATTTAAAATTCACTTTTCTAGAAGTAAGTGTCCATTTATTTCATTTTGACTTATTGCAGTTTCAGACTCTGTTTGAATCTATATGTCATAATGGCAGAGCCAGCCTGATAATGAAACAATCTGACTGAAGGTGATCATTATTCCCCTAGTTTGGCCCTTTGTATCCGAACATCATATATAAAAGTTTCCTTTGAAAGTTACAACGTACCACTTTTTAATTTGAACAAAAAACAATCCCGGTATGCTCAATGTTTCAAGAGATGACTTAATATTTCAAATAATAATATCTCTTTTATATGTAGCATTCTTATTTTTGATGCATTTTGATAATTAGTGTCCTATGTATGCTTACAAAAGTTTACGCAAGAAGTGATGAAGGAATTTAGAATAGTAACTCTTTAAAAGCATAAAGTCAGGGGATAAGCTTTAAAAACTGTGTTATAATATCTTCATAGTCTGTTATAATACCTTTTGAAGTCTGTGTTATAAAATCTTTCTAATAACAATGACGTGGTTACATTTGAAGGGAAGCAAAACTAAGGATTTGCCCTAGGTGACAAAGCAAGCCCTTTGTGGGACAAAGAAGTATCTGCCTGGTTCCTAACTCATCAAAATGCACTGCTTCCTTTCTTTTCAAATATGTATCTTGCACACAAAATTATTACTTCGGGTGCTGAACCAAAGTATATGAGTGTACCTTCTTCTAATTCTCAAATACTCTAAGCCAATTTACTTCACATTTTCCTTAAGCTGGTTTTTGGCACAAGCAAGCTAGCCAAGGTTGTGCTAAGAATTTTCTGTTGGGATTTTTGTGTGTATGTGTGCACAATTATCTTTAAAGTCAGTGCAGAACCATGTTTCCAAGTAAGTAATTTATCTGTGCAGTGGTTTAACAAAAATTAAGTTGTATCATTCTTTAAATACCTCATTACTCAATGTTGCTAATGCTCCTGTGTCATTAACCATAAGCCACCTGGGATTTTCCAGCTCTGCTGTATATCACTGGTTGCCACACTAGGATAGAGATGCATGAGCATAATTAAAACCTATTCATTAGTGTCATGCAGGAGAGTAGCATGTACACTTTTCAGGACATTGTGTCTTGAAACAAGAGTTTGGTTTTTCCAAAAGTCTAGTTCACATGCTTCCATGATTCTGAGCAGTAGTAGCCCAGCATGAACATGAAGAGATAATAAGTTGATTTCTCAAAGTGCTTTCTCTACCTTTTCCTGCCTATGAACATGCAATTGCTTTTCAGAGAAAGAAATGACGAAAGGAAGATTACCAAACATGAACGATCTACCACCAATTCCAAGTCAAAGGACACATAGAAGCTTTGGTTTCACTAAAAAGAATTTTTACATAAAAAAATGTGTTAAGGCCAGGCACAGTGGTTTGTGCCTGTAATCCTGGCACTTTGGGATGCTGAAGTGTGTGGATCACTTGAGGTTGTGAGTTCAAGACCAGCCTGGTCAACATGGCAAGACCCCATCTCTACAAAAAGTACAAAAATTAGCCAGGCTTAGAGGCAAGCACCTGTAGTCCACCTACTCGGGAGGCTGAGGCAAGAGGATGGCTTGAGCCTGGGAGGAGGTCAAGACTGCAGTGAACCAAGAACATGCCATCGCACTCCAGCCTGGGTGACAGAGTGAGAATGAGACACTGTCTCACACACACACAAATAAAAGATGGTTATTAGTATTTTAACTCTTCTTTCCTCTTCACCATCCCACCAGTCATTTCACAACATCTTTATGATGCCCCTAAATTTTTTTGCACTTGCTGCCTTTATCGTATTCAAGTTCTCATTGCCAAGAAAAAGCAATAAAATAAAAAGTTCTCAAGATTTACTTTGTAAAACACTGGGGTTCCAAGAGTTGGTCTGAGATTTCTTCTTAAATGAAATCTCGGTGGGGTTTTTTAAGATTTTCAGGAGGTGAGGCAATTAATGAATTGGGTTTTCTCAATTGGTTGGGTTTGCTTCCTACATTTTTCTTAAAAGTTTGGGAGATCTGCAGCTTGTCTGCACTAGAATATGGTATGAGATGATATTTATAGAACAAAATAATTTTCTTTGTTGTTTTAAATTGAATGTAACAATGCTTCATGATGTTCTGCAAAGATGATTATGACTTTCAGGAGTTCTGCCACATCAGCAAGTTTGGGTTTTTAGAACTTTCCAATTTCTTGCAGAATCATCTTCCTAAAGTACATCTCTGATCCACTCCTCCATAAAAAATTTTCATAGGCTCTGATATGGTTTGGTTGTGTACCTAACCAAATCTCGGCTTGAATTGTAGTAATCCTCATGTGTCGAAGGAGGGACGGAGTGGGAGGTAATTCAATCATGGGGGTGGATTATTCCCATGCTGTTCTCGTAATAGTGAATAAGTCTCATGAGACCTGATGGTTTTATAATGGGGAGTTACCCTGCACATGCCCTCTTGCCTGCAGCCATGTAAGACGTCCCTTTGCTCTTCCTTCATATTCTGCCATGATCATGAGACCTCCCCAGCCATCTGGAACTGTGAGTCAATTAAACCTCTTTCCTTTACAAATTACCTAGTCTCCGGTATGTGTTTATTAGCAACATGAGAACAGACTAATACAGGCTCCCCATTGCCTGCTGCACAAAATCCAAACACCCATGCAAAGCACTCAGAGGTCCGGTGAGCTGTGTTAACTGCATCACTTTTTGCAAAAGCAAACTTTCCCAGGTGATGGTTACACTAAAAGCTGATCTCACCACTAGACAATATGCCCATGTAACAAAACTGCACTTACATCCCTTAAACATACAATTTTTCTTTTTTAGAATAATTTGCAATTTATTTCTTTATTCTTTCTATTTTTCCATTGTTTTCCACATTGATACAAATTTTTTTTATTATACTTTAAGTTCTAGGATACATGTGCACAATGTGCAGGTTTGTTTCCTAGGTATACAGTGCCATGTTGGTTTGCTGCACCCATCAACTCGTCATTTGCATTAGGTATTTCTCCTAATGTTATCCCTCTCCTAGCCCCCCACCCGCTGACTGGCCCCAGTGTTGATGTTCCCCACCTTGTGTCCATGTGTTCTCATTCTTCAACTCCCACTTATGAGTGAGAACATGCAGTGTTTGGTTTTCTGTCCCCGTGAAAGTTTGCTCAGAATGATGGTTTCCAGCTTCAGCTGCAAAAGACATGAACTCATCCTTTATTATGGCTGTATAGTATTCCATGGTGTATATGTGCCACATTTTCTTAATCCAGCCTATCATTGATGGACATTTGGGTTGGTTCCAAGTCTTTATTATTGTGAATAGTGCCACAATAAACATACGTGTGCATGAATCTTTATCATAGAATGATTTATAATACTTTGGGTATATGCCCAGTAATGGGATTGCAAGGTCAAATGGTATTTCTAGTTCTAGATCCTTGAGAAATTGCCACACTGTCTTCCACAATTGTTGAACTAATTTACACCCCCACCAACAGTGTAAAAGCATTCCTATTTCTCCACATGCTCTCCAGCATCTGTTGTTTCCTGACTTTTTAATAATTGCCATTCTAACTGGCATGAGATGGTATCTCATTGTGGTTTTGATTTGCATTTCTCTGATGACCAGTGATGATGAGCATTTTTTCATGTGTCTGTTGGCTGCATAAATATCTTCTTTTGAGAATTGTCTGTTCATGTCCTTTGCCCACTTTTTGATGGGGTTGTTTGTTTTTTTCTTGTAAATTTGTTTGAGTTCTTTGTAGATTCTGGATATTAGCCCTTTGTCAGATGGGTAGATTGCAAAAATTTTCTCCCACTCTGTAGGTGGCCTGTTTACTCTGATGGTAGTTTCTTTTGCTGCACAGACGTTCTTTAGTTTAATAAGATCCCATTTGTCATTTTTGGCTTTTGTTGCCATTGCTTTTGGTGTTTTAGTCATCGTGTCCTTGCCTATGCCTATGTCCTGAATGATATTGCCTAGGTTTTCTTCTAGAGTTTTTATGGTTTTAAGTCTAACATTTCAGTCTTTAATCCATCTTGAGTTAATTTATGAATGAGGTGTAAGGAAGAGATCCAGTTTCGGATTTCTACATATGGCTAGCCAGTTTTCCCAGCATCATTTATTAAGTAGAGATTCCTTTCCCCATTGCTTGTTTTTGTCAGGTTTGTCAAAGATCAGATGGTTGTAGATGTGTGGTGTTATTTCTGAGGCCTCTGTTCTGTTCCATTGGTCTATATCTCTGTTTTGGTACCAGTACCATGCTGTTTTGGTACCAGTACCATGCTGTTTTGGTCACTGTAGCCTTGTAGTATAGTTTGAAGTCAGGTGGCGTGATGCCTCCAGCTTTGTTCTTTTGGCTTAGGATTGTCCTGGCAATGTGGGTTCTTTTTTGGTTCCATATGAACTTTAAAGTAGTTTTTTTCCAATCCTATGAAGAAAGTCATTGGTAGCTTGACAGGGATGGCATTGAATCTATAAATTACTTTGGGCAGTATGGCCATTTTCACAATATCAATTCTTCCTATCCATGAGCATGGCATATTCTTCCATTTGTTTGTGTCCTCTTTTATTTCATTGAGCAGTGGTTTGTAGTTCTCCTTGCAGAGATCATTCACATCCCTTGTAAGTTGGATTCCTAGATATTTTATTCTCTTTGTAGCAATTGTGAACGGGGGTTCACTCATGATTTGGCTGTTTGTCTGTTAATGGTGTATAGGAATGCTTGTGATTTTTGCACGTTGATTTTGTATCCTGAGACTTTGCTGAAGTTGCTTATAAGCTTAAGGAGATTGTGGTTTGAGATGATGGGGTTTTCTAAATATACAATCATGTCATCTGCAAACAGACACAATTTGACTTCCTCTTTTCCTACTTGAATACCCTTTATTTCTTTCTCTTTCCTGATTGCCCTAGCCAGAACTTCCCACACTATGTTGAATAGGAGTGGTGAGAGAGAGCATCCTTGTCTTGTGCCAGTTTTCAAAGGGAATGCTTCCAGTTTTTGCCCATTCAGTATGATATTGGCTGTGGGTTTGTCATAAATAGCTCTTATTATTTTGAGATATGTTCCATCAATACCTAGTTTATCGAGAGTTTTTAGCCTGAAGGGCTGTTGAATTTTGTCGAAGGCCTTTTCTGCATCTATTGAAATAATCACATGGTTTTTGTCTTTGGTTCTGTTTATGTGCTGGACTACGTTTATTGATTTGCGTATGTTGAACCAGCCTTGCATCCCAGGGATGAAGCTGACTTGATCATGGTGGATAAGCTTTTAGATGTGCTGCTGGATTTAGTTTGCCAGTATTTTATTGAGGATTTTTACATCAATATTCATCAGGGATATTGGCCTAAAATTCTCTTTTTTTGTTGTGTCTCTAGCAGGCTTTGGTATCAGGATGATGCTGGCCACATCTAGCTCAGTGTCAGGGCCCTTTGTTCAGCATTCTTTCTCTTTTGCACTTTTTGTGTACCAATCAAAAGAACTCATGTATGAGACAGTAAAATGAGTACAACCACTTGGGAAAGCTGGCAGTATCTACTGATACTGAGCTTATACATATTTTATGACCCAACAATTCCACTTTTATCTGCACACTTGACTCAGATAAATACATCTATTCACCTAGACATGTCCTAGCATGCTCATAGAAGCACCATTTCTAATAACCAGAAATACCCAAATTCCATCAATAGTAAAATTGATAAATAAATAATGTATATTTGCACATTATACACAAATGAGAATGAATGTTATCAGCAACCACATGCAATATGATGGCTCTCATTAACATAATGTTGAGTGAAAGACGCTAGAAACAAAAGAGTACATAATGTATGATGTAAGTTATATGACCAAAACATGAGCCAAAGTACCAAAGCAGTCTATGCTGTTAGAAGTCAATGTCATGATTACCCTCAGTGGAGAGAGGAATTAGGAGCTAGAATAGATTGTGAGGGGGTTTATGTGGTGCTGGTAATGTTCTGCTTCTTGATCGAAGTGCTGGTGACACAGATGTGTTCAGTAGCTAAAAGTTTATTGATTTTTACTGATGACATTTGTACTTTTCTGAAAGTATATTCTAATTTGATAAAGTGTTTAAAAGAGGATCCAGGAATTCAAAAGCACCTTTCTACTGCCACAAAGAATCATATCCCTTGAAAGATGTTAAGGACTGAGCATGGTGTCTCACACTTGTAATTCCAATGTTTTGAGGTACTGAGGCAGGTGGATGACTGGAGCCCAGGAGTTCAAGACAAGCTTGGGAAACATAGACAGACCCTGTCTCCACTAAAAATAATATGTATATATATATAATATTAGCCAGGTGTGGTAGCACATGCTTGTTAATCCCAGCTTCCAAGCTACTTAGGAGGCTATAGCAGGAGTCCAAGAGTTTCAGCGTGGGTGACAGAGACAGAGTGAGACCCTGTCTCAAAAAAAAAAAAAAAAAAAGTTAAGGTTCCCTGAGTATCCTAGTGAGTGCCAGATTGAAATATTATTCAAACAAGGCATAAATCAGCCAAACATTCAATCCAGCTGAGTTGAGGATTTTGGTTTTTGTTTCTGTTGGGTATTTATAAGTAAAGACTGTCAGAAAACTGGAAATGAAAGTTAGTTAGTATCTCAGACTACACTCTGCACCAAGTAGTTTGCTTAAGAATTGACTTCAAAACAGCTCACATGAAGCACTTAGGATATACCACTCCAATTTTTTATCAGAACTAATATTTATGAATTAGAAACTGATGGAGAATTAAACTTCACGGAGGATTTCAAAAGGTCAAGAACATGACAGCTTGTCTTCCTCTGGAAATTTGCTGTGGCTTCATCACCATGAAAATATGTTTCTCCACCCTCCCCATCACTTCCCCTAAATTGTTTTTCTTTAACAAGTCAAATATGTAGAAAAAAACATTTTTATCAACTCTTCTGCCATTGTGACATTGTTGTAAACTATATTTCCCAAGATTCAAACACAAACATAATGTAATAATAACAGCTGGACACTTGGAAGATGTTAGCAAGTGACCATGCAGATACTTTAAATCTGGACTTTCTTTGGATTCTAGAGAGCATGTTTCTAAGATCATGTTGTCTTCTTCAGGAGTCAACCATACAATCACTTTCCTCAGGAAGTTCCATAGGACAAGATATAGAACAACCCACAGATAAATATTCAAAGAAGAGAATGTGTTGATGTGTCTGGTTCCTCTGACTCAAAAAAAAAAAGTCTCTTTTAAGGACTCAGACAGGGACAAGGGCTCTCCCTTCCTTCTTCATGGGAATAGATGCAAAAGATCTCTTCTGACTGGCCCCTTCTCTTTAAATCCTCTTTTTCATTTATTTCTAAAGCATCCAAAGGCACAGGACAGGCTGCTGCTACACATCATTATTTGCAGTCCTTCGAATGTCTTCAGCAAATGACCTCATTACCTCCTAGAAGGACATGAGTCAGACCTTAGCATGAAAACAAACATACACCTAAACCATGTCACGCTCTTGAGAACATATTCCTCTTAGCTTCACAGATGCTGACAGTGTTAAGATTTGAGGAGAGTACATAAGTCATTTGAATTAAAGTCTTCTTCGTGCAATCAAATTAAGACACTTGGCTAAGGGCGCACAGCTAATTAGAGCTTAAGCTAAGACTAGAATCCTAGATTGCTAATTCCTAGTCTAATGCTTATTTGTGCTATATCAAGAGGCCTTTAAGTCATGAGAAATTACATAAATGAATGACAATCTACTTTTGTGGGTTATGCATTGCTACTCAAGCGGAGCCAAGAGCTGTAAGCCACAGAGTAAAATAAAACTCTCTATGAACTGGACATTCTTCAGGAGATACATGATGTGCCAGAGATTCCTGACATCTCCACCTACTTGCACAGCTGTTGTAAAACATGATGAACACCAAGGAGATAATATAAGGAAAGAAAAACAAGGCACGCACATCTGCATGTGCATGCACATACCTCCTCTCCCTTACCCTACTGTATTCCATCTGATGAGCCACCTATATCCTAAGAACAAAGGTCAAGAAAGATATGCAACAGCATCCCAGTTTTACGAGGGAGAACGGAAAGAATCAAGTCTACCAGAGATGAACTTTTTCAGGGACCTTAAGAATCAGTAAGAAAAGAAAGGAATTTTCATTCATTCCTTCTTCCACTCAACACATTTGTATCTTATTCCTGCCATGTCCAGGTATGGTGCTAGTCAGTGAGGATACAGAGATAAAACATACAAGTCCTTGCCTTCAGGATGCTAACAGTTAATTGGGCAGGCAACAATTGCCAAGCTGTGTGGGAAGTGCCATGGTGGAACATGGCAGCTGAGAGAAAAGATTTACAAAGGGTGGAGGCTGGGGGATGTAGAGAAGCAGAAGGGAGAAGAGGATACAGGAAAAAGTTAATCCTAAGAAGGTCTTCCCAAGAGTGAATAGTAAAAATATTAGAAATTACATCATTTTCTTCTCTAAGGGACATTCTCACATACTCACTAGTTTGGTGGTTCTCAAAGTGTGGTCCCAAGGCTAGAAGTATCAGCATCACCTGAGAACTTGTTGGAAACAGAAATGGTCTGACCATATCCCAGAACTACTGAATCAGAAACTCTTAGGATGGGGCCCAGCACTCTGTTGTAACAAGGCCCCAGGTAATTCTAATGCGCACTAAAGTTGGAGAACCATTATACTAGATAAATCAAAGCAGACTCAAGGGGAATGAAAGCCCATATGTCCAAACAGTTAAGAGCAGGCCTGAGGGCAATGATTGTGGTGTGGTAATGTTTCATGTAAATGCACCAATATGGAAAGTAATCTTTTGTCAGACATGACCTAATTTATATTTCAGAAAATATGGTTCTCTATGTTTGAAGGCCTATGGACCCCTGTGTTTCCTAAGATCTACCATACAAATGACTGATATTCCTGAAGTAAAAGCTTTGTAATTTAACCTGGAGTCAAGAGTGTTGGATGGAGATCAACACAGATCTTCAGAAGGCACAAGAAGGTCCCAAAGGACAAACTACAGAATCTAGCGATGGGACTCACAGGGACTGTACCATTTACATTTTCCCTAGGGCTACATAGTCCCTGACTTTCAGTGTCTGCTTCTTTCTTTATGGCTTCCCCCATAGAAGGGTTTTCTACTTCAACTTATCTATAGTTTGCCACATCACCCTTCTTGGCCCCAACTTTATAAGATATTAGAGTTCCCATGCTTCTTAGTTTAAATTCTTAAAAGAGAGAATGTGATTGTCCCAATGGTTCATTTAGCTGTGGTCTCCGGTATTAACAAAGCAGAAACAGCAGCAGACCGAAGGCTGAGTATTGACGTTAGAAGAGGCTATGGAACTGGCAAGGAGACAATGTTCAGAAAACCTAACACAGTAGAAATTATCCATTTGGCCCCTGAGAGCTCCATCTAACTTCACGAGTCTCTGGAACAACAGTGAGTCCTTTATTTCCGTAAATTCCAAACAAATGGTAGGAAATTCATAGAAAAATGCAACAGCTTTTAAAATATGTTGATTACATATTTTGAAACCTTAATTATACATGCAACCCTCACTCTAGAAATTTAAATCCTAGGGTTTTATCTTAAGGAAAAATTTGGGATGTGCCCAATAAGAAATAAGGAAAAGGAATTCTTGTCACAGTATGGTTTTTCATAGCAAACTTTTTTCACAAAAAGAAGTGATCTAAATATGTAGAAATTGGGATTTTTATCAATAGAAGTCATTTTTACTTTTTTTGTTTTTACAAAAAAAATTCATCGTTCATCTTTGGTAAACTTTTTTCTCTTCATTAAAAAAAAGTCAGTAAGCCTCAACATTGTTTTAATACTGGCATAAGGAAATTGCAAGCAGATGGCCTCCCACGTTCTGTTTTTCTTGTCTGGGTTACAGTCACTATGATGATCTAGCTGCAGCTGCTGGATGATCTCTTCCAGCTGCAGATTTGATTCGCTCCTACTAGTCCCTAATTGAATTTAGTCGCTTCCCTTCTCTCCTCCACATCAGCAGAGGCCTCCCAATCTTAAAGTCCCAGTCTGCCTCTGTGCCTGTGTCCAAGGGCAGAAAAGTCCATATTTTGGGCTCTAAAGTTCACCTAGATTAAATTTCAGTCATTCCAGTCAATAATCTAAAATAGTTTTTATAATTAATGGCTAACTAGTTCTAGTCTTTGACTTGCTAGGAATTACTTGAGTCTCCATGTCTTCCGATCATCTTAACAGACAAGAGCAGAATGAGTTGGAATGCTAAAAAGACAGAATGAAATTTATCTTTCCTTTAAATACAAGAAAGATCTTGTGTCCAAGAAAGATTACAAAATTGCAGTATTAGAGTATAAATAGCTAGAATTAACAGAGTGATTTTCCCTAACCCAGAATCTTTTCCTCTTTGTCAGAATGTTTGATGAAAGGACACAGGGTTGAGAGGGCATGATAATTCTTAACCTATTGCTAAGAGTGTAACCATGAAATTTCTTTACTGTAAAGTTAAAACTTTGGGTTAATACAAACCCAAAGGAGTTTGTTAAGACCTGGCAACAAAATCCATAAAGTGAAAGCAATTTACATCACCCTCAATGATTGAAATTTTTTTAATAGTCCCAAAGTCACCATATTTGCCACTAGTCTATATCTATAACATAGACATTTGAGGACAATGTGACTCATATGGCTGAGGATCTCCAAAATACAACAAAATACAAAACACAACAAAATACAACTAAAAAGACCAATGAATACTCACTCCTAAGAAGGGTAGGAGGAGCATGAAAAATACTGTGTGTCTCGTTAGTATGGCAAATGAAAGTATACGATTTTTGTGACTACTTAGCTCACCATGTCATTGACCCCAGACACACACTGCCCCTGAGTGTCTTCCTCTGTAAAATAATGACACCTCAGCATGGCTAATAAATAAAAGTTTGGAGCCATCCTGGTTGAAGAGGGCAGGATAGAAACAGTATTCTGGTATTCAGTCTACCCTTTGGTTTCCTCCATTTCTTCCTTGTACCCAAAATGGCCACCTTGGCAGAACCCAAAGGTTCTACAGCACACAGAGTGACCACCAACAAGCCATGCAGTTTCTAAGGCCCCTCCCTCCTATAACAGCCTTCACTTCTATATGCCTGGGAGGTGTTTATAAAAATTGACACTGATTACCTAGCTTCATATACCGGCACAGTACACAGCAGGTGCTTCATAATGTTGAGTAAATTGAATTTCAACTAGCACCTGTTTGCTCAATGTTCTAATAAAACTTTCAGAAGAGCAAATATTCTAGGTCCTAGATTACTGATTTTTCAGCAAATAGGAATAGAACAAAATTACAAACCAATGTTTAAAATTAGGGTACCTCTAAATTTTATTGTATGATTTTTGCCTCCTGTTATTAATACCTACTTAGGTCTCACTTAGTTCCTATTTCTTAATTCCCCTCATAACTCATAGATCATGTTCTGCTTGCTGCTATGTGGCAGAATGTAAAGAGGACTTTCTTTATTGGACTCACTCTGACCTGGGTTCTAATCCCAGCTCTCACGTGTACTATCTATGGGACTTTGAGCGAAACTTTAACCTTCATCATTTCCTCATCTGAAAAGAATGAAATAGGGAAATGAGGAACAGGGAAAAGGCTGATTTGAGGATTATATGAAATAATGTGTCATGGATAGAAACTGATAAGTGTTCCATAAATGACAATTGTAATAATTATTTTTAGTTGATCCAAAAATAAAGAAGCGATCACACAGCATACCCAAGAAGACTATTCCTCCTTTTAAAAAGAAGTCTATTAAGGTATCATGAGGGAGAGACATTTAAGAGTTCAAGGAAAGATAGCTGCTTTAATATCAGAAAAGGGAGTTTAGAGATAGGAGTATCCTAGTTACGATGGCTGGTTAATGACATGGATAGAGTTTGACTTGTGTATCCCCATACCCTGCCAAACCAAATAATCCCATGCTCTCCTGCCAGACCAAGTCTCTCCTATAATCCTTTTTTTCAGGATCATATTCTACCTGTTATGGAGAAATAAAATATTCACTTTAGAACGTATTGTAGGAAATCACCTCAGAAATTATCCAGTCTGCCCATGGGACATTCTCTATCAAAACTTTAGCACATAGCTTCTTTTTAGCTGTGGCACCTCTCAGCTACAGGTGAGAGGCTATGTAGTGGACATCCATTATTATTTTGTCTCCACAGTATACTTCTGCCTCTGGGCACAATACAAAATATCAGAACTTCCCTTTCCCTCAAATTCAATGATATGGTTGGCCGGGCGCGGTGGCTCACGCTTGTAATCCCAGCACTTTGGAAGGCCGAGGCGGGCGGATCACGAGGTCAGGAGATCGAGACCACGGTGAAACCCCGTCTCTACTAAAAATACAAAAAAAAAATTAGCCGGGCGTGGTGGCGGGCGCCTGTAGTCCCAGCTACTCGGAGAGGCTGAGGCAGGAGAATGGCGTGAACCCGGGAGGCGGAGCTTGCAGTGAGCCGAGATTGCGCCACTGCACTCCAGCCTGGGTGACAGAGCGAGACTCCGTCTCAAAAAAAAAAAAAAATTCAATGATATGGTTACCAAGGAAGCCAACATGTCCTTCCATAAGTTTACCCCTGGTCACAGCTGAGCAATGTAGGATGTACACTAAACCAAGCTCATCAATTTGAGGACTTCTGTACATGAAGTAGCAGGAATTGAGGCCATTTCCCTTTGGTTGCTGTAACTGTTAAATGTAAGATTCATGAACTGTCAGCAGCCATTTGCCGCCTTTGAACTGGAGAAGCAGAGGCAGCAATCTACAAATCAGCAAGAGCCAGCATCCTCAGGAGCACAGAGGAGAATAGAACCTGGAGAAAGAGGGCTGTGACAACATCTAAGGCTCTGTTCCTGAAGCAAGGCAATGTTCTTTGGGTTCTACCAGTGACTCAAAAATTCCTCCTTTTCCTTAAGGTAGTGAGATTACAAAGCATGGTGCAACTAAAAAGACCAATGAATACAAGGTTTTAACATATGGATTAGGAGACCTAGACCATGAATCTCTCTAGGGACGAACTTATAATTGGAGATAGTCGTATTCCAGGGCAGACCTTCCTATGCCCAAGTCATGGTGCCTGCGGCTGCCTACTCTGCTCCTTTTTAAGTAAAGTGATCACACGTCATAGTTCAGCCCAGGAAGTCCCAGTGTATGCACTTGGTCCCAGCATACTGCACAGTTAGCTCCCTTTATTGTTGAAATTATCCTGATTTGAGCAAAAAAGTATATGTCACCTTAACTCACAAGGCTAGATCTGCCACTGCCAGCTTCCACTTCAACTTCTGCTGCTGTTTCACTCTTTGTCACCATATACAGTATTTGGCAGAGCACCTATAAATGACTCCCAATTTCAGGAAGCGTGGACCATATGAGAAAGCTAGAAAACCCACGAAATTATAAAATAATACTAACAGATAGGAAGCAATAACAATAATAATAAACAGGGTAACATACGTAAAGCACATTGAACAGTTTGGGGGACACTGTAAGCTCTCAATAATTAGTAGTTATTATTATCATTATACTGCATAATAGGATTA
Source organism: Hylobates moloch (assembly GCF_009828535.3). Taxonomy (NCBI): domain Eukaryota; kingdom Metazoa; phylum Chordata; class Mammalia; order Primates; family Hylobatidae; genus Hylobates; species Hylobates moloch. Next base: position 36,920,867 of record NW_026652292.1, read on the forward strand.
TCTCGTCTCTTCTGTGGCTATGGATGAGACTGTTCCTTAAAAGTTAAAAGATATAGAGTAAAATAAAAATTATAATTTATCACTTTAACATTTAATATATAGAAAATATTCCCTTATGCCAGCAATCTGAAACAATTACTAGGAATCCTGCCTGAAAAGTGATTATCTAATAATTATGATAGAATTTTCCATCTTTTCAATTCTGATGCTTTTTTAAGGAAAGGCAAAAATGTTATTATGGACAAAATGAAAAACAGAAATAAGTTTTACCTTGAATATTCAGGCAGTTTTTCCTTTTGATTTAATGATGATAAAGGGGTGGTAAACAAAAGTACACAGACTTAACCTTGCAAAATTTCTCTCTTAACACGGTCAAAAGGAAGACTGTTTTTTAAAATTTTAAACAGTCAAAATTACCCGAAAGGAAGACAGGAAAGTACAGAAGACACAGGAGTATCATTACATCATGATGGATGATAAGGAACAAAATGCTGTAGGCTTGCAAAGTGATAAAAAAAAATAACTATTTTACCTATGATATTGAGTTATATTTCATCAGATTCCTTCCCTTTCTCCCAAGTACTCCCTTGTCACACCATTAAGATCCTGAGTCATTTCAAAACATGGCAGGAGGTGTGGGGTGATATTAATAATAAATAAAAACACCCGGGATCTCTACTCCAATTTTCTCCACAAGAACACCAAGTAATCTCTATTATTTCATGACATCTTTTGCAAGAGGATACAGGTGGGCATTATTACTCCTATTATATGGTTAGAGAACCTATGCAAGGGAACTGGACAAATAATTCTATATCATATTAGCTGAACTAGGATTATAACCCTTGTCTTTCTTGTATCTCTTAGTGAAGAGAAAAGAAGAGATGATGGGGAAAATATCAATTTTATAACCAATTTAAATAACAATTTAACTGTTATCTAATACTAATTTAAATTGTTCGTGTATGTGTTATAAATGATTACTGGGAATTCCTTTAATACACATAATAAAACATGGTACATCCCAATTTCCATTTTGTAAATGTAATTTATGCATATAGGTATAACTTATAAGCATATAATTTTATGCATATAATTTATGCATAAAATGGAATCATACTATACATATTGTTTTATAGCCTATTCTTTTGGGGCAACACCATATTGTAAACAACTGTCATACTTCTACATGAACATTTGCAATGGCTGCGATGTGATCCACTCATAGATGTATCCTAATCTATTTATTTTTGGAAAATTTTTTTCGAAGCCAGCGTGAATACTCTTCTTTGAAAAATACAGAAAGAAACTCCTCACAAAAAATATAGATTGATCCCTTTAACAAATAATTACTGAGTACCTTTAGTATAGCAGACATTCTGGGGAAATCTCCATGAAAAGACACTCAAGTACCAAAAATTTAGGGAGAAGGGTAAGCAAACAAGCCAGCAATTACAACAGTATGTGGTCAGTCACCCTTGTAAACTAAGGTAACATTTTTTCTAAAAGTTAATATGGGTAAATATGTCAGAAGTCCTAAAACTATAAATATCTCTTGCGCAGACAAATCCCCTGCTTAAAATTTATTATTAGGATGTAATGGGACAAGGTACAAAGATGGTGGTACAAGACATTTATTGTAATTTGTTAAATAAAGCAAGAGAGAGGGAGCAAAGTAAATATCCATGAAAAGAGAATGGTTTAAATAAATTAGAAGGCATCGAAAGTGAATAGACCAAAGCCTTGAAAATGGTGATGCAGATGAGGGAACAATATTTGGTATACATTATCAAGATTTTTTTTAAAACAGGCTACATCAACATGTGTGTATGTGCATGCATTGGACGGATAAAATCCAAAATACTAGTAGTGGTTTTCTCTGGGTTATAAGGTTATTGGAGCCTTTTTTTAAATGTTCATGGAATTTTCTGATTTATATATAATGAACACAGAATGTTTATTCAAAATCAAAATTAACATTGAACATTTTTAATAGAATGTGTTACATGAGAGCATACATATAGGGTTCTCTGGGATCCCTTAACAGCCTGAAGCTAAGAGGGAGCGTGGGGTTGGCTTCTCAAATTAGTGACACTTATTTAAACTGAATCATCAAGGAAACATAGCAGTTAGCCAGTGATAGACAAGGAAATGAGCACACCAGGATGAGGAAGCAGCCTACACAAAGCCGTGGAGGCCTGCACAGCACAGCCCCATCCAAGCAGTGTGAGTAGTTCACATGCTGCAGAGAGCAAACTAATATCAGAACTAAAAGTGTCTGTGAGATTTTTAGTAAATTCCATTTTTACCTACGCTTGAGTCATTTCTGACAAATACCAAAGGCAAAAGCCAGATGGTCACACGCTAAGGAATGAATGGGAGGTGAGAAAGTGTTGATGAAAGTAAACACAGGGAGGGGAACATCACACACAGAGGCCTGTCAGGGGGTGGGGGCAAAGAGAGGGAGAGCGTTAGGATAAATACCTAATGCACGCTGGGCTTAAAATCTAGATGGCGGGTTGATGGGTGCAGCAAACCACCATGGCACATATATACCTATGTAACACACCTGCACATTCTGCACACGTATCCCAGAACTTAAAGTAAAATAAAAAATAAAGAAAGTAAACAGGAATTCAAGAAGTGCCCATAAATAGTGAAAAGGGAGAGGGGTAACTAGAGTTGTGAGAAGGTTTTACTTTGATGTGGGGAGAACTGAAAGATGCTAATAGGGGAAAGAACCAATATAGGGGGAGAGGTTGATTTAAAAGAAGGAGGAGGAGGAAGAGGAGGAGGAGGAGAAGAAAGGAATGGGCAGATGTGATGATAGTTTAATGTTTCTATTTTGGGGCAGAAGGGGAGATCCAGACAGGAGTGAAAGTGTAAGCAATTAGGCCAGGCAATATTGCAGGAAATCACCTCTTGCTTCAAAAAACTACAAAAAGCCAATTCATAGAAAGAATCGTAACTTCAATTTCCTAGAAGATAGGACCAGCAAGTAGCTATGACCAGAACAACCTAGAAAGTACTCAGTATAATCAGCAAAATGTGGTAGAAACAGAACAACAGCATATTACTATCTCACCCCAGCATAACAACAAAAAATATTCTGTGACTTTTTATAACAACTCCTAAAGAAAAACGTTATTGAAAAAAGTATAGAAGACAGAAACTAAAATGTTCAAGCAAATGGGAAGCATGTTCCAGCAGCAGAGAAAAATCATATTTGGAATTTTCATGAAGAAATAACAAAACCTATTAAAAGACATGATTTAAGTTAGTGGCTTCTACTTCTAGTCTTTCTAAGAAAATCTTTTTTAATATCAAAAATATTTGAGAACACATGTGGTGGTAATTAAGCATTTAGTAATTATTGATTGGGAAAATACAATAGGATAAGAAGCATTCATAAGTCAGATAATTCTTTTTAATTAATTTTCATTTTATTAATCTCAATAGCATCTACATATTTTTGTATATGTGTATTTATGAATATAAGTCATTATATTTTATTCCATCAAAGAAAATGTTTGGATATGCATATGAAATTGCAATTCCTTTGCAACCACTACCAAACACCATCCCATATCTGCCCAAACTACATTTGAGAACCACTATTCTAATTTATAAAACCCTGAATAGGATGAATATGAATCTCATCACTTAATACCCAAAAACTATAATTAAAACATGAAGCTCAAAAAAGGCATATTTAGAATAAAGTTGTCTTTGGAAAGATTTGCAAATGTTACACACCTGAAACAGCATAAGATAAAAAACAGACATTGTTTTCAAAATGTTTACATAAGCCACTTTATGATATTTCTATAATGAATTTTAAAGTAAAAAGAAAAATTGCTTTGTCAGAGGCCATAGCCTTTGTGGTGACATCAGGGAGTAAGACAGTGTTGTGCCATGATACTTGTTGGTGCTGCTGACCCAAATATATGATAAGGATTGTTGTAAATTCTCACATTTGTATCCTGACCAGGCGTAGTGCAGAGGCACACATACCCTCAACATAATCCAGAATAAAGAGAAAATGAATGAGTCAATAAAAGCAAGAGACAGAAACTGAAAGATAAAAATAGCTTTAAGACTAAATAATTTCACCATCCTGCAAATAATTTAAAGTATAGAAAGAAAACTTAAAGGATCCTTTGACTTGCTTACATATTCTGAATATTAGCCCCTTATGAGCTAGATATGTGTTTTGCAAATATTTTCTCCCAGTCCATGGGTTGTCTCTTCATTTTGTTAGTTGTTTCTTTGCTGTGCAGAAGCTTTTTAGTTTGATGTAATCTCATTTGTCTGTTTTTGCTTTTGTTGCCTGTGCTTTTTGGAGTCCTATCTAATAAATCATTATCCAGATCAATGTCATGGAGTTTTGCGCCTTATGTTTTCTTTTAGTAGCTTTACAGTTTCAGGTCTTATGCTCAAGTTTTTATCAGTTTTGAGTTGATTTTTGTATCTGGTGTAAGATAAGGGTCCAATTTTATTCTTGTGTATGTGGATATCCAGCTTTCTCAGTGCCATTTATTTAGCAGACTGTTCTTTCCCAATTGTGTGTTCCTGGCACCTTTATTGAAAATCAACTGATCTTAAATATTTGCATTATTTCTGGGCTTTCTATCCTGTTCCATTGGTTGATCCTGTTCCATTGTCTGTTTTTATGCCAGTACCATGCTGCCTTGATTACAATAGCTTTATCTTTTGCAATAAGAGAGTGTTATGCCTCTAGCTTTGTTCTTTTTGCTCAAGATTGCTTTATCACTTAGGGTATTTTCTAGTTTTATGTTAATTTTAGCATTTAGTTTTTTATTTCTGTTTATAATGATATTAGAATTTTCACAGAAACTGCACTGAATCTATAGATCACTTTGGGTAGCATGAACATTTTAACAATATTAATTCTTCCAACCCATAAACCTGGGATAACTTTCTATTTATTTGGGTCTTGTTCAACTTTTTTCATCAATGTTCTGTAGTTTTCAGTGTACAAATATTTTATCACCTTGGTTAACAACTCAATAGCAAGAAGGCAAATAACCCCATTTAAAATGGGCAAAAAGATCTGAATAGACATTTCTCAAAAGAAGAAGTACAAATGGGCAACAGATACATTTTTTAAATGCTCAACATCTCTAATCATCAGGGAAATGCAAACGGAAATCACAGTGTGATATTACCTCACACCTGTCAGAATGGCTATTATCAATAAATGAATGATAAGAAGTGTTGGTAAGGATGGGAGAAAATGGAATCCTTGCTCACTGTTGGTGGGAATGTAAATTAGTATAGCCATTTTGGATAATAGTACAAAGGTTTCACAAAAAAACTAAAAGTAGAATTACCATATGACCCAGCAATTTCATACTAGGTACATATCCAAAGAAATTGTCATCAGTATGACAAAGAGATATCTGCACTTCCATGTTCATTTCAGTGCTATTGAAAATAGCCGCATATGGAATCAACGTAAGTTTCCATCAACTGAATAATATATACACTTAGAATATTAAAAAAAGTTGTCATTTGTAACAACATGGACGGAGCGTTATATTAAATGAATTAAGCCAGGTCCAGAAAGATAAATACTGTATCTCACTTATAAGAAGAATCTTTAAAAGTCAATCTCATAGAAACAGAGGCTGGACAGGAGGGAGAGGGATGGGAAAGGGAAGATGTTGATCAAAGGGTACAAAGTTTTAGTTAGACTGGAGAAATAAGTTTTAGTGGCTTACTGCACTACATCGTGACTACAGTTAGTAATAATTTATTTTACATTTCAAAATTGCTAAAGTAGATTTTTAAGATTCTCACTATAAAAAAGATAAGTTAATTAGCTCTATTGAATATTTCTATAGGTCTCTTCAGCCCTATCTCCTTTAACTTTATTATTAGTAACAATATCAAAAGCCATCAACCGTGGACTGCCTGAAGTCATGAGATAGGAGCACCTGCTACCTAATCAAACCAAGAGTCCAAGATAGGCAGCAAAAAAATGAATCATAAATCTCATGATTAATAATAAACAAGACTTATAAAAGCTTCTGCACAGCCAATGAAACCAACAGAGTAAAAACCAACATATGCAATGAGAGACAATATTTGCAAATGTTAACATCTGATAAGCCATTAATATCCAAAATATATAAAGAATTCAAACAACTCAATAGCGGGAAAACAAATTAACCCCATTAAAAATGAACAGAGGATGTTAATAGAAATGTCTTGAAAGAAGACATACAAATGGGAGACCTGTATATTTAAAAATCTTCAAAATCACTAATCACCAGGGAAATACAAATCAAAACCACAATGAGAAATCACTTCACACCCGTTAGAATGGCTAAAAGACAAAAAGACAAAAGATGACAAGTGTTGGCAAGGATGTGGAGAAAAGGGAAACATTGGACACTGTAGGTAGAAATGTTCATTAGTAAAACCATTATGGAAAACAGTATGGAGATTCCTAAAAAAATTAAAAATAAAATTACCATATGATCTAGCAATCCCACTGCTGGGTACATGTCCAATGGAAGTGAAAACAGTATGTCAAAGAGATATTTGCACTCTCATGTTCATTGCAGCACTATTCACAATAGCCAAGATATGGAATCAACCTAAGTGTTCACCAATGGATGAATGGATACAGAAAATGTGGCATATATACACAACGGAATACTATCTGGTCTTTACAAAAAGAAAAAAAGACTGTTATTTGCAACAATATGGATGAATCTGAAGGACATTAGGTAAAATAAGACAGGCACAGAAAGACAAATACCACATTATCTCACTTATATGTGGAATCTAAAAAAGTTGATCTCATAGAAGTAAAGAGTAGAATGGGGAAGGGGGGAATGGCAATTGGTCAAAGGACATAAAATTTCAGTTAGATAGGAGGAATAAGTTGAAGAGCTCTATTGTAAAACATGGTGACTACAGTTAATAACAATGAATTTGTATTCTAAAAATTACTAAGAGTAGATTTTACGTGTTCTCACCACAAAAAAAAAATAGGTATGTGAGCTAATACATACGTTAATTATCTGAATTTAGCCCTTCTGCAATGTATATATATTTCAAAACACATTGTACATGATAAATACATAATTTTCATTTGTCAATTGAAAAGGAAAAAAATTTTAAAATAATAAAGGTGAACCTGCATTCAGGTTCAAAAATCAAATAACAGATTTCAATAAAAAGGTACGATAAAAATGATTTCACAGCTCTTTGGTTGAAAATATTTCCTAGATTTGTTTTATCACCAGAGAGAGCCTACTGTGTGATGCAGATATCTGTAAGCTGACACAGGCCTACTCAACTCTGTACCTCATACCACCATTAGGGCATCATGTTCAATACTGGCATTGTGTTCTAAGATAGAGGTGGACTAGCCTGATACTCAGCAAGTATCTACCAGTATGGCCAGCTTAGCGACCAAAAGGTTAATACCAGGCACAGCAAGGGTCTCCATTCTGATACAGTTGCTATCTGTGCCAGATGGATTGTATTGTTAATATTGTCAAAAATGAAATACCAAGAAAAACTACTAATCAGGAGTGGGAATTGCCTGGAAATTATGTCAGAGGAAGGACCATTGAAGGTTCAAGTGATCTTTAGATTTCAAAGGAGAAGATTTGGGATGGGGAAGAGGCAGGGGGACTATGAGCATTGCCTTCAAATACATGAACAGGCTCCATATGGGAAACAAATTAGATTTATACCACATGGCTCCAGGGGGAGGAATTGCGCACAATGATTGGAAGTTACAATAAGGCTGACGTCAGTTCTATATAAGGAAGAACTTTTGAATCCTGGTGCCGCCCAACAATGGAACTGACTTTGTGAGGGTAGTGAATTTCCAGTACCAGCACAGGAAGGGAGCAATAATTCTAAGAGTGCTGCAGCTGTGGGTGCTTCTGTTCTGGAGGGTGAATTAAAGAGATCCCAAACTTGAATATTAGTCTGAATTCTCAATGGAAATTTTAATAGGCTTTATTTCTTAGAACAGTTTTAGGTACACAGCAAAACTGAGAAAAAAAGTATAAAGAGTTCTCATATACTCCCCGCTCCCCTATAGACACATATGAGCCTCCCTCAGCCATCAGTGTCCACACCAGAGCGGTACATTTGTTACAACTGGTGAATCTACATTGACACATCATTATCACCCAAAGCCTATAGTTTACATTAGGCTTCACTCTTAGTGTTATACATTCTATGGGGTTTGACAACTGTATAATGACAAGTATTCACCACTATAAATGAAACTTTTTAAAGACCAGGCCTCCTGCTTCCCAACCCAAACCTACTACATCAGTATCTCTAGCCACTGGAGTTTGGAATTTTGCATACTTTAAAGCTCTTCAATGGATGTTGATACACAGATACGTTTGGAAACCTGCATTCAGTGATCTGTAAAGTTCTTTTCAACCTCTGGATTCTATAACTCTATTAACAAAATTCACAATAAATTTTTTAAAGGAGTAGTTCACCTTTGAACACTTACCAGGGCTTAGAGGAGAATCTTTAGCATGTCAAACACTATGCTAGACCTCATTTAATTCTCATAACAACCCTATAAGGAAATTGTTAATATATATTCCCATTTAATAGAAAACAAAACTGAGGCCCAGATAGATTAAGAAACTTGCCCAAGATTACAGAGTCAGTAAAAGGCAGAGCAGGGATTCAAACTGAGGACTATTTGATGGACATTCTTTCCTTCATACCATTAGACCTTGAGAGTTTTGAATAGAGACACAACTTGAAATTACTAATATTAGGGGTGAGGGGTTGAGGGGGTTTTGCCTGTTGGGTTTTTTTAGTAATACATTTAGCACATGGGAGGGATATTTTGTACATATTTTGAACATAAAACTAGATGATATTCCAGGAACTTGTAAGTGACTTACATCAAGCCAGCGACTAACATAGCCAACGCATTTGCTCTATGAATCCAAAATATTGGCCTAAGGGTTCCATGGTACCTAAACAAAACATGTGGTGAACTATCCAAAATGAGAGAAAAGGACTCAACTACATCTTTGTTCATCATAATGGACTCCAAACCAGAGAGGACGTTTCTACATTTTCACATTGGAACTATTATCCATTTTCTGAGCCACCGAAAAGAACAACTAGCTTCTTAGAGCTGTATTTCTGCCACTTCAAGGAACACGAAAATATAGTTTTGTGGTTATTAAGAGTACACATCTTTGAGGCAAACCTAGATTCTGGGTCTGCCACTAAATACGTAATTTGGGGGAAATTACCTAACCTCTCTGGGTTAGTTTCCCATCTGTAAAATGCGGTAATGATATTTTAATATCTGTCTTCCAGAGTTACCATGAGAATTAGGTGAGATGTTGTATGTGAAGCAATTAACACCCCCTTGATATTTAGTAAGCACCCAATAAGCATTCTTATTAATGGAGAAGTCAAGTCCAACACAATCTCTGCAATCCCTTGGCTGTCCAGCTAGGGTAGAAACCAATTATTGTTGTGTCCACAGTCCCGACTAAAGGAAAAAGGTATGTGTGTTGGAGTGGAAGGGGGATGAGGTTAACCTATCCTCAGGCCTATGAGAATTTGCTCTTAACCCTTAACTATAAGGATCTTAAAACACCTCCAGGTCCTAGAATGTAAGGGTCATTGGGAAAAATGAAAGCAAATTTACATACTGAAAAGTCAAAAACTGATACAGAAGTGGAGCTATATTAGAAGAAGGCTATAGCCTTACTTCTGCCTCCATTTCTAACTATATTCCTTGCAGATGAATTAGAACAGGCTAGGTGGGGCTGGCCACAAAACATGTTCCCATGACACAAGACAATAACCAGCTCACACATCTTTGGTGGACCCTGGTATGAGCACCAGAGGCCCTCACTGAGGACGGATACTCCTTTTTCACCTAAAAGTATTTCCTCTCTACTGGGAATCAAAAATTGCCTTCTACAAACTAAATCGCCAGCAACATTCATCAGGAAAATAGCACTAACTTAGCATAAGAGGCCTTGGGTTTAGAAGACGACACAACATCTAGAGACCCAACATGATTGTCAAAGACTGGGGAGTTTGCTGAGTGGGTGAGCAAACACATTCTGAGTAGCCTCTGTATTGGGAGGTGAGAAGTCCTATATAAAAGTGCTAATAATCTGCATTAATTGATTTGTTGAAAAAAATAAAAAATAAAAATAAAGTCACTTATTAATGGCCAGTAAATACAGAGTTCCTTCCTTGGGTAATAGATGGTATAATGGGACATTGCAAACTTGAGAAATGGAACCATTTCTGATTTATGGAGGCATATACAGTCTAAGCTAACTTGTAGGGTTACTTTGATGGGATAGAAGAAAATAACCCATTTAAACTCCTCTCACAAATCATTTTTAAAAATGCTTCCTTTTAAGACCGTTAAAACTTAAAGTAAACTAAAACTATATTGTTTAAGAATACATAAATAGGTGATAAAACTACGGTGGAAAGCAAGAACGTGAACATCTTACTGTCCTTGTTAGGATACTTACCTACAGGGGGAAGGAAAAGGGATAAATTAGGTGGAGTCATTCAGGAAGGTGTCAGCAATGTCCTGTTTCTCAGCTTTAATGTTGATCTATACTGGTGCTTGTTTTTTATATACTAGGGTTTGTTTTTCATACAGGTGTTTGTTTTATAAATCATTAAACTAAATTTTTTTATGCAAAAAAATAAGACATTTATTAGAGAAGTATATATCAAACTAACGGTAGTTATGTCTACTGGAAAGAAGTAGAACTGTGAGAATCTGTCACGGTGACTTGTTTTGCTAAAAAATACTTCAGTATCATTATTGTAATAGTATATAAGTGCTGATTCACTCAAGCTTTGATTCTAGAGATATTGAGCAACATTCTTTCAAGAATGCAGTACCGAGGTGTGGGCTAGTATTATACTAGAAAGGGCCTCTCTTCAGAGTGGATGCTGTTAAGCCCTTCTGCTGTCTGTATCTTGATTGACAATAGACATTTTGCTGATGCATAAGATGTCAAATTAGTCCAATTAATTATGTGATACTAATGACTATTTATTTGCTTGATGCATGCTACAAATTTTCTCCTATTTGTGCAATTACAGATATTCAAAGAATGTGGATTGTCTAGAGTTGTTGAAGATCTGTTCACTCTTGTGTGTACGAGGGAACTGAGTAACACGTCTCCTTAGGGATGGAAACTAATCTCTGATACATTCTATATCCAACCATTGTTTCAATCAAATGAGACTGACTAGATGACATAGAAATAAGCCAACCTGTACTCTGACACCTGAAAGAGCAGATGGCTGAGATTTCATGGAGCATGCAGATCAAGTTTGGGAATAGTTTTGTGCCTGCTTGCTAGTGAATGTTTGTTGAATATGTATTTGACTATATAGCAGACTTCAGTCTGAGACATGTATTCATTTTAACCTGGTAGCAAGGTTATGGAGAAGAAGCTAACCATTGCTACTTCAAAAATCTTTTGTGGCTATTGTTATCAACACAAAAAAGAAAGAACCTAAAAGTTTTGCGTGACTAACATGACGAAAGTTGGTTCACGACAGAGTCTTTTGCTTTTTACTGATCTTTTTCTAAAATTATTGACATTTGTAAATTGAATGAGTCTTATTTTACAAAAAGAAAAACTATTAAAATACCTAATAGAAAAAGAAGTAAAAGATCTAAGCAGACATTTCACACACAAAAAAACATATAGTCAATAAACATATAAGGAGCTGTCCAACATTATTATTAATCAGAGAATTAATCCATGTGATATCATTTTAAACTCATTCATTTGGCAAAAAATAATACTGAGTCTGACAATAATTGGCATTTTCAAGAATGTGGAGCCACAGAATCTTCTGTGTCTTGCTGGAAGTAGATTAAATTGGCTCAATCACTTTGGAAAATAATTTTTCTCATCTCAAGAAGTTAAACATTCACATACCCTCTTTCACTCCCAGCGGTAAACCCAATAGAAATCCTTGTGCCAGTACTCCAAGAAACATGCTCAAGAATATAGCAGCACTGCACACAAAAGCAAAACCTAGAAATAACCCAAATGCCCATCAACAGGATGGAAAAAAAATGACATATTCATACAACAAAGTACTATTCCAAAATCTCATAAATTAACAATAGCAATACACAACAATATAGATAAATCTTAGCAGTATGTTATTAAGTTAAACATAAGTCTCAAAAGATTACACACACAGTAGGATATCTTATTTGGGAATAGATACGGATGCAATAAATTATATTAAAAGAAAAGCAAGAGAAAGCAAGGGAAGAGGGTGATGCTTCTCTGGGAAGAGAAAGCCAGGAATGGGGTGGTACAGAAGAAGGAAACCATATAACTTGATGTAAGTTATTATCAAGAATTTAGCTCCTGTCTTTGGCCAGGTGTGGTGGCTCACACCTGTAATCCTAACACTTTTGGAGGCTGAGACAGGCAGATCACTTGAGGTCAGGAGTTTGAAACCAGCCTGGCCAACACGGTGAAACCCCCATCTCTGCTAAAAAGAAAATACAAAAAATCCAGCCTGGGTGAGAGAACGGGACCCTGTCTCAAAAAAATAATATAAAGTAAAATAAAACATCATGCAAGCCAGGACTGTATAAGTTAAACCAAACACACTTAAAGGGGATATAGGCCACAGGCTATCAGTTTTTTACCTCTAAAATGTAAAAAATATGATCTTCAAGATAATATTGGGAGTCATTGTCACAAACTTGCTGAGTTGAAACATTATCAGATATTAGTGCCTTTTTTCTAGAAGTTTGCAATCTACTGGGACAGAACAGCCTACTTAATTCCATATAAATAGGACTAGTCAAAAACAACATGCTGAATAAATGATGAATTGAGTGTACTGCCACACATCCATCATCCTGAGATCTATTTGAATGTCACATGATGATATGAGCCACATTTGCCATCCATAAATCAGCATGAATTATCTGCTGGGCTCCATTCTGGGTTCTGAGGATAAAGTAGTAAACAGCAAAGTATCTGTCTGCATAGAGTTTACACTCTAATATTGCAGTTATCATCCTATCATGACCATTGATATGAAGAAAAATAATGCAGGACATGGCAATAGGAAAAAGAGAGTCATCCGCGAAGCCTCTCTGAGAAGGGTTCGTTTGATGGAGAGTAGGATGTGAAGGAGAACTCGGTCATATCCAGGGTAGAAGTATTGCAGAGGAGAAAAGAGCAAGGACAAAGCTGTGAGGTGGGAAATTGCCTCAATTATTGCAGGAACAGTTAAGGCCATGTAGGGCCGCAAGGAGGCTGGTAGGGGTGAGTTTGGGTGCTAGCCAAGGACCTGTTCATATAGGGCCCTGCAGGGCTTGAGAAGGACTTTGCTTTTATTCTAGTTGTAAGGAGAAGCAATGGCAGGAAACAATCTGACTTACATTTTTAAAGTTTCATTTCTGGATGCTGAGCAGAGAATGTGCTACCAGGGTCACAAGAGTGGAAGCAGGGAGACAAGTCATGAAACTGCTGCAGTGGTCCAGGACAGGGGGAGTGGTGAGGACTCAGTCAGTGATGATGGAGATGGTGAAGAGCAGTCAGTGAAGGTGAAGTCAGCAGGATTTGCTGATGGAGTAAATATGAGGATATGAGATAAAGAAAGGATCAGGAATGTCCCCACAGTGTTTTGCATAACCAGCTGGGTAGACAGTGGTATCACCTTCTGAGTTCTTTCTTGTACAAGGAAAGAACAAGTTTCTTTTTAGGGGAAGGGCAATGTGGAATAAGGAGTGTGTTGGAAATATTAAATGTGGAAGTCTACTAAACTTCTAAGTGGAGGTGCGTAGACAGCTGAGTTTCAGTCTGGAATTGTGGGGAATAGTCAGCACTGGCACTAGAGAAAGGGTATCTAAAGTTACAGAAGTGCATGATGTCATCTGACAGAGAGAGAAGAAAGGGAGCAGAGCTATGAGAACAAGCCCTGGAGTGCTCTGGGCAGAAGTCACGAGAAGAAAGGGAGATCCACTACTGAGACTGAAGAGGCTTAGAACAGGAGAGATGGAAAATCAGAAATGGGGGTTGTCCGGGAGCCTGGTGAGGAAAGTGTTTCAAGAAGGCAGTGGATTGGTGTGGAATACTTTGAAGAAGTCAGGGGAAATGAGAACTAACTGATCGTGGCATTTATCCACATAGAGCACAGCATTTCAGCAATGTGGAGGGGAGAGCAGTCTAACTGGAGTGGATTCAAGAGAGACTGGAAAGCAAGTGGACTGAGACAGCAGTACAGCCAATTCTCTTGAGGAGTTTATTTTTAAAATATATTCCAGAGGAGAAAGAAAGAAAATTCTCCTCACACGCACATAAATTTTCCAACCTGTTAGAATTCTTCCCAATTACAATTCACCACCTAACACCATACTTAAACCTAAACACAAGTGAAAATACAGCAAATCATTGGTAGACTAAATCTCAATAGAAAAAGCAATGCCCAGAAACATAACTCACCTCCAAAAACTAGCCTCAACTACTGTATCTAACCAAAAAGCCTAATCAAACTGCTTTCTCTCATTTCTCATTCCACTTTCTCTAAGTACACTTCTTGTTACCTGATTTCCTCAAGTAATCTCAATGAAAATACCAACAAAGATCAATTCTGCATGCCAGAAACCTGCATGTGTTCCTCATACTTTGAGAGAAGACAAGATAGCTCTATATGCAGATGATACCTTACTATGGAAGACAGATTGATAGTATCTTAGTTAGTTTCAGCTGCCATAGCAAACTACCAGAAGCTGAGTAGCTTAAACAACAAACATGTATTCCTCCTGGTTCTGGAAGCTGGAAGTCCAAGAATAGTGGCAGCATGGTCAGGTTATGGTGAGGGCCCCCTCTTCCTGATTATGTCCTCACCTGGTGGATCTGCCCTCATGGCTTCATCTGAACCTGATTACCTTTCAAAACTCCACCTCCAAATACTGTCACATGGGGGACTAGGCCTTCAACATATGAATTTGGGGGGACACAAACATTAGGTCCATTAGCCATCAAGAGATAAGCTTCTTAGGGCTCTGTGTTTAGTCTCCTAATCCTTTTTTCCACTTTTACTCTCTTAAAAAATCTCTATACCTAAATTTATTTCTCTTTCTTCACTCACCTCCCCTTTCCTCTCTTCTTTTTTTGTTTTGTTTTGTTTTGTTTAAGCCCTCTGATTAAATGATTGATTACGTATCTCCTCATCACCCCCACACCTCTGCAAACCACCAGCAGCAACCTATCAAGCTATTCTAGGTCAAGAGCTAATTGTTCCTCTTCTGCCCTCAACCTGTAGGGAGTCCCAGAAATACCTCCAGGCAAAATTGCTGTCTTTCCTTCCCCAGGACATCTGAACCGGGTCTAGTTGAAGCAAAATTGGTTGACAACTCATGCCTCTTGTCCTAACCTGTTCCTCCAGTCTCTACAGCTGTCGCTGAAGTTCAGTCTCCAATAACAAGGTAGCCAGGGGCAGGGACTCCAGGTCTGGAAGCCAAGCAGGGGATGGGAGAAGTTAACCCTTCTCTCAGTTTCCCAAAGCAAAAAGTGTGGGGAGGTCTCTGAATTTTCAACAGCTGTTCTCTCCTCTCCCTTCCTATAGCCTACTTAGGTCTATGTCAGTGAAGCAGGCAGCAAAATCACCCATTGCAGGCACGTGCTAGCTCAGGTTCCCAGGGAATCTGAAAGGCTCACCTTGCTCGATGTGTTCAGGCCATTCAGCTACAGTGTTTTAGAGTTACTGACATGTCTCTCAGGCTCAGACCCTTAAGATGATGCTTTTTCTGATGACTGCCTAGATCTTCTGGTATTGATCAGATTAGAACATGTCTGAGAAAATCTGTCCTCTGGGGATCAGATAGGAAAAGAGAAGGTGAATGAGGAAAAAAAAAATCAATTTACAGGTACCACAAACAGCCAGGAACATTTCTGGCCAGAGGTGTCCTTTCTGATAGTGCTAAATGGGTTAAAAAGCCATCTCATCAGATCAGTGGAACAAATGAGAAACCACAACTGCGAGTCAATAGGTGTTGATTTACCCCTGTTGTGCTTTAATGATGCTTCAAAAGAAAAATGATACCTGAGCAGAGGCACACATCCACAGCAGCCAGCCTTTCTGGAAAGGTCACTCAAGATTCCCACAAATAAATTGCCTACCATTGACATCAGGGGTGTTTCCGTTTAAGCTTTATTGAAATAGAAATCTAGAGTCTTTGCAAATGTAACATGTGAGACCAGGAAATTTGTCTTTTCAAATCATCAAATAGTTAATACCTTAGCTAATTCAGTAACAAGTGCATCCACTGAAGCAGAACCTAGAGTTGTGAACTAGCCCTAAGACCCATAAATCTTTTACATTGAGAAATAGGGTAGAATCTGCTTTTTTTACACCAAAATACTAAGACTTTTTAAAATACTCCGGGATCATTTAGGATTATTACAGATCTAAGAAAAATACATGTTTCATTGAATCACAGGTGTTAAATACTCCCTATATTCCCAAAGTCTCTCTTATTAAGTGAAGGGATTGCAGTGTCAATCTATTTATATGAGGAAAAAAATGACTCAGGTCCAAAAAGAACGTAGCATATTTTACAAATAGGAGTTAGATCCCATTCAGAAACTGCAGATGGAAACAGTATCTATTATGGACATTGGGCTGGTCAACAAGGAAACTAGGAAACTGTGGGCCAAAAACCATGGGAAGAAGTAACAGCAATGCCACCAGCCAGTTAGGGAAAAAGGGTGAAATGGCATACCTGTCACTTTCCCTTTTACAGTTTTCCTTCTCCATCTGAAATTTATTGGCTTCACAATGACCTCAGCTCCTCTTCCATTAAAACATGTTGAGACATGTTGGCACCTCAAAGCATTCCCACAATATTCAGAAATGAAAAGAACAAAGCTGTTAAACCTAGCTTGCAAAAATAACAACTGCAAAACGAAGTGGGAAATATGTTTCAACCAGCCGGGGGGCCAAAGTCCAGCACACTGGGCTTCAAAGAGCTCTATTATTATAAACACACACCTGAAAGCTAATCCACACCAAAAACATACATTCTGAAAACAACAGAGGAGGCCAGTGAGCGACACAATCTCAGATCAGTCAATAAACACCCTCTTCTTCTAGGAAGACAGGGAAGAAGAACTACAGAAAGACAAAGGTGAAAATCAGCCAACTATATATATTTTGACAAACTTTGAGCTTATACAAAGTATGAAAAAGCTAATCTCTAGAGAAAAAGTTAAGCATTCCTGCAAACTAACTGGGCAGTTCATGAGAAATCTACTTCTCATTTCCAATGCTGTTGAAAGAGTTTTTCCAAGACTGTCTCACTAATGGGAAGAAGCCTGTAGCAAATCACTTTTGAAATTCTTCCCTCAGGCATCCCCCCTTCCTCAGATCTAGGCACTTTGATTTTTCTTTGACTGTAGTGCATATCTCCATCCCTAGGACCTCCCTAGGCTCTGAACACACTGCATACCTTGCATATTTTCCTACCTTTCCCTTCCATGTAAAATATACTTGTCCTATGTTCCATTTCCCTAGATTCTGTCCTCAACTGAAGTCACAACGAATTAATCACATAAACAAATTAGTTAGCCAGTGCGCTACACCTCTCACCTAGAAAAATATGTCTGTGATCTTCTTTAAATGCTTATTTTCATCAAAAGACATTTGACTGGACTAGGTGACCTTCAAATTCTCTCCCAACGCTAATATTGTAAAATTATATGAGTAACTTCCAATCAGAAAAAAAAAAAAATTAAACCTTGGGGTAAGCTAATTGGTAAGTTGACCTTTTGGGGTCCTTGAAATTAGACCATTTGTGTTGTTGCTACTGGGTGTAAACACGTCACATCTGCTAGTTGACCTTCAATCAAAAATTTAATGGCAATTTTTAGAGGTTATTATTACGTTTTCTTGTCTATTGTATGTCCTTCAGTGAATTAAAGATGACTCAAATTCTTTGCTCTTCCTCCCATCAGAAAGTTAGTCTATTTTCTCTCCAACATGGAATCAAGCTGGCCTTAGGAATTTATTAATCAATAGAAGGTAGTGAAAGTGACACCTTGCCATCTCTGGCCTAGGCCTTCACAGGCATGGAAGCTTCTGCTTTCAGCCTCTTTGGAGCCTTAGCCAATACATAAAGTAAAGATATTCCATTACTCTGCTGCAAAGACCTGTAGCAGGAGAGAGAGAAAGATTTCTGTCCAGCCTCCAGTTGTTTCAGGCATCTTAGCTGGGGTGCCAAACATGTGGATAAAGCCATTTTGGATCCCCAGCCCTATAAAACCTCCAGATAAGTGCAGCCACATGAATAAGTCAGACAAGGCCAACAGAAGAATCACCCACCTGAGCTCAGCCCATAGACAGTTGTTATTATCAAGCTACTACTTTTCAGAATGGTTTGTTACTCTGCAATAGATAACTGCAGCACATCCCTAAAAGCTGACCTATTCCTTTCTTTGAATAAAGAAGGTATTAATAACAAATAAAATAATTTTTAAATTAAAGTTTCTAATTATCATAGTCATTTCACCCTCCAGCACACACTTACTCTTACAATGGCACATCAATAAAACTCATTCAATACTTTCTCAGCTGCATGCGTGTCCTTAATATCTGTTGCCATTCATGAAGTCATAAATTATAAGCTCCTGCTGGCTAGGATCCAGAAACTCCAATAAGTATTTTAGAAAGGCTTTTTAGAAATAATTTCAGTCAAAGCCTTCAGCAATGATCAGCAATATTTCCTATAAGTCTTACTACTTTTCCACATTGAGAAGTCTAGAAATGGATCCTCAGAGAGAAACTCCACTTTTAAAGCCTCCACTTTTCGTGTCATGTTTTTGACTTTAAAGAGCATTGAAACCATAAACCTCTCCCAATGTTCTTTTCACAACAACACAATGAATTATAATTTGGCGACAGGCAGGAGTGTATTTGTATTAATTGGCTGGAAGGTTGGTTATTTGTAAAAGGAAATTTTTAATTCCTCTGCCATGCATTCATGTGTGACAAATCCCTGACACCTGCATAGACATTCCTAAGCCAGAGCTTATAGTATTGTCTGGCCTCCCTAAGCTGAAAGGTCATCCTGAAAGAATCCATGGATAACAGAGATGACAGTGTTTCGGAAGCTTAGAGTTTGCAAACCATCATCAGAACTCCATTAGACCCCTCATCCATGACCCCTTTCCATGATCTATGACATTTTTTCATAGGTCATGGAAAAGTGAAATGTTTATTTAATTTTTTTCATAAAATTTGCAAAGTTAAAATGGTATGAATTTTGTATTAGCCCATTTTCATGCTACTGATAAAGACGTACCTGAGACTGGGAAGAAAAAGAGGTTTAATTGGACTTACAGTTCCACATGGCTGGGAGGCCTCAGAATCATGGCAGGAGGGTGAAAGGCACTTCTTACATGACGGTGGCAAGAGACAATGAGGAGGAAGCAAAAGCAGAAACACCTGAAAAACCCATCAGATCTCGTGAGACTTATTTGCTGTCATGAGAATAGCACAGGAAAGACCAGCTGCCATGATTCAGTTGTCTCTCACTGGGTCCCTCCCGCAACATGTGGGAATTCTGGCAGATACAATTCAAGTTGAGATTTGGGTGGGGGCACAGCCAAACCATATCAAATTTCTTTTGGGTAAAGGATATTCCATTTTTAGTCTATATACTTCTGAACTGTTGGGCTTTTTAAGAATAAATACGCATTATTTTAGTATTTTTTAAACATATGATCAGCAAAGAAATTAAATTGTACATAAAATATTCATATTAATATATTTTTCATTATTTGTGGAACAGTCATAGCATAAGTCAGAAAACTATGAGGCATCCTAATGAAGACAGAAAGGGCTGTTACACACATCATGACACAAACGACTAATATTGTTGTACTTTATCTTAATGTAACGACAATTGACTTATAAATGCACTATAAATACATCATGCCCATTCCTATAACACTGCATAAATCTCTACATCAAACACTAAACTCTTAAAATCTGAATAATGTAAAATGCCAGTGTCTTGATTATAATGTAAACTGTCTGCCACACAATGTGATCTAAAAGTCAAAAGTTAGTTTTGCACCCTAAATCTCTTTTTTACCAGCCTCTTTTTAACCATCTCTTTTTTTACCAACTTAACCTAAAGAATGGCTTTGGGAGGAATTTCATGTCTGGCTGTGCTTGAAATTCCTGCCAAAGCCATTCTTTAGGTTAAGTTATAATGCTTACAGGAGACCTCCTTTAAATACAAATAGTGGGCCGGGCATGGTGCCTCACGCTTGTAGTCCCAGCACTTTAGGAGGCCAAGGCGGGCAGATCACTTGAGGTCAGGAGTTCAAGACCAGCCTGGCCAACATGGTGAAGCCTTGTCTCTACTAAAAATTCAAAAATTACCCAGGCATGGTTGTGGGCGCCTGTAATCCCAGCTACTCAGGAGGCTGAGGCAGAAGAATCACTTGAACCCAGAAGGCAGAGGTTGCAGTAAGCCGAGATCACACCATTGTACTCAAGCCTGGGTGGCAGAGCAAGATTCTGTCTCAAAGAAAAAAAAAAAAAAAAATACAAATAGTGGTTTTCTTAGAGAAGTAACCAATTCACCTGTTAGAATCAACAGTTTTACCTGATTAAGCCATGACTTTACATGGCTTGACTCCAAATAATGATCACTGCTGTGTGCTTACTTTCCTTTTTCTCATGTTACTATTAATGCAAATGATCATGATTATCTGTACAATTTGCTGAGCACCCATAATGAATTGGGCCCAGTAATTAGTACTTGCACACATTATTTCTAGTACTGATATCACATTACAACATACTATTCCCTCATTTCATGGATTAAGAAACTGAGATCCGATGAATCTAGGTGATTCACCCAAGTACACGTAGCTCCTAAGAAACAAAGTCAAGATGCCAACCAGAGCTGTGTGAAGCCAAAGCCAGAAATCCGTCTACACTGTGCTGATGATACTTAAGGCGAAGAAAGCGCTGTACCTCTGACAAAGTTATAGAATTACCTGATTTATGAGGAAAATTCTTTTTTCTTTGCCATGCCATATTCTTGCCATTTAGAGCCAGTGACAGAAAGAAGGCAATGTCACCAATCCAGTCCATCTTCTGCATGTTCCTTTTCTCAACCCCTGGCCCTTAGCCAAGACTCTGGTCTATCCCACCCTCCTTCAGTTATTCGAGTCTAATTATAGCTCTTAGAAGCCTCACTAACTCCGCAGATAATAACCACATCCTGTTGAATTCAAATAAAATATTTTTAAAACAATGATAATTGTACTTACGGATGTTTTTTGTAAATAACAAAAAGATAATCACCCTTTAAATTCATACAGTGAGTAGTCTTCCTTCTCAAAGAACTTTACAAGTATTAACTAATTGGTGTCGTAAGATACAGTCATAGCAAATGTCCTTTAACTTGTGGAAGCAAGAGTGTCTTACTTAAGGCAAAGCAATTCTGACCTTTGCCTGATAGCACAGGGTGGGCCTGACTCTCACCCTTCCAAGCAAAGCCTCCTGAGCACAATGGGGTTGGAGCAGAAAGTAAAGTGAAAACAACGGCTGGGAATTTGTGGAAATCTTTCCATCTACTGGCCACACTGTTCACAACAGTTGTTTTGATAAAAACTTCTCCCGGCCATACAATTTCCTTTTTTTGTTTTTGTTTTTGAGACAGAGTCTCGCTCTGTCGCCCAGGCTGGTGTACAGTGGCGCAATCTCAGCTCACTGCAACCTCCACCTCATGGGTTCAAGTGATTCTCATGCCTCACCCTCCGGAGTAGCTGGGATTACAGGCATGTGCCACCACGCCCAGCTAATTTTTTGTATTTTTAGTAGAGATGGGGTCTTGCCATGTTTCCCTGGCTGGTCTCAAACTCCTGAGCTCAGGCAATCTGCCCACCTCGGCTTCCTAAAGTGCTGGGATTACAGGCATGAGCCACCGCATCCAGCCTGCTATTTTAAAATGCGGCTTTCCCAGGAGTTTGAGACTGCAATGAGCTATGATTGCACCACTGCACTCCAGCCTGGATGACGGAGTGAGATTTAGTCACTATAAACAAATAAATAAATAAATAAATAAATAAATAAATAAATAAATAAATACGGTTTCCATCAGTTATGATAGTGTGGTATATGATGTAAGGAAAGGCTGAAATCTCAGCAAACTATTCGGCCTGACACTGGATAAAAAACTAAGCTAATAATACTTAAGGCCATCCAGCCTTCTGCCACCTAAGGAAGGGCTTCAGATGGCCAAATATTTCCCTGGTTCTGTTTCAGCTTTTATATGGAATTGTGGCTAAGTTCCTCTATTGTTTTAGTGTAAATTGCTCTAATAGTTAAATAACATAGCATTTCTCTATTAATTTCTCTAATATTTGAACACTTCCCATAAAGATTTCCAAGTAACCATTATTGGCATGACAACATGGTTATCTCAGGGGCACAACTCTGAAACTGACTAGAGAAATACATGAGACCCTTTTGGGGATCCTGGGCTGAAAGATGCACAAGTGTAATCCAAACTAAACGGAATTCTGTACAGAAATGGGACCCCATGCAACATCCAAGAAGCTAGCTCTCCAAGCCAGTAAGAAAGAAAAGAGAAAAATTTGCCTTCTATGTTTAACTTATTTTAATAAAAGAATCTCCCGAAGAACTATCTGGCTGTTTCATCTGTATGTTTATATTACTTGGCATTCATAGCCTAGTACCTAGAGCTATAGTGGAATCCCCAGGTGCTGCAGAAATCCTAACGTGTCAAAGACAGTGCTCATCAAATTCTGTGGACTTCTCTATATTTCACAGCCTCTTTTGCAGGTACGTTGGGGGTCACATGACTTCTAATCAAAGGACTCTGAGTGGAAGTGACATGTGTCACTTCTAGGCTAAGGTGAGTGAGAGCCAGTGCACCTCTGCCATCTCTCACTTCCCGTACCATGATCATTGCAGAGGGTGCACATTCCAGATTCTATAGCTGCAAGATAGAATGGGAAATAAGCAAGAAATAATCACTTACCACGTGAAGTCCCTGATATTTCAAGATTTTTATCTGTGTGACAGCTAGGGCTAATTTTTTTATCTAATACACCGTAGAACTCTCATTCCTGCACAATACTTTATGACTTCAATGCATTTTAAGCTTGAATATGAACTTGAACCTGCCTGCCAAGTTGTAATATCATACAGTAGTGGCTGGACAACTGAATATGGAGGCAACAAGGCAGTTTTAGGATTGTGTCTCCATAGGAATCACTCATTAAACTCCTTCTGTGTGTTCAGCCTGGGCTATATGATATGGAGAGACAAGAAGGAAAAAGATACAGTTCAGGCTCTCACAATGCTCAGGATTTTGTTTCCAGTAAGGTTTTAGGCTCCTGCCTCTCCTAACCAGGGTGTTATTAATGCGCTGTGGTTGGGTTGCTTAAGAAATTACATAATTATGCCACATCAAGGTTTTATACATGCCTAGAATGGCAATCACATGAACAAGGGGAATAAGATATGAGGATTTAATTGATGCCATGAATTTCAACTCCAATTAGATTAATTAAATTTATAATTTAGTTTATAGTAACTTTCTCCACCGTAACTCTGCCAAAATGCTTGGGAGGCTGTAAGGGCTAATTTAAAATAATCAGAGAAAAAAATGCTAATTGAAACCATAAAACTAGTGTGGTGGCTAGATCAGTGGGCATTTTAGCCAAGAGTAATCCCCGTATCTCATTTCAAAAGACATGAGAACCTTCTTTTGTCATTTATCTTCTTTTCACTAATGGGAAAACTTAGGGACATGTGGGCCCGTGCCCCTCTCAGTCCTCCTGCCCTTTCCTTTTGTCTTTTTGAATGTCTCTTCTCTGTTCTCAGAAGATTAAAAATATTATCTTGTTTTTGTTTTTTGGTTTTGCCTCTTTTGCTTGCATGACATCTACCTATATCCTTTGAGTTGCTGGGAAATCAGGTGCACTGCCTGGTTCTCTTGTGACTCTTCAACAATCTCTTCCAGTGTCTGTTTTTGGAAGGAAAAATGAGAGAAAAAGAATAATTTGCTTAATGAATCTCCCCCCTCTAAGACCTGGTGGAATCCTAATTATCAAAGCCTTCTATAGAAACCTGTCAAGGGTATGAACTGATTGCTTTATATTAGGCCAACTCCCTCTTACTAGAACTGTCATTTACTCAGAGTAACTTATTTTATTTATTTATTTATTTATTTATTTATTTATTTATTTATTTATTATTTTTTAGATAGAGTCTCACTCTGTCTCCCAGGCTGGCGTGCAGTGACACCATCTCAGCTCACTACAGCCTCTGCCTCCCAGGTTCCAGTGATTCTTGTGCCTCAGCCTCCAGAGTAGCTGGAACTACAGGCACAAGCCACCATGCCTGGCTAATTTTTGCATTTTTTTTTTTTTTTTGTAGAGATGGGGTTTCTCCCATCTTGCCCAGGCTGGTCTCGAACTCCTAGCCTCAAGCGGTCTGCCCACTTCAGTCTCCCAAAGTGCTGGAATTACAGGGGTGAGCCACCACGCCCGGCCAGAATAACTTCTTTTAAATTGGCAGTTGATTCCTCCAGCTACCATAATAAGCATTTCAATTGCTTCCTCTAAATGTCTCACGGAAAGGAAAAAACTATCGGGTTAAAGAATGTTATATTAAGAAAATTTAAAAAGAACAAAAACAAGAATATTGAAGACTTGCTACACTATAGGTCAAACAGTTTTATTTGCATTATATGAGTTTTCTCATTTTATTAACTTGCAAAAATGTATGCAATGTAAATATAGGTATAACATTTGTCCATATATGGCCACTTAATAAAAGCTCTCATTATGTGACACTGTCACTAAAGCATAGCTTTTTAAATAAAGTCTTCCTCTAAGAAGATTCAGCTCGTCAATATTCTTTGTGAAGTTCCATAATACCATAAATCTTACATTGAATATAAAGGCACTTCTCCATTTGCATTATTCTAAAATGTGAAAAATATGTTGAAGGAATCAACATGCACTATAACATAAAAGCAGCTTATTTTGCTGGGTGTTTTCTCCATATGATCAGAAGACAGGTTTTTTCATGCAGTGTTTTAAAGCGAATTACGTTTTTAGGTAGATTGGAAAGAACACGGGACTGAGAACTGGAACGCCTGCATGCTGAACCTCGCTTCGTGCCTCAGCCAGCTGCGTCACTTGAGGAAGTCACTTAATGTCTCTACCACTCAGTTCCTCATCTATAAAATGATGAGCACATTTCTATATTGTCTGAAAAAATCTAATTTAGAATACAAGCTAATGATCATACATTTAATAATATTTTTCGTTTCTCTTATACCTCCACCTTTCCACCATCAAATAATCGATGATAAGTCACCTACAGTATGTCAGTCTCTGCTAAGGCCTAGGGATACAATTAAAAAAAAAAAAAGATTAACTTTGTTTTCTACAAGACCATAATTGGGTGAGGAAACAGTCACGTAAACAAGCAACTAATTCAATGTTATCATTGCTATAATAGGGGTGAGGATCCAAGATCGACAGGAAAACAGAGGGCAGTTGGAACAGTCAGAAAAGGCTTCAGAGAAGATGTGGCATTTGTTTAGGGTCTTGAAAGATGACCACATCATATTTTTGCATAATCTCTCTATATATACCTGCTACTACTTTAATGGATATTTGGTCTTCTTTCATGATACATTAAAAACCAGTTCTCCAACAACTTAACCATGGCCCTAAATAAAATTTCTTTTCTGACTATACAGCAGCAATCCAGTTGCCAAAATAAAAACACTTTATCTCTCTTATTGGAGACAGAATGGATACATAAGATTAAACAGAATGGGATATGGAAGTGGCTTAAAGATATAGAGTTAACTGAAACAATCCAAAGAGCCCACAGTTTCCATCTCTCATAAGGAAATTTTCCTTTGAGATGCCCTGTGATTTTACGCGTTCTCTTGCTTAGATACCTAAACTCTTGTAAAAGAAATTCTAGCCAAAAAATTAAGCTTTGGTTTATCTTTGGAACCTATAAAAACCTATATTGACACATATAGGGATGTGGTGGCTCAAGCATCTCTATCAACACATCCATAGTTGTGTACTCCAACCAGCCTCCATTCACAGCCAGAGCCCTATCACTCCTACCATCTTCTATCAACACTCTAACCAGGCAAGTAACCTGTATTCTTCCCATCAACAACTGCATTAGGGTAGACTTGACATGGAGAGATTCTCAAGTTGGTGTAGCAGTATGCTAAAGTGAATGGAGTAAAATCTTAAAGATGTGCACAATGGAACCCTTCAGGGGGATCTTAAATAAAATAAAAAACATCCTTTTTATATTAAAAAATAAGTCCTCAAGGCTGACAAGAGTTTAATGGAAGGGAGAATACTGATGCACTGTTGACAGGTCTGCAGAAGATTACAGTCCTTTGGGAAGTGATTTATCCACATGTCTCAAAAACTTAAAAATGTTCATGTTCTTTGTATTAGTCCATTTTCACCGTGCTGATAAAGACATACCTGAGACTGGGCAGTTCACAAAAGAAAGAGGTTTAATGGACTCACAGTTCTATGTGGCTGTGGAGGCCTCACAATCATGGCGGAAGGCAAAAGGCACATCTCATAAGGCGGCAGACAAGAGAACAGATTGAGAGCCAAGAGAAGGGGGTTTCTCCTTATAAAACCATCAGATCTTGTGAGACTTATTTACCACCATGAGACCAGTATGGGGGAAACTGCTCCCATGATTCAATTATGTCCCACTAGGTCCCTCCCACGAGGGAATTATGGGAGCTACAATTCAAGATGATATTTGGGTGGGGACACAGACAAACCATATCACTCTTGGACACAGCTTCTGGGACATAACACTACTTATTTTGTTACCTAATGATTGTTAATTGTAATAAAAATACAATACAATCCAAAAGTTCAATGATGAGAAAATTGTTTATTGAAATTATTGCAAATTCATTTTACAATACTGCAGTATACAATAGATTCATTAAGTAAAACTTAACAAAGAGTTTATAGAATACTGGAAAACACTTAGGTCACAATATTAAAGGATTACACCAAAATACAAAATTAAATAAACAGTTGAATTTTAGACATAATCATGCTTTCTAAAAAATGCATTAAAAAAGATTGTCAGGAAATACACGAACAAATTCCCAGTGATTGCCTTTGAGTAAAATAAATTGACCAATATTTGTACTATTTTACTTAATAATATTTTCCTTGTTTTCTCTAATGAGATTCAGGAAAAAAATAAGTGCATCGTATGCAATAATTTAGAATGGTGCTGTTCAGGTATGGTGTTATTCGTAAATCCACGGACAGCCAGACAGATCAATGACCTCCATGAGCCAACACAAAATTCCAAAGGATGCCAACAAAGTAAAGAGCTAAGGGAGGCTCAGTGACATAAAACAGCAAAGTTAGATTCCCAGAGCTTGTGAGTAATAAAAAGATAAATGCAGAGAAATATTGCTATTCAAAATGCATCTGATTCCAGAATGATTTGCCTGATAGATACATTCAGAGTTTCTCTGCTAACAAATCTTAATTTAACCAAAGAATTAATTCAATTAATTCAATCAATCTTTATTGAGCACCTACTGTACACCAGATATTTGTCTATGTGCCTGGAACACAAATATGGCATTGTCCTTCAAGAAGTTTAGAAGAGTACAGTTCAGTGCTGTAGCTTTTATTACATCTGGGTTTAACTAAAGTAGGTAATTTCCAAAAAACTGCCTAAAGATAAGAAATTTTAAAATATTTCATTTGGACCAGTAGAAAAGAAGGAAAGTTAAATTCTAAGGAACTGATGATGAAAGGTTAAAATTTGGAGTTAGGAAGTCAAGTTAAGATAAAGACAGTCATAATTCATTCTGATATCCTACAGCTGCTAATACTAGTAAGTTGGAGGAAGAAATCAGCTTACCAGAAGTGAGTCAGTTGTCCACGACCATTAGTTGCATGCCCACTGTGGTCAGAAGCACAAAAAAAAAAAAAATTTAATAAAGAACATTTTATCTCTTCCACAAGAAGCTTACACGCTAATTTGGGAAACATAACACAAAGGAAATAAGAAAGCTTTTGCGATCCTGGCATGATGGCTCACTCCTGTAATCCCAGCACTTTGGGAAGCCGAGGTGGGCAGATCACTTGAGCCCAGGAGTTAGAGACTAGCCTGGGCAACATGGTGAAAACCCTGTCTCTACAAAAAATACACAAATTAGCTGGGCGTGGTGTGCGCAGCTGTAATCCCAGCTATTCTGGAGGCTGAGGTGGGAGAATCGCTTGAACCCGGGAGGTGGAGGTTGCAGTGAGCTGAGATCACGCAACTGCACTCCAGCCTGGGTGACAGAGTGAGACATTGTCTCGAAAAAAAAAGAAAGAAGCTTTTGTGAATTTCATTTGTCCAATAAATCCAAACGGAAAAGTAATGAGTAAGAGGAAGAAAGGCACCACACAAAACAGGGAGCATAATCTAGGGTGTAAATAATACAAAGTTCCCTGGAAAGGCATCTTTGCAACTGTCTTCTGAAGATAATGAGGGATGCTGACAGAAAAGAGAGAGGAATGGCACGCCCAATGCAAGTGAAACAAAAAAGTAACATCTAAAATAAGGCCAGGAAGTTGAGTTTGGCTTGACTCTAGCCCAGTGATTCCCAACCTCGATGGCTCCTGGGAACTTTTTAAACACACCTGTGTCCACAGATTCTGGCTTAATTGATCTGTGAAGGGCCTAGGCGTTAGTGTTTTCAAGAAAATTCTCCCAATTGATTCTGGTGTTCAGCCAGTGTGGAGAACCCCTAGATAAAGAAACCATATGGCCGAATTATGTGAAATGATGTACTTGAAATAGAAAACAAATATTTGCGACTTAGTTAAAAGATAGCTTTAAATACTATAATTAATTTGACTCATTAAACTGTGAATTTCTTGGAAGCAGGGATCATGTTTTTATTCATTTCTGTATGAAAATAATACTAAGTTAATACTTTTAATGATTGAATGATTGATTAAATGAATGAATATGATGTTTAAAAAATCACAACAGGCACTTCAGCCAACAGATAAGACGATAATAATTTTTAAATGAGGTTATTTCAACCTTATAACTGAAGGGTGAAAAAACAGGTAACGGTTAAATGCTAGGGAATGCTCCCTGTGCGCCAGGTGGTGCACATGCAGCGTGTAATTTCACACAATGAGCCTTTCAAGTAGACGTTGTTATCCCAAATAAGGGAACCGAGGTCCGAGATCACTCCATGCTGATGAGTAGCAAAGCTAGGAATCTGGATTTGCAAAAATGTTGTGGTAGCTCCTCTTGGTGAATGCCTAAATGTGTATGAACAAACACCACACCCACCAACACAGGTTCAACTTTCTGAAGAGAATTCCAGCTTTGGACCTGCTCTAATGATGCAGAAATAGCATGTGATTTAATTAAGATACTTACCTAACTACAAGATTAGAGTTCCTAATGGTAATCAGACAGGTGGGTCAACATTTGATGTTTCTAGGAAATGATTTCTATTGCTTCATCCCTTCTCTCATATAATTTTATTAGAAGTGTAATAGAAAAGAACACATATTGCATTGCACTTTGTTTTGGAATAGGAAATACAATTGCTTTATCATTTAGGGGAAATTTTTCATCACTCATTATTTCTCTGTTTGCATTTAAAGAAACCTTTTTTTTCATTCTTTCGGAGATTGTCTGAAAAGAAATGTTTCTGTTCTGTATGATGTCACGTATTATCTAAAATAGTAGAATTATATGTGGATAGAAATAAGAAACTAATAAACCGAAGACAGCTTCTCAAATCATGTATTAAAGATTGTGATTGACCTTGAAAGACTGCTCTAGATGACCTTATTTGGGGAACAAGACACTTTAAGCAGTAAATTTGTTTAAAAAGTAGGACTGAGGACGTTTTAGGAAATATTATCCTCTGTTCAAGGATAAGTAGAAGCCCTCAATTACAAAAGGAAAAATGCAGCCACCCCGGATGAAAAATGGGAAATCACCCTATCGGCATTCAGCACTATTGATATAAACAAGTTAAGCACATTATTAATTGCTTTGTGATGCTTTGGGAAATCAGAAACTGGAACTTTTGAGAAACTCTGTGTTTGGATATAACCAAAGCCAATTTAGTAGAACAACAATTTGCAATATATTGCCAACTGGAAACACAGCTGAATTCTTCTATTCTTAAAATACTTCAACTTTGTAACTTCAACCTCAAAAATCATATAACCTCTACATATTTTCAATTTTAACTTCCTTTTAATATGAGTGATCTTATCACGTGAAAACCTTAAATTCACTGTTAGAATTTTCAGCTTAGGCTCAGCAACTACTCCTTCTGAAACATTAATTCATTTACTAACTGAGGTTTGCTTATATTTTTAAAATATCAAACTTTTAATGTTCCTCTTTCTGGCCTATTCCTCCTCCCTCAAATCCATGAATGACTCTGCCATAAACATCACTTATTTTTGGCATCCAAGTTTCTATGTTCTAGTTGGGAGCTTTGCGTTTGGCTTGGACTATGCACTAGTGATACTCAACAAAGCTCCTGTGACGGAGTCTCTGAATTGTTCTAGAAGTTAGAAAACATAATTATCCAGAAATTTTCTTGAACTATATTTAGGAAGAGTTTACTGCCCTGTGCCAGGGGAACCTAGCTTCTGGGTCCCCTGATTTATCAGAAAGGTACTTTGGGATTTAGAATGGTCTTTTTTTTTTTTTTTTTTTCATTGTTTTTATTTCTGTTTTTTTGTTTTGTTTTGTTTTGTTTTGTTTTTTACTTTAAGTTCTGGGATAAATGTGCTGAATGTGCAGGTTTGTTACATAGGTATACATGTGCTATGGTGGTTTGCTGCACCTATCAACCCTAGGACAGTCTTTCTAACTTATTAGCTGCAAGATTGGGACTTCTCCATAGTCTAGCCTCGGAGCGCCACTCTGAAAAAAATAAAGGTCTTCCCCGCTGGGGACATGGGTTGTCACTTTATGTAACAATTGTAAATTATATTACTCTCCATTTTCACTGCCTGCGTCTCTCATCACTATACTCTCTTAATCTTCATTTTAAAATGACAGATAAACGGGAAGTGAGCAATGATAAAATAGTTCAGAGATTACGTAATCAAAGGCAGAACTCAAACCATAAAACAAGTTGCTACAGTAAAACCACCAAACCCCAACTGAATAAAAACAACACCATGAGAAGCAAAGTCCTCTGACAAAATATGGCTCATTGAAACAAAAGTATTTTTGGAAGTGGAGCCAAAAGGCAATCCCCTGTGAAGGTCCCAGTGACTTTCACCCTGAATACCTAGAAGAGGCTGAGACAGAGCTAACTACCATGGGCAGTCCATAATATGCAAAGCTCTTTACCCCACATACTGCCCAGTTTCTTTCTTTCCCAATCAGTTGTGTACACATGATGTTCTTCCTTTCCCTTTTTCCTCTTTAAATTGCTACGTTGCACAAATAGTGTGTTTTAGTCGTCTTTCTGTCGCTGCAATACAGTGCTTTGCAATAAATGCTTATTGAATTAAAAATTCTAATTGGAGACGGTGCCATTAATACAGGTCTTTTAATTGCAAATACAGGAAGATCTATTTATATAAACACAAACTAGTTTTAATAACCTGCTTTGGTAGGAGTTTCGTGCAGTAAATTGATTGTTAGAAGGCCATATTTTAAGCCTAATGTTCTGTTTATAACATTCTAATAAATAATAGGTGTCAATAATATGAATATTAGTCTGTAAACTTATGTTATTAAGTACTATTTAACTCTCACAACCTTTCCTTCTTACTCCAATACAAAAAAAAATGTGGGGCAAGTGAGGATTTAGCAATTATGCCTCTTGTTTCTGCTCAACAAAAACAAAAAAATTAATTTAAATATATGTAAGTGTTAACGCTTTTCATATTTCAAAATTATAATTTCTCTTTCAAAACAGAATGACAGCAAAAAGATTTCCTTTTATTTTCTAACCAATCCAGATAGAGAGAAAACTAAACACATTTTCCACAGCACCTCCAGCCAGTAATCTTCACAGCTACTGAATTTTATCTAAATTCATTTTCCTAAGACAGAAAGTAAAGAAATCAAAAGGATTTTTTAAGTCAAAAATACTGTACCCCAAGTTCCCTGGTCACTTAGGTTAAGTACAAGAAAGGAAAATGTTTTGCATCCAAGCTTCCATCCCCACTTCCCTTTATGTGTGAAAAATTTCTCTCGTTACAGTGATGATATTATAATAATAATCTGGAAACGTACCTGTGTTCAAAGCACTTACACACATTATCTCCATCTAACTTCCAGAGCAGACATATGAGATCACTATTATTATTATTATCCCCACTTTACAGATAGAGAAACTGAGAAGTAAAATAACTTGCTCAAGTGATTCCCGTAGTTATTTGGAAGGTCTGAGCTTATAAGCACACACAATAGAGCCATCTTCGCTTATATAACTCTGTTAGTTGGGTAGAAGCAGAAGTAAAGTAAAGTAAATTTTTTTTCTTTTTTTTTCTAAGCAAGTAAAATAATTCAACTGAAAGTTTTCGAGAAGTCACTCCCAAAAAGGTTCATTCATAACCAAACTATTATAAAAACTCTCCATATCTAATGATTCCTATCTTTAGTGGCTGATCCATTTATCTTGCTTCTAAAATTTCCTCTAAATAATATATTTTACTCAGGTACTAGAGTTCTTTCTCAATTATCAAAACCCAAATTCCTTCAAACACATAATTTAAAATATTTATAAATATTTCCAATTATTTGATTCACATTGCACAGAGAGATGTTACAGGAATCCAAATGAAGAGTCTTTTGGATATAAGAAAACAGATAAGATCAACAACCAGGAAACATCTCATTCAGTTTTGAGAGTGTCTAATCTTAATTCCACAGGAAAGAGAGTTAGGAGGATGGTTTATGCTATACCCACACATGGGGGGAAAATGAAAAGCAAGACATAGAGGAAAAATGTCTAAGATTTTTAAATTATTGTTTTGTGTATATGAATATAAGTGATTTCTCTTCCTTTCTGTTGTTCTCTATATTAGTTTTAAAATAGAAAAAAAAATTCTTATTTTACAAAATTTAAGGCACCATCAATTTTTTTCATTTACTCTTTTTTTTTTTTTTTTTTTTTTGAGACAGGGCCTGGCTCTGTCACACAGGCTGGAGTACAATGGCACAATCTCAGCTCACTGCAACCTCAGTCTCCCAGGTTCATGCGATTCCAGTGCCTCAGGCTCCTGAGCATCTGAGATTACATGCGTGCACCACCACGCCTGGCTAATTTTTGTGTTTTTAGTAGAGAAGGGCTTTCACCATGTTGGCCAGGCTGGTCTCGAACCCCTGACCTCAAGTGATCCACCCACCTTGTCCTCCCAAAGTGCTGGGATTATAGGCCTGAGCCACTGCACCCAGCCTTAATTTGCTTTTGTTAGCCAATTTCAATGATGTATAAAGTACAATTTTACAGACAATAAAAATCACCAATTTTAAGTACACAATTCAGTGAGCTTTGGCAAATGCATTCAGTTGTGTGACCATCAACACAATCATGATAGAGAACTTTTCCATTATCTCAAAAAGTTCTTTTCTATCCCTTTGCAGAGTCTCTTCACCCCTGGCCTTAGACAACTACTAGTCTGCTTTCAATAACAATAGTTTTGCCTTTTCTATAATTTAAAAATTATATAATGTGAAGACTTTTGCATCCAGCTTCTTTAACTTTTAAGATTCATCCATGATGTCATATGTATATTCATAGTTTACCCTTTTTTGTTGCTGAATTCATTTTACGTACACATCATAATTTCTTTATCCAATCACAGTTAATGGAACTTAGGTTGTTTCCAATTTGAGACTAGTATGAATATTTGCATACAAGCGTTTCTTTGAATATATTTTCATTTCTCTTGATTAAATAGCCAGAAATGGAATTGCTGGGACGTACACTAAGCGTGTCTAACTTTTTAGGAAAGGGACAAATTCTTTTTCCAAAGCTGTATAATTTTGCATTTCTACCAGCAATACGTGAGAGTTCCAATTGTTTCACACTCTTACCAACAACTGGTTTTGTCAGTCTTTTTCATTTTAGCCATTCTAGTAAGTATGTAGTGAGATTATGTTGTGGTGTTAATTTGCATTTGCTTATGACTGATCATAAATGTAAGATGCCATTGATATTTAATGTGCTACCAAAAAGAAAAACTCTTGCCAATTAAACAATTGCACAATGATGTTTTATCACTTAGAAATTTTATTTTATAGCTGCTTCTTAAAGTTGTCTCAGACTTACTTAGACATAGACTTTTTTTCATATATCTCGTGTATAAATTAAAAAGGAGTAAACAAGCAAAATTCATTGGTGAAGAAAACGCTAAAACTTCTTCTTCAAATGTGGAGCTCCACTCTTCTAAATCCTTTTGGCACAGTTATCAGTGTTAGCGTTTTCCTTGTAACATCATCTTCTGTGTCCACAACGGCAGTGGAGCAGCTGCATTTTATTTTGGAGTGTGCACCATTGTTGCTTCTGAAATTTTTCTTTAAGCCACTAACAACGTTCTGCAAGCTTTGATGCTGACACATACTTGATTTTATCAGACTGAATTGAATTTCTTATCAGTAAAGATTCACATTTTTTCTTCCTATGGCTTATAGACTGAAATAGTAAGGGGTTTCAGCTGTGCAGTCATGCTACCAGCGATGACAAGCATGAGTGAACGTCAACAACAAATGATAACTGAATCAGGACAGTTGCCCAAAAGTAGTTATTGTATAGATGTATTATAAAGATTGTAAAGCTCAATTGTAAGATACACCCCAGTTTCAGAAGAATATGTGAAAAGTGCCTCTTAGAAGCATAAAATATAATTGAAAATAAGCATGTTTTTTAAAAGTTGTCTTCTTGTCTTAGATCTGTGTTCTTCAATAAACAAGACACACTCGTAAATGCTGCACTTCCATTATTGTTAAACTACATCACACAGTTTGACAAGTAATTACTCACAGTCATAAAATATGCTCCAGTGGTTTGTAAGTTAGTCTTCTCCCCACCCCCACTTGACTACAAAGTTCCTCCAGTTCAGGAATTTTTCCTTCACCTCCTCTCATATTGTTTGTAGCATTAATTTCAAATTTTGTGTAATGACACATTAGAGTCATGAAATCATTCTGCTGGGTCATGACCAGCAGTTTTCAAGCAAAATAGAATAAAAAATATGAGTGCAATACATAGTAAATGTAAGAATCTTTCCATAATACTTTGCTTTTTTAATTATATTTATATGTGTGTGGATACTTGTAGCATCAAATGTATTTCTTACAGAATGTCATAACAACAAAGGACTGAAAGATATTACTATAATGGCATTAGAAGCATTCAATAATGCCAATTAATTGATTTTTGCAGACTAAGCCAATTTTAAACTTTTAAAGTAGCCTAACATGATGGTCTAAGTCTTTAGAAGTTATTATCAGGATGATATACTTTCACCTTCTTTCAATAAGGATAATATAGGGAAAGCTCTTGCAATCCCTGTTTATCTATATGATTACCATAGAATAGATATATCATAGTTCCATTTCTAAATGAAAAAGTCTCAATTTCTGACTTGAAAATGAGAAAATCAGGGTTCTGCAGTCTGGTGTGGGTTCTGCAATCTGAACTGGACCCAGAATTTTGAGTCCCGGGAGGCTAGTTATTTCAAACCCTTTCAAACTGAGATTATTTAAATAATTATTCAGCCTTTAATTGAAAGAAAGCCCTCTCCTCAATTCTTCTATCAATAAATCTTGCCCCCAAGCTGCACACCCAAACCAAAGACACAAGGATTCTAGGGATAATCAGATCCAATCTCCCTAAAAAGCAGTTCTAGGACGATTTATTTGTAATTTCTCAAACACACCACTCAGTGTGACCTCACTGCACACACATGACTTACCAAAATATTTCTTCCAATCAAATTTGGTAGTTCTTTCAGGGAAAAGTTCTGGTATATGCAATTTCTTCCATCCCGGTTTCAACAATTTCAGTAATGTTCAGCTTCCTGGCAACCTGCTTTCCTCCAGAGTTGCCTGGCTAACCTATCTCTTAATGACCTCAATCTAACTCTGGCTGTCATAGGAAAACTGCCCTTGAGGCAGGAATTTTGAGTGCCTGGCCATGTCACACAAGTGACCTTTGGCATTTCACTTAGACTCAGTGGGTTCCATTTTCTTCATCTGTAGACAAAATTAACTCTCTGCCTTTATGTGCGCCAATGCTCTATCTAATGTCATGAGTTCATATTCTTGATGAGTGGTTTTCATATCTTCTCCAAGAAATAAGGGTTACGAGAGGTGAGGTATGAATGTTAAGACCATGCCATAAAAGTTCTGCTACAATCAGTTTTATTTGTTAAATGCATATAAGGTTTCATTTAAATAAAGGATTCGCTAGACAAAATAAAGCATTATAGGCAATTGATTCATTTCAAATATTTGTTATAGCCAGGTAGGGTGGCTCACACCTACAATCCCAGGACTTTGGGAGGCCAAGGCAGGAAGATTGCTTGAGCCCAGGAGTTCAAGGCCAGCCTCAGCAACATACGAAAACCCTGTCTCTACAAAACAACAACAACAAACAAATAAACAAACAAAACAATAGCCAGGCATGGTGGCACACACCTGTGGTCCCAGCTACTTGGGAGGCTGAGGTGGGTGGATTGCCTGAGCCCAGGAGGTTGAGGCTGCAGTGAGCTATGATCATGCCTCCAGCCTGGGCACCATGCCACTGCACTCCAGCCTGGGCAAAAGAGCAAGACTTTGTCTTAAAAAAAAAGTATTTATGTATATATAATATTTGTTAAGTAAGATCCCAGACACTGTTCTAGGCGCTGGGGTTTTCCTTGTGAACACAACAGAGAACCACCCTGCCTTGGTGGATATTCAAGTGAATATTTATATGAAAGCAATTTTTATAAACTTGAAAGCACTACACAAGGTTATATGTTTACTTACATTAAGTGTATATAATTTTATTTTTAAAGGTCTTATTTTATCATTAAAATGTTTCTATCAGATCTAGTATTGGTACAGTTCATAAGAACATAACTGAAAATATCTATATAATCAGTTGGAAAAGAAAAACATTTTGTAACGAGAACTGAATTTCTGTAAAATATATCTCACTAAATGAGTTTAACAAAGATATTACAGCATTTCCTTTCAAATAAGGAACTGCTGATCATCTTTGAGATAAAAATCATGAGAACAGAGACTGAATATAACAGAACCTGCCAATATTAATCTGACCCTTAATATCCACGTCTTCCACAACACTGTAAATCCCTTCAGGGAGTTTGTCATGAGGATACATATATCTATCATGCATTTAGTTCTCTCACAGCACCTGCAATAAGACTTTCTTATACATTGGCTTAATGAATGAAACATGCCAGGCACTCAACTCTGGGAGCTAATACTCCACTGCCACCACCATGGTAAGCAGATGACACCAGTTTACCCAAACTAGTTCCAGTGTAAGCCTTTTGCAGCATAACAACTATTAACAGTGCCCCTTTCACTCACAGAAGTGTCATGTTTTGCAAGATAAATCATATGTTTGCCCTAATTATAGGACTTAGTCACGTTTATCCTACTTTTTAATTGCTTTTAAAGCAAAGAATTCAAGAACATTCTAGCTTCATTTCCTGATTTTATTTTGCTCCGTAAGCTAGAAGAATAAGTGCAGATCTGATAAATGCATTCCTGTTTCACCCTTATCACAGGACCTGTGGGGACTCTCCTTAGGGAGAGTGTATATCTTTTAGAGACCAAGCTAAACCACAAGCAAACCTGGCCCTGCGAAAACAAGGCCACCAAGAAACTTGACTGAAAAGCAAGAAGTCTCGAGATTCCCCCATAAATAAAGATATGACCTGGAGGGAAACCTTTATCTCAATCCTGGTGATCCAAAACGTCTATTAGGTGGATAAACCATGCTGCCTGCTACATCCAGGGATTTGGGAGGACAATTGAATCACATCTGTTAATTACTTTGAATTCCAGAGAAATTCCTGACATTCTCAGAAGAATGTTGCAAAGGTCAGATGGTAGGATAATTTTTCTCTAGTTATAACTTCAGGGAAATTACCCCAATCTAGAGTTCTACTTCCATCAAATGTGCAAAATAATAACCCAGTAGCACCCCCTTTGACTTTACCCCTCTGCTCTCTCACAACCCCGTGAACATGCATGGGGAGGCAAGAGCCTGGGGCAAACGGTGGCACGCAGCATCTATGTGAGGGAAATGCCAGTAAGAGATGGCCAAGTTTTGAACATAGAGAATAACCTTGAAGATAAAGTAAAAGCAGCCTACATCCTTTGTGTTTATGTAAATAAAGTCCAGATCAGGACTGTGAGTCAGGGACTTCTGATTTCTAATCTTCCTTCTGCTCTGGGCCTGGTAGTGATATAGGCAATTAAGTGGCAGCCCCAACAATGTACCAGATGTCCTGAAGAGGAGGTCCAGAAAAGGAAACATTGCCTCCCTTCTTCCCAAAGTGAGGTTAATTCCTGTCCAAGCCTAAAAGTCCAAAATTAGATAAAAAGAGTTCCGGAGGCATCAACTGACCCCAGGGAAAGTGTGAAGCTAAATGCCCACTTAGGGTACTCTCAGAGACAGGTTTATGTCACCCTGGACTTATATAAGATAAGACACACATCCCCAATTTAATTCTGATATAGGTTAACATACCTATCTGCCTTTCTTCCTCCTTCTTTTATACTTTATACTTCTTAGCTACCCCACTTTCTCAACCAACAGTGACAAGTCATTTAACCTCTTCATATTTTAGTTTCCTGATAGGCAAAATCAGTGAGGCAGTTGAGAGAGGGATAGGGACTACATTTAGACAAAAACTACCCTAGAGAAGCCCTGTATTTCTTCATGAAGCAAAGGCATAGCTACCAACTCCCTACACCTAATCACTCTGCAAAGTGTGAAGAATAAAGTGAAAGCGACCTAAGGCACCAATATCAAAGGCAAGCTAATTCTGTTGCTACAACAAAGGATGGTTATAGTATAATTAGAGCTGTGCAGGGTTCTGTAAAACAATTCATTTATCCATAATACTCATTGCAGTTCCTTCCCAGTCTGTTTTCCCTCTGTCTCCAACTTGGGGCTATAGGAGTCAAAGAGAATTGCCTACTTATAGATCCCAAACAACTTGCCCCCATCTGCCATGCCTGTAGAAAGGGAGATCCGGAAGTGGAGAGCCTAGATCTAGCACACTCTCAAACAAGAATCAATTCTGTGATCTTGGGGCAGTCTTTTAACTTCCTGGACCAATTTTTTCTCCCAACGCCAATGAAGGGTTTTGTCTCCATTAACTTTAAGATTCTTTCTATTCAAACATCTCCAATTGCCTAAGACTTTTTGTGTTCTTTTATATCCCCTCCTTTCTGTCTTCTTACAGTTGTGTTTGTGCTCCCATGCTCCTGTATTTATAATCATCTGGCAGAGGCATAATAGATCAGAGGTTAAGAAGCACAGCCTTTGGCATTAGAGAAACCAAGATCCAAGGTTCATTCCTGCTACATACCAGCTGTGTAACCTCAGGTGAGTTATCTTTTCTTATTTGTAAAATGAGATTAATAATAGTGCCTACCTCATACGGTTGTAGAGATATTGCATGCAGAATGCTTGACACTTATTCATTCAGTTATTCAAGCACCTACTTTGTAACAGGCACAGTGCTGGACCCTGGGAATACAGCAATGAGCAAAACAGATGAGATCTCTGCCTATATGGAGGTTACTATCTAGTGGGGAGTGAGTTCTTGAACAAGTCATTGCTAAAGTCCAAGAGAGATACATCCTATGAAGGAACCATCTAGAGGGGTGCTGAACAATGTAACAAGGAAATTAATTTTGGTGGAAACATGGCAAGAAAATCTTCCTCAAGAAAACTTTAAGTCTGAGTAGAATGGCGGCCAAGGAAAGAGTGGGAACAAGACCCCAAGCAAGGTTGGGGAAGGGCTCATGGGAAACCCTAAAGCTGGAAGGAGTGGCCATGGCGAGAGATGCTGAGTACAAAAGTGGCTAGAAAAGTAGGCAGAGGTTTCATCTTGCAGGCGGAGCAGTCACACAGAGGTTGGTTGTGTCATTATTACCATCCCCACAAATTTAATGTATCTAAAATGAAATCCATCTTTTAACCTAAAGCAATTCCTCCCTCCTACCTTCCCCATCTGTTATCATGGTAATGTTATTTTGCTGGTCTTCATATTTTAAACTCCTCCTTGGTACTTTTCTCCCCTTAGCACTTTCATTCATTTATTCCACAAGTTTTAAGTACCTACTTTGCTAAGAGGCATAATCTATTATTTCAACTTTTCCGAGTTTCTTCCTCTCTATGCTCTTGTTTCTATTCCAACAGCTCCCACCCAAGGCCTTATTACCTCATGCCTGAGTTATCTTCATTGTGTGTCAACTCTAAGAACCCCTGACCAAAGAATGAACAAAATACTGCTTTATCCATCTTTATTACTGCTCAATAATAATGATAATAATAATGGCCTTCCATCAATCTTCAGGTGAGATCAGTTTTCAGAGTTCTTCAAGATATTTCCTGCCTATCCTCAGGCTGCTCTGCCATGTAGGATGAAGAACTTCCATTCTCTTCAAACTGACCCCCTTTGTCCTCCAAACACATGAGACTCATTCCACACTCTAAGACAGTTCTCAATCCATGAGGCCCATTGTAATCACCTAAAAAGTGCCTAAAATATCCATGCTTGTGCCTACCTGTGAAGATTCTAGAGAGGACCTCAATCATTAGAATTTTTTTAAGCATGCTAGGTGATTCAAATGTGCAGTCAAGGTTGAGAACCACTGCTCTATGCATCCTGCCTGCATCCTTGCCTAAGATGCCTATTCTTCCCTCCCCCACTCCTTCTTCTGTGTCCTTGTGGGTTCAACAATTCAGACTGTCCCTGTCTTCTACTGATCATCTGGATTCCAACTTTCTCAAGACCCTTAGAGTATTAGTGGTTTGGATTAGTTGTTTTAGTAACAAAAAAGCTTTACACTAAGTGGGTGTCCTAGAACTCAGAACCTATAGTATATGATGAAATAAAAAGATTAGTGTGAGCCAGTCTTGGAAATTCATGATCATTTATAAGATTTTATCTCTAGAAAAGTAAGTCCTCTCTTATTGAAGAATCTAACGACCATTAGGAGAATGCACTCAGATTTCTAATGCGGCACACCGAGCACACAACCCTGCCTGTCTTTACCGCCCTTGCCACTCTACAGGAGTAAGAAATATCATGTTGCTAATATCTCACATGCTGGCAAAGACAGAACAAATTTTTCAAGGCCCTGATGTTGGTTTTCACATCCTTTGGCACCTACTGGAGCCCCTCGTAGTGGCTTCACCTTTGCTGAATATGTACATAGCAAACGTGCTATGTTAAATACTGCTAATCGTCTGTCCTCATCTTGGAATGAAGCACTTCATATAAATGGATTTTCTAGAACGCTAAAATTTACCTCTTTGAATACACAAGTTTTTTGCCTTATCCATTTTATTATAATACATCCTTACTTACCTTTGAACAGAGTAAATGAATTGAAATCACTTCTTAGCCACTCAGGACCATTATCATGAGTCATCAAGAGAGCTATGTAACATCATATAGATGCCTGAGAGGGTTTTTAAAGTATCAAGACACTTCCCTCATATATATTCAGTTATCTGATACTGATATCGTTTGAATGTATGTCCCTGCCAAATCTCATGTTGAATTGTAATCCCCAGTGGTGGTGGTAGGGCCAGGTGGGAGGTGTTTTGATCATGGTGGTGGATCTCTCATGAATGGCTTGGGCAATTCCCTGGGTAATAACTCCAGCTCTGAGTTCACATGAGATCTGGTCATTTAAAAGTGTATGGCACCTCCCCGCAAACTCTCTCATTCTGTTGCTTCTGTTTTCGCCATGTGAAGTGCCTGCTCCTGCCTCACCTTCCACCGGGATTTGAAAGTCCCTGAGGCCTCTCTCCAGAAGCCAAGCAGATGCTGGTGCCATGCTTCCTGTACAGCCTGCAGAACCATGAACCAATTAAACCTCTTTTCTTTATAAATTATCCAGTCTCACATATTTCTTTATAGCAATGCAAGAATGACCTAACACAGAGACATAAACACTTGGCATGTTTATGCCAAAGAGAGGGGAGGAAAAACTCTGATGACTTACCAAGTCATGAATGTCTACCTTGTGCCTGAACCTTGCTGTGTATGCTCCCATGTGACCCACACCTGAATCTTTCTGTGTATATTCTGTGTGATCTGGATGAAAGGTTGAGGGTGACTCCTCTTTTGACCCCATTAGAGCGTACTTAAATTCAGTGATGGATATCTTTCTCACTGTTAGAGTCATCTTTGTTTCATGGATCATTAACCCCCAGGTGACCAGAAGCCTGAAATAAAGTGAATGTGTAGAAGGGATCTTCTTGTTAGGGAATAGGTTTTTTTGCATTGATTATGCAAGTGATTCTGGTCCTTGGTAGGAAATTTGCAATAGGCAATGACCTACAAAAGAGTATACAACATAAAAATCTAAGTAGCCCTTATATTGCACTTAATATCTGTTTGGAATTAATAGTCTTGGAACATTTTCTAAAACTTTGCTTGGGGCCCAAAATACATAGTTAGGTTCTTGAATGTATTCCATGACCCTCAGATGATAAAGGTTTATAATCCCCTGATTATAACCTTATTCACAAGCTCCTGGAGGCTTTAAAATACCCATCACATCCCAAAATAAGACATGTCTTAGATTTAGGCCAAAGTAAGCACCCATATCTGCATATTTCAGCAACAACAGTAAGATTTATTTGCCCTATTTGATAATTTTCTGATTGTTCAATTTGTGTTAAGTATTCTAATATATATATTTTCTTCCTACTTGCAGTTATTATTCTTTCTCAAAGAAAAGTAAAAAACCAAAGCTATTTCTACATCTACATCACTGTTATGGCATCTTTCTAACTGCAAGTAAATCCTTGTGAATTTTTTTGGCAGTTCTTTGGTAGCTCTTCTCTCTCTAGCTCTCTGCCTCTCTGTCTCTCTCTCCCACCCACCACCTTCTCTCTCCCTTAGTTGTTAGAAACTTGAAATAAAAATGAATCAGCAACAATGACTGCTGCACTTAAGGAAATCTATGCTCTGGTTTATAATTTATGTATTGGGTCCTGAAGGAGCTTAAGTACTTAACCCCCAGTTTATGATGAAACTATGAGTAACGGCATCTCTCAATTTGTATCTGATTCAGCTTGCTCATTTTATCCAAATCGAATGTCTAAATTTAGTTCCCACTCAACTTTCATTTCACCAGCATTTTAATCCCTGAATGTGGAGCTGCAATAAAATATTTGTGTTTATCCAAAATGATTTATTTCTACTTTAGAGAAAAACCATAGCATAGTATCTTTGATAGTCTCAGAAAACTGTACAGATCTACCTGATGGTAAGCAGGATTACCCCCAAGGAGTTCTTTCTCAGGGAGCTATGT
Source organism: Hylobates moloch (assembly GCF_009828535.3). Classification (NCBI taxonomy): domain Eukaryota; kingdom Metazoa; phylum Chordata; class Mammalia; order Primates; family Hylobatidae; genus Hylobates; species Hylobates moloch. Next base: position 36,964,562 of record NW_026652292.1, read on the forward strand.
CAAGGGGAGTAGGAAAGGGAGAAGACAGCAGTCACACAAGAGACACATTTGTTGATCTGGTGTATTAGTAATCAACTAAACATTTTCAAAATTATCTAAGAATAATTTTATTCATGTCTTTCCTATCACCACATCAAATCCAAACTTTTCTATTTGGTTTTTAAGATTTGGCTCTATCTTTTCCATCTAAACATATCTTCCCACTTCCCCCCAAAATAAAATGACTGCCCCATTGAGTCCCACACAAACTCTGCTCACTCCTACCTCTGTCACTGTGTGACTTGATTAGCTAAGAGGTGAGTGCGTAATGGAAAGAACCCTAGACTAGAAGATGGGAGGTCTGGATTTTATTCCTTTTTTGCTAATAAACTAGCTGACTTTGCTATGCTACATAACTCGTCTGAACCTCAGCTTCCTCATTTATAAAATGAGAGGGTTAGCTTGATACTGTCTGATTACATCACTTTTTAGAGCATTCTCTATGCCTACATTACTAACCTAAATATTCTTTTAATTCCACAGTACTTATTATCATGGAATATATTTTTACTTATCTATTTTTTTCTTACCTGTCTGTATTAGAATGCAAGCTCTATGTGGGCAAAGATGTTTTCCCATATTGTTCACTACTGTATTCCCAGAACTTAGAAAAGTTCAGTGCATCAAAGACACTAAATATTTGTTGAATGAATTAATGCTTTAAAGAATCACAGATATTATTCTTCCTTAAAGATGCTCTGCAGATCGAGTTTTTTTTCCATCAAACTCTGCTGACTATTTCAAACCCACATTTCTCCCTTCCATGCACTTCTAAGGCAATTACAGTTAGTTGTATAGTTTGGCATTTAAGAATTCTCTTAATATTTCAGATAGATCAGTACTAACTTCCTTTTTTAAGATTATACATTTCTGACATTTTGGGCTAGATGATTTAAAAAGAGTATAGATTTCTTAGGGCCAAGGGCTCTAGCCTGTCATATATTTGCTAGGTATTTGATGAATTAAATTTCTTAAAAATGTCAGCCACATGTTAGGCAACTAACCCAGGTTTTGACCATCTGCATTTCTTATCTGCTTGTGGCCAGGGATTATAGAGGTGATGAATAGGTCTCTGCAGGGAGCACAGGGGAACAGCAGTTATGGCTTCCTTAGCCTGTCACTGCAAATGCAAGCATATAATACTATCCCTGGGTAATAAAGAGACTGTAGTGGGGGAGAGGGAGGTTTTTTGGGAGGGTCAGAATAAAAATAACTGCAAGGATCTTTTAAATAGGAGAAAGAGGAAGTAGAGGACTTGAAACATTAAAGGTAAAAAAAAAAGTACCTTAGGCATTGCCTCTTCTATTACCCTGTATTTGTGTAAGGAAATTGATTATCAGAGAGGTGAAATGACTTGCCTAAATGCACAAAGATTATTATTGAAAGTACAGTGAAATACTGCTCATCAAACCCTGGTTGAATAAATTGAATTTTCTCTTTAAAGTTTTACAGGAAACCCATTTGATTTGTAAATATGACCAAAAAGCTTTCTAAAATATACCAGCAAGGATATATAATATATTGATACATTTTACTTCTAAGTATAGCCTAAAGTAATTTCATCTGTGTTTGATATTTTAGGGACATATTACTGAGTATCAATTATAACCATAGTGTATTAAAGATGTGAAAACTATAGGAGCTACAACTGAATTATGCTTGGCCCTGAAAATGGATTTGGGGATGGTTGCTTTTTATAATTTATTTCTTTGGATTTGCTTCTTTCTCTTAAAAGTCAAACACATACAAATAAATAAATCACAAACCCAAATTAGCTCATTTCCAGTTCTCATTCTATAATCATGGAATAGGGTTTTTTATAAATGAATAAACTATATCATTGCAGAAATTCTGATTTTGCATTCATAAAAAGGTGTTAGTGGGTTAGTCAAATATATCTAGTGGGTTAGTCAAATATATCTTTATTGACTGTGCTTCCATTTCCATTGCAGAGTCATAGGTCGAGAACTTAAGGAATACCTCACCATATCTCTTCACATATCCATGAAGAAACTGAGGTGCAAAGAAGTTAAGTGATAAACCTGAAACCACACAGCCAGTTAACGTTAGGACATCTAATGGAATCCCAATGGTTAACTTCAGGACCATAACCAAAGGTATCCTAGTTGCTACAGAGGGCAACTTTCCACAGGCTACAATTGCTATTAATCCAGACCCATGTGCACAGCCTCCTTGTGATTCCGTACACCTTTTTATGAGAACATAATCTCAACTGCTGGAAGTTGCCCTGTTGACCCTGAAAAGGCTGCCATGTGGCTGTCCCGGAAGCCTACTGAGTTCGAGTTTAATCTTTTCCGTTAAGCAACTCACAGCATTTAAGCTGCAGTTGTGGAAATTCTCTAGAAAGCTCATTCTGTATGAATCAAATTTCTGAAGTGATTCTCTTCTAGGGAACTGCAATCAATCCTGTCTGGACTTCACTTTAAATAGCTCATTTTTTGAGCTTTCATCATACACATTATTCACTGCTAAAGATCCAGGGGAGCCACACTTTCTGAAGGATGCTGTTGTTGCTCAACTGGCAAACTCAAAGTTGGTTTGAAGAGCGTAAGTCTTAATTTCCTAAGTTAAAACTTATTTTGCTTCTCAAATTCCATTTACCAAAGAAATCGTTTTGTTTTGTTTGTTTAATTGAATAACATCACAAGTGCAGAAGACTTAGCCGGGATGGAGGTTGGGGGAGCGTCCTTGCCTGTTTCAGGGAACCAATAAAGGACATCTCAAAAACCAAACACAGTACTTCTGATGTGCCAGGCACTCTTCTGAGGGCTTTACACAGTGTAACTCATTTAATCTTGAGAAAATCCCTAAGAGGTAGATATTGACATCATCCCACTTTATAGATGAGAATCTGAGGAACAAATACATTAGGTAACTGGCCCAAAGTCATTGTAGCTAATAAGTCACAAAGCTGGGAGTATCAGCCCGGTAGTTTGTGTTTTTACCACTGTGCTACACCTAACATACGTAATTTGAGAAAAAAAAAATTAAAACAACCTTTTAGCCTCCATTTTCTAAGCATCTCAAGTTAAAGTATTTGGGGTCTGAGGAAAGTATTTGGATAACTGACCCACTAGCTAAAGACTCAGCCATGTAATCATCCGATAATTTTCACAATTTACAGCTTCACAGTTTTACAAAAAAAGAGTCCAATGTGTGAGCAAATTTATAAGCTACTTAATCTTGATTAAAAAAACAATTAATTCACTAGCTACCTGTTATGTGCCAGGCTCTGGAACAATGCCACGAATTAGACATGGCTACTGTAAAAATTCTCTGTGGAGACAATATTTGGACATAGGAAAAAAAAGTAACAACAAAGGCAATGAATTATTTATATCAAACTGATAGGCTGACAGTAAATGAAAAAAAAATCTCTTCTAGAAATAATTTGTGCATTTAGCATTCCAAATATCAAAGAATATAAAAACATCTTAGAATAACTAAAAGAAAATGTGAATTTGTATTTTTTATTATAATTGTGGTGATATTTCTTTTCAAATATTGTTATAATCAAATGAACACTTTACTAGATATCTACTCCAATTAAAACACTTTGATAAAGCTTTGTAAAGAATTGTGAATTGAATACCAGATAAAGATTTCCTTTGTTACTCAATAACAACTTCTATTAAAGTTTTTATGCTAGTGGGAATGTAAACTAATACAACCACTATGGAAGACAGTATGAAGATTTCTTAAAGAACTAAAAGTAGAACTACGATTTGATCCAGCAGTCTAACTACTGGGTATCTACCCAGAGGAAAAGAAGTCATTATATGAAAAAGACACTTGCACACACATGTTTATAGCAGCACAATTCGCAATTGCAAAAATATGGAACCAGCTTAAATGCCTGTCAACCAGGTGGATAAAGAAAATGTGGTATATATGACCGGGCATGGTGTCTCACGCTTGTAATCCAAAAGCACTTTGGGAGGCTGACGTGGGTGGACCACTTGAGGACAGGAGTTCGAGACCAGCCTGGCCAACATGGTAAGACCCCATTTCTACTAAAACTACAAAAAAAAATTAGCCAGGCATGGTGGTGGGCACCTGTAATCCCAGCTACTTGGGAGGCTGAGGTAGGAGAATTGCTCGAACTCAGGAGGCGGAGGTTGCAGTGAGTCAAGATCATGCCGTTGCAACCCAGCCTGGGCAACAAGAGCAAAATTCTGTCTCGAAAAAAAAGAAAAGAAAAGAAAAGAAAATGTGGTATACATCTACCATGGAATACTCCTCAGCCATAAAAAGGAACAAAATAATGGCATTTGCAGAAACCTGAATGGAGTTAGACACCATTATTCTAAGTAACTGAGAATGGAAAGCCAAATATTTTATGTTCTCACTTATAAGCGGGGTCTAAGCTATGAAGACACAAAGGCATAAGAATGATACAATGAACTTTGGGGACTCTGGGGGAAGGGTGGAAAGGGGTAAGAGATAAAAGACTACACGTTGGGTACAGTGTATGCAGCTCGTGTGACAGGTGAACCAAAGTCTCAGAAATCACCACTAAAGAATTTATCCACGTAACCAAAAACCACCTGTTCCCCAAAAACTATTGAATTTTTTTAATTTTAATTTAATGTTAATACTTTTTTCATGTCTGTTTTTCTTTTAAAAAATAATAATGAAGGAAGTAACATGAGTCCCTTTGATTATAATCATAAAAAGATTTAAAAATATGCCACACAAACATCAGAAGCATTCTTATGTTAATTTCCCTCTATTGCAAATGTACAATTTCCTTAATTGTTCTTTATGCATTAAATGTGTATCATAAACTTGCCTATACATCAAGTTGATGTTCCATTTTCGTTTTCTTTCTTCTGCAAAATAGGTTAGTAATTATGCTTTGTATCAATAAACTATCATCAGTTATTTTAGTCAGAATGTTTATAGTTATTTTTATTCCCAATTCATTCCCACTGAAATTTGTAAGAATAATAAAAAAGCGGTGGTGGCTGACAAGATGGCCTAATGGGAATAGCTCTGGTCTGCAGCTCCCAGTGAGATCGACGAAGAAAGTAGGTGATTTCTGCATTTCCAGCTGAGATACCTGGATCATCTCACTGGGACTGATTAGACAGCAGGTGCAGCCCACAGAGGGTGAGCTGAAGCAGGATGGGGCATTACCTCACATGGGAGGCACAAGGGGTCGGGGAACTCCCTCCCCTAGCCATGAGGGACTGTGCGTGAGGAACGGTGCACTCCAGCCCAGATACTACACTTTTCCCATGGTCTTCAAAACCCACAAACTAGGAGATTCTCTCGAATGCCTATGCCACCAGGGCCTGGGTTTCAAGCACAACGCTGGGCTGCTGTTTGGGCAGACACCAAGCTAGCTGTAGGAGTTTTTTATTCATACCCCTGTGGTGCCCAGAACCCCAGCAAGACAGAACCGTTCACTCCCCTGGAAAGGGGGCTGAAGCCAAGGAGCCAAGTGGTCTGGCCCAGCGAGTCCCACCCCCAAGGAGCCCAGCAAGCTAAGATCCACTGGCTTAAAACTCTCACTGCCAGCACAGCAATCTGAAGTCAACCTGGGACACTCAAGGTTGGTGGGGAGAGGGGCATCCACCATTACTGAGGCTTGAGTAGGCGGTTTTCCCCTCACAGTGTAAACAAAGCTGCCTAGAATTTCAAACGGAGAGGAGCCCACCTCCACACAGCAAACCCACTGTAACCAGACTGCCTCTCTAGATTCCTTCTCTCTGGGCAGGGCATCTCTGAAAGAAAGGCAGCACCCCAGTCAGATGCTTATAGATAAAACTCCCATCTCCCTGGGACAGAGCACCTGGGGGAAGGAGTGGCTGTGGGCACAGTTTCAGGAGACTTAAACATTCCTGCCTGCTGGCTCTGAAGAGAGGAGTGGATCTCTCAGGACAGTGCTCAAGCTCTGCTAAAGGACAGACTGCTTCCTTAAGTGGGTCCCTGACCCCCATGCCTCCTGACTGAGAGACACCTCCCAGCAGGGGTAAATAGACACCTCATACAGGAGAGCTCCAGCTGGCATCTGGCAGGTGCCCCTCTAGGACAAAGCTTCTAGAGGAAGGAATAGGCAGCAATCTTTTCTGTTCTGCAGCCTCTGCTAGTGATACCAAGGCAAACAGGGTCTGAAGTGGACCTACAGCAAACTCCAGCAGACCTGCAGCAGAGGGGCCTGACGTTAGAAGGAAAACAAACACAAAGGAATAGCATCAACATTAACAAAAGGAACGTCCACACAGAAGCCCTATCTGAAGGTCACCAACATCAAAGACTAAAGGTAGATAAAGGAAAAAACAGTGCAAAAAGGCTAAAAATACCAAAAACCAGAATGCCTCTTCTTTTCCAAAGGATCACAACTCCTCACCAGCAAGGGAACAAAACTGGACAGAGAATGAGTTTGACAAATTGACAGAAGTAGGCTTCAGAAGGTGGGTAACAACAAACTCCTCCCAGCTAAAGGAGCACGTTCTAATCCAATGCAAGGAAGCTGAGAACCTTGAAAAAAGGTTGCAAGAATTGCTAACTAGAATAACCAGTCTAGAGAAGAACATAAATGACCTGATGGAGCTGAAAAACGCAGCTCAAGAACTTCATGAAGCATACACAAGTGCAGTAGCCAAATCCATCAAGTGGAAGAAAGGATATCAGAGATTGAAGATCAACTTAATGAAATAAAGCACGAAGACAAGATTAGAGAAAAAAAGAATGAAAAAGAACAAAAAAAGCCTCCAAGAAATATAGGACTATGTGAAAAGACCAAACCTATGTTTGATTGGTGTACCTGAAAGTGATGGGGAGAATGGAACCAAGTTGGAAAACTCTCTTCAGGATATTATCCAGGAGAACTTCCACAACCTAGCAAGACAGGCCAACATTCAAATTCAGGAAATGCAGAGAGCACCACAAAGACATTCCTCAAGAAGAGCAACCCCAAGACACATAATCGTCAGATTCACCAAGGTTGAAATGAAGGAAAAAATGTTAAGGGGAGCCAGAGAGAAAGGTCGGGTTACCCACAAAGGGAAGCCCATCAGACTAACAGTGGCTCTCTCTGCAGAAACCCTACAAGCCAGAAGACAGTAGGGGCCAATATTCAACATTCTTAAAGAAAAGAATTTTCAACCCAGAATCTCATATCCAGCCAAACTAAGCTTCATAAGTGAAGGACAAATAAAATCCTTTACAGACAAACAAATGCTGAGAGATTTTATCACCACCAGGATTGTCTTACAAGAGCTCCTGAAGGAAGCACTAAATATGGAAAGGAACAACCAGTACCAGCCACTGCAAAAACATACCAAAATGTAAAGACCATCGATGCTATGAAGCAACTGCATCAACTAATGGGCAAAATAACTAGCTAGCATCATAATGACACATAACACATAATTCACACATAACAATATTAACCTTAAATGTAAACAGGCTAAATGCACCAGTTAAAGGACACAGATTTGCAAATAGGATAAAGAGCCAAGACCCACCCATGTGCTGTATTCAGGAGACCCATCTCATGTGCAAAGACACACATACACTCAAAATCAAGGGATGGAGGAAGATTTACCAAGCAAATGGGAAGCAAAAAAAGAGCAAGAGTTGCAATCCTAGTCTCTGATAAAACAGACTTTAAACAAATGAAGATCAAAAAAACAAAGAAGGGCATTCCATAATTGTAAAGGGATCAATACAACAAGAAGAGCTAACTATCCTAAATATATATGGACCCAATACAGGAGCACCCAGATTCATAAAGCAAGTTCTTAGAGAACTACAAAGAGACTTAGACTCCCACACAATAATAGTGGGAGATTTTAACACCCCAGTGTCAGTATTAGACAGATCAAAGAGACAGAAAATTAACAAGAATATTCAGGACTTGAACTCAGCTCTGGACCAAGCAGACCTAACGGACATCTACAGAACTCTCCACCCCAAATCACCAGAATATACATTCTTCTCGGCAACACATTTCACTTATTCTAAAATTGACCGCATAATTGGAAGTAAAACACTCCTCAGCAAATGTCAAAGAATGGAATTCATAACAAACAGTCTCTCAGAACACAGTGCAATCAAATTAGAACTCAGGATTAAGCAACTCACTCAAAACTGCACAACTACATGGAAACTGAACAACCTGCCCCTGAATGACTACTGGGTAAATAACAAAATTAAGGCAGAAATAAGTAAGTTTTTTGAAACAAATGAGAGCAAAGACACAACATACAAGAATCTCTGGGACACAGCTAAAGCAGTGTTTAGAGGGAAATTTATAGCACTAAATGCCCACAGGAGAAAGCAGGAAAGATCAAAAATCGACATCCTAACATCACAATTAAGAGAACTAGAGAAGCAAGAACAAATTCAAAAGCTAGCAGAAGACAAAAAATAACTAAGATCAAAGCAGAACTGAAAGAGATATAGACATGAAAAACCCTTCAAAAAATCAATGAATCCAGGAGGTGGTTTTTTAGAAAGATCAACAAAATTGACAGACCACTAGTCAGACTATTAAGAAGCAAAGTGAAGACTCAAATAGACACTATAAAAAATGATAAAGGGGATATCACCACTGATCCCAGAGAAGTACAAACTAGCATCAGAGAATACTATAAACACCTCTACGCAAATAAACCTCAAAATCTAGAAGAAACGGATAAATTCCTGGACATACACCCTCCCAAGACTAAACCAGGAAAAAGTCAAATTCCTGAATAGAACAATAACAAGTTCTGAAATTGAGGCAGTAATTAATAGCCTATCAACCAAAAAAAAAAGCCCAGGACCAGATGAATTTACAGCCGAATTCTACCAGACATACAAAGAGAAGTTGGTACCATTCCTTCTGAAAATATTCCAAACTATAGAAAAAAAGGGAATCCTCCCTAACTCATTTGATGAGGCCCACATCATCCTGATGCCAAAACCTGGCAGAGACACAACAAAAAAAAGAAAATTTCAGGCCAACATTAATGCAAAAATCCTCAAAAGGCCTTCAACAAAATTCAACAGCCCTTCATGCTAAAAACTCTCAATAAACTAGGTATTGATGGAACATATCTCAAAATAATAAGAACCATTTATGAGAAACACACAGCCAATATCATTTTGAATGGGCAAAAACTGGAAGCATTCCCTTTGAAAACCGGCACAAGACAAGGGTGCCCTCTCTCAGCACTCCTATTCAACATAGTGTTGGAAGTTCTGGCTATGGCAATCAAGCAGGAGAAAGAAATAAAGGGTATTCAATTAGGAACAGAAGAAGTCAAATTGTCTCTGCTTGCAGATGACATGATTGTGTATTTAGAAAACCCCATCATCTCAGCCCAAAATCTCCTTAAGCTGATAAGCAACTTCAGCAAAATCAATTGCAAAAATCACAAGCACTCCTATACACCAATAACAGACAGAGAGTCAAATCATGAGTGAACTCCCATTCACAAATGCTACAAAGATAATAAAATACCTAGGAATACAACTTACAAGGAATGTGAAGGACCTTTTCAGGGAGAACCACAAACCACTGTTCAAGGAAAGAGAGAGAACACAAACAAATGGAAAAACATTCCATGCTAATGGATAGGAAGAATCAATATCGTGAAAATAGCTGTACTGCCCAAAGTAATTTATACATTCAATGCTATCACCATCAAGCTACCATTGACTTTCTTCACAGAATTAGAAAAAACTACTTTAAATTTCATACGGAACCAACAGAGAGCCTGCATAGCAACGACAATCCTAAGCCAAAAGAACAAAGCTGGAGGCATCACGCTACCTGACTTCAAACTATACTACAAGGCTACAGTAACCAAAACAGCATGGAACTGATACCAAAACAGATATATAGACCAATGGAATGGAACAGAGGCCTCAGAAATAAAGCCACACATCTACAACCATCTGATCTTTGACAAACCTTACAAAAACAAGCAATGGGGAAATGATTCCCTATTTAATAAATGGTGTTGGGAAAACTGGCTAGCCATATGCAGAAAACAGAAATTTGACCCCTTCCTTACACCTTATACAAAAATTAAATCAAGATGAATTAAAGACTTAAACATAAGACCTAAAACCATAAAATCCCTGGAAGAAAACCTAGACAATACCATTCAGGACAGGTATGGTATTGTCAGGGCAAAGACTTCATGAAGAAAACACCAAAAGCAATGGCAACAAAAGCCAAAATTGACAAATGAGATCTAATTAGACTAAAGAGCTTCTGCACAGCACAAGAAACTAACATCAGAGTGAATAGGCAACCTACAGAATGGGAGAAAATTTCTGCAATCTATCCATCTGACAATTGGCTAATATCCAGAATCTACAAAGAATGTAAACAAATTTACAAGAAAAAACAAACAACCCCATCAAAAATTGGATGAAGGATATGAACAGACACTTAAAAGAAGACATTTATGCAGCCAACAAACATGAATAAAAGCTCATCATCACTGGTCATTAGAGAAATGTGAGTCAAAACCACAATAGACACCATCTCATGCCAGTCAGAATGGCAATCATTAAAAAGTCAGGAAACAACAGGTGCTGGAGAGGATGTGGAGACACAGGAATGCTTTTACACTGTTGGTGGGAGTGTACCTTAGTTCAATTATTGTGGAAGACAGCGTGGCGATTCCTCAAGGAGCTAGAACAAGAAACACCATTTGACCCAGCAATCCCATTACTGGGTATATACCCAAATGGTTATAAATCTTTCTACTCTAAAAACACATGCACACGTATGTTTATTGCAGCACTGTTCACAATAGCAAAGACTTGGAACCAACCCAAATGCCCATCAATGATAGATTGAATAAAGAAAATGTGGCACATATACACCATGGAATACTAGGCATCCTTTAAAAAAGATGAGTTCATATCCTTTGCAGTGACATGGATGAAGCTGGAAACACAAGAACAGAAAACCAACAACAGACTAACACAAGAACAGAAAACCAAACACCACATGTTCTCATTCATAAGTGGGAGTTGAACATTGAGAAGACATGGACTCAGGGAGGTGAACATCACACACTGGGACCTGTCAGGGGGTAAGGAGCCAGGGGAGGGATAGGATTAGGAGAAATACCTAATGTAGATGACAGTTTGATGGGTGCAACAAACCACCATGGCACGTGTATACCTATGTAACAAACCTGCACGTTCTGTACATTATCCCAGAACTTGAAGTATTATAATAATAATAAAGCTCTGTAAGAATTTATCCACCGTATGGACTGAATTATGTTCCCCTTCCACTCCACTCTTTACCCAGCTTCTGCAAATTGATATGAAGCCCTTACCTGAGAATGTGACTACATTTAGAGATAAAACCTTTATGGGGTGATTAAGTTCGTGTGTGGGCATTATGGTGGGCCCTAATCCAATCTGACTGGTATCCTTATAAGATAAGGAAATCTGGATGCCTCCAAGGGCAAGGAGCACATAGGAAACATGAGGACACAGCAAGAAGGCAGCAAGCCAAGGAGGAAGGCTCCAGGAGACACCAACCCTGCTGGCACCTTGATCTTGGACTTCCAGCCTCCAAAACTGTGAGAAAATAAATTTCTGTTTCTTAAGGCACCCAGTCTATGGTATTTTGTTATGGCAGCCCAAGCAACATGGGTTTGAACTCTGCAGGTCCACTCATATGTGGATTTTTTTCGGTAAATATATTGGAAAACATTTTGGAGATTTATGAAAATTTGAAAAAACTTGTAGATGAGCTTCATAGCCTAGAAGTATCAAAAAAATTAAGAAATAGAAATGTAATGAATGGATAAAACATATGTAGGACACTGCTCTATTTTATCATTTATAACCATAAAATATACACAAATTTATTTTAAAGGTTAAAATTTATCAAAAGTTATGCACACAAACACAGATTGTACATGGTGCCATTCAGTTGAGAAAAATATAAACAAAAGTAAAAATGTAGTATTAAATTATAACTGCACAAAATTATCATCCATACTGTACTGCTGTAATAATTTTGTAGCCACGTCTTGTTGTTATTGCATTGAGCTCATGCTGTGCATATTCCCTTAAAAAGCCACGTGATGATCATTCCCCCTGAACAGTTCATCTCTCCAGTGAATTGCATATCACAGTACAACTTGATCTCTCATAGTTTTTTCATTTTTTTCATCCTGTTTAGTTCTATACTGCAAACCTTGAATAAGATTATAGGATTCACAGGAAGTGTAGTGATGCTGGAAGTACTCCCAAGAAGCAGAGAAAAGTCATGACATTACAAGAAGTTGAATTGCTTGATATGTACCATAGATTGAGGTCTGCAGTTTCAGTTTCTGCCATTCCAGACAGATGATTCATCTTGTAAAAAGACGATGTAGGTCTGGGTGTGGTGGCTCACACCTGTAATCCCAGCACTTTTGGAGGCCAAGGCGGGTGGATCACGAGGTCAGGAGTTCGAGATCAGCCTGGCCAATACAGTGAAACCCCGTCTCTACTAAAAATACAAAAATTAGCCAGGTGTGGTGGTGCATGCCTGTAGTCCCAGCTACTCGGGAGGCTGAGGCAGAAGAATTGCTTGAACCCGGGAGGCGGAGGTTGCAGTAAGCCAAGATCACACTAGTCTCTGTCTCCAAAAAAAAGAAAAAAAAAGATGATGTAAACTTATAGTATGGATAAATATGGTACAGTACTGGAAATGTATTTTCTCTTTCTTATGATTTTCTTAATAATTTTTTCTTTAGCTTGTTCTATTATAATAATACAGTATATAACACATATAAGATATGTGTTAATTGACAGTTTATGTTATTGGTAAGGCTTTCGGTCAGCAATGGCCTATTAGTAGTTAAGTTTGGGGGGAATCAAAAGTTATAGGTGGATTTGCCTCTGCAGAGCGGCTTGATACACCCTCACCCCCATGTTGTTCAAGGGTCAACTGTAGACTAGTACACCCACGGAGATAATTACTTTTCTCTTTCAGAGAGCCAAGTCCTTAGAGGCAGAACTTTAAGAAATTCCAGTTTGTCTGTGTTATCTTATTTCTGCCTTTCCTTCCATGTCATATTTCTTTTCTTCTCTGCTACATCATGCCAAATTTAGGAATACAAGCTATAGCTCTAGTGAGATGAGTTCTAAAACACATGCAGAAATCCTGACAGCTTTTAAATTTTTAGGAAGGACACTGCTTCAGGATCAGAGTGTCTCTCCAAAGTTAACAGCATCTGAGAGCCACTAGTTTTCATCTTGGCCATTTTTATTATAAGTGTAATTTACATTAATTATTTTTAAAAAAATAAAACATTCTAACTGGTGTGAGATGGTATTTCATTGTGGTTTTGATATGCATTTCTCTGATGGCCAGTGATGATGAGCATTTTTTCATGTGTTTTTTGGCTGCATAAATATCTTCTTTTGAGAAGTGTCTGTTCATATCCTTTGCCCACTTTTTGATGGGGTTTTTTTTTTCTTGTAAGTTTGTTTGAGTTCATTGTAGATCCTGGATATTAGCCCTTTGTCAGATGAGTAGGTTGCAAAAATTTTCTCCCATTCTGTAGGTTGCCTGTTCAGTCTGATGGTAGTTTCTTTTGCTGTGCAGAAACTCTTTAGTTTAATTAGATCCCATTTGTCAATTTTGGCTTTTGTTGCCATTGCTTTTGGTGTTTTAGACATGAAGGCCTTGCCCATGCCTATGTCCTGAATGGTATTGCCTAGGTTTTCTTCTAGGGTTTTTATGTTTTTAGGTCTAACATGAATCCATCTTGAATTAATTTTTATATAAGGTGTAAGGAAGGGATCCAGTTTCAGCTTTCTACATATGGCTAGCCAGTTTTCCCAGCACCGTTTATTAAATAGATAATCCTTTCCCCATTGCTTGCTTTCACCAGGTTTGTCAAAGATCAGATGGTTCTAGATGCGTGGTATTATTTCTGATGGCTCTGTTCTGTTCCATTGGTCTATATCTCTGTTTTGGTACCAGTACCATGCTGTTTTGGTTACTGTAGTCTTGTAGTATAGTTTGAAGTCAGGTAGCGTGATGCCTCCAGCTTTGTTCTTTTGGCTGAGGATTGACTTGGCAATGCGGGCTGTTTTTTGGTTCTATATGAACTTTAAAGTAGTTTTTTCCAATTCTGTGAAGAAAGTCATTGGTAGCTTGATGGGGATGGCATTGAATCTATGAATTACCTTAGGCAGTATGGCCATTTTCATGATATTGATTCTTCCTACCCATGAGCATGGAATGTTCTTCCATTTGTTTGTATCCTCTTTTATTTCATTGAGCAGTGGTTTGTAGTTCTCCTTGAAGAGTTCCTTCACATCCCTTGTAAGTTGGATTCCTAGGTATTTTATTCTCTTTGAAGCAATTGTGAATGGGAGTTCACTCATGATCTGGCTCTCTGTTTGTCTGTTATTGGTGTATAAGAATGCTTGTGATTTTTGTACATTGATTTTGTATCCTGAGACTTTGCTGAAGTTGCTTATCAGCTTGAGGAGATTTGGGGCTGAGACGATGGGGTTTTCTAGATATACAGTCATGTCATCTGCAAACAGGGACAATTTGACTTCCTCTTTTCCTAATTGAATATCCTTTATTTCCTTCTCCTACCTGATTGCCCTTGCCAGAACTTCCAACACTATGTTGAATAGGAGTGGGGAGAGAGGGCATCCCTGTCTTCTGCCCGTTTTCAAAGGGAATGCTTCCAGTCTTTGCCCATTCAGTATGATATTAGCTGTCGGTTTGTCATAGATAGCTCTTATTATTTTGAGAAACGTCCCATCAATACCTAATTTATTGAGAGTTTTTAGAATGAAGGGTTGTTGAATTTTTCAAAGGCCTTTTCTGCATCTATTGAGGTAATCATGTGGTTTTTGTCTTTGGTTCTGTTTATATGAACGATTACATTTATTGATTTGCATATGTTGAACCAGCCTTGAATCCCAGGGATGAAGCCCACTTGATCATGGTGGATAAGCTTTTTAATGTGCTGCTGGATTCAGTTTGCCAGTATTTTATTGAGGATTTTTGCATCGATGTTCATCAGGGATATTGGTCTAAAATTCTCTTTTTTGGTTGTGTCTCTGCTAGGCTTTGATATCAGGATGATGCTGGCCTCATAAAATGAGTTAGGGAGGATTCCCTCTTTTTCTATTGATTGGAATAGTTTCAGAAGGAATGGTACCAGCTCCTCTTTGTACCTCTGGTAGAATTCCGCTGTGAATGCATCTGGTCCTGGACTTTTTTTGGTTGGTAAGCTATTGATTATTGCCTCAATTTCAGAGCCTGTTATTGGTCTATTCAGAGATTCAAATTCTTCCTGGTTTAGTCTTGGGAGGATGTATGTTTCGAGGAATTTATCCATTTCTTCTAGATTTTCTAGTTTATTTGCATAGAGGTGTTTACAGTATTCTCTGATGGTAGTTTGTATTTCTGTGGGATCGGTGGTGATATCCCCTTTATCATTTTTTATTGCATCTATTTGATTCTTCACTCTTTTCTTCTTTATTAGTCTTGCTAGTGGTCTATCAATTTTGTTGATCTTTTCAAAGAACCAGCTCCTGGATTCATTAATTTTTTGAAGGGTTTTTTTGTGTCTCTATTTCCTTCAGTTCTGCTCTGATCTTAGTTATTTCTTGCCTTCTGCTAGCTTTTGAATGTGCTTGCTCTTGCTTTTCTAGTTCTTTTGAAAATGTGGCACATATACACCATGGAATACTCTGCAGCCATAAAAAATGATGAGTTCATGTCTTTTGTAGGGACATAGATGAAACTGGAAACCATCATTCTCAGCAAACTATCACAAGGACAAAAAACCAAACACCACATATTCTCACTCATAGGTGGGAATTGAACAATGAGAACACATGGACACAGGAAGGGGAACATCACACACCGGGGACTGTTTTGGGGTTGGGGGAGGGGGGAGGGATAGCATTAGGAGATATACCTAATGCTAAATGATGAGTTAATGGGTGCAGCACACCAACATGGCACATGGATACATATGTAACTAACCTGCAAGTTGTGCACATGTACTCTAAAACTTAAAGTATAATAATAACAAAATTAAAAAATAAAAATAAAAAATAAAACAATACAGGTATATATAAAGTTAAAATGGAAGATACAGCTACTGACTGAATACCCACAAAATCTTCACCAAGAAATACTCACTGTTGACAATTTGGTGTGTAAAACCCCTGCTCTAAAATTAGGGGAATCTTGGGGGGAGAAGGAAACAGAAAGTTATTCGTCAAAAGGTACAAATGTTATGCAAGATGAAGAAATTCTAGCAATCTACTATACAGCATAGTGCCTGCAGTTAACAATACAGTATTGTGTATTTTAAACATTGGCTAAGAGGACAGATTTTATATTAAGTGTTCTTATCACACAAAATAATAATGAAGAACATAAGAAGAAACTATTGCAGGTGATGGATATGTATATAGCATAGATTTTGGTAATGGTTGCACGAGGGTAAACTTACCTCCAAATTCATCAAGTTGTCTACCTTAAATATGTACAGTTTTTTGTATGTCAATCATATTCCAATAAAATGTTTTTTAAAATAAATAGAGGAATCTCTGTTAAAACACAGTTGCAATACTCTATAGGCTGCCTTCTTACTTTGTGAGCACTGCTTTGGCCAATTTCTCACACCCTGCAGAAAAAGACACCTCCTTCACTTCTGGAGCAGGAGACCCAACTGTGGCTTAATAACCTTGGTATCCACCAGCCAGAGGAGAATTTCAGTCTTTGTAGACAGTCTTCCATAAAGTTCTAATAAAAGAAGCCCAGAATTGCTTAAACATCAGATGAGTGACTGTTCTTATTTATTTGTTCCTGACGCAGTATGCCAACCCTTGCAGTTGAAAATTAAACAATAATATACTTCCCCCTCTGCTCCACAAAGCTATAGCTGTTTTCCTGGTGGATAATCAGAGGCCAAAGGGTGGTAATTTATCACAAAAGAGGAATGGGAGTATTGCCAAGAGTAACAAAGGGTCAGTGATATCCCTGTTCCTGCTGTATGGCACTGGTTTAATTAAGGTAAAGCTAATAAACCTTATCCCTGATTCTCAACAATGTGAGGTCAAATTCGGTCTTCTGTAAGCCAAGATAGCCAGCCAGATCACACAAAATATGTAGGAAGTAACAGATATCATGTTAATCACCTTTTTTATGGCCAAAAGCTGTAATCCTAGGAATCAAAAGACTACTGTGTTATAACCTATTTGACTTCTTTAAGAATCTGTGATATTTTATACAGACATGCTAATTAATAATATAGGCCATACTAGCAGGAACTAAAAGAAATTAGAACAGCCCTCAGAACAAAGATGCAAAGACATTAAGGAACTTAACTTCTGTGTCTTTCTAAAAAAAAATATAGATTATTTTTCATGACAATTGCATGTGCATGTGTGTATATGTGTATGTGTGTGTGAAACCTCTCTGTGAATTCTTAGAGTCATGTGCTATCGAAGCCTATTTAAAGACTTTCTGGAAATGGCACTAAGGAAATAAAAAGTGGTATTAGTAAATAGATGAGGCATTAAAGCAAATTTTGTAGCTAATAAATTTTGTTTGCAGGTTCAAACTTATACACATGGAAAAGGTGACTATGGCTATTCATACAAAATGAAACAAGGGAATTCCAAGTCAGTGCTTAGATAATATGAAAATATGTGTAATTTTATATATAAAGAAGAGAGGTATATGGGTTAGGAGAGACACATCCTTAAAGAATATAGTAATAACAGGCTGGGCGCGGTGGCTCACGCCTGTAATCTCAGCACTTTGAGAGGCCAAAGCGAGCGGGTCACGAGGTCAGGAGTTCAAGACCAGCCTGATCAACATGGTGAAACCCTGTTTCTACTAAAAATACAAAAATTAGCCGGGCATGGTGGTGCTCGCCTGTAATCCCAGCTACTCAGGAGGCTGAGGCAGGAGAATCGCTTGAACCTGGGAGGTGGAGGTTGCAGTGAGCCAAGATTGCACCACTACACTCCAGCCTGGGCGACAGAGCAAGGCTCTGTCTCAAAAAAAAAAAAAAAAAAAAGAATGTAGTAATTACAGCTAATATTTATTGAGTGCTCACTAACTATGTACAGGCATTATTGAGTGTTTTACACATATTAATTCACTTAATCCCCACCACAACCCTGTGAGTTAGGTTCTATCAATAATACTGTCTCCATTTTACTGATGGGGAACCCAAGGTACAGAAAGGCTGACTTGCCACATATACATATATACCTCCATGTTAATTCCAACTAAAATAATCACTGTGGGTCATGGAATCTCAAAGTTGTAAGACATTTTAAAGGTATCCTATTTTAGTCCTCCACCAAAAACTTGAACATGAAGTCCTCCAGCTTCCCTTGGGATATCTCTTCAGGGAGAAGAAGCTCACAGAAAAAATCTCTATAGAACTAGCTCTGACTTCTAGAAACTTCTTCCTTCTTCATTGAGCTGAACTCATTTCGCTGTAACTTTCACTTATGCATGTGGTGTTTGGTCTGTACTCTGGCCCTAGTGGAGCTAATCCCCCTATTCACAAGACAGCTTTTGGATGTTTGTGGAAGACTCTCATATTATCGTTGAGACTTCTCTTTAATATATACTGAAAATAATTTTCTCATAAAAATAAACCAGATCATGTCACTCTTTGTTCGAAATCTCTGTTGACTTTGACTCCTGTTTGCCTGTAAGATAATACCTACATTCCTTTGCATGGTATGCACATGCCATGGCTCAAACCCGATAGGGGTATATTTCTCACTTATATTAAATCCAGAATAGGTGGGCCTCATCAGCAGGCACCTATGGTCTAACAGTTGATTCAGGAACTCAGGTCTGTTCAACTTGTGGCTTTGCTGTCCTCAACAAGTGGCTCTAAGGTTGACATACATAGTTTCAGTGAGGTGGAGTTTAGTTTATAGGAGATTTTTATGGGCCAGATTGAGAATGGTGTAGATTGCTTCTGCACACATTGCAATTGTGAGAACACAATCACGTGATCTCACCTAACTGCAAGGGAGGCTGGGAAATGTGTGTGCTAAGGAAAAGGAGGAAATAGCTTGAGGAGAGGCTAACCACTTTCTAGTGAGGCCTTAACATGTCTTTTCTGCTCTAAGTTTCATCATTTATACTTAAACAACTATACTGAAGTCCGACCCAACTTCCTATTATTCCAAAGCACATCAGCTTCTCACTTTGCCTTGTGCATGTTGTTCACTACATGTGAATCCCTTTCTTTGTTCTGTGAAATCCTATTCATGCTTCAAGTCTCAGTTCAAATATCACTCCCACTCTGCCCCACCTCTCATTTCCCTGACTAGTAGTATTATTTTCTGCCTCCAGTGTGTACCCACAAAACTTTACACATTCATGCATTTTAAATTTTATATATTTATATGATATACTAATATATAAAACCCCCATTATATCATACTATTTTGTTTACCTTCATTATCTTTAAAACTCTTCAATTTATTTTTCATCTCCATAGGCCTTTAATTTCTCTGCTTGGACTACTGCAAAGCCTGCATACTGGTCTTTCTTCCTGATCATTTTGCAGTCCTCCACACAGATCCCAAAGTAATTGATCTGAAATGTAAACCTTGCTGTGGTACCTAGCTGCTACTGAAAACCTTCTAACATGCATGGCATAGGGCAGCTAATCTTGAAACTCAGGGACCCCTGAGTCCCTCCTCCAGAGAGTTTAATTCAGTAAGTCTATAGTAGGGTCCAAGAAACTGCAGTTTTAATAAGTACCCAAATGATTTGAATGTAGGAGGTGGGTAGGCCACATCTTGAGAAATACTGGATTACAGGATAAAATCTAAAAGTCCTGGCATGCCATTAGTTCTGTTAATACCAAACTATGTGTATTTCTCTGTATGAATGCCACAGTTTGAGTCCATTTTACTTCTGCATATGCTTTTCCTATATCTAGATTGCTCTTCTCTGGGTAGTCTTCCTAGTGCATTTGTATTCATTCTTCAAAATGCTGCTTAAGCATCATCTATCTTGGAACATTCCCATAGCAAAATGAATCTCTTCCTTCATATAATTTCTGTGCCTTGTAAATAGCTATATTTTTAAATATATCATATTGTCAGAGACTCCATCAGCCTGAAGTGAAAGAGATTAACAAAATAAAAAGAGGCCTTTCTACCCTAAAACTTCGAAAAGCAGGAAGTAAGCTGCAACACACTACTCAGCTGCAAATACACGCCACCATTCATGAAAACGCAGTAATGGCTCAGAGGCTGAAAATAAGGGTAGAAGGTGGAGCCAAGAGTCATGGAGAATTATTCTCAAGGCTTGATTCCTAATCAAGAATTTCCAAATTCAGATTCCCTAGTGGGAAAGCCCTGAACATAGCTGGCAAGTGAGACTGATGCTGGTAGCCCCGCAGGGGCTACAAATTGGTTTTGACATAAATAGATGCTGACTCTGCAGTAGGCTTTGCTTGCCCAGTGAAAGATGAAAATGCTCACTGTGCCATTAAAACACACACACACACACACACACACACACAGAACAGAAGATACTGCAAGGATTTGGATAGCCACTTCCTTTACCCAGGCCAGGGAATACACTGTGCCACCCATAACGTCCAACAACAAGCAGAGAGAATCCTCTTTAGGGTAATAGTTTGATAGAGAAATAGAATAGGCCACTGAAACATTGTTTGTCTAAAACAGAGGGAGATAAAAGCATGAAGGGCTGGTTTACACCTTCACAAGTGTGTACTCACACTCAACATGAGTGGGACTAAAGAAGTGTCCCTACTAGATCTTTCTCTGTTTTTCTGGTTGATCTGGGAAAGAGCAGGTAGAGAGGATGTTGGCATGGCTATGCAATTCTTGCTAAGGGAAGAGTAAACTGGTATGGTAACTATGATTTTTTCTTTCTTTCCCAAGTTACCTCAAAAAAATTTTTTCTCCCTTATTTGATGCAGTGATCTCAGGGCCAAGGCCGCGACTATAAGTACTGGAAGCAGAGAGGATTTCTTTTTTTTTTTTTTATTATACTTTAGGTTTTAGGGTACATGTGCACAATGTGCAGGTTTGTTACATATGTATCCATGTGCCATGTTGATTTCCTGCACCCATTAGCTCGTCATTTAGCATTAGGTACCCCCACCCCCACCCCACAACAGTACCGAATGTGATTTCCCTTCCTGTGTCCATGATTCTCTGTGAGAACATGCGGTGTTTGGTTTTTTGTCCTTGTGATAGTTTACTGAGAATGATGTTTTCCAGTTTCATCCATGTCCCTACAAAGGACACGAACTCATCATTTTTTATGGCTGCATAGTATTCCATGGTGTATATGTGCCACATTTTCTTAATCCAGTCTATTGTTGTTGGACATTTTGGTTGGATCATGCTGCTATAAAGACACATGCACACGTATGTTTATTGCGGCACTATTCACAATAGCAAAGACTTGGAGCAGAGAGGATTTCTAAGAGACAAACTGTCACTGTGTTTTTAAACTTAGAATTCCTGAAGCTCTGATGGAGGCAGATTGCACCTTCACCTCATCTGGCAAAACTGGGGTTAAGAATAGATACAGCTCTATTGCCTGGTGATAAAAATGGTTCACTAGTTTGAAACCTATGTAACAGTATTCTGTGTGAATGGAACGGACTGAAGGGGAGGCACTTGCTAGACTAGTATTGCTACCAGCAACCTCGACCACCACAGTGGCCGAACCTAACATCTATTCCAAAGGTGAAAAGGTTTGGACAAAAATAAATGACAAATGAAGAAAAGGAGGAATAATAGTTAAGGGTAAAGAAATGAATAAATGGGTTATAAATTAAGGGAAATTCAATATTACATTAATAACTCTAAAGAGTCCCAGAACAAAAGATGACATTGTCTCCTAGCTCAATTATTCCACATGCCTGAAAGGGTGAAGCTGTATGTTTGCAAGTATCCCTCCTCCTTTTGGAGCCTGACAAGATTGAAAGGAAGCCTACAAACCTGAATGGCCTCATAGTGGGAGACATTCATACAATATGATGGGCTGGACTAATTATTAATGGCTGTGTGTACTTTCTTGATGTAAAGAATCTATGGTCAAAAACCAGGGGGTGGCCTGTGATGTTATTTTATACACACACACATATACGTTTATGGATGAAAACATATACATATGAAACATATGTACCTATGAAAATATATGTTTTCAGGTGGAGGTCAGAGAGATTCTGTTTCATGAGGCCTGCCTCTGAAACATATATACATGTTTTCATCCATGGTTCCTGGCTAACAACTCTCAGAGCCCTTGTTACCATCTTTTGTTATAATGTTGGGAGTGTCAGGCCTCAGAGGCAGGCCTCATGAAACAGAATCTCTCTGACCTCCTCCTGCCCTCTTTTCACCTGACCCAAGGCAGGACTCTACACTTCTACACCTTCCTCTTTCTCACTGTGGGTCTTAAGACCCTCTCAAGC